>NC_081385.1:17036140-18241899 GCF_030684315.1 Stegostoma tigrinum
GGTTTTGCTGCCACATTTAAAAGGGTACATGGGCAGGAATTCATTCGCTGCAAACCAGCAGCATCGCTTAGGCTCTGAGAGTGGAGACCTACATCTTAACAATCTGAGCCTTACACCCTCCTCAGCCAGCTTGCTGCCATTCATAGACAGACAACATCAGCCTCTATGTTCCATGCCCATATCCATTGCACTCCAAGCTTGCTCCCTTGTCCATCCTCTGCACTCCGTGAAACGCAGATTACCACCATCCAGAATGAATCATGGCCTGGCATAGGTGAATGCTTGCTAAAGATAAAAAAAAGTTGCTATTCATTCCAAAATCTGGGAAAATGACTGCCCAGCTGGTGCACACAAGTTGTTGTTGTGAATCTGAAGGTACATATTTCTTGCTCATGGAGAGCTTAATTGGGAAGGAAAGGGAACTTGATTTTGGGAAGCAGACCTTTTAATGAGCATGCACACGTGTGCAATTGAATGTAAAAAGGCTTCCTTAGCATCCCATTTCAGAAGCTTGGCCAGCTTTTAAAGTTAACTAATAACTTTCAACGATCCATTGAGAATCTGATTTTTGACCTCTCTCTCAATTAAGTTTCTCTGCCCAACTTGGTTTCTACTCACAGGAACAGTGCTAGATTTCACCTACAAAAAAAATGTTGTTTAGTAGTGTTCCATAATAAAAGCTTTGGATACTTCTGAGACAGAAAAAGTGCAAAATTTAAACATCTTCTCCTATCCCCCATATGTTGTCCAGTTCTCGACGCTATCGAGATACGTACTGAAGATGTGACTTGAAAAATTTAATGCTAGGCTTGCTCAGTGATGTTGTAGTTGTTCCAAACTCTTTTTTTTGTGTAGACTTTAAGTGACAGATTGTCAGCAATTGTGGACCCTGGATGCGAAGCTATCAGCACTTTCTCATACCTCATTGTCAATGCTGATGGATGGAATGTGGTCATTTTGGACCACGAAATATGTCTTCCAAAATAATGGGCAAGTACTTTATAGGCATAATCAAATCTCTCCATATGCTTTTGTAGGTGGTCCTTAGTGGAGAATACACCTGCTTTCCATCTAGTACTTAAGAGCATGGATTGATATTCCCAGCTCCTGAATGATGTGGACAATGAGTCATCAGTTGGGAAAATATAGCTGGATCAGAAAAATAGGATTCTCAACATTGAACTTGTGCAGTTAAGTTTTGAAATGATGTTGGCAGCAGAAACCCTGTGTGGCCATAGCAGTGGTAGATAGGTCATCTGAGCATGATAGCATAAGATCAGCACCATAGAGATGTGGGACAGGATGGTGAACAGTGTAAGTTTACATGATTTGATATTTTGTTAATTTTGATTTTGATATTATTCTCGAGTGTACCGAAATACAACACAAAGCTTTGTTTATGGGCAGTACAGGCAGATCACAGCAAGTAAAGGATGTGCAGATCAAAAAGATTTAAGAGGCACATAGGTTACTTTGTAAGTTACATAATTTGTGGCAAGGGTCCATTCAACAGAGTGGTAACAGCTGGAAAGAAGCTGTTCCTGACAGAAGAGGTAGTAGGAGGTCATTACCAGGGTGTGACGAGTCTTTGATGATGTTTGCAGCCTTTCCGCAGTAGCAAGCCATGTAAAGAGTCCATGGAAAACCCAGCGTGGGAAGTTCCATGAAGGTTCCCTGAATTTTTTGATCAGTAGAGTGCAATGTTCTTATAATGTTCCAATCCTCAGATGTCAGGGCGCATACTAATTCCTTCAGCATTTGCTCACTCCTAAGCCAATAATATCTGTGCTCATTGGCATTAAATGGAATTTGGAAGAACACCCAAAGACTTCCTGTCTGGTGAACTGGCCATTAGGTTATAAACTCCTGATGCCCATTTGTCTGTTACAAGGACACATGCAAATGAGATGTAATGGCAGATATTGAGACTGACAGCTGGGAGATGGTTAATGACAACTGTGATCACTGGAGAATGGCTGTTTGGAATGGCATCAAAAGAGGCAAGCAGGGGAAAAAAAAACTTCAGCTAGCCAAGAAAAGGGCCCAGAGAAAACAGATGTCAATGAATCAAGCATCTCTCAGTACACTCTCTTCCTCTGCAGCAAATACAACAGTAACTATCACACCAGAGTGGGGTTCCTGAGCCACACTAGGTATTGTTTCACACAGGGTTGATCATAATGATGCAAACCATCATCTTATGAGATGGACAGCTGCCACCATTGCAAAAATATGCAATTCCTCTTTACCAACATTTCACTTAAATGCCTGTTCATGCTGCGTATTAGCTTGGATGTCTGGCCCAACAGGTTAAATGCTCCTAAATTAGATTCCTATACATTCATGGCCTTAAAAGCAATTATTCCAAAAGTAAGCTCCATTGCACCTGATAATGAAACCCTCTGATGAGAGTAGATCCTGCTGTGAATATGTCTGCAGTTGGAAAATGCGAAATGCTAAACTGGGGATCTAATTATCTTTCCCCCATTGCAGCATCAAATTGATGGCAAATTATTCACCTCACTGTGATTGTGGAGATTGCACTGCATTTTGAGTACAAAAAATCTGTATCAAGTTAGAACAATATTGAATTGCAAGTCACTTTTCTTTCCCACAATGTTCTCTAAATATAATCTCATGCCCATACTTAGCACTATCCCACAATTTTGAGCAAAGCACGAGGAATTCATCAGATTATATAAATAGAGAAGAGATCATGAAGACTGATCTCTGGTGTGTTAGATGGAATGGGTAATGGCAACACTTTCAACATACTAAATCTCTTCAGCCTCAAAAGAAGTATTCTGGGCAGCTTTACTGCCTATGAAATCAGAATTATAGAATCCCTACAGTGTGGAAGGGGGCCATTTGGCCCATTGAGCCTGCACTACCCCACCAAAGAGCATCCAACCAGACCTAGACCCTTACTGTATACTTATAAACTCCTACTAACCAATCCTGCACATCTTTGGACTGTGGAAGGAAACCAGAGCACCCAGAAGAAACCCATGCAGACATGGGCACAACATGTAATCTCCACACAGCAAGTCGCTCAAGTCTGGAATCAAACCCGTTTCACAAGCGCTGTGCTGACAACTGAGCCACTGTGCCAACCATATAACCAAATATTAGATAAAATCTTGTGAGTGTGACAACTAGACAAAGATATGGCCTCCTTTGAACAGCCTGTAGTATCTCAGGTGTTTGAGAGGCCAGCTGTTGGGTTTAGACAAGTTCAAGGATCCTGGAGGCCCACAGCAAGCATACAGAAAGCTGGTAGCCAGCGGCTGGTAACACATTCGTGCTTAACAGTGCCAACACAGAGGTAGTGACTGCTAGCTACGCTACTCCAAGGACTCAGATTAAGGAGGGAAACTCATGCAAGTCTTGGCAATGAAGTGTTTTGTAGTTTGGAGATTAGGAATAGATGGTCAACAGCAAATTCAGGGGTTGAGTATCAATGGACACCCACCCCACCCAGTGCAGTGAGGATTCCTTGATCAGACACTGAATGCATTTGAACAAGGGACCTATTCACCTCTGCAAATCTGCAAGTAAACACTATCAAGGTCATACTCACACCATGGCGACCCCACCAGTTAGTACCTTCATCAGTGTGATGAGAATCTTAAATGGATAGGAATTGGATAGGAAAGAAAACTGAATTAGTGACAGGGAAGAGTGACCTTTTCACAATGGACATAAATTGATGTAGGGGCAAAATCGTGGCAACTTCCAAACCAAGGCTCTGTTATACTTGATTAATTGCCCCTGCCAATTTCCTAGGGAGGGCAAAGCAAATGGTTTTGCACATTGAAAGAGGTACACAAATTGGGGAATTCTGAAGCTAAACCAGAGCAGCTGGACAGCAGCTGATTTGATGTTGCAAAAAGCGTACAGATGTTACTAACAATTAAGTGCAGCAATTGGACAGATGTTATTAAATGAACTGAACATGTTCATGATCTTACGGTTGTAAAAAAAGTTTCCATCGTTGTGTGATTCTGAAGAATAGTTCTAATAACTCCAGGTATCTTTAAAAGGCTCTGCTAAAGCTGCTTGCTTAAGAGTACCTTACTTGGTTCGATGTTCTTCATATGAAAGCTTAAGCAGAGTACTAAGTGCTATCCAAAAAGGAGAATTGTTGCAGCTAATCCAGATTCCATACCTGTGTACAAATACTTTATAGCTGAAGTCACTAAACAGTTATCAGCACTAAGTTTCTTGAGTAGATTTGTAGCTCGGGTTGTCAATGCTGTAGTTGGCTCACTCGCTAAGCTGGTTCAATAATGACAACAAAATGCGAGGCTGGATGAACACAGCAGGCCAAGCAGCATCTCAGGAGCACAAAAGCTGACGTTTCAGGCCTAGACCCTTCATCAGAGAGGTTCATTAATGAATTAGCTCAGCCAGCAAACCAACCACAACAGTGATCAACATTGAATGATTTTCACTTCTTCATCTTTAAGAAAATGTAACTCCTTGTCTTGGTTGAGGATAGTTGACCTAACACTGGCCATAGATCAAATCACAATTCTTCTTGTTTTATGGTAGCTTGAATATACTTTCTATATTTTCATTCACAGAATATGGGTGGCCCTTATATTCTTTACCCTATGCAATTGAATGGTTTACTCAAAGGCAGAGGGCAGTTAAGACTGGATTTTATTTTGATTTGATTTATTCTTCTCGCATGAGTCGAGATACAGTGAAAAGTATTGTTTTATGTGCTATTCATGCAAATCATACCTTATAAAAGTACAACAGAGTAAAACAGTTCAGAACAGAATACAAAATATACTGTTACAACAGCAGAGAAGGTGCAGAGAAAGATCAACTCTAGTATATGTGAATCCATTCAAAAACCTGCTAACTGTGGGGAGGAAGCTATTCTTGAATCTATTGTATGCTTTGAAACCTTTGTTTCTTCTGACTAACCCTTTATCCTTATACACCAGGGACAAATCAAGATAAACTTCTCTTTGTTTTTACCTTCTGTTTAGGGGATTAGCGGGGATGGCAGTGCAGGTAGAGGAATGTTCCTCCTGCATGATGTATGAGGTGAGGGATGCCATCAATGTCCCATCCAAATACGTCTGCAAGAAGTGCACCCAACTCTTGCTCCTCCAAGAGGGCGTTAAGGAACTGGAGCTGGAGCTGGATGAACTTCGGATCATTCGGCAGGCAGAGTCAGTGGTAGACAAGAGTTTCAGGGAAGTAGTTACTCCTAAGCGTGAAGAAAGCTGGGTAACTGTTAGAAGGAGAAAGAAGCAGTCAGTGCAGGGATCCCCTGTGGTCGTTCCCCTGAAAAACAAGTATACCGTTTTGGATACTGTTGTTGGGGGGGGCTTACCAGGGGCATACAGTAGGGTGCAGGTCTCTGGCATAGAGTCTGACCCTCTTGCACAGAAGGGAAGGAGGGATAGGAAGAGAGTGATAGTCATTGGGGACTCTATAGTTAGAGGGAATGATAGAAGGTTTGCCGGGAACGAAAGAGACTCACGATTGGTGTGTTGCCTCCCAGGTGCCAGGGTCCATGATGTCTTGGAGCGTGTCTTTGGGGTCCTGAGGGGAGAGGGCGACCAGCCCCAAGTCGTGGTCCACGTAGGTACCACCGACATAGGTAGAAAAAGGGATAGGGATGTCAGGCAGGATTTCAGGGAACTAGGGTGGAAGTTGAGAGCTGGAACAAACAGAGTGGTCATCTCTGGTTTGTTACCCGTGCCACGTGAAAGCGAGGCAAAGAACAGGGAGAGATTTCAGCTGAACACGTGGCTGCAGGGATGGTGCAGGAGGGAGGGCTTCAGGTACATGGACAATTGGGGCTCATTCTGGGGAAGGTGGGACCTGTACAAACAGGACTGTCTCCACTTGAACCAGAGGGGCACTAATATCCTGGGTGGGAAATTCGCTAGTGCTATTCAGGTAGATTTAAACTAGCTCAGAAGGGGGATGGGAAACTGAGGTGTAGTCCTAGTACACAGGAGGATGTGTTCAGGACCTCACTGTCACAGGAGTGTGCTGGCAGACAGCAAGCTGGATTGAAATGTGTCTACTTTAATGACAGGAGTATCCGGAATAAGGTAGGTGAGCTTGCAGCTTGGATAGGTACCTGAGACTTCGATGTTGTGGCCGTTTCGGAGACATAAAAAGAAGAAAAAAAAGAAATGATTTAAGCGACTGCTGGACATGCACATGGACCGCAGTGAATTGAGGGGAATGTAGGTTAGGTTATTTTATTTTTGGATTAAGATTATTCCACGGCACAACATCGTGGGCCGAAGGGCCTGTACTGAGCTGTACTTTTCTATGTTCTATGTTCTATGTTCTAAGAGGGTGAAAGTGTGCATAACTGGGGTGGGAGGGGTCTTTGATTATGGTATCTGCTTTCCTCAGGCACTGGGAAGTATGGATGGTGCCAGTGGAAGAATGGCTGGTTTGCATGATGGACTGGGCTGCTTTCAAACGCTCTGCAATTTCTTGCAGTCTTGGGCAGTGCAGTTGCCATATCAAGCTGTGGTACAAACAGATAGGAAGCTTTCTATGGTGCGGTGTAAAAAATCAGTAAGAGTCGTTGTGGGCAAATTTTTTTACAGAATTTCTTTAGTCTTTTGAGGAAGTAGAGGGACTTTTGTGTTTGCTTAACCATAGTATAAATGTGGATAGACCAGGGCAGATTGTTCATTATATTTAATCTAGAAACTTGAAGTCACAATCATCTTCATCTCAGCACCATTGATACGGATAGGGGTATTTGCTCCACTCTGCTTCCTGAAGCCAATGACCAGCTGTTCCATTTTGCTGACATGGACAGAGAAATTATTATCATAGCACAATGAAACTAAGCTCACTCTCTTTCCTGTACTCTGTTTCATCATTGTTTAGGATCCAACCCACTGCGGTGGTGTCATCAGCAAACTTTGTAAATGGAATAAGAACAGAATTTGCCGACACAGTCGTGAGTGCCTAAGAGGCAGAGTATGCAGCCTTGTGGGACATCTATGTTGAGGATAAGCATGGAGGAGGTGTTGTTACCTATCTTTACTGATTGCAATCTATGGGCCAGGAAGTCAAGGATTCAGTTGCAGATTGGGGAGCAGAGTCCTTGGTCTCAGAGTTTGGTGATGAGTTTGCTTGGAATTATAGTGCTGAAGGTGGAGCTAAAGTCAACAAGTAGGAACCCAACATAGGTGTCCTTGCTATCTAGATGTTCCAGGGGTGTGTGTAGAACCAGGAAAATAGTGTCTGCCATGGACCTGTTGTGATGGTAAGTGAATTGTAGTGGATCAAAGCAATCTGGGAGGCTGAAGATGACTTATGCCGTTACTAACTTCCCCCTCAAGGTACTTCATAATGATGGATGGCAGAGCACTGGAATCAACTTGTTTTTATTTTATGTATACCAATAGATTAGTTTCCTTCCTTAAAGAACAAGTGAACAATATTTTTAATGACAATCTTGTAGTTTCATGGTCATAGCTACTAACACGTTTTAATTCCAGATTTAGTAAATTAATAAAATTTGGATTCCTCAGTTGTAGTTGCAAGAGTTGAGCTCATTGTCAATGGATCATGGTGAAACGTCTCAAGATTACTAGTCAGTAATATCATCATCATAGAACAATAACACTAAATTGTTATCCATAAAAATCACAATTAAGTCTAAACCAAGTTTTACTTGGATTAACTTGTATTATCTTCCAAACTATTCCATTGTTAATAATGATGTAAAACATTAGCTCAACAAATTCATCATTCATGACCAGGGGTTGAAATTGCATTCAGCAATTGGCCCCATTTTTATTGAAAAAGCATTATGGAAATCCTTAATCTTTCTTCTACGCACAAATGCCATCTGGCTACTACTCTGCAAGTGAGAAGCTAATAAAATATGATTTTTTGCCATGGAAAAATAAAAGAAAGCTTGCCAGTGAGAACGTCTGGAGCTTCATCTGTAATACAATTGTGAAGTTAGGTATGTGATGGCAAGACTGGGAAATCTTCCATCCAAGACTCGGTACTTGTTCTTGGTAAAATGGGCTTCTCTTTCAGCTATTAGTATACATTTTGTTCAGTGAGTGTACTGCATAAATGATGCTGTTTTCAAAAAGTCAAGTTTCACTAATGGAATTAGTTATGATACAATCTCCATTTCATTCACTTCAGCACAAATCACTTTTTTGTAAAAGCTTCTCAGAGTCTAATTAGGATTGCAGTGTAGTGTATTTTCCTCCAGTGTTTTCATCTTCTCCATCTCTTGAAGGAAATAACTTGTGCTGGGGCTCAATTACATGGACAATATCAGCCAAGCAAAAGCCCTTCATATGTGAGTGAGGCAGAGAGTGTTGGCAAGGTAATAAGAACCATGCAGAGTTTCACAGCTGAGTCTGATCAGTTCTCACCAGATGTTCACACATTTGTATTTTCCACCAGGAAACACTTGATAGGATTGGGAGGAACAGCCTGGCTGATTCCCTTCGTCATCTTGGCCAGTTCTAGTATTTTAACAATTGATTTGTGATGGATAACCTAACTTGGATGAATCCTGGGACACTCTGGTCAAAAATGCTGCTGAAGTATCTAATAATAAGTTGTATACTACATTCAGCATTATCCTTGAAAGTGTATTTAAATAATTTTTCAATTTGTTTTGCTTGTTATTTAGGATTAGACATTCTTGGTAGAGGGTTATAGCTCTTATGTGGACTGATTAGATACAATGAGAGATAACTGGATAAGGTTAATATCTAAAATGGACGAAAGCAAATTTGCAGAAGATAGAGTCAATTGGAAGGAATGTAGATTGAGCAATCATCTGTTTTATACTCTTGTATAAAGACACATTCCACCAAAACAATTTTGATTTCTTCTGTAAGTGAATTTTAGGGGATGACTAGTGAGCACCCGAGCTTCAGAGGAGACCTTTGTTCTGAGAAAGGATTTCAGCATTGGAACTGAATTTTCAAAAATCATTTCTTGTGAAAACAGCATCACAAATCAGTATGGTATCTTGAGGAATTTAATGATGACTTTATAATTATATCAGAGCAAATAATCCAACATGCCAAGGTCTAGTTTGAGAAGAGAAGTAGGTCAGACTTCCATGGTTTACAGGAAATAAGTCATTGAAAATACTGATCATCTTTTACAATTGCTGAAAGTGTCAACAAAAGTTATTAATTGATATTTCAGATAAAACCATTTAACAATGTTTTAAATTTATTCAAAAATTATTACTTACCTTGAAGAAAAAGTCACTTTGTCCGAGCTAACATTCCTTCAAATATGATTTTTAGCACCAAATCAGCTCATATCATACTGTATGACCAGGTTTCCCATGTTTCCTGTATTAGCTACTATTTAGAAATCCTTCTTTCAAGCCTAAAGGGAATTAAATCCTGATGTTCACAATGACAAAAAGAATTGTTTCTCATAGTGGGCAGCGCTCAGCTCATACTATACAATTGATCACAATTCGGGTAATAATGGGCATTACATTGTCTCAGTCCCATATTATGGTCTCAGTGTCTCTAGGCTTGAGAGGAGTTCTGGAAAACCATTTTATGCACTGCTGATCTCTGTCCAGTATTTCCTGCCTAACAGTGCAGGTGTGTTATTGTTATAAAAGGGTAGAATTGACTTTGGCTGTGATATGCCCTGAAATAAAATGACCTACTATCCCTGTCTAGACTACAGATGTAAAGTGCAAATTTTGGACATGATACTTAAGGTGTTTGTGAAACCGTATCTTGGAGGAATGGAGGGGGTTTGCAGAAGAGAGGGTGGGGGTGTTAATGCTTCAGGTCAGGAGGTGGGAATTATGGAATCTTTGAAAAACACTGAAAACAATTATAAGTGGCAAGTGGAGTATCCTTGATGAATGATGGATTTCCACAGTCAGTAATTCTTGCCAGCATTTGTATTATCTGTGAGCCACACATTCAATTAATAGAAATATGAACCATTTTAAACAGTTCTCTAAACAAAGAGCCTTTAGAAAAATAGTTTGCCTCAATCTGCATGTCTGCCAGTCTATGAAGGTTGCAGCATAGATAGTTAAAGTGGTTAAGAAGGCTTATGAGATACTTGCCTTCATTAGCTGAGGTATAGACTTTAATCGGACAGAGGTGATGATGGACCTGTATGAAATGGTTGGTTAGGCCATATTTAGAGTAACGTGTGCAATTCTGGAGCCCACTTTATGGGATAGACATGGTTGCAGTGGATTGTGTGCAGAGGAGACTGACCAGGATCTAAAAACAAAGCTGCTGGAAATGCTCAGCAGGTCTGGCAGCATCCATGAAGGAAAAAAACTGCGTTAACGTTTCAGATCTGCTGAACCTTCCTCAAACATTTCGGATCCAGTGATCCTTACTCTATTATGAGGAAGGATCACTGGACCTGAAATGTTAACTCTGTTTTTTCCTTCACAGATGCTGCCAGACCTGCTGAGCTTTTCTAGCAATTTTGTTTTTGTTCCAGATTTACAGCTTCTGCAGTTCTTTCCGTTTTTATTTAGACTTACCAGGATGCTGCCTGGTATATATGAGTTAAAGTCACTCACAATAAGAACATGCTGTTTTTACACTTTTCCATAATCTGTCCACAAATCTGCTGCTCTAACACCCGTTGATTGTTGGGAGGCCTGTAGTACACCTCTATCAAATTGATTGTCGCCTTCCTATTCCTGAGCTTTACCCATATAGCATCCCAAGGTCTACGTCCAGACTACAACTGTGATGTTCTCCCCTATCAGTAACATGACTTCCACACCCCCTCCACAAGGTTCTTTTGCATCCCTTTCTATCTTGCCTGAAACATCAAAATTCTGGAACATTAAGCTGTAATTTTTGTCCCTCTCACAACCATGTCTCTGTAAGAGCTACAACATTGTAGTTAGATATATTAGCCCAAGTTCTAAGTTTGTCTGGCTTACCTGTCATATTCATTGCTTTAAAACTAAAATACCTCAGGCACCCAGTCCTGCGGCATTCGGTATCCTCTTCCTGCCTGTTCTTTCTCCTAGCCTTCAATGATGTTTCAGTAATGAAGGAACATTGGGTTGACTGGGGCTGTTTTTCTGGGAGCAGAGGAGATCAAGGGGCAATGACTCAGTCGCATAAAATTGTCAAGAGCATAAAAAGAGTAGACAGGAAGACACACTTTCTTCTTGATAAAGGGATCAATGACTGTGTGGATATACTTAATGAAGGAGCAGGAGCTGGAGAGGAATGCGAGAATTTATTTTCCCCACCCAGAAGGTGGTAGAGGCAGAAACACTTGAAACATTTAAATAGTATTCAGATGTGCATTTGCAATGCCAAGGTGTACAAAGTTATGGGCCAAGTAGCAAAAAATGGGATTGAACAGTTAGGTGCTGGTTTTTGATTGGGGCAAACTCGATAGGTTAAAGGGCCTGATTCTGTGCTGTAGACCTCTGTGACTCTGCTCATGGTATTTTTCAACCATGCCTTGAAGCAGTCCCCTTTCTGGCAGTGCTGTACTTACAATAAATAAACTGTGATTATTTAAAAAGTGACTCACCACCACCTTAAGGACAATTAGAGGTGGTTAACAAATGCTGACCTTGCCAGTAATACCCACATTCCATGAAAGAATGAAGAAAAGAATTGTCCTTTAGACAATGGGATCAATCCAGACAAAAGATGACAAACATCCAGGCAAAGGTTTAAAAGTTTCCCTGGCTCTTTTGGGGATAATTGATATTAATCACTACACAGCGTATTCATAAATTTTAAGTGTTGCACTGACCAATGCCAAGATCAGAAACATTTAAACAAATTTAACTATCCATTGGGAGGAGATTGGTTGGGGATAATGTAGGTAAACCTAGAATAAAGACAGATGAATCCTCTGAATAAGAGGCTGCAAAGTAAGGAGATTTCTCACAAGATCCATGTACCAATGTGGGCCAGGGTATGAAACCGAAGACTCTCTACTTCTGACCACAGGTGAAACTCCATCACCCCTTATCCTTACCTACAAAATCTGAAAACCAAACGAGCAGCTGTACATACTTGTGACAGTTCTTGTTTTTGAGGTAAACCCTGAAAAAGGAATGGGCCATTAGAGAATTCTCAAAATATTCATGGAGGCAAAGTGGACTTTTAAACAAAACAGGCTGCTCGAATTATCCATGAAAGAATTATTTAAATTTCAATAGATCATGCAGGTGAGAATGTGACAAAGTCAAATAACCAAGCAGCTGTGCCTTAATCAATAGCGTATAACTCCCTTGTTTTAGTCTGTTGAGCTTTTCCTCCTACATGCATCCTTAAGGTGTTGCAATCAGAACTCATAGCCTTATCTTGCACTGTTAACAATGTATTTCTCAACGCCAGTAAACAATGGAATTCCTTCTGCCTCCAGGTTTTGGATCCAAATATGACATCAGTTCATTGCTACTTAGACTTTCCTCAACTTCTCTACTCAGTCTAGCCTACTTCTTGCTCTTGCATATAGATTCATATATGTTGGTAGCTGTTTTCTTCTCCTTTCTATTGGCCTGCAGCAGTGAGTAGTATCACAGATAGAGCTTACTAGGAACGAATACTCATTAAATGTCTGTTCTCAGGAAATAAAAAGGCATTTTTCTTGAAATTTGTTTGGCTTGTGAAATGCCATGAGTAAATTTGTTCCAGGAAGTAAATATTGGTACAATGTTTTGCGTATTAGATAATGAAATTGGAGGACTTGGAGATTTTCTCGAAAGTTGTTTCAATGAGAATTAAAGAGTGAAATAAAATTGAATAGAATCCCTACAGTGTGAAAGCAGGCCATTCAGCCCACGGAATCCACATCAACCCACTGAAGATCACTCCACCTAGACCTACCCTCCCCATCCTATCCCATGGCTAATCCACCGAGCCTACGTATCCCTAGAGACTATGAGAAATTTGGCATGGTCAATTCACTTAACCTACACACCTTTGGACTGTGGGAGGAAACTGGCACACCCAGAGGAAACCAATGCAGACACGGCGAGATCGTGCAAACTCTACACAGACAGTCGCCCAAGGGTGGAATTGAACCTGGGCCCTGCGAAACAGCAGGGCTAGCCACTGAGCCGTCATTCCACCTCCAATGAGCCACTGTGCTGCCTAATAATGTGTTATTAGTCATAAAGTAGTGAGAATTGAGACGCAGAGTTCTTTAAAACAAAATGATACTCTGTAATTAGGACCAGGATTGCACTGTCTGGGAGCCTAATGGAAACAATAATAACTTTCAAAAGGGAATTGGCAACTAGTTGAAATGGAGAATGTTACAGATCCATGGGTTAAAACAAAATGAATCCACCTCATTTTATAATTCTTTCAAAGGACTAGTGCAAGTATGATGGGTAATAGTTTCTTTCTGTGGTCTCGGATTCTGTGGTTAATTTGACATTCAAAATTGGGTGCTTTGGGGCAGGTGAGGCATAAAAATTTTAATCATCTGAAACCTGAATTTGTGCTCCTGAGATGCTGCTTGGCCTGCTGTGTTCATCCAGCCTCACATTTTGTTATCTTGGATTCTCCAGCATCTGCAGTTCCCATTATTTCTGATACAATTGCAACCCATCCGCTTTTGGGTTTATCAGAAGTTAGAAGTGGGCAAGCATTCAGCTTACTCCCAGTAATTGGTTTAGCCAATATAATAAGGACAGGTTCTGCAAGCTTACATTGTTCCTGACCATTGGGCAGCATACTCCCATTCTAGATATTGACACACTGTGTACCCACTACTGGGTATAATCCCATCCAAAGATCAGCATTCCTCACTGCCGTTCAAGATCACATCAATAGAATCTAACTATCACCCCTTGACATTCAAGATATCACCATTACTGAATCCCGCACTAATACCCTGAGGGATTCGATTGACCAAAACTGAACTGGATTAGTCATATAGGCACAGTGGCTACAAGAACATGTCAGAGGTAAGGAATCCTGCAGCAAGGAACTCACTTCCCGAATCTTCAAAGCCTGTTCACCATCTACAATGTTCAAGTCAGGAGTGAGATGGAATACTCTGCATGTGCCTGGATGAGTGCAGTTCCAACATCACAAGAAACTTGACCCCATCCAGACCAAAGCAACCCACTTGATTGACATCACATTCACGTCAACCACTTCCAACTCTGAGTAGCTGTGGTATTATCTACAAAATGCACTGCAGAAATTCACCAAGACTCTTTGCACAGCACCTTCCAAGCTCGTGACCACTGCTGTCCAGCTGGACAAGGGCAGCAGATACATGGGAACACCACCAGAGTTGAAAATGTATTGCCATTCCTTCAGTGTCATTGGGTCAAAATCCTGGAACTACCTCCCTCATGGCATTGTTCCTGCACAAAAAAGACTACAGTAATTCAGGGAGGCAGCTTACAATGAACTTCAAGGATAATTAGAGATGGTCAATAACTGCTGGCCCAGCATGCAATGGCCACATTCAGTGACTGAATAAAAAGACCCCCCACCAGATCAGGGATCAGATCCTTCTGGTGTCTGGGATCAGTTTTAGTGTTCCCATCGCCCTGACCTTCAATCTCCTATTAATCTGCAATTGCTTCTGCAGCCTCCTCCAGAAAAACCATCTACAAATAGGGAGTCAAGTCAGTCAATTGGGCTAATTCCTGATAGTAACAAGATGAATGATCTGACTCAATTTCGTAATGTATTTTCATACAATGATCGAAACTGAAGAACACAGCTCCTCCCACACCCACCACTGCCCTCACCTAACTTAAATTCGTCTGTGGTTCTTTTGAAAAATCTACTGCTATTAATATCACTGATTCTATTGTATTATGAAGTACAGAAGCAGCTTTCTGGCTGGCATATTGACTTAACACTGTAATGTATTCTTTGTTAGAATGAAGTCTCAGAACAAATTAGAGAATGCAACTGTGAAGCTCGGCAATCTGGCAAATGTTACAAATTCAAATGTGTCTTCTCTACCTTCTATGTTTCGATGTACCAATGATTTGCTCCCACAAATCATGCCAGTGCTTTAAGAGACAATTCACAGTTCCCTGCGTACCTTGTAAGACAGTGAAACTCAGCATTGGAAGAACAGTCCTCAATCAAAATTCAAGTAAAATATTGTATGTTTCACAGGTAATTTTTTTCAATTTCGCTAAAAGTGGTTCTAATCAGCATCTGACAACTCAAGGTTGGCTAAAAATCGGAGCACTGCTTCATTTCACAGTAACAAGATGAATGATCGGACTCAATTTCGTAATGTATTTTCATACAATGATCGAAACTGAAGAACACAGCTCCTTCCACACCCACCACCTCCCTCGCATCAAGTGGGACAACTAATTGACTAAAAAAAATTTCAACTATGAACTGGCATTTCTAAATTTAAAATCACTTCAAAGGAAAGCCTTGCGACTTTCATTTTAACACGTTAGCTGCTCGAGGATGCTTGTACTTCATATTCCTGCATTCACAGTTCGAAAGGGAGCAAACATTTCAAGTATGAACTAAAGAGTAAACAAAGTGTTTATTAATTACCAAGAAAGGAACTTGTATAGTCAGAGTATTTAAATTCAGACTCATGAGAATTAACACTCTGCTGATGACCAGTCCACACTACCTGCAATTCAACTTAGTGAAAGGTCAACTCCGCGAAAATATGCAGAAAAATCTTCTAAGGCTTTGGAAAGTGGAATGATTTATTAAGCACTCAGCATCATGTGAAATCCTTGTTGTGTTTTCATGTTGATGTTAGATAGTGACATTTAGTCAGCAAAAAAATTGAAAGGAAAGATGCTCGTACTGGAACTGCATAGGCCAGAGGTACATTGATAGTTGAAGTGAAGGTAGTGTTTAAACTTGACCAATAGCCTATGGGCATCTGCTGCAGATGATCAGACATTGGAGCAATTTCAAATTTTAGACTATAGGAAAACTAACAGCAGCCCCCAGCACTTTGCTAATCATCCTTTCCAACCTCAAAGCATGTGGATGGGAAGGGTAGGGGTACAGATTAGTAGCAAAAAGGGACTGGCAAGCATCTTCAAGAATGCTGTAGAGCCTGGAGCAGATGAAGTGTCTCCACATTCGGACTACTTTAAATGACCATTTTGGTGACTGTTTCTGCTAGTCCATTCAGAGCTGCACATGTGGACACAAATGTTCAGAGGAACCCGATTTCTAAAGAGATGTCTGAAACAAATGTTAGGTCCCTTATTTGTAGACTAAAAGTATTCTAAGTTGTTTTCGGATGTGGACGTTGGATAAGTCTTATTGAGAAAAGGCAGCTAAGTAGAGTTGAGGATTATCAGATCAGCCATGATTTCATTGATGGCAGATCACACTCAAAGGTTTGAATGGTCTACTTCTATTCCTAAGCCTGATGAACACCTATATTTGAGCCTATGTTACAGGCATCACACTTTTGGAACAGTATATTTATTCAAATGACACTCGCAATATCGACAGCTTGGTACATAATCTGAAGATGCATCGGTCAATTTCCAAACTGTGATTCTTTTTTGGTGCGTTGGGTGACTGTGAACTGATAAAATAATTCTACCAAATCAAGAGCAAGTCAATTTTAAATCAGTTACATTTTTGAGACCTTCCTGAACGATTCAACAGGACATTTTGAATGAAGAATTGCATCTTATAGAGAATGTCATCCAAGAGGTCCTTACTCTGTCTAACACCACAGGCTGATCCTGCAGGAATTGTCTTACCTGGTTTTGGAAATCCCACATCAGCCAATACAAAGTTTTCCTCTGAATATAACACGTTCTACTTTGATATATAATATGAAGAGAAACAATTATGCAACAGTTATCCATTAAAAATGCAAAAGATGACATTCGCAAGTAGTAGAGTCATAAATTCTTACAGCACGGACAAAGCCCCTTGGTCCAATTTGTCTGCACCAACCAGGCATCTCAATCTGACCTGGTTCCATTTGCCAGCATTTGAACCATGTTCTTCTAAACCCCTCCTATTCGTATACCAGATGCCTCTTTGGTGTTGTAATTGTAACCACCTCTGCAGCTCTTTCTAAACACGCACCACCCTCTGTGTGAAAACGTTACCCCTTAGCTCCTTTTTAAATACTCCCCTCTCTCATTAAACCTATTCCCTCTAGTTTTGGAGCTCCCCACCCTAGGAAAAGGACATTGGCTAATCACCCTATCCTTGCCCCTCATGATTTAATAAACCATTACATGGTCACCCTTCTGCCTCTGACGCTCCAAGGAAACAAGACTCTGCATATTCAGCCTCTCCCTATAGCTCAGACACTCCAGTACCAGCAACATCCTTATCAACTTTTTCTGCACCCCCTCAAGTTTAATAACAGTCATTAATATTCATAATTACCTAGGCTTACTCAATGTAGTTACCTTAAAAGAGGCAGAAGTTATTGAGTTAATGTCTATCAATTGCCAACATAATCAGTTACATACAGTGCCCTTCACCAGCGTATATGACGGTAGGAGTGTGATTGATTGATTGATTTTATTGTCATGTGCATTGAAATAAAGTGAAAAGCTTTGTTTATGAGTGGTGCAGGCAGATCACACCAAGCAAAGGATGTATTGATCAAAAGACATATTGGCATACAAGTTACATTGCAGGTTACATTATTTGAGGCTAGAGTCCATTCAACAGTCTGATAACGGCCACAGGGAAGCCACTCCTGAACCTGATTGAGTGTGTGTTTGGACTGCTGTACCTCCTGCCCAACAGAAGAGGTTGTAGGAGGTCATTACCAGGGTGTGATGGGTCTTTGATGATCTTGGCCACCTTTCTGCGATAACGAGCTGTGTAAATAGAGTCCATGGATGGAAGGTTGCCTTCTGTAATGGTCTGGGCTGTGCACACAACCTTCTGTATTTTCTTGCGGCCCTGGGCACAGCAGTTGCCATACAGGCCATTATGCACCTGAACAGTGTGCTTTCAATGGTGTTTCTGTAGAAGTTGGTGAGTGACCTTACGGACATACCAAATTTCCTGGGCCACATGAGGAAGAAGAGGTGTTGTTGTGCCTGCTTGACTATTGCATCCATGTGGGAAGCTCAGGACAGGTCGTGAGAAGAGGCCTCAAATGTGTTCTTGCCACTGTGCATATTGTTCATTGCAATACAATTCAGGCAATTAATGCCCACTTACTTAAGTATTCATCCAGCCACTTGTGAGGGAATTGACATGTGGGAAAACCAAAAA
Organism: Stegostoma tigrinum; assembly: GCF_030684315.1. Lineage (NCBI taxonomy): Eukaryota > Metazoa > Chordata > Chondrichthyes > Orectolobiformes > Stegostomatidae > Stegostoma > Stegostoma tigrinum. Next base: position 17,054,341 of record NC_081385.1, read on the forward strand.
ACCAAATAATATCGCAGTTCTTACAGTCTCCCACAGGGATCCATCATTTGAAGGCACTCAGTGCTTGAAGGAATGACCCAATGAAGGGAATGGAGATGCCCACTAACAGTCACTCCCATACCCTTACTGCCAAGCACTCTCTTACAATCATCTCCCCTCTGCGACTTTTGCCCTGCTATCACTCGCTTTTGCCAGGTCCATGGTAATCCTAGAGCTCGGATGGATATAATAACAGAACAGGCACTGACTTGCTATTGACACTGCCAATGACAATGTATTGGCCTCTTATTGATCTGTAGCCTGCAGAAGGAGGGATCACAAACCTTTGGGGTTCTTGATCCCATCACTGCACAAATACATGGCTGACTTTTGTGTCATATATAGATAAGGAAGTTAAGAAGGCATTTAGCATGTTTATCTTTATTGGTCTGACCTTTGAGTATTGGAGTTAGGACTTAATGTTGAGGTTGTACAAAACATTGGTTAAGCCTGTTGAGAACGGGGTCCAGTTCTGGTTACCCTGTTATAGGGAAGATATTATTAAGCTGCAGAGAGTTCAGAAGACGTTTACCAACGTGTTGCCAGGAATAAAGATATGCGGTATTATGAGAAGTTTGATAGGCTGGGACTTCTTTCATTGGAACATGGGAGATTGAGGTGTTGACCTTACAGACGTTCATAAAATAATGAGGGATATAGATAGGGTGAATGACAGGTATCTTTTCCCTAAGGTGGTGGATTTCGAAACTTGCGAGGAAATTTTTAAGGTCAGAGAAGAAAGATTTAACAAAGACATAACAGGAAATCTTTTGACTCAGAGAGTGATTCATCTGTGGAATGAGCTTCATCTGTGGAATGCGGGCACAATTACAATATTTAAAAGACATTTAGATAAGTTCATGAATAAGAAATGTTTGGAAGGATATGTGCCAAACATAGGCAGGTGGGACTAGGTTAGTTGGGATTATGGTTAGCATTGACTGGTTGGACCAAAGAGTCTGTTTCCATGCTGTATGACTCTATGACTCTATAAATAGAGATTCTAACTGGTAGATAACACTCCACTGATTTTCATTAAATGCTACCCTATGCTGAGCAATACTACATAAATTCTGCTAGGGTCATTGAAGTACGTATAACGTGCAAAGACAGTATATGGTAGTTATCAAAAAATAATAGAATAGGGCTTTACAGCATAATCTTGGCTATTGATTGAAGTCAAGTTAAATCATGCCGCAAACAAAAACAGAAGTTACTTGTGCAACTCAGTCCATCTGGCAGCATCTATGAGAAGAAAGTAGAGTTAGCATTTCAGGCCCAATAACTTCATCAAAATTCACCAAGGTTTCTTTGGCAGCATGTTCCAAACCCTTCTGAAGAAGAGTCACTGGACTTGAAACGTTAATTCTGCTTTCATCCCACAGTGGCTACCAGGCCTGTTGAGTTTTTGCAGCAATTTCTGTTTTGTTTCAGATCACCAGCTTCCACATTTTTTTCCCTTTTAAATAATGTCATACTTGCTTTTTAAAGCTTTGTATACTTTCAACCTATGTTAAAGGGTTTTCCCTTGAATAATTGATTTAGTTATTGAATGAACCAATTACTTCGAGAGTCTATTCCACACTTCAATCATTTTGAGTGAGAAATTCATAAGCTTTCCTTTTTCTAGTCCAAATCTTTAATCCTGCAGTTTAATGCAAAAGAAATCCTGAATTTATGTTTCTCAAGTCTATTGTTATGTTTTCTTCTGTTTTTGAGATTAGCTCTTAGACATCTGACAATGTAGGTAAGATGCGGAAGGCTCCTCAACACATTTAATCTCTATTTTTTAGATAACTGACCTTATTGTTTGAGGCCAAGACTTGTGGCCCTGACTGAATTGATATCTCAGGGGTTGATATGTCCTACAGAGAGATAATTGCTGACACCTGTTAAGATTGTTCTTTACAATATGGAACCACTGACCTTTTATCTTGGTCTATCTGAAAGTGCTCTGTCTGATTAAGGTACATCTTTTTCTGAACATGTTTGCTTCATTGCTTCTTTATTCTTTCACTGTTGGCTGAATCAGTATTTATTTACATTCCTTGTTGCCCTGGAGAAGGTGTGGTGAGCTACTTTCTTAAACCACTGCAGCCCTTTGAGTGCAAAGATGTCTATCAAGCTTTAGGAAGGATGTTTCAGCATTTTGACCTAGTCTTAGTGAAGAAATAGGGACAGACATGACAGGATGGTGTACAGCTTGAGGGGGAAACTTGCAAGTGATGCAGTTCCTATTCCTTTGTACTTGTAGATGATAGAAGTCGAGGATTTGGAAGGTACTGCCAAAGAAACCTTGGTGAGTTGTTGCAGTGGATCTTGTATATGGTACACACTACTAACATTTAGTAGTGAAAGGATTGAATAATAGATGGTGTATCATCCAAATGGGCTGCTCTGTCCTAGATGGTATCAAGCTTCTTGAATATTGGTGAATTTGCACCCAGCCAGCTAAGTGGAGAATATTCCATCGTTTTCCTGACTTGTAGATAGTGGAAATGCAATGAAGAAGCCAGGTGCTGAGTCATTCAGAATTCCTAGCCTTTCACCTGTTGTTGCAGCCACCATATTTATATACTGTTCCAGTGAAGTTTCTGGTCAATGTTAATATCCAGAATGTTGATAGTGAAGAATCCAGAGGAAATCTACACAGACACAGGGAGAATGGACAAAGTCCGCACAGACAGTCACCCAAGACTGAAATCGAAACCCGGGGCCAGGCACTGTGAGAAAGCAGCGCTAGCCACTGAGCCACTGTGCCGCCCTTTTAAAGATTGTGGTGATTAAAATCACTGTCTCCTTTGATCTACAATGCAATGTGCTAAATGTTCATTCTTATCTCTATGAAAAAGCAACTGTTCACAGGACTTACAGAACCTGAAGCTAACATATAACGCTACCATATATATCAATATCTGTTCTCTGACCAACAAGTCACTTATTTTTGTTCCCCTAATCAATCTGTTCAGAGATGTTATTACACATCCCTGGAGCAGATAGGACATGACCCAGGCATCCCGGTCCAGTGGTAGGGGTACTACAATTGCAATACAAGAGGGCCTCTGGCCAACTATTCACTTCTTCATTTGATGTTTGTTTGTTGGACCTAATTAATGAAATATCTGAAGTGTGAAATTGATTACAAACAAAAATCCACTCACTGAGCATGTGGTCCTTTCAAGGAGGGAATTTCACCAAAATGTAATTTATTCTGACGATTTATACGCCGTAATACAACCTATGTTAGCAACAATTTTGTTTTTAAAAATGACATGTGCTTTATTATGCCTTTGCAGAATTCCAAGAAAAATATCTAATTTCAACAGACAATACTCACAATAACTCATGATATTTTTTGCAGAGTTACATTCAAATAATACAAAATTTCTCTCTTTCAGACTTACTTGCGTGAAACAAATGAATGCTATTTGATGAGACAGTTTCTTTCTTGGCTCTCCAATTTGAACATAAGGCATTCCTAGCAGCTTACTCAACTCTCTCTCATGTCCTTTGATCTACATGAAAATACTGGGTGGAAAGCTTTCTGTGATCTTACAATAAACATTACAATACAAGAACTAATTCAATTATTTGAAATAAGTTCAAGCTTCTTAAAATAGTCATCAAATGATTTGTCCATCACAACTTCTGTGGCTCTGTATAATTGTCATAAATGAAATAACTAATTGATCTTCACCTTGATACACTGCCAAATCTTTGCAAAGATCGAATATTTTTGTGAAGAGGGTAAGATCCAATATAAGTCAGTTCCAAAGCAATACAATCTAAGATCACTATGCAAATCAACAGATCATTATTTAAAAAGACAACCAAGGGAAGATTCGTGATTAAACACAACATTTGAGAAAGATTTTTAATCAGGAAGCAATAATAATTCAAAAGACTTGTTTAAACTAAAAAAATCTTCAGGATAGGAGTGTCACTGGCAAAGCCAACATTTATTTCACTTCCCCAGCCGCGCTTCATGGTCGTGTTGGGTCTGTTTATTTTTAAATTATATTTCAGGCGGTAAAAGCGCTTCTAAAATGTTATTAGGTTGAGGGAAGAGTAATCAACATTTTGACCCGGCGACAATGATATGTTGCAGTTTTAAAGAACATTGTACATAACATCCATTCACACAAAAAGTTATCAGCATCCCTAACCACATTTTGCTAACCTAGACTTGTAAACCATCAACAGCCAGACGATCAAAGATAACAAAATGTGGAGCTGGATGAACACAGCAGGCCATTGCCTTATCAGTGTCTTAAAAAAAGCCCAAACCTGTCACCCAGGCAAAGCAGAGGTACAGCTGAAATTAAGCCATTTCCAAATACTCCAGGTAAGTTCTCTGTATCTGTTATGCCTCAATCCCTTGCGCAGATTGCATTTAATGTTTATCCCACCACTAACAACACTCAGGTCACTTTCAAGTTTGAAAATGATAGCAGAAGAGGGGCAATATTGGCCTTTGGATATCATGTACAGTTGGAAGAAGAATTTTTATTTTAGATCCAGAAGTCTCATTCTAGCATGAGGATTAAATACAAAGTGATTACATTTAAGTGGTGGCCTTTTGCTAACCTCTTTCAAATTTAGAAAGCCAACTGAAATCACTCAAGGATACCTCTTTTCTGGAAAAATTCCTTCGACAGCCATTAGGTCACTCATTACTCAAGGTATCTGGTACCTATTTCAACTGTTGACCAATATTTTTTAAAATGAATCAAATTTAGAGGTGGGACCAACACTACACAGGTTAAGTCCGTGATAATGGGAACTGCAGATGCTGGAGAATCCAAGATAATAAAGTGTGAAACTGGATGAACACAGCAGGCCAAGCAGCATCTCTGGAGCACAAAAGCTGACGTTTCAGGCCTAGACCCTTCGTCAGAAAGGGGGATGGGGTGAGGATTCTGGAATAAATAGGGAGAGAGGTGGAGGCGGACCAAAGATGAAGAGAAAAGAAGATAGGTGGAGAGGAGAGTATAGGTGGGGAGGTAGGGAGGGGATAGGTCAGTCCAGGGAAGACGGACAGGTCAAGGAGGTGGGATGAGGTTAGTAGGTAGGAAATGGAGGTGCGGCTTGGGGTGGGAGGAAGGGATGGGTGGGAGGAAGAACACATTAGGGAGGCAGAGACAGGCTGGGCTGGTTTTGGGATGCAGTGGGGGGAGGAGACAAACTGGGCTGGTTTTGGGATGCGGTGGGGGAAGGGGAGATTTTGAAGCTGGTGAAGTCCACATTGATACCATTGGGCTACAGGCTTCCCAAGCGGAATATGAGTTGCAGTTCCTGCAACCTTCGGGTGGCATCATTGTGGCACTGTAGGAGGCCCATGATGGACATGTCATCTAAAGAATGGGAGGGGGAGTTGAAATGGCTCGTGACTGGGAGGTGCAGTTGTTTATTGCGAACTGAGCGGAAGTGTTTTGGAAAGCGGTCCCCAAGCCTCCGCTTGGTTTCCCCAATGTAGAGGAAGCCACACCGGGTACAATGGATACAGTATACCACATTGGCAGATGTGCAGGTGAACCTCTGCTTAATATGGAAAGTCATCTTGGGGCCTGGGATAGGGATGAGGGAGGAGGTGTGGGGGCAAGTGTAGCATTTCCTGCGGTTGCAGGGGAAGGTGCCGGGTGTGGTGGGGTTGGAGGGCAATGTGGAGCGAACAACAGAGTCATGGAGAGAGTGTTCTTTCCGGAAAGCAGACAAGGGTGGGGATGGAAAAATGTCTTGGGTGGTGGAGTTGGATTGTAGATGGCGGAAGTGTCAGAGGATGATGCGTTGTATCCGGAGTTTGGTGGGGTGGTGTGTGAGAACGAGGGGGATCCTCTTTGGACGGTTGTGGCGGGGGCGGGGTGTGAGGGATGTGTTGCAGGAAATGCGGTAGACGCAGTCAAAGGCGTTCTCGACCACTGTGGGGGGAAAGTTGCGGTCCTTGAAGAACTTGGACATCTGTGATGTGCGGGAGTGGAATGCCTCATCGTGGGAGCAGATGTGGCGGAGGCGGAGGAATTGGGAATAGGGGATGCAATTTTGACATGTCCATCATGGGCCTCCTGCAGTGCCACAATGATGCCACCCGAAGGTTGCAGGAACAGCAACTCATATTCCGCTTGGGAACCCTGCAGCCCAATGGTATCAATGTGGACTTCACTAGCTTCAAAATCTCCCCTTCCCCCACCGCATCCCAAAACCAGCCCACTTCATCCCCTCCCCCCACTGCACCACACAACCAACCCAGCTCTTCCCCTCCCCCCACTGCATCCCAAAACCAGCCCAGCCTGTCTCTGCCTCCCTAACCTGTTCTTCCTCTCACCCATCCCTTTCTCCCACCCCAAGCCGCACCTCCATTTCCTACCTACTAACCTCATCCCACCTCCTTGACCTGTCCATCTTCCCTGGACTGACCTATCCCCTCCCTACCTCCCCACCTATACTCTCCTCTCCACCTATCTTCTTTTCTCTCCATCTTTGGTCCGCCTCCCCCTCTCTCCCTATTTATTCCAGAACCCTCATCCCATCCCCCTCTCTGATGAAGGGTCTAGGCCGGAAACATCAGCTTTTGTGCTCCTGAGGTGTTGCTTGGCCTGCTGTGTTCATCCAGCTACACACTGTATTATCACAGGTTAAGACCTGTTGTTCAAGCTTTATTCATTCCCTTTGAAAACCCCATGTAATCGATCCCAATTTCTACACCTCTTACAATATCAAACTTGCTATCTAATGTCAAACATAGAATCAAAATAAGAGATAATAAGAACTGCTGAAGCTGAAGTTAGAGATAACACAGTGTGGAGCTGGAGGAACACAGCAGGCCAGCCAGTATCAGAGGAGCGAAAAGTTGATGTTTAGCATCAGGACCCTTCTTCAGAGGTGGGAGAGGGGTAATGGAGCTCAGAAATAAGTACAGAGAGGAGAGGAATGTAGTTGGGATAGTGATAGGTGAATGTAGGTATGGAGTGGTTGAGATTGGTCAGTGAGATAGGAGGAGTGGAAAGGAGGGAGAGAAGATGGACCGGCTGCGTCAGGTCAAAGAGGAAGGAATGAGGGGGAGGCCATGGGTGGGGAGATTTTGAAAGTGGTAAAATGCACATCTAGGCCATTGAGCTATGGGCACCCAATGTAGAATATGAGGTACTGCTCCTCCAGTTTCAGGGTGGCATCGTGGTGACACCAGAGGAGGCCCAGGATGAACCTGTCACCCAGGGAGTGGGAGGGGGAATTGAAATGATTCACAACTGGAAGGTGTTGTCAGTTGTCGCAAACAGAGCACAGGTGCCTCTGCTTGGTCTTACTGATGTAGAGGCCACTTCGGGATCAGTTGCTACAAAAGACCACATTGACAGTTGTGTAGGTGAACCTCTGTCTGATGTGAAAGATTTGTTTGGTGCCTTGAATGGAGGTGAGGAGCGAGGAGAAGGGGCAGGTGTAGCACTTCCTGTGGTTGCAGGGATAGGCGCCAGGGGTGGTGGGACTGGCGGAAAGTGTGGACCGGATGAGAGCAGTCCCTACGAAAGGCAAATGGGGTGGGGAGGAAAATATCTTCGGTTGTGGGGTTGGATTGTAGGTGGCGGAGGATGATACTTTGGATGCAGAGGTTGGTGGGGTGATATGTGAGGACAAAGGGGATTCTGTCTTTTCTTTGTTGTTGGGAGGGGATGTGAGGGCAGGTGTGGGAAACAGAAGAGATGCAGTCAAGAGAATTTTCTACCATTGAAGCAGGAAAGTTGCAGTTCTTGAAGTAAGAGGACATCTGGGATGCTCAGGAGTGGAACACCCTTTCTTTAGAGCAGTCGGAGTGGAGGCAGAGGAATTAGGAGTAGGGGCTCGCATTCTTGCAGGAAAGAGGGTGAGAGGAAGTGTTGCCTCAATAGCTGTGGGAGTCAGTGGGCTTGAATTAAATGTCAGTTTCGAGGCAGTCACTAGAGATGGAGACAGAGAGGTCCAGGAAGGAGAGAGAGGTATCAGAGATGGTCCAGGTGAACTTGAGCTTAGGGTGAAAGGTGCTAGTAAAGATGATAAACTGTCCAATCTCTTTGTGGGAGAACGGGGTAGCGCCAATACAGTCATCGATGTGGCGGAGGAAGAGGTGGGGAATAGTGTCAGTGTAGCAGCAGAAGAGGGACTGTTCCACACACCCTACGAAGAGGCAGGCAAACTTACCCTGCCTCCTTGACCTGACACAACCTGCTCATATTCTCTCCCACCTGTCTGCTCCTCCCAACTCACCAGCCAATCCCCACCACTCCCGCACTCACCAATCCCCATCCCACTTATCATCCACAGCCCGACCCCTCCTCTATTTATTTCTGAGCTCCCTTCTGCCTCCCCCATTTCTAAAGAAGGGTCCCGACTCAAAATGCCAACTTTCCCGCTCCTCTGATGCTGTCTGCCCTGCTGTGTTCCTCCAACTCCACACTGTGTTATCTCATAGAATCAAATAAACTTGGTTCAGTGCAAGAATTCTGAAAGGTACAGCCCAAACAAATTTTTTATCTCAAAATTTTCAACCAATTATCTCTTACTTGTTATCTGCCACAAGAATTTTCTCTTTTTACTTGTAGAATTTTTGTTGGGTCATGGCCATTCTACTTAATCCAAGTCGTCAATTTTCACATGTGGGTCAAGAGAGTGAAGTGTCAATTTGTGATTCATGGCTTGGACTGATCATGTCCCACCTGACATCCACACATGCATTTTTTGTGGTGACTTCATGAATGAAAATGAATGCTAAGTATTTAATCCCTCGCCAATCCAGGCTTTAAAGTTAATTGTACTGCTCTGCCACAGTCCTGATTCTCCTTATGTTTAAAGTCACTGACAAGAACACCTAAATTTGACACACGAGCAGGTCATGTAGCCCCTCAACCCTCTCTGCCATTAAATAAAACATGGCCTACCTGTTTGTGAGTCAAATCTGCATTTCCAATTACTATTCTGATGATCTTTAATTCCCTGTCTGGTATTCCTGTAAATTGGATTAATGCCACCAAAACTCAACCATTTCAACTAAATACTTCCTTAAAGAGTGAAAAGATTTCATCTTTATATTTGTCAAATAACAATTGATCAGTCCTAAAAGGTCTAAAGCCCCACATAATCGCAACGGCTACTCAGAATAGGCAATAAATGTTGCCTTGTCAAGGACACACACATCCCATTCGGACATAAGATCTCCAACTGCCGATGGTGACACATCCAATCAATAAAATCAAGACAAATACAAACAAGAAAATAAAGGCCTTTCTTGACTTGAACACACAGCTCTTTCACAGCAGAGCTTTGTGGTTAGAGACAAGGAATGAGAATGAGTTCGGCAAGTGAAGCTGTTGAAAGGCTAATTATATAGGAATGGCTACGAAATTGTTAATGCACAAAATTGTTGGCACTGCATGGCCTATTTATTTTACAAGCTCATAAATCACAACAGCTTTTTAAATTAAGTTTATTGCAATTGTACTTCTTGTGGAATTACTAAAGATCAGCCAAGTCCTGACAGAAGTAAACATATCGGACAAAAATTTAAGATTTACAAATTAACTGTTGCAAGCAACAATGCTATCTAAGCCTTTACCCTGTTGAGCAAATGGGTCACTGTTTCAGTCAATATTTTCAATAGGAAGATGAAGTGCTGCCTACCTACAATAGCCAATATTTTCTATTCTCTCAAGCAATCTTTTTTCTTAGAATTTATTTTGTATGAAGAGTTTGCCATCATTTGGGATACCGTCACACGGTAATTATGTTACTGCATTAACAATCTAAAAGTTTGGATTAATGATCTGCAGAAATAAGTTCAAATCTCACCATTACAGCTCATGAATGAATGTAACTACTGAAACAGATGGCCTCAGTAGTGGTGACTATGGAACTACAGGATTGTGATAAAATCCCATCTAATTCATTACTGTTCTTGTGGGAACAACATCCACTTTTCCTTTTATGGTTTTGTTGATATGTGACTCCAAGCTCACAATGTTATAGATTCCCAATTTCTCTCCAAACTAGTCTACCAAGCCATTTGGTTGTATTCAAGGAGATGGCTCACCACCATTTCCTCGGGGAGAATTGGGATGAACAATAAAATCTGGCATGAACAGTGATACTCAAATCAACGAATGAGTAAAAGATTACGTCTGAAGCAATTCTGTTTGAACACTAAAGTCAGTGTAGCTCTCAGAATGAATTCTATTGATCTTTGACCTGTTCATTCCAACAGTGACCTCCAAATGAACTTCCTAAATTCCAAATACATCTCCGTCTATTTTAGTCTGCATATAATTATGCAGTTTAGATTATTTTCTGTGTTGATGTGGTAAGAATGATGTGATTGCACCAGAGGGTGTGCAGTGGAGATTTACCAGGATGTTACTTGGTCCAAAGGTTCTAAGCTATGAGGCAAGAGTAGACAGTGTGTGGTTGTTTTCCTTGGAGCAGCAAAGATTGTGAACACACGTGGTAGTGATGTATTAGGCTAAAAGGGATGTAGATAGGAAGGATTGGAAAGCACTTTTACCAATGGTTGTGTGGTCAATAGCCTGAGAGCATATTAGAAATAGAAAGCTAAAAGAAGAATTGAAGAGAAATGTTGGTCTCTCAGCCTGAAAGAGTGGTTGAGTTAGAAACTGTCAATGCAGAAAGTTAGTACATTGGTTCAAAAGGAAAGACAAATGTAATGTTGGCCCTTATTTCAAGGGGGCTAGACTGTAAGAGTAGATAAGTCTTACTGCGATTGTTTAAGGTGATGGTGAGAATACATCTGCAGTACTGTGAGCAGTTTTTGTCCCCTTAAGGAAAGAAATGATTGCATTCAAAGCAGTTCACAGAAAGTTCGTTAGGATGATTCCTGAAATGGAGAGATTGTCTTATGAGCAAAGGTTGAACAGATTGGCACTCTACTCAGTGGAGTTTAGAAGAATGAGAGGTGATCTCTTTTGAAACATATAGGATTATTAAGGGGCTTGACAGGGTAAATGCTGAATGTTTCCCCTCAGAGCCTAGGACGTGAGGACATGGCCCCATTATAAAGGTTGGTGAGGGACAGGCTGGATTTTCATTGCTCAGAGGATTGAGGGCTTTTGGAACTAACTACCTCCAAGAGTTGTGGATGCAGAGTTTTATTTAAGAATGAGATAGATAGATTCTTGATCAGGAGGTAGGTTGAAGGTTACATAGCGAGGGCAGGAAGGTGGACATGAGGAATGTCAGATCCATGATTTTATTAAGTGGAAGAACAGGCTTATGGGGCTGAACAACCTACTCTTGTTCCTATTTCTTATGATTTAATATTTAAACAATATTTAGACACTTACTTACATTACCATGGACTCTAATGTTATGGGCTAAGAGCTGGAAATGTGCTTAGTATAATTAGGCTTTTGTTACATGATACAGAAGCAATGGGCCTAATAGCATCCTTCTACTGTAAACGTCTGAATCTAAGATTTCCAGCATATGTGTTATTTGCATATCCCATAAAGAGGTGTAGGCTGGCAATAAGTACTAGCTAATGGGCCCTCTGCTGATAGGTGTAGGCATATAACACAGGGCAAATAGCCTAGGCTGCTTGCAGAAATCACAACAAGGAGCAGATGATGACAAGTTGGTACACCAGCATTCTATTGAACAAGGGCAGATAAAAAGCAGTGTCAAACCAACAGCCATTTTCAGGCACTATCAAAATCAAAACAGCCAAAAAAACATTTCAAGCTGATCAACCTGATCACCAGCCTCATTTAGACTGGCTGAGCTTACACATTAGTAAGATCACATATTAGATCCTCGTCTTTTTTGACTTACTGGTCTCAAGCAAAAGGGCACGAGGGATATGACAACTGATATTAAGGTTGGGAAAGAAATAATTGACAAGTGAGGATGGATTTGTTCCTGATGGTGATACTTCTTATCGAAGAGGGGCCAAGACCACTGCCTAGGCTCACTGTTATCAACAGCTATTTGGCTGATGATGCAGATGGAATCATGGCCTACTAAGATGGGGATATCTTGAGGAGAGAGAAGAAATTTAAAATAGCCAGAGAATGATTAACAAAGAAATCAATGATAATCACCTCATCCGTGAGAAGGAAAGCAGTCATTCATTTAGTCACTTGTGTGATAATGATGGGGAAATAAGTGTTGACGAGGGGTTTACACAATTGAACAACTCCGAACGGAGAATTGCAGAATCATTACTGCGACTGCAAAGCCAACCACTTTGCGTTGGAGAGGCAGTGTCACAAGGGAATCCATGACAAAACAGATCAAATTAGATAAATATTGACTAACCGCTTACAAGACAGACTAAGGCATTGCACATGATGCCCGAGTACATGCATGAGAGATCTTTCTGTCTCCCCATTTCTATGATTGTTCTCTGTATCTCACTGCTTCTACCAGCTGTAAATTAATTTTTTGATTACTAATCAATACACTGGCATGATCCTGAAAAAGGTAGTGTTACCAAAGTGTCCTCTTCATAGAATTGTACAAAGTAATTAAAGCAGAGAGATCATTACAATTTATCAAGGCGATGGCGTCAAAACAGGACAGCAAGTGTGATTTTACAGATAAATAAGTATGCTGGGGTTAAATCTGGGGCAACATGAACACAAGATCATGGTCGACGCCATCTTCATGGGCATGGAACTTGACTATCAATTTCTGTTCAGTGATTTTGCATTGTTATGCATCTCGAAGGCCGCCTTGGAGGACGCTTACCCCAAGATCGGAGACTGAATGTCATTGACTCCCGAAGTGTTCCCTGGCTGGGAGGGAACATTCCTGTCTGGCAATTGTTGCACAGTGTCCATTCATCAATTGTCATAGTGTATGCATAGTCTCACCATTATACCACGCCTCAGGGCAGCGTATGAGATAGGCAACATTGGCCGAGTCACATGAGTATCTTCCATCTGCGTGGTGGATGGTGTTCCCAAGTATGATGGCAGTATCCATCTCTCAAAGTAGTCTGTGTTGTAGTTTGACTTGAGTGGGTTTATGATCTGTAGTCCTTTTGGGATCTTCTCTGCTTCCCAGCATCTCTGCAGAAACTTGATATCTGTGTCGATATGCGTAATCTTCTTGGGGATCCTCTCCTCTTTGAGCTAACTATGCTGAGAGACTCTGCCATCACACTTCACGCACCCTCCTCAATCATTTCTGACACCAAAGCTACAGCAAATGCTGCAACGTTGAAATCAAGACAGAGTTCATATTCTCAGCCTGCGCTCAGGGTTAACTCACCAGCGACAAGACACTGCCAAGTAGAAAGGCAATGGAACAACACCACTTACATGCACACCAAGAACAGGAAAATGGAGAAACTTGGTATCACTACCAACAGTAACTAAGCATCCCCTGGTCCTATGGTATCTTGCACACCAAGAACAGGAAAATGGAGAAACTTGGTATCACTACCAGCAGTAAACTGGGACCACCAGTTGCCTGACCACACCCTTCAAACAGACAAAATCAAAGTTCTCAGCCGAGAGCACATTTCTGCCCCACTATCAAAATGGACACCATTGGTCTGGCGGCGGACACAGAGGAATTTGTAGGGTTAATGGGGGTCCGGAAATTCTTCCACAAACCAGAGAATGTCAGCAGCAAGCCCAATGAGACAACCAAGGTGCTGGAACTGTCGACAGAGACCAAAAAAGAAAGACTCGAATTGGGCCCCTCCTGAAGGTCCCTGCCTTAGGCTCGACATATATACTCAAGCCATCAGGAGATGTGTCAATGCTAGATTCATCAGTCATGCTCACAAGGTAGTGCAGAACGTCACCCAAGCACAACACAATGCCACCCATGCTCTCAAGACCAATCGCAACATCATCATCAAGCCAGCAAAGGAGGAGCCATCATCATACAAAATATAATGGACTACTGCGAAGATGTGTACCGACAACTGAATAACCAGGAATATTACAGACAACCACCTGCCGATCCGATCAAAGAAAACACCTGTCAACTCAACAGGCTGATCAAGACCTTTGACCCAGGCCTTCAGAGTAGCCTTCACACTCTCATCCCACATACCTCTTGCACAGGAGACTTCTACTGCCCCCTGAAGATACACAAAGCCAACACACCTGGACATCCCATTGTAGCAGGCAATGGGACCCTCTCTGGCTATATCATGGGCATCTTGAAACCCATTGTACAAGGAACCTCCAGCTTCAGTTGTGACACTCCAGATTTCTTACAATAACTCAGCACCCACAAATCAGTTCAATCAGGAATATTCCTTGTCACGTGGACATTTCGGCACACTACACCAGCATCCCCTATGATGACAGCATCACTGCAACAGCCTCAGTACTCAACACCAACAACTGCCAATTTCCAGATGCCATCCTACAATCACCCACTTCATCCTCGACCACTATGTCTTCACCTTTGACAACCAGTTCTTCATCCAGACTCAAAGACTATGGAGACCAAATTTGCACCCCAATATACCAACATTTTCATGCACAAGTTCGAGCAAGCCTTCTTTGCTGCGCAGGACCTCCAACCAACACTATACACCAGATACATCGACGACAGTTTCTTCCTTTGGACTCATGGTAAGGAATCACTGAAATCACTACATAGTGATAGCAACAAGTTTCATCCCACCATCAGACTTGCCATGGACTACTCTTCAAAATGGGTCTCATTCTTGGACACACACATCTGCACCAAGGACAGACACCTTAGTACCACATTCTACCAAAAGCCCACAGACAAACTCATGATGCTGCACTTGTCTAGCTTCCATCCTAAACATATTAAAGGAGTCATCCGCTATGAATAAGCCCTGTTCATACACAGGATCTACTCAGATGAGGAGGAAAGCAACAGAAACCTAAAGATTTTAAAGGACGCCCTCATAAGAAGAGGATACTATGCTTACCTCATTAATTGCCAGCTCCGACATGCCACAGCAAAATACTGCAATGACCTCCTCAGAAGACAGACACAAGAAATGACCAATTGAGTACCCTTTGTCATCCAGTAGTTTCCCAATGGAGAAATTATGCCATGTTCTTTGCAGTCTTCAACATGTCATCAATGACAACGAGCATCTCACCAAGATCATCCTATGCCTCCACTTCTCGCCTTCAAACAACAGCCAAAGAGTAAACAGACAACAGTTTGCTACAAATTACCCAGTCTTCAGGTCAACATTGGCCACAACACCACCCAACCACCGCAAGACGTGCCCAATCATCAACATGGGCACTACCATCACAAGTGGGAACACCATCTGCCATGCACAGGGAAGATACTCATGTAACTTGGTCAATGTTGTCTATCTCATACACTGCAGGCAAGGATGCCCCAAGGCATTCCATATTGGTGAAACCATGCAGAAGCTACAACAATGAATGAATGGACTCTGCGCAACAGTTGCCAGGTAGGAAAGTTCCCTCCCAGTTGGGGAACACTTCAGCAATCAGGGACATTCCGCCTCCAATTTCCAAATAAGCATCCTCCAAAGCAGCCTTCAAGATACACAACGCAGAATCGCCGAGCCAAAACTGACAGCCAAGTTCGATACCCATAAAGAGAGCCTCAACTGTGATCTTGGTCATGCTGCATGTGACCCCACCAAACTGTTCAATACCTATAAAGTCTTCCTTACTATCCTGTTTTGACACCATTGCCCTGAGAAATTGTTGTGATCTCTCTGCCTTAATTGGTTGTACAGTTTGTGTTACTCATCACTTTGATTAGACCCTTGGCATACAACTCTTACATCTATCATGTTATTCCAGTCATTTGGTTTGTAATTATCTCTCTGCCTCAGTTAATCAGATTGTAGGTCATCCCTTCACTTGTTATTCATCTATTGACAATTTACTCACAATGTTTGACACTCTCGATCACCTGCAAAGACTTATTATTCGGCCTGTCCACTCACACCATTTGTATGATCTTTAGATCTCTCCACACACTGATCTCTATGCCTACAAATTCCCTGCCTGTGTGTTTCTCTCTTACTTTGTGTGATGAAAGGGCAATGCTTCAAAAGCTTGTGGTTTCAAATGAACCTGTTGGAATATAACCCGGTGTAATTTCTGACCTTGTCCACCCCAGTTCAATACCTGCACCTCCACACCATACAGCACAGGAGGCAGTTAGGCCATTATAACTATGTTAACGTTTTCACAGAGCAACCCAGTACTTCCCTATTGTTTCACATTTGCTGTACAGATTTTCTTTCTTCAAGTATTTATAGAGTTCCTTTCTGAAAGCCATCCTTGGAGGTGATTCCATCACATTTTTAGTTTGGGCACTCTCAGCAGAAATATGCTGCTGTGCAAGCTTATTTGTTTCTTACCACAGAAACGATCATTTTATTCATTTCAGGTGTTTGATTCGACTGATGTCAGATTTCATTTGGAACAGAGTACTAATGCTGCAACTTTGTAATTAGCTTTTATCTCACTCAAATGTGCCTAGCACTCCATCCGAACCTCAATGAGAAGTGGGTCCAGATGTGCACTGAAGAGAATTTGGCCTTTGAAGCAATGGAATCTTTGTCACAATAATGGGATGAAAAGTCAAACCCACATAAACTTGGCTGGTTTATCAGCCTGGGCTTCAGCCTAACTTCAATCATTGTGGTTTGGGAGGGTTGCAATTGATGGAAATTGGTACAAGAAACCTTTTAGTTGAGCTGTAATTTTACCTGTATGATTGGCTTTGATTCATATTAGTTTGGTATTAATCTTCTTTCGCTTTAAAAGTGTTAGGATCAGTTTAGGTTGGATGAAGTTTGGTTTGCTCATCCAATAGGCTTGTTTACTCACCTGACAATGAAAGTATTATGTAATGCCAATGGAAAATCCAATAACAACATTTGTTGCTTAAAATAGAAGCATAATAAATCATTTCATAGACTTTGCACTAACAGAGAAACTAGTTCTGTTCACATTACTGCCATAAGTGGAACAGGTTTCATCATTAATGTAACATGTAAGTGAAGTAAATCCTTGGAGGCCAGTATCCTATCAGTAAGTCACCCTTTATTTACATGTGGAGAGCACTTGACACTGATCCAGCTCAGTCAGAGCATACTCTAAGAGGGAACCGGATGTCTGACACTCCTGTTCTTATTTGTCAGCCAGGGCTCCCTGATAGGACCAGATTAATAGCCCCAATCAGGGAACTCATATTCTACAATGCCCATCTGGCTGACCTCATTTACAATCGCGACATCTCTCCCCTTCTTATTTCCAAGGATGTAAGCCTTTTTAGAGGCCTTGTGGGGCATTTTTAGAACTGGGTCAGGTTCCTCCAACTCTGACTCTGATATGAGCACAGATAATGCACAGCAGCTCACATCTTGTGCTCAGGGCATCTAGGAAGAAATTCATTCTTTTCTTCAGGTGTCAAAGGCATTAGCAACATCTACCATATCCAACTCAGGTTTAGAGGTATCTTCAAAGCTTGATGGAGAGGGAGAACCTATGGGTTCCAGACAGTTTGCTATCTAGTAAAGCTGTAGGCTGTTTCTTTAAGCCTGCCTTCAAAGTGTGGACTGCACTTTCTGCCAAACAGTTGGCTAATGGATAGCACAGAGCTGTCCTTATATGTTGAATACTGTTTGACTTCAGGAAATGCTCAAATTCCCAGTTGGTAAATAAATACCCATTCTCTGTGACCAACAGTTGCTGGTGTCCATATATTGCAAAAGATGCACACAGGTTTTCTATTGTCATCCACATGTTTGACATATGAACTCTATGCACATCCAGCCACTTTGAGAGGACAACGACAATGATGAAGAACATTGAGTCCATGAAAGGACCTGCATAGTCGACATCTAACGGAATCCAGGGATTACTCGGCCATTCCTATGAATGTGGGGGTACAACTGGTGAGAATTTTTGTCTTTGTTGTGCTTTGGGCACTGCCCCATGAATGCAGCTATGTCAGCACGCAAGCCTGGCCACCATATATAACATCTTGCGAATAACCTTCATTTTGGAAACCCCTGGATAACCTTGGTGGAGTTCAGTCAGTACTTGGAAGTGAACTTTGCTCAGGACAATTACACTTGTTCCCCATAACTATATGCTGTTTCAGTTTTGCCAGGACTTCACTCGGGCACCCATTTTCTAATCATAAAATGTTGACCCATTCTATGTGAATCTCAATTAATTTCACCCCATGAAGCTTGGGCTCGAGCCTTATATGACAATCATCGGTAACTGAACCAGCCGCTTCTCATGGCAGACTGCAACTAAGCTGCACCCTTAATTTGTAAAGGTTCCCCAGTAAAGCTTCTCAGTGTAGCTGAGGTCCTGCACAAATGTACACGTTGGAGTCCAGAGTGAATTTTGTTAAAAACTGGTTCTGTGATCACTGAAATGGCCTTGCCAGTATCAACCTCCACTAGAATCGGGTGACCACTTAACCAGGCATTTATTTTGATTGATGAACACAGCTGGCCAAGCAGCACTAAAGGAGCAGGAAAGCTGACGTTTTGGGCCTAGACCCTTCTTCAGAAAAGACCTTGAAGAAGGGTCCTAGGCCCGAAACTTCAGCTTTCTTGCTCCTCTGGTTCTACTTGGCCTGCTGTGTTCATCCAGTTCTATACATTGTTATCTCAGATTCTCCAGCATCCGCAGTTCCTACTATCTCTGAAACAATATATTTTGATTGGTTCTGATTTGAGTGTTGCCTAACAATATAACTGTTCCAAACCAGATGTAAGTAGTCTCTCCAGCATGTGCACTCTCCTGGATGCCAGCCTTTGCGTTCTCTTACTCAATTTAAGTCTAGTGGGGCTTTTTTGCTGTGTCAAGTCTGCATTCTGGCTGCAACTACAATGGGTTGCCGGCCTGAATTCTGAAGAAAATTTTAATCATTTCGCCAAAGCTTGGCTTTGTTTTGAAGTTTTGCTGTGGACTGACCTAGACTCCCTCTGTTTAAGGTATGTATTGAGTGAGATTATGCAAATTCCTGAGTAAAGCTTTGTAAGTATGTCCATTCAAGTGGTGTTCCCCAAACTCTCGGATTGGCAAGGGTGTCCACTTTCAACGGAATATGATGTAACTCATATATTTCACTTGCTGCATTTTCTAATGATAAAGCAAAATGTAGTGCCTGTTTGAAGTCCAGTTAGGTTTCAGCTATTAGGCACTTTTATTTAGTTACATCATTAATCCCACAGACCAAACGTCTCTCAGCATCTCATCAATAGTAAGTCAAAGCCATATGTTTCTGCCAGTCATCTTAACCTGGTCAAAAATCCAAATACAGAGTCCTTGGTTCTCAATTTGCCAAGTAAAATCAATAGCATCTCAGAATTAAAGGAATCTTGGGTTCATAAAATTCCTCAGCTAAATCTGTCAACTCTTGAAAGATTTTGGTACCTAGTGCCTCAGTGAAAGTTAGGCTCCTAATAAATAAAAAAGCTCCAGATCAGGAGAATTACTTATTGCTTTTCATCCACCATAGCGTCATTTACTCAGAAAAAGAAACACATTCTTTCATATACTGGGCCCAGTATTCATCAGGAGGATTGAATGAGTCAAGCTTCCCAAATTATGGGATGACGCCAGAAATGCATACCCCAACTCAAAGATGACTGTTGCGAACAAATTTCTTCAAGAGTGTGCTTTTCTCTCATTGCCGCTGAAATAACTCCATTGAAGCCAGTATCCAATCACAAAGTCACCCTTTATTTATGCAGAGAGAGTCCTTGACTCTCAGAGCGAGCAGGATGTCTGACATCCTGTGCATACCTGTCAGCCAAGGCTCCCGGATTGAACCAGATGAGCATCCCCATTCGGGAAACTCATATTCTATGAGATCCAATTGCCTGACATCATTATAATCATTACAGTTTTTATGGAAGAATCTCATGCAGTGTAGCACTCAATAGCTTTGAATAGATATTGAAAGCATCAATAAAGATATGAACAGAAAATGACCTTAGCATATTTATTAAATTGTACCGTAAGGAAAATTATCGGAAAACACTTCCAACAGGCTTTATGGCACAGTTGGCATCGTACAGGATATTTCTGGTCAGGAAGGTACAGATTTGAATTTCTGTCTGAAATAATTAAGCTCAGATGGTGTACAGCAATTGGATACTACAGAACACAGAAATCATTCTAATGAGCAAGCAGCATGAGGTTGGTATTCTGCCTGCATTTCACTCAATGAGGATGAGAATAATCAGACATCATGAACTCCATACTTTTTCTCAGGTGTCATCCTATTTAACCACTAAAGAATTTCTAAATGACAAAAACACATTTCATTCTTAACATTTACAGAATCTTAACAATCTGAAGAAGGGTCAGTGAACCTGAAACGTTAACTCTGATTTCTCTCCATAGATGCTACCAGATCTGCTGCATTTTTCCAGAAATTTTTGTTTTTTATTCTGATTTCCAGCATCTGCAGTTCTTGTGAGTTTTCTTTTAACATTTAGAATCCTGGCTTATTGTAAACCTGCTAGGCCAATTACCTAATTGCAATGTTTCAATGAAGCTCCATGTAGGCTTAAGGAACAGTAGCTCATCTACAAATAGGCACTTTGCAGCATTTCTGCCTCTGAAACTTAATATTCTTTTCTTTCTAGCACTCCCTATTCAATCCATTAATACTGAGCTTTACACATATACCCATACACCTCTCTGAATTGTGAGCTCATCTCCAAATGTTCCTCTCCAAGCCCCAGCCCAATAGCTTTGTCATGCCAACCATCATGCTGCACTGCCATAACCAGGCTGGTTATGGCTGCCAATGACTCCCACACTTGCAGTATCTCATATCCACCAATCACAGTAGTTTGTCCAGCTTATATGTTGAGCTTTGGCCTTCACATTCTTTGCCTCCTCTGCATCCCAACATACTACATGAAATCCTGACAATCAGCTTTCCCGACTTCCCTACTACAGTTGCTACCCCTGGAAGCCCCACCACTATCCTCACACCATGACACCACACCCAACACACCTCCCTACCTTGATCTTCCTTGAGCTGATATGCAAGACTTAAAGTTGGCTACTCTCCAAACTGGAATGGTACAGAACCCTGACTGCCACAAACAGTCAACTGATCATGGCCAATTTGCTGAACTGCTATTGATCTCCACCCTTAACCTACAGAGATGGGAACCCTGACTGAATGCTGTCCCCCTTGGCTTGCCAGAGGGCAACTCCCCATTGTACTTTGAGGTCTGGTCATTTGTTATCCTGGCTGCAGCATTGCAATGATAAGTGCTGGTACACTCCAAAGTGCAGAATCAAAGTGCAAATCTCTAGTCTAAGCAGATCAGAGGTGTGCCATTTTGTTGTGGAGCTTGCTCATGTCCAACCATGCTTTGGGTGTCCAGGCAGTTGCTGTCTATGGAGTGTGTGTGAGATATTGATCATTAATGTTCAACATGGGGACCCAGCGGAGTAAATGTGAGGCAGCAACGACCAAGTAGCCATTGACTTTCAGCTGATAATTGTTGCTGTCTACTTCCTACTGGACAGGTAGGAAAATAGGAAACTGCTTATTAATGAGGCAAGGTTAGGTAATAATGGAATGCAAATACATTCAATTGGATACAAATAGGCTTTTAACTGTTTACTGATATGATTCTCATCTCACCGTTCTGAAGTTAATTGGAGAATCAGGATTTTTCCTTGAAGTCAAGAATCTCATTCTTGCTGATTTCACCCTGTTATCTTAGTGAGTCTCCATTGTCTGTATTGTTCAGGAGCTGGGAAGAGATGCCCATTGTGTTACTAGGTCAATCAGTAATTAGTACATAATTTTAGTGGAAAATGGCTTATTCAGCCTTTCACTTTCTGAAAAGAAAATACATTTGCAAATCAACTTTCTTCAAATACACTGCCTCTTTAACTAATACTGCCACTGTTCCAGGAAAAAAACATTGTTTTGAATTGGTTTGTCGTTATAAAAGGCTATACCTTTAAGTATCAGAATAAGTCTTTGAAAAAAAAAGTTACGTAGCTATTTTGGAGCAAAAGTTTCCCAACGTAGTTTAACAGTGTAACCCAGTCCAGACCATTGACAAAAAGATTTTCTACGTAAGTAAGAGCTCAGTGAAGATGTGAAAAGGAGCATCAGTAGATGCAGTTAACTTAGATCTCATATAGCTCAGGGGCTGAGCCAGAGATATGTCTGTGAGTCAGTTCACACTGATTGTTCCCACAGTTCTGTTCACATTGTGCTATTTAAAGTGCCACAAAAAGGTCAGAGAGCTACTTTTTAAAGCATTACCGATCGTATGTTGTTGTTATTTTCCCAGGACTTGATCTTCTGGGGCTGTCAGCACCAGAATAAACTGACAAACTTGACCATCAATATTTTTTTCCCCTTTATTCATTCATAGAATGAGGGCATTACTGACAAGGCAGCATTTATTGCTCATCCTTAATTGCCCAGAGAGCAGTTTAGAGTCAACCACATTGCTGTGGATCTAGAGTCACATGTAGGCCAGACCAGGTAAGGATGGCAGTTTCCTTCCCTCAGGAACATTAGTGAACCAAATGGGTTTTTTCCCAACAATCAACAAGTTTACGGTCGTCATTAGATTCTTAATTCCAGGTATTTTATTGAATTCAAATTCCACCATCTGCCATGAGCCTGGATCCCCAGGGCGATTATTTGGGTGTCTGGATTAACAGTGACAATACCACTAGGCCATTGCCTCCCCAGTGTTGGTTCTTGCCTTGTTTTCAAAAGAAAAGAATATTAGTTGCAAAATTATTGTTCTGGCTAAAATATTGTGTAAAGGCATTACATTTGGACATAGCTGCTTTAAATGTTTGAAGGCATTTGGTTGGATGCCATCAGTTAAGCGGTATGAATGGGCCAGATTGATTCTGCAACCATAGTGTATTCCCACAAAGATTTGTCTAACCAGTGACCCATTGCAAACTGTGTACTCCGCGAGGAAGAAATTTTGCAAGCACTTTGTAACAATCCTTCCCAGAATATCTTTCAGGGTAGTCCAATGATGCAGTGAATTTATAAAATAACAGTTCTCTTATTATGGTGTGATATGCTGTGGATTTTGTTTTGCTTTTGATTCCACAAACTACTAATGTTAATCTGAGAAAGATGCTTCCCATCATTAAGGAGGAGAAATAGACCATTAAAACACCATATCTTCCCACCCATCTGCCCATCCCAGGGAACTGCTACAAAATTCTGTCAGACACAATCTGTATAATTAAGTGTCACATTTTGGGTTAGTAGATAAAAGGCTGTATGAACTCTTGCTCCTATTGATTTAACGTTGAAACAATTGTCACTTCTGCTGGAAATCATCAAGTTCTTAAAATCTAAACTAAGCATTATTTTGCAATTTGGATCAAAGTGAAAAATAGTGTTTTAATAGAAAATAATTTAGCTAATTTCTATGTGAATAGCAGATAGAGGAATGTTACACGGCAGCATGAAACATTTGTCTCCTATTATCATTAATTGTAACATCAAGTCTTTTGTATCCCAGTGGGGGCCAGCCAATCAAAATTGCTAAATTTACCAAATAACCCCCTAACTGAAGAAAGTACGAGATAAAATATTGCTTGTTGTGACTTTAACTTCAACACAAGTCAGTGTCAACAAATGTACATAACTTAACAAATTAGTCACACTGATATCAATTACAAATTACATCTGGAAGAGCAGATACAATAGAGGCTAAACTAAAACTCCAGCTCATTAGTTTAACCAGTCAAATAGTGGAATTAAGTTGTCATCAAGATAGAACCATTCTGAATGTCAGGCCCCATCTTCAATGATGTGATGCATATTTGAGCAAAGGAGTTCATATACATGTTCTGTAATTCATTTGATTCATTCCTAAGGAGTTATCATTTGCATTTAGATGATCTAGCGATTTCTGTGAATGAGAATGTTACATTTGGGTGTGCAATTAACAATGAAACAAAGAGAATTCCCAACATTGAGTTGTAGTAATGTTAACAAATTATCCAAAAAGAAAAGTGTATTAAAGATTTCTCTCAGATATTCAATCAGGAAATTAAAATTTATAGCAATTCCACTTTTAAAAATAGTTACACAGGCCAAATTATAGCTTGGAATCATAGACATGGGGTTAGAAGCTAAAATATCATGAGCAAAAAATTAAAAATCTAGTTTAAAGAATCTGGAAATTAATCATATTGAAAAATTTAACATTATAATTTTGCTGAACCACATCAATTGTTCTGTAGTAGTTACTATTCAGGTCACTGTTAAAAACCCAGTCTTGCCTCCTAGAAAACAACGTGTGAATCTGGATGAACGCAGCAGGCCAAGCAGCATCTCAGGAGCACAAAAGCTGATGTTTCAGGCCTAGAGGCCCGAAACATCAGCTTTTGTGCTCCTGAGATGCTGCTTGGCCTGCTGTGTTCATCCAGCTTCACAGTTAGTTATCTTGGATTCTCCAGCATCTGCAGTTCCCATTATCTTTGCCTCCTAGAAGATGGTTTGCCTAACGCAATGTTAGAGCCATTTCAATTCGTTTTTACAAATTCCCAGTTCTGATGGAGAATGCCAAACAGCACACCTTCAGGCAGAGCAGTGAATGACAGAACCAACTTCTGGATATCTGTTTAAATCTGAGCTTGTATTATGTTCTGAACTTGCAGTCAGAAATGAGGACTTGAATTCATAAACCTCTGAAATTAATACAAAAATAGTAAATTTGCATTTTTCCAAAACAACAAAAGCTGAGCAAAAATCTATTACAGAAATAAAACCCTGTGTGTTAAGTAGATGGAGCGACTCCAAAATAAAAAGAATTTTTTTGGACACTGAGGATTTAAAAAAGAAATTAATCAGTTGATTTTTTTTATACTGAAGAGGTTCAATTCCAATAAATTTGAAATCTCCCAACTTCTCCAATCCATGGTTTATTAAGCTCTTGTCATTTGGCAATCCTTGCTTGTAGACTATTTGGCTCCAAGTGTCCAATAATTAAGATTTCTTTTCACACTTAAAACATTACCAGAAGTAGTGGTGAAATGGTGGTGCTCCCAAAGCATCTGGGAATAATCTCTCGTATTGCAGATTTTGACATGACATTAGATTCCTTCACAAAACCTAGGAAAAGGGCACCAGACTGGATTAGTTAGAAACAGCCTACATCAGAAAGCTGTCCTATGACAGACATGCTACTCAGCAAGTCTGTTCTGCAGTAATTGCTGTATCTGTTATGTGCAGAGTATTGTAATGCAGCTGCTGTATTTTATTCTAATTAAATGTTACATAAGCTAGCAAGCACTTTGGTGGGAACAATTTGTGCCTGGGTGAAATTTAATATTTTCCCATGGCTTTGGTTCACAGGTTCACTGAAGGTGTTAACCCATTTATTGGTTATATTGGTGAATCCATCTTAAGTTAATTGTTCATAAAACTGTAAACACACAGAAGTTATGTCAATGTTTTGAACATACATACATTGTCATGCATTGATACTGATGGCATTCACTTTTAGGCTTTATTAGACCTATCATATTTTTAATTGCTTTACTCAATTTCACATTGGCAATAGCACTGATCCTTTAACTGTAAAATATTTTATAACCAATTGGTGGTCTGTTCAAATTAAATGAAAAAATGGGCTTATGTTATTTCCAACACAAAATCCTTTTATTTTCCAGTCCTCTTCTAAACTAACATCATCATTGCCCTCCCTGCATACTTTCTATAATAAAGTCAAGATTTTGGTTTGATATCCATAATTTTTTATATTAATTCCTATTTTAACTAATTCTTTCATATGATTTCTCTTTTCGTTACATTATATAGCTTTGTAAATAATGTTTTTACATAATCAATACTCCTGGATTTTCTTGATCTTCTCTCCTTCTTCATTTATATCCTATGCAACGGACCTACTCCATAAGATAGGTAAACAATAAAATAAGGTGATGCCTGTTCTTACTAAATGAATAGTTTCCCATGAATTTCTGTAATTGATAAGGTTCCCCCATGGTAGGCTCATTCAGAAGGTCAGGAGGAATGGGATACAGGGGAACTTAGCTGCTTGGATACAGAATTGGCTGGCCAACAGAAGACAGCGAGTGGTTGTAGAAGGAAAATATTCTGCCTGGAAGTCAGTGGTGAGTGGAGTTCCACAGGGCTCTGTCCTTGGGCCTCTACTGTTTGGAATTTTTATTAATGACTTGGACGAGGGGATTGAAGGATGGGTCAGCAAGTTTGCAGACGACACAAAGGTCGGAGGTGTCGTTGACAGTGTAGAGGGCTGTTGTAGGCTGCAGCGGGACATTGACAGGATGCAGAGATGGGCTGAGAGGTGGCAGATGGAGTTCAACCTGGATAAATGCGAGGTGATGCATTTTGGAAGGTCGAATTTGAAAGCTGAGTACAGGATTATGGATAGGATTCTTGGCAGCGTGGAGGAACAGAGGGATCTTGGTGTGCAGATACATAGATCCCTTAAAATGGCCACCCAAGTGGACAGGGTTGTTAAGAAAGCATATGGTGTTTTGGCTTTCATTAACAGGGGGATTGAGTTTAAGAGTCGTGAGATCTTGTTGCAGCTCTATAAAACTTTGGTTAGACCGCACTTGGAATACTGCGTCCAGTTCTGGGCGCCCTATTATAGGAAAGATGTGGATGCTTTGGAGAGGGTTCAGAGGAGGTTTACCAGGATGCTGCCTGGACTGGAAGGCTTATCTTATGAAGAGAGGTTGACTGAGCTCGGTCTCTTTTCATTGGAGAAAAGGAGGAGGAGAGGGGACCTAATTGAGGTATACAAGATAATGAGAGGCATAGATAGAGTTGATAGCCAGAGACTATTTCCCAGGGCAGAAATGGCTAGCACGAGGGGTCATAGTTTTAAGCTGGTTGGTGGAAAGTATAGAGGGGATGTCAGAGGCAGGTTCTTTACGCAGAGAGTTGTGAGAGCATGAAATGCGTTGCCAGCAGCAGTTGTGGAAGCAAGGTCATTGGGGTCATTTAAGAGACTGCTGGACATGTATATGGTCACAGAAATTTGAGGGTGCATACATGAGGATCAATGGTCGGCACAACATTGTGGGCTGAAGGGCCTGTTCTGTGCTGTACAGTTCTATGTTCTATGTTCTATGTTCTATGCACCTAGGCATGGCCACAAGATTTAGAGCAGCAATTACTTTTTAAAAATCGAGAATGTAATAGTCCTACTCCTCACTTTCCCATACCGGAAACTATAGTTTAAGTCTGTGTATAAAAGCCAAAACATCCAAAGTATTTCAACAGTCAATACATGGAGCTAGCAAAAATTGAGCCAATTTGTCAGGTCCCTCTGATGATTGGGTCATAACTTGCCTAGGATTTTCTGATTACTTATTAGCTACTTACTAAACCTTGCTAAGATGAAGCACTTCATAAAATTAACTTAAGTAGCTTAGGTATTTTCTACTCAACCTATTTAGAGATATATTTACACATTTATGGACAAGGTGGAAATTGAGCCTAGGATTCCTGGCTCAGAGTAAAGGGCCCTATTATTTATAAACAGTCAATAAACATTGCATATTATTGCTCTTAATTTAAGAGGAAGACAAACTTAAATAGGAGGTGATATTTAATGGTAGTGTCAGTGGACAGGTAATCCTAAAGCCACAAGCTACTATTCTAGGACCATGGATTTCAATGCCACCATGGCAGATGGTGAAGTTCAAATTGAAGAAAATGTGGAACAGAAAGCTAATTTATTAGTGCCCATGTATCAGTTGCCATTAAAGGTCACCTGATTCACAAAAATTCCTTATGGAAGGAAATTTGCCTTCCTGGTCCAGACTACTTGCAACTTCAGATCCACAAAAAAGTAATTGATTTTTAACTACCTTCTCAAAGGACCTAGCAAACCATTCAGTTTTATCAATACTGCTACAAAGTTTTAAGAAATGAATGAAATCTTATAGAACTCTTGGCATCAATCTAGGCACCAGAAACACCAATGGCAAATCCATCCTTCTTACTCTGTGGCCTTCCTTACTTGCAGCTAGGGCCTTGTGTCAAAATTGGGAAATGCCCACAGACTAGTCAAACATCAACCTGACAAAGGCGTACTAATGGACGCATCATATTTTATAGACAATCCCCCAGGCATCGCCATCACAGTTCCTTCATAGCTCTTGTTGGAGGCAATGTCCCAGTGGTATTATCAGTGAATTATTTATCTACAAGCCCAGGTAATATTCTGGGGACTCACGTCCAAATCCTGCCACAGCGAATGTTGGAATTTGAAGTAAATAAAAAACATCTGGATATAAGAGTCTAATTTTGACCCTGAATCCATTGTCAATTATCAAGAGGGGGGGGAAAAGTCTGGTTCACTAATGTTCTTTGAGGAAGGAAATATTCATGCTATATGTGGTTGGCTCTTTCCTTTATCTGGGCAATTAGGGAAGGGCAATAAATGCAGGCCTATCCAGTGGGTTTTAATTGTAGCATTATTCTGGGAATCCTCATCTAACAGCAATTGCAAGTACACATGGTTCATGTCCAGCTTCGTGAAAGACAGCCCCCCTGCCAGCTTTGTGCATAGATCTTCTATGCAAGGGCTTGGGTATTTATTCAGCTATGAAAAGTAGTTTCCCACTTGTTTAAAATCCCTACAAAGGCAACCATTGTGACTTCACAATCGGTATGACCAGCGCTGTCCATTGCGCAAAGTGATCTGGCTTGATGATTCTTTCACTTTCCAGCCTTCTGATCCCCGCCTCTACTTTCACCCCATGGCAAACATCACTGGGCAGGCCTTGCAGAATCATGGGATGGCTTCCAGATCAACAGGCAAGTTGGCCTTCCCTCCTTTGGTAGTCCATGAACCTTCCTGAAAATCTTCTGAATATCTAATGAGGACATCACTCAGGCAGATATTTTCTAACCAAAAACTGTTGAGCCAATCCAGGTGAATCTTTCTCAACCAATTTCGCTGCATCAAGCTTGGGGCCGAGTCGCTTACTACAATCAGTGGTAACTGAACTAGTCACTTCTTATAAGAGACTGGAAATGAAGTTGTACCCTTAATGTGTAAAGGTCCCCTGATGTAGGTTTTCAGGCTAGCTGTGGTCTTCATCAAACTTAAAGGATGGAGTCTAGAGCAAGCCTTGTTAAAAACTGGTTCTGCAATGACTTAAATGGATGTGCTGGTATCAACCTTCATTAGAACTGGGAGACAATTTAACCAGATATCTATTTTAATTGATTCTGATTTGGATATTGCTAATCAATTTAATTCTTTCAAATCAGATGTGAGTGGACTTGCTGTGGTGTGCACGCTCCTGGATACTGACATATGAGTTTTCTTGGTCAATTTAGGTCAAGTGGGACTCCTTTGCCGTCTCGAGTCTGCATACCAGTAGCAACTACAATGTCTTGCTGGCCTGAATCCTGAAGAAAACTTTAACCATTTGGTCAAAGCTTGGTTTTGTTTTGGGGCTTTGCCACAGCCTGACAAAGAGTCCCTTGTTCAAGATATGTCCTGAGTGAGGCTATGCAAATGCTTTCACTCAAGTGGTATTCCCCAAGCACAGATGGACTGGTGAGGTTGTCCACTTCCATTGGAATACCCTGAAACTCACGTGCTCCACTTGTTGCATTTTCCAGTGATTGAGCCAGTTGTAGAGCCTGTTTGAAGTCTAGTCGAGCATCAGCTATTAGGCACTTTTTCATGGTTGCATCATTAATCCCACATACCAAATGATCCCTCAGCATCTCATTAATGATTAAACCAACTCACATACCTCTGTCAGTCATCTGTCAGATTTCCCTCGTTCTCAAATTGCCGAGTAAAAGCAATAGCATCTCAGAATTACAGGAGTCTTGGAATCACAATATTCCCTAACTAATTCTGTCAGCACTTGAAAGATTTCAGTATCTGGTGCCTCAGGGAAAGTTAGCTCCTAATAACCAATAAAGTTATGGGTCCACAAGCTATCGGGGGAATTTCCCGCTGCTTTTAATCTGCCCCAATGTCATTTGCATAGAGAAACACCACATTCTTTTCACATATTGAGCCTAGTCTTTGATAGCAAGGTCAAACCAGCCAAGCCTTCCAAATAATTGCATGATGCAAGCAATGTTTACCCCAACTCAAGGACAACTACTGTTATGGACGGGTTTCTTTGTGCTTTACTCTCTTCACCATTGAAATAACCCCACAGAGTCCTGTATCCTGTTACCAAGTCACCCTTCATTTACATGTGGGATGTGCTTGAAACTGGTCCAACTCCCTCAGAGCCAGCTGTCAGAGAGTTAGGACATCAGAGAACTCTGGTTTGATCTGTCAACCATGGCTCCCTTATTGGACCAATAAGCTCCAATGAGGGAACTCATATTGTATGAGATTGAGCTGGCTGACCTCATTACAGTCACACAGACTGTGTGGTGACTGCAGTGTCAGTGGTATGGCTCGGTACCCTGCCGGTGGTGGCAGTGCCTAGAGCCTGGAATCTTGGTGATGATATGCCTGGGCCCTGAATGCTTGGCAGCAGTGATGGCACATATAGTGGGGCCTCCTGGCAGCAGTAGGCCAGGAGTCTAGATTCTTGATGGTGTTGGAAGGCAGCAAGGCCAGGGCCTCCTGGGATATTGTCACTGCTGTTTCTGGAATGGGACTCCTTGAGGACCAGAACACTTTGCAAAGACCTTGCAGAAGCCCAGGAGTCATGCTTGAGAACCAGTGTGAATAGAAGATAAATTCTTATTTCAGTAATTCTTTTTATTCTTTTTGCAGCCAAAATGGTGCCAGATTGTGGCAATAAAACACTTTTCATTGTATCTTCAACATGTATGTGACAATAAAATTCTTTATTCATTTTTACTAACCACAGATAAAAATAATAAAATGTGACATTCAATGCACAGGAACACGGGTATAAAGTGTAAAAGAGGATAACGTCTACAAAACAGGAGGATAAAGAATATACAGTATAAAAATTTCTTTGAGTTCCTGAGTTGTCACAGTTAAACTTGAGATGATGGATAATTATTTGATATCAAGTATCTTCAGCTGGAGTGATATTCATGGATTCCGTTAATTCCTTGAATTGATGTTTCTCTAAATTGCTTCCTCACCAGACCTGATTTTCAAGATGCAGACAATAGTAACAGGGAAATCTTTTAGTCCTTGCTATCACAACTTCCATGTTCTTTTCCTTTCTGCCCAATTGCTATTCACCTGAAATAAACTCAACTTGTGTATTGCCATGCCTAGAGTCATTGTTTTATCCAAGTTGAATAATCGGCAGGTTACCTTCATCCCAGTATTTGAAACATTCAAAAATTCCAAATCCAAAATATGAGACAATGATTTCTTTATGAAAGACTTTCAGTATCTTTTGATAAAATGTTAATTTTGGCTTGAATTGTTTATCTCACATTGGCTTCACAACCTTGATTGATCCTGGTCAGGTGACTGTTGTGGCCATTTTAAGTCAGCATATTCTTCCTTTTTAAAACTAATTTTGTTAGGAGGATGAAAGTTGACAATTGATTGTGCATATTTTACCAGTATCATGACACCATCTATGTTCTCAGGAAATTTGAATCATTCTCAGTAAACTAATATTTGAAATGGGAGAAGTGCAGTTTATTTACTCTGCCATCATTGGCCTGTTTCCAAAATACACATTTGCCACATTTGAGTTAGTGGGCTGTTTAAAACTGCAGAATCTCCACAATATTATCCCATTCAGTATAAATTACTTGAACAAACATCTAATTTGTAAATATTCGAAACCACTTCCTTTGAAAGGACACCGCTAATCATTACCATTTTAAATATTATTCGAGATCTTACGCTGATTCCTGCACATCCAGTTCCAATGTCTCTGATTCCCTCGAAGTTACTCAGATAAACTTATCTGGGATCTTTATCAACCAGCAGACACAGTTAGAAGTCAGATGGGCAATCCTTTCATGTGGTTTGTATGGTCATTGTCACCACTGAGTCTGATGGAAAATCAATGGGAGGGTGGGCTTTCCTCTTTCTGTGTCATTGTTCCCTTATTTAGAAGTTTGAATGAAGAATTGTGGGTGGTTAAGTGGTGGGGCGCAGTGGAGTGATAGAATAATTATGTCAATACAGAGAATTGATGTTTTAAGAATCCATGGAAACTATGAGGTTTGAATGAATATATCCTGGAGTGTTTAAGGCGGTGTCAAGCAGGATAAAGATTGCACTGAGGTTACTCTGTCCTACGATGGCATTGCCTCTTCAGGTTGCTAAACAACTGGAACAGTGGCAAGGAAAACAGACTGTTAAACAGTAGGAGAGCTGTAACTTGTGCAGCAGAAAGGCAAATAACCGACCGCAAAGAAATACAAATCAGTGGCTCCCACAAAATGTACTAAACTGGAAAGCAGCTTTGGAGGAGAAACAAGCAGAGGGACCACACAGAAAGCACAACGATAGAGACAGATAATAAAGAGTGATCTATAGCAAGAAATCAATTGGAGGCCAAAACGGCGAACACTAAAACAGCAAGATTTTCTTTTGAAGAGAATGACCAGCAATCAGAAAAGTTGATCTTCAGCTACAGCTCATTTACCACAGAAATAAAGCACCGACAGCCGCATAGTAAGTTTGTATTGCTTAAAGAATTGGTGCACATTTCAAGGCAGATATTAGACTGCATTGGTGAGCTGGGGTAGATTGAGCTCGACGTTTATAAATGGTTCATTGTAGCACTAAATAACACATTATAGCACAAACCTAAAACATTCTAATCATATTTCTTTTTAGGTATCTAATTTGATCTATTAGTCTTAAATCAGCTTCTTCAGCAGGGACATTAGTTGCCCTTTTGACAAATTTATCTTATTAATACATCCTATTACTTGTACTTTCGTAATTCTTTTTTAAGATTCCAGTTCAGCTCCTTCGAAAGGTAAGAACACTAACATCTTCCTCAGATGAATGTTAGATGGATGACTGCCCCTGAAGAAGACCCGTTTGCTCTCAGAAAGGATGCCACTTACCTGGATCCTTTTCCAATTTGTGCTCTGGCATTCTACTCTGCTTGCACCCTACTTACCTGGCACTCTACCTATTTGGCACCCTGACACATATTCCACCAAATTACCACCAGCTTGGCAGCTTACCCAACAGATGCAGTGCCACTCTATCCACATAGCACCCTTTACACCTGGTACCCTAACCACTTGCTTTACACACATACTTGCAGTTCACTGGAGCTGTCAACATTTTCGTGCATGTTGCTGAACATTGAAATCACAGAAAACAGCAATGGACTGCTATGGAAAAGGGAGCGTGGATTGCCTTCCCCTGACTGTCCTATACTATGAGGGAGCTATCAGAATGAAAGTATGCATCGCATTTCTGAAGGAGACCTGATCAGAATCTCTTGTCAGAAATGCAGAGCTCATTCACAAAGAAGGAGAGCAGCAACAATCTGCTTCTTGGAAAATTCACCTCAATGTGCTTTGCGGTTTTAAATAAACCCAGCCACTAAGTTAATCAAGCAATGGTGATTAGACCACTTTGATTAATATGACAATCACCACTCTGGTTAAGTTTTATCATTGTTATGGCCAGTGGAGGATTGGGACTAGCAAGGAATTTGTGCACCCATCAAATGTCAGTGATGAGGGAAATATTTACGTGAACAGATTTTTTAAAGGCCTCAACAGTACAATCCCCAATGTGGCCATTACAGACGAACAATGTGAAATCTGGCAACCCAACAACTTCACATTTGCCCTCTGCTTTTGTCTGGAATCTCTGAGTTGGAACAGTTTTCTATTGCTTGAATGATGCAGGCAGACTATGGCCAGATAAAGTAAGGCGATCCATCTTTTTCTGTCCCAATTAAAATTTTCTTTGGCTCTACGTTCTTGTGAACGTAATTGGCAGAAAAACTGTTTTGCATAAAAATGCTCAATCACGAGTATGTGACTTTTCTAAAAGTTTAGATACATGTTATAAAATGTTATTTTTGCTTTGTTTGGGTTGTGGGCTACATTCAAAAATAAGTTTGGCTGCTTTAGATAGAAACTGATGCTTTGTTTTTATTTAGGAAGTGAGGGAGCTTCAGGGAAGTCTGATAAAGAGTGTTGTATCGAAGAATTTGCAATGTGGATTTTAAGGATTGAAGCCTTGCTTAAAGCAAATATTCCTGAGATTCACCTGACACTTGACCAGATTCAATGATAATGGGAACTGCAGATGCTGGAGAATCCAAGATAATGAAATGTGAGGCTGGATGAACGCAGCAGGCCCAGCAGCATCTCAGGAGCACAAAAGCTGACGTTTCGGGCCTAGACCCTTCATCAGAGAGGGGGATGGGGTGAGGGTTCTGGAATAAATAGGGAGAGAGGGGGAGGCGGACCGAAGATGGAGAGAAAAGAAGATAGGTGGAGAGGAGAGTATAGGTGGGGAGGTAAGGAGGGGATAGGTCAGTCCAGGGAAGATGGACAGGTCAAGGAGGTGGGATGAGGTTAGTAGGTAGGAAATGGAGGTGCGGCTTGGGGTGGGAGGAAGGGATGAGTGAGAGGAAGAACAGGTTAGGGAGGCAGAGACAGTTTGGACTGGTTTTGGGATGCAGTGGGTGGAGGGGAAGAGCTGGGCTGGTTGTGTGGTGCAGTGGGGAGAGGGGACGAACTGGGCTGGTTTTGGGATGTGGTGGGGGAAGGGGAGATTTTGAAGCTTGTGAAGTCCACATTGATACCATTGGGCTGCAGGGTTCCCAAGCGGAATATTCAGTGCCAGCCAACAAAAAGGAGTGGAGGTTACTTGGAAGATGCCAGAGCTGGAATTCCATGGGACTAGGTGCAGTCATTTCAAGGTAATCACGGTAATCTATTATAGAGTGATCGGAATTTCCTCACCAGTAAACTGATGAGGCCTGGGGAGCTCCTTCATACCCAAAAGGGGAAGGGCTGAGGATTCTCTGCTGTTGCTCAACCAGCTCGGCCTCAGGGCTAAAGTTTCTCAACAATTCCATGACAAAGCTGGTAGAAACATCACTATTTTTGCTTACCTACAGACAGCTCAAAGAGGAGTGAAGTTTCAAAATTATTTTGGCCTCTTCTCCCAAGTCAACTTTCCTTCTATCCTTCTGCTGTCAGGAAAGAGAGAATGTGCATCACAGATAATAAAGTGAGGAGCTGGATGAACACAGCAGGCAAGCAGCATCTTAGGAGAACAAAAGCTGACATTTCGAGCCTAGGGCCTTCATCAGAAAAGGGGAATGAGGAGAGGGTTCTGAAATAAATAGCGAGAGAGGAGGAGACGGATCAAAGATGGATAGAGGAGAAGATAGGTGGAGAGGAGGCAGACAAGTTAAAGGGGCGGGCATGGAGCCTGTAGAGGTGAGTATAGATGAGGAGGTAGGGAGGGGATAGGTCAGTCTGGGGAGGACGGACAGGTCAAATGGGCAGGATGAGGTTTGTACATAGGAAATGGAGGTGTGGCTTGAGGTGCAAGGAGTGGATAGGTGAGAGGAAGAACGGGTTAGGGAGGCGGGGATGAGCTGGGCTGGTTTTGGGATGCACTGGGGGGGAGGGGAGATTTTGAAGCTTGTGAAATCCATATTGATACCATTGGGCTGCAGGGTTCCCAAGCAGAATATGAGTTTCTGTTCCAGCAACCTTCACACACAACCTTGATCTTGTCATCAAGCCACGTCCTTTGTATCTTAAGGCACAAGTGGGAGACTTATCCAGGCTAAAATCTACCCATTAATATTACAGTGACTAGAATTTCAAAATTATAGTCCTCCCCCTGGTGTTTCCTGCTCATCAGCTAGGAAAGCATTAATTAAACTGATGATCTGAAACTGACATTAGTATTGATGACAATAGTAAACAGTGAAAAATGAGAGCAATAAATTGAGGCAGTGTTCATCAAAACTAAAACTGAATTGTCAATTTTTATCTCACAGATTGCCTGAGCTTTGTAATCTTCAAATATTCCTGCAAGTCAGTTTCTGTTTCATCACAAATGAATACAACAATTAGACCAATGCTCTTTGCACTGCAATGAAAAGAACCAGCTGGACTGCACACAGCTAGGTCTCCTTCCCTCTTTCTCTCCCTCTCTTTCATTCAATTTAACTTCTCCATTCTTTAACGGGAACCGGCTAAGAAAGTGGAGTTAGGTAAAGGAAAAGCCATAATCACATTGAATGGCAGTACCATAGAAAAATTTCAGTACAGAAATTCGGCCCATTATGTCTGTACTGGTTGAATAAATTAGCCGCCCATTCTAATTTCATTTTCCAGCAAATTCCAGGCCCCAGTTTCTGAGTGGAAAAGTCTTTTTGCCTCACGTCCCCTCAAATCATTTCACTAAATATTTTAAATCAATGTCCCCTCTACTGGAGAATCTGGATTTTCCTGT
This sequence comes from Stegostoma tigrinum, assembly GCF_030684315.1. NCBI lineage: Eukaryota > Metazoa > Chordata > Chondrichthyes > Orectolobiformes > Stegostomatidae > Stegostoma > Stegostoma tigrinum. Next base: position 17,090,744 of record NC_081385.1, read on the forward strand.
GCACTCTATCTGACCCATTATTATTCTGCATGACTTCATTGTCATCCCCCAGGCTCCACTATTCTAAAGAAAACAGCCTGAGTTTATTCAAAGTTCTTGTCAATCTATTCTGTAGCTTTTCTCAGAAGTAATTATATCCTTCCAGCAAAGTAGTGAGTAGAACTGTACACAAAACTCCAGCTGTGGTCTAACCAGATTCTTATGTGATTCCAGCACTCTATCCTTGCCTAGGTATGCAATAGTTCTCCAATGAAGGGAAGCAAACTATATGTCAACCTTATCACATTATCTAACAGCTACCATCTTCAGGGACCACTGGACATGCATTTCAAGGTCTCTCTCACTTCTTGTGCTCCTGCCAACACAATCCTGTCTATTGTATCTTCTGCTGGATTGTATGCTCTCTCCAAATACAAGCCTCACATTTGTCCAGATGAATTTCATTTACCGCCTTTCGGCCCACTCAAAAAATGATTTATATCTTCCTGCAATTGACAGTCATCATCTACGCTGTCAACTCTTCAGTCAATTTTTGTGTCGCCTGAAAGTTTCTCATTCATGCCTCACAGGTTTAAGTCTAATTCATTAACATATAACGAATGCTGGAAAATGGGATTAGAATAGTTTGGTGGCTGTTTTTTGACCAATGCAGATTCAATGGGCCAAAGAGCCCTTTTCTATGTCAGGCTTCTCTATGACTCTATGACCACAAACAGCAAAGGGCCTGACACCGAACCCTGTGGAACGCAACAGGAGATAGCTTTCTACTTCTTCTTCTTAGATTCTTGCATTTTTGGTAAATCATGTTCTTTATTTTAGCAGCCAACAAAAGTGCAACATTTATAAGTTTGCATTTGCAAGCTTATTTCCTTCAGTCTTGAAATTGTCAGAGTGAGTGTGAAAATGAGTGATTGGAGTATGCTATCTTGGGGCATAGAAAAGTTTTTACAAAGAAAAATCTGAATTTTATGTCTACTAATTCAGTAATGGCTTAAAAATACAAATGTTAATATGAAAGAACAAACAAATTGCCCTCATTGATGGTGGATGGGGGAGGTGTGCAAAGCAGGAAACTTAATCCAGCAACCCACACACCTACCCAGATCTATCACACTCTCAGGAAGACTTTAACATTTGTGAAGTGCTGCATTTTGACAGCATGGATGTCACAGACAGACCCACAAAATGAGCCTCTTGGAATTATAAAAAAACTACATAAAGGGAAGATGCTTCCTACAATTCTCTCTCTCTCTCAAAAAAACTGGGACTTACTTACCACAGAAACAGTTCCAGAGAAAAGGCATTGAGAACCAACAACTTTAAAATATTTACAACATTCACAATGACTTAAGGCATTCAAGAAACCAGCTCATCCATGATGACCATAGATTTAAACTGGAAAGACAACCGTATATTATTTACTTCTTTTTTCACTGAACATTATTCCTTTTAACTTTGTATTTATGCGCTTGAGTGCGGGCCACTTGACTGCACAAAGACCATTTTTCCCAACTTTGGCAGGTAATAAGTTGACACCATCCTTAATTCCAGAAAACCTTGTGATTGGCTCCTTACTGCGTACAATAAAAATAGCTAGCAATATTTTTAGATGAACATAAGGAAAGCCTTGAGTTGAAAAGACCTTGAAACAAAGGAGGCTGAAAAGCCTCCCCTTCTCATCTGGTCAAAACCCTGAGGCAGTTCTCTTCTTCTTTTGATGCTCTCTTAAGCCTGGATCAAACCTAAAATCAAACTAGAAAAATTAAAATATTGACGTTATTTGTCATTGTCTGAGGCACCTTTAGGTAGTGTCTGGCTATTGAAATTCAAAGTAAATGCGGAAAAAGTGGCTGCAGATTGAAAACAAGAGAATATGTTCTGCCAGTGCTGTAAAACATTGGATTTCTGAGTAGAAGACTAGTAGTTGGTGATCATTGATAATATGTGGAGTTACTTTTCGTATTTCTGAAGGTTGTCTGTTTCCTTAATCAAGTCTACTTCTAAGACTGGCTTTTGTCCACTGTAAATCTTTCCCTTTTTTAATACTTCCTTTAACTGTTTGAGCAGCTTATTTGTGTTGTTTCATAGGATAAAGGTTCTTTATTATCCAGAATGTTCTTTTACATCAAATAAGTGGTTGATATATTTTCTTTAATAATAAATACTGCCCTTAAAATATCCATAAGCTATCTTTTAACAGCATGTGATTATATAAATACACTTGAATGTGTTGAACTCAGACACTGATGGATTACATTCCTTCTTTGATCATCATCCATGGTATATAAAGAAGCATCATGAAAATGCTGGATGGACCATCCCTGAAAATATGATTTATAAATTAAAACACCAGTAAAGAAAAGGCAGACTGTACACTGAAAGGCTAAAATTTCAATCCAGCAGAAGTGACTTTAAATGATAGCTTTCCTAGTTACTGCAGAATAAGATAGTTTGCCTTGTTGCAGATAAATTCAATAAGATGTCCTGCTGGGCTTTCACGCTCTGATCAGAATAGCCCTCGTATATATTTCCTGTATTTTCAAAATGTCTTCCCAAGTATATTTTTTTGGTGTTCACAGATCTTTGCAAATAAGGAGTTTATTGTTATTGGTATGTGCAAAGGAAAAAAAGTGATTCAAAATTCAGGTATAAAGACAAAAATCCTGGCTTTGCTCAGAAGAGCAAGTGTGAGACATCTGACCAAAGAATGTTTCTATGCCTCGAATTCCAGATATCCACAATTTATCTGCTATGTATGATATACAGCTCAAAAACAGGCTTTCAAAGGGATGTAGTGGTACAGTGATAAATGTCACTGGACTAGCGATCTACAGCCCCAAGCTAAGGTTTTGGGCACAAGGATTCGAATACCACCATGAGAGATGGTGATGTTTCCCAATATCCATTTTCCTTCCTTTTCCCCCATTGATCAAGATTCTGTCTATCACAGCCTCTGAAAGAAGAAATTCCTCTTCATCTTAGTCTTAAATTAGAGCCTCTTTATTCTGAGATCATGCTCACTGGCCCTAGACTCTCCTATGAGAAGAAACATCTTCACAGCATCTACACTATCAAGCCCCTTATGAATTCTCTATGTTTTGATGAAATCACTTCTCATTCTCTTAAATTCCCTAAATGAATAGAGTAAAAAAAATCTGGAATAAAATGTTAGCCTAATTGTGGCATGTAACCATTGTTGATTATCATAAAAATCCACCTAGTCCAGTAATGTCCCGGAGTAACAAGAGACTACAGCGATGTGACTGACTGTTTACTGCTGTCTGGGCAATTAGGGATGCTATTTTTACAACACGGCCATCAGAATTACATGCTTTGTGAATCATCTAACATGGCACACTGCAACAACTGCAGGCTTGCCACATTGTTCAATGCATTGAGTATAAAAGTTAGGACATCATGGTGCAGCTATACGAGACTTGGTGAGGCCATTTTTAGAATATTGCATTCAATTCTGGTCTCCCTGCTGTAAGAAAGATGTTATTAAGCTTAAAGGAGTTCAGAGAAGATTTACAAGGATGTTGCCAGGTTTGGAGTGTTTGACATATAGGCAGAGGCTGAATAAACTGGGGTTATTTTCCCTAGACTATTGGGGGCTGAGGGGAGACCTTATAGAAGTTTATGAGATCATGAAGGGCATGGATAGGGTGAATAGCTGAGGTCACTTTCCCAGGGTAGGGGATTCCAACTAGAAGTCATAGATTTAAGGTGAGAGGGGAAATATTTTGAAGGGATCTGAGGGGCAATGCTTTCATGCAGAGGGTGATGTGCATTGAGGATGAAATACTTATGATTCATAACAAGAAAAAAGCAAGTGTATTCACTACAAGGTGAATTTTATTGCAAGATAGCAATAGGTAGAAGTTCCATTGACTAGTTAGATATAACCACGAAGATGACCAAGAGCATAAAACTACAAATTTGTCCTCACCAGGAATGAGCTGCCAGAGGAGGGGGAGACGAGTACAATTATAACATGTAAAGGGCATCTGGATGAGTACATGAATAGGAAAAGTTTAGAGGGGTATGGACCAAACGGGATTAGATCAGTTTAGGATAGCAGGTTGGTGCAGACGAGTTGAACTGAAGAGGCTGTTTCCATGCTGTTCAACTCTATGACTTTAAGAGATCAAAACACCCAAAGTACCCCAAGATTGTCTCTTTGCAGGGCCACATGGTGAATAATTCACATTGTAGGTGAGCTAGAAACTATAAAGTTGCTGCTGCTCTTTCAGGGCTTCATTTAACATCTCTGCCAATAACAGCAATTAAAGGAAGGAAGATAAAGCCAGAGACATTTCCGAGGATCACCGCTTGGGCTTGGCTTTTTCATCCTATGGCCTTTTCACTTGATAATATGTAACAGGACAAGTAACCTTAAGAAATCTAATAAATGGTACATTGCAATCTACCTTGTTTGAAAGTGACCTTTAGAGAATTAATTAATGTTTTGTTCTCTTCTTTCACTGCCGGAATGGGTGTCAGAGGGCAACTTGTCAAAAGTGCTTGTAGCCCCACCCAGCCTTGTACAGCCTGCTAGCAATCTCAACTTCGGTTCTACTCACTAACAAAGCCATGGACACTTTAGGAAATGCACAAAGCAAGTAAGTAAATGTTGCATGTCAGCAAAACGAACTACTCGCAGCTTGTGGTTGGAGTAGAGTACTGCCACCAGTCCTTATTTCTATTTTGAATCTAAAGGTCTGTTTAGTTAATAATGGTAAGGATGAGCTACTGGTGAACATGATGATGCAATTGCTTTAACAACAAGGTGTAGTTTATTGCAAGAAAGCAAAAGGTAACAGTTCAAATGGCTAGATACTCATATGCTTGCCTTTATGGGTTGGTGCATTGAGTAGAAAAGTTACTCGATGCAGGATCCTGGTTAGGCCAGTTTTGGAATACCATGTTCAGTTCTGGTCTCCCTGCTTTGGAAAAGATGTTGATAAAATCAAAAGGGTTCAGAAAAGAATTACAAGGATGTTGCCAGTGTTAGAAGGCTTGAACTATAGGGAGAGGGTGAATAGGCTGGGGCTATTTCCCCTAGAGCATCAGAGACTGAGGATGACCTTGTGAAGGTTTCTAAAATCATGGTTAGGGTAAAAAGCCAAAGTCTTTTTCCAAAGGCATGGGAGACCAAAACTAGAAGGCATAGGTTTAAGGGTGAGAGGGGAAAGATTTAAAAGGGACCTAAGGGGCAGCCTTTTCACGCAGAGGGTTATGCCTGTCTGGAATGTGCTGCCAGCGAAAGTAGCAGAGGCAGGTACAATTGCAACATTTAAAACATGTCTGGATGTGAGGGAAGGGTTCAGAGGGATAAGGGCCCAATGCTGGCAAATGGGACGAGATTAATTTACAATATCTGGTCAGCATGGACGAGTTGGACTGAAGGGTCTGTTTCCATGCTGTACAAATCTACATCTCTATAACCACTAAGACTATCAGGAACCAGGAATGACAAAATTGTCTCCATCAGGATCTAGAACTGGATTCCTCAGTTTTCTACCCAAGGCTGCATGATATTATTGGATAAAGTGTAACTTTTTTTGAACTATTAACTTTTACAACAGTAGAGGAAGCACTAAGGGAGCCAAAATGCAGATTCACCAAGGTCAGATGGTGCAAGATATGGAGTAGGAGCCTGCTGCCCAGGTGGCTGTCAGCAGTAAACCTCCTTGGCTTTAAAATCCAGTGGTGTTATTATACAGTTGTGTCATAATGTCAGAGATAAAATTGCTCAACAATGAACTAGTTATGTGTTTAATTTAACTGTAGGCAGCACTTTGGCTAATTTAGCAGTTCATCTCGCGCTAAGGCTAAAAGGAGATGAAGGTAAAAAATAACAGTGGAGGTGGAATGTTTGCGTCCTTGTTACTGTAGTTCTGTATCTGCTTCCTTGCTGAACAGGGAGCAGTCCCAATGTTGTTTCCCATGTAATGGCAAAGAGAAATGTTGGATTATTCTTTCTTCCATCACTCACTGTTGGCAACCATACCATATCTGTCTAAGTTGCATTCCCTGAAATTATGTCCTGAAGCTCTGAATCTTGCATTCCTCCTTCAATGTTGTTAAATCACCGCTCTTTAGTCATCTGTCATAATTATTCATCCACTTTCCTTTGCATTTTGATGAAGCACCATAGAACATATTATAGATTAAAGTTAGAGTATATATTTTTGGCAGTGGAAAATTCTGTTGGCAATTCTGACCTGTATGTTACACTTTCTGTACTGCAATGAGGGATATGAACTCACAAAATCCATCTTCATATCTTGCTTCGAAGAACATTAGGAGTTGGCTATGGCAAAAGTATTGCTGGCTCTCAGTTACCTTTTTCCACATATTCCATGTCAAACCACTAGCATCAGCGCCAGTGAACAACTGCACTACCTGGCAGCGGCTCCATCCAGCAAGAAAGGAAATTGTTCAGTTACTGTGTTGTGGCCTTGATTCTGTAGGTAAGGTGCGGAGCTGATTTTGCTCAATATGTCACTGTGGAACAAATGGTCTGTGTCATTAGAATATTTTCTGCAGTAAGTTGTTTGCCTATTTCACGTTAACACTGGGCTCCATGAGAGAAAACTCAATATTCTGAAAATGTGCTTCAATGCTTTTAAATTACAGAAAAGCATAGGATAGTTCAGGTCAGAAATGTGGTTTTAATAATTCTTCAACTTGAAACTTGATTCAAGCTGTTTTACAAATGAACTTTTTGACCGTGGCGCACATAGCAATACAATTTCCTTTATCTTACTTGTATGTATAATTTTTTTTCTAAAACGTTTTAACTTTTCTGTGATAGAAGCACACGACTAAACAACATTTTCTTTTGTAGAATTAGGCTCTGTGTAGAAGGTTTATAGAGGCAAACTGCTAGCTACGGCTAGTAAAACAGCAATAAACCAACCTCAGTTACCTGGAACGTACATTCAGTAAAATCCGCAATCAAAATTCAGGCGCAGTTGTGGATGCCATCCAGCATTCAACCGATCCAATATTCAGTCTTTATTGGCCTTTAAATGGGAAATAGCCCACATAATAATTGCTGTTGGGGACTGCTGCTAAAAGCCAGAATACTGCAAAGTAGTAATTTTTAGGTCCTATATAGTGTGTTCATTCATATGAGGTACTGGGCAGTATCATTCCTTAGCTGTCACTGTAATTGGGTCAAAATGTTCGGCAGATCATACAAAACTTCTGTGATGTGCTACAACTGTTGATAGTGGATCCCACTTATTTACCCATGATCTTAACCACATGCATGAAAGTGATCCTCATAGCTGATGTGTGGGAACAATATTACCAAGTTGTTTGCTTTGCTGAAGTTTAAACTTCCTGAATTGTGCCTGTTTAGGGCCCTGCAGCTGATGTTTAATTTCCTACCATAAAGAAAAAGAACAATCTGTCTCATCTACCACAGTCCCCATTCTAATTGGAGCTCAGTAACTCAACCCGTCAACTAGTTGACCAGTTCCTAGTGATTGGGCCCCTTTACTGTTAGTGGTTGAGCAACTAAGAGTCTAGGGTAGCGTATATAATATCGACTTTGGAAGTTTCTAGGAAGTCATCAGCATAACTGGCCTTTTCTTCCTAGACACTTCCTGTGCTCTAAGAAATGAAAACGCTTATTTATTTCTATGTACTGCGACAGTTTCCCAAAAACTAATACTAATTGAATGTCACTGAAATTACATAAAATGAGCCTTGCCCTGCCATTCAACATCTCTTGCCAGTGTATCTACAATTACGTTGAGCACACTGGAGGATCAACACCTCTTCTTTCTGCTCAATACCTTACAGCCTTCAGCATTAAGGTTAACAATTTCATTAGTGTGAAAACTCTCCTATATATTTGTTACCCTCCCAGAACACCCCTAGGTCTTGTCTTACATGCATTGCTCCCAACACTGCCAACTGATTTTCAATCATTTATGCTTCTCATTATCACCCTTCCCAGCATTTATCTCTCTCTCAGCTTATCATCAACAATCTTTGTTTGCCCATTCCTTTGTCTCTCTCTCTCTCAGCTCTGTCTCAATGTGCTCTATTCACTGTACCCTACCTCATTATCGGCATAAATACCATTTTTTACCAACTATTTTCAGTTCGGGTGAAGGGTCATCGGATTCAAATCGCTAATTCTATTTCTCTCTGTACAGGGGCTGCTAGATCTGCTGGGTTTCTCCAATATTGTCCAGTTTTGATTTATGCTTATAATTGGTCCTCTGCTACTGGATGATCTATCACACTGCCTACTCTGTGTAAACTCTCCTCTTCCTTTAGGTATTCTAGTGCTCTGCAGTTGCCCCTATAGGTTATTGGCTATGAATAACTCTTTCTTGTCGAGGGACAGAATGCAATGTTGCAGGCATACAGCCCTCATGGAAACATTCCTTACGTGATTTCATAATGGATGTTATATGAGAGGTGAAAATGCCCTGTCCTTTTAAAAGCACTGCTTTTTTTTAAGAACTAACAAAATCTTTCTATGTGGAAAATGTATGCTAATATTTGGAGAAAACAATTTGCCTTTATAGAGTATGAGTTCCCGTGTCACTGCTGGGGTTAAACAGCCAAGTGAAGCTGCTTGAGTATTAGACAATATCTGTTGACTCTAGAGCTTTGACCATCCCTTTCAACATTTTGAGGGCTGCTGGTCATGCTTGGGCTGCCTCTGTCACTTTCCTCCAGACATCTTGAACTTGCTTCATGACCAATCTTCTGCTAACAGCATCACTTGGAGTCATCAAGAAATGTGGGTCCCTTCAATTGCTCACAACCCTGATACCGCTGATATTTTGACTTTCTGCTGGAAAGTAATTTGCCATTTAAGTGACTACCATCCCTTAAAGGCTGCATCAGATCTGCATTTTGCTGACCTTTGGTGAATGTAATGTGAAGGAGGACAGTTTTCAGGCTTTCAAGCTGACTTGAATAGCTACTTGAGTTTCTGGGTGTAAACTGTGTTGGGATCTCATTAGTGGGTGTTAAAATATTCTTACCCACACACTCGCTAACAAGATGATTTTTTAGACCACCGTTTATTTATGGGGTGGCAGGAACCACTGCAAAAAACTAAGCTGTAGGTCATTATTTTTAGTTATACTTCAGTGCTTTTGTTAAAATAGATTTCGGTCCTGCCTCGAATTCCTTTTAAAAGCTTTAACTGATATTCCAGACAGAGGTTTAACAGAAGTGTAAGAGAAGAGATTGACTAAGGAAATATATCTCTCTGAAACTGTTTGTGTATCTTATCCCCCTCCTTCCCTGGCCCATTCTAAAACAAGATCTACAATCTGTTCATGGGAGATGTGTGTTTGGTTTGCTGCATATTTTGTTTGGAAATTATAATATAAAATTACCATCAGCTGTTATAAGAGCACTTGTAATGACCAGTAATTAGGCATGCAAATATTTTTCTGATTGTTTTCAATAATATAATTCTGCAGCTTTTTTGTCCATATTTAATCTCTTCCAAAATGCTAACAATTTAATTGATTTGGGCTTAAAGGAGCTATATGAAACCTGATCATTTAGTTCAACAGATTGGGAATGATAGGCCATAATCACATGAGCGACTGGGTCAGCACAATGGCGAACAAGTATTGAAGAGTTAGTATGGTAAGGTACAAAAAGATTGCTAGAGTAGATGGAACAATATGCAAGTAAAAGTCAGCACCTTTGTAAAAGGGAAGGAGATGTGAGGAAATAAGATAGTTGAATATACATAACTAAACTGTTTGCAGCAAGTAATCTACCAGGTTTTAAGTCAAACAGCCAAGTAACAAAAAAAGGGTTTTGTACTATATTTGCATCCAATCTCACAAGTCTTGGAAACTGCCATAAAGTTATCTTAGATCTGAGTTTACAGTAAGTTTGAGAAAACTGCAGCCTCGTCAGCTATGGCATAGTTGGTAACACTCTTGCCTGAGAGATACAAGATTTTGAGTTCAAATCCAACCTCAGAACCTGAGCACAAAAATAAAAAAACTAACCATTTACTGGACACTGAGGTGGTAGTAGGCTATCAAAGGTGCTACCTTTCTGGTAAGATATTAAACTGAGGTCCATCTGCCTGCTTAGTTGAATGTAAACAATCCTGTAGCACTATTTTGAAGAAGAGCAGCAAGTTAACAGAGTGGCCTGGCCAATATTTATTTCAGAGATAGTGGGAACTGCAGATGCTGGAGAATCTGAGATAACAAGGTGTAGAGCTGGATGAACACAGCAGGTCCTTTGATGCTGCTTGACCTGCTGTGTCCATCTAGCTCTACACCTTGTTATCTCTGGGCAGAATTAATCACTTGTTCACATCAGAAAAACAGATGATCTAGCCACCACTACGTTGCTATCTGTGAACACTTGCATGTACAAGTAAGTATTTCATTGGCAGTACAGGATCATATAATCTGCTGATCATGGAAGGCACTACATACATGTACGTCTTTCTTTTTGGTTCACTTTTCATTTTGCAAATGAGGTCCATTTATTTTACCTTTTAAGTACATAGCTTCTCAACACTATTCTGCTTTTCAATGGCTGATCTGTGATCCAACCCCATAAACCCACATTTGTTGCATATCCATTAATAGCTTTGATTAACAAATGTCTATCAGTAGGAGGTTTTACTTCAAGTGCTGAAATCGGCACTAAAAACAAAAAGTGCTGGAATTCACAGTGGCTAAGGCAGCATCCATGTAGAGACAGCAAGTTAATATCTTCAGTCGAGCTGACTCTTCATCAGAGCTGATGTGAGGAGGGTCAATACGGTAGAATTTAGAAGTCAATAATGTCAAAGTGAGAGTGAAGTAATGTTGTTTATAAATGTCATCCAAATCCACAATCAGTTTGCGCAATCACTCTTATTAATATTTTCAGTGAACAATGTGTTATTTATTAGCAGGTTTATATGTTTTGAAGGTTTTTTGCTGGTATTTATTACCATTAGAGAGATTGGAAACAAGTGTCTTTGCTATCAGCTTGTAAAGACATCCGTAAAACACTAGTTTCAGTCACTTTAACTACCAGCAAATATCACAATGGCAATTATGCCCCTGTGCATCCTCATTTGAACTACCACCTTTTCATACTTTCACACAACAGACAAGATTATCAATTCATAGATATTTACAATTTTATTTGTGCACAATTAAACAAATGTATACATAGTATACATAACAGCCAATAAACGGTATTTATGCCTTCTGCAATTTAAAAATGCAAAAGTGTAAAATAAATCCCACTAACATATGAACCATCTTTTAGATGGAAGAACAGTAACTGCAATCCCTCCCAACCAAAATGCAAGTGAAAGGGTTACAGAGTTTGGCATATATGATGTGTTTGTTTTTTTTTAAAGAAGAAGCACTACCACAATATAAAGCGGGAAATGGAACAAACCATTGATATGAAGTGGCCTTGCATTTTAGAGATTCATTCAGAATAGTTAATAATTCAAATTTTCTTATTACAGTGATATGGAAGATGAAACAGTTTTACAATTTTTTTTGTAAAAGAAACTGAAAATTCTCCAAAATTATCAAAAATGGTTACAGGCAAGGTTATAAAATGTGCAAATGTGGACAAAACAAATAGCACCATACTTACAATCCTAACACAAATAATAATTAAGTTGTCTGTTTGGTCTTGCACTGATGCTTTTGGAACCCAGTACACACAATAAATAATGTTGCCAGCATACAGAGAATGATTTATGCACCATGGAATATTGTCCCTCTCAGAATAAATTAGTACATATAAAACAAGGTCGCTTACTAAGAGATATTTGGAAAAGATCATTTTACAAACAGGCTCAGCTACCAACACTATAATGCTCATGTTTTGGGAACATCCAAATGTGTCTACATTTATACAGAACTGTACCACAAGCCTAATGTTCTATTTTTTTTTCTTTCATAAATATAGTTTTGTTGGAATGCAACACTTTATAACTGATGACACCAGGTAAACTTGAGTAAACGTCACTCCACAAGTCATACAATAGTATTACTGGGTAAAATATTCTAATACGTTTCACAAAGAACAGGTTATCTATCTAATATATTTCATAAAGTAGCCCATAAGATTGCCCGTTTACAAATAAACTAACTTCCACATCTCTGAAGTGAAGTATGGTCACCCTCTTTTCTCATTGAATCATCAGTATATCACATTAGGCCATATATCCCTGCATTATATTGCAGCTGTACCTACATTGGTCCCTGTAGTATTTTGTGCTCAATGGTAAATAAAAGATCATCAAGCCATTAAAATCTTTGACTGCTTCAAATTAGTGACAAACTGCATTGTTTAAGCACTCAATAGGCAGTCATCACTTCTTATATTAGAACATGGTCAATGAAGCCACCAAAAAAGTTTAATACCAACTTACAAATTTCAGAGGTAGACTTCAACATGTGACCTTCAGGTAATTTCATTCACAATTATGCAGCACAGGTCTCCATTTTTCCCAATGTATAGTAGTTCTTTTTCTCAATATTCCATGTGGATTCAGGTGTAACAGTCACAACTGTTACTAAAGGTTGCTGGAAACCAATGACCATTGGCCATTTCTAAAGGCTACTCTATCTGAAATAATGCCCACTAATGACTCTCAGCAGGGTCTCATCATACAAAAATCTAGTTCTTGTGGCTTCTTCCTTATACTGCAGTGTTCTCTGGGCAAAATGTGCCCAGTTTCAGCTTTACATTTGATGACACGCCTCTTGAAGCCTTTGCCACAACTCTTTGAGCATGGTGACCATCCGCCAATCTCCCACACTGGGCAAGGATCTCCACACTGCCGTATGACTTCTGGTTTCTGGGTGGTGTCACAATCAAATGCTATTTTACCATGATTGTCTTCACACTCAACAGATCTATGCTGCAGTCCATTTCCACATGAAACAGAACACTGAGACCATGTTCTCACCACCCATTTATAACTTATTTGTTTATAATCTGGTTGCCGTGTATCAATTTTATTTAACTTGCTCAAACTGTCATTGTTCAGCAAGATTCCTTTTGTATCTTTTTTGTTGGAATTATGTGAAGATTTATCTTCTTTATTGTCCTTTGGTAGGTAGAAGGAATAGCGAACACGAGGAGGAGTCATTTTTCCAACTGATAGGACTTCAATGACCAATGGTTCCTGGATGGGTCTAAAAGCTTGAAGGCTTTCAACAGATGTTGCTGTTCCACTATACCTCAACAAGCTTCCCTTTATTACAATGTCTCGCTCCACTGCAGAAACGATGTAATGACCATTCAGTATATATTTGCCGTGCTCGTTTTTAACTGCCAAATAGTTGTCATCATTTGTCATGCCTCTATATCCTCTTTGCTTGACATCAATGCTGGTGGCTCCCACTGGTATTGTCACAATATAATTATACCCATGTCTGCAGAAAGGAAACAGCGTTTAGTTTATACTAAAGAAGTTGTGTTAAAATATTTAGGAAGCACTCTTCCTCTCTCCTTAATGTCTCTTCCTCCCTTGGTGATCTACACAAACATTTTCTAAACATCTTACAATTATATGACTCTTCGCTCTTTCAAAAGTATTCTTTACCTTTTCTCCACTCCTAAAAAGTGTCCACTTCCATCTGTGGAAAGGACCTGTCAATATTTTAATGTGAAGTCTTTCAGCAAACAGAAATTATTAAATTCCTATTGCCATGATCAACCAGTATGTCTATTGAACAATTGCAGAAAGCCGTAGAGTTAAATATATTGCTGTGCATGAGGATTTTCAATAGATGGTAAATAGAAAAAGGGGAAGGAAGCTATAATTATTTCTGAGGCATTATTAGGTCGACACATTGCCAACAGGGAGCCCTTTCATATTTAGCACTCCAAAAGAAGCAAATGAGCTTACAACTACAGGGAGAGTAAGTAGAACCACTGACAATAGAAAGAGAATCAAAACCATTGAGTCTAATTTCCCTAAAAATTTACTTTATCTAATGGCCCGAGTTTGTGATAACAATGATTACAAAATTGTTAGAGTTTAACTTCATTACTCATATGAAACTATGAACAACCTTTCAATGTGAACACATGCAATTAAATGTGGAAATCTTGGAGTTTTTGTCAGTGATATTACAGTCTCTTGAGACTAAACTGTTGCGGCTCCCTATCCTCATCTCCAGCAAGTTACAATCAGTTGGAAATCAATTAATATCCACCTTTACAGTTAGTCTCACTATAAAAGATCTTGAAAAAATTACACCATCCTGTATATCTCAGCAAATGAAGCTTTTTCTTTCAAATACTATGCACATTGTTTTGATTCAAAATGCAAAATTCTAAAACTTTATTTCCTTTCCAATAACCTTCACTTCTTGTGACGCTTAATTCTTGTCGCTAGATTACATAGACAAGATGATTGAAGGGCTTTAAATTCTGTGCTGGCATGGCTGCTAAATTGTGTATTGATTGCTTAAGGGTAATGCCTTCTATCCTGTCCTTTGTCCAAATTGGGCACTTAGCGCCCACTCAGGTGGAACTACACAGAGACGCTGTAATATCTTACATCGCAGCAACATGTGTTTCAAGCCAGGGATTGTCTCACCACATACAATAGCTTAAAATTATGCCATGAATGTACATTTTCTTGTTCTATTTTATATTCAACCACACAACTTTCTGGAGATTTTCCAATAGATTAATGGGCATTCTGTCATTATGAAAATTAGGATGGAAAAATACTTTGTGTATCAGGATTATGGAGATCATTATTGATTTTCTTACATCTAATATTTTATATACCCATGAAATCCCAAATGATGGTAATGGATTTTTATTGAAAATAAAACCATAGTTAAGTTAAAATGTAGTGAAGAGAGAAAAACGTACATGGGTTTGGTGAAAAGACCAGAAACTTTCTTGCAGCTTTTGTGATCACCTCCACATACTCCGCATTTGTCAAACTTCTTCTTGGAGCCAAGCCTTCCATCACACCCAGCTTTTATACACTTTCCTTGGACACATACTGCTGAAGTGTCGGGTGTACAAGGTGTTCCATCAACCACCTGCAAGTTGAGAAGGCCATGGTGAATTATGAACCGTCAGTAACAAATCCACTTTCTGAAGAAGGGTCCCGAACCAAAACGTCAAGCTTTCCTGCTCCTCTGATGCTGCTTGGCCTGCTGTGTTCATCCAGCCTCACACCATGTTAGCTCAGATTCTCCAACATTGGCAGCTCCTACTATCTCAGTAACAAATCCATTTACATTTCAGACAGGTTCCCAACTTTTTATGCTTGGCCTGTGGTCATGTATTGATTTTTCTTTTGCCCAATGTTTGAACTAATTTCCCCTTTGGAAGATATCTACAACTATGGAAGTGGTTTTATAATTTATTAATGACAGGGACATCATGTTAAACAGGTACTTTCAAAGCATCAATAGTGTTAATGTATTGGACAGAAATGAAAAATAGGCAAGAATTCTTGTAACGGTGGAGAGTGTCTTCAACGTTATAAAAATAGCATGTTTTGAAGCTCCAGACCCAGAAACTGGGTCAGGGAGGGGAGGTGTTGGGAGGGTGGCGGAATGTTGGAAGGATGTGGGAAGGTTATAACTTGAACATTAGTTTTCCTTGTGGCTGCTGCACACATTTTATGAGTGTGGCTGTCCTAGGTTGCTCTGATTTTCACTAATGGGACATCTAAATGTGACTTGTGCACTTTATGTAAGATGAGAGAAGGACTAAAATCATTGGAGTCCTTTGGATAGGCAAGGCAACCTTCTGCATTTGTTCCTAAGAAGGTATTAATGCATTAAATGGAATTTTGAAATAAAAACCAGGCACCAGACAGTGACTTCCCCATTTCCCCCATTTCCCACAACCTCCAACCCCCCCACCCAATAATCCTGATTTAAAACCCACCTTCTCGGGCACTTTTTTTAAAAAGTTTTGGTTTGTGGAGCTTGGAATAGTCATAGTGTTTCTTTCCTGACCCCAGGGCATAAATTCCTGCCATAGAGATTATGTTACCAGACAAGTAATCCAGAGATTTGCATAAATGAACTAGAGCAATGAATTCAAAACCCACCTTTAGTGATGTGGAATTGAAATTCAATTCAATAACAATTTTTTTTAATTGCTTGGCCACTTCAGAGAGTAATTAACAGACAGCTGCATTGCTGTGTGACTGCAGTCACACGGGCTAGACCAGAAAAACGCAACAGAATTCCTCCCCTGAAAGCCCCATATGAACCAGGTGGGTTTCCACAACTATCTTTCCATTCCATGATTGCTTATTGAGTCATGTAATCCATTCCAGCTGCCATTGTGAAATTAGAACTCTTGTCGCCCGAGCACTAAGCTTGGCCACTGAAATACCAGCCTGATAACTGTCTGTAGCGGTGATCATGAAACTAACAAACAGCCATAAAACTCACCTAATTCCTTTATGTTCTTTAGGGAAGAAATGCTGTTGCCTTTACCCGGTTTGATGTCAATGTGACTCTATTCCCAAGTCAATTAAATTGACTCTTAACTGGATTTCAAGGAGGGCAAAAATAGCTAGTTAAGGGCAATTATAGATATACAGTAACTGCTAATCTTGCCAATAAAGCTCACACCCTGTGAATCTACATTTGGTAAGTGTTGGAAAACAATTTTCTGACATCTCATCCAGTTTATAAAACGGCTCTTTATAAATACATGCATAACTGAAAAATAAACGACATCCTTGTTTCTTATGGCACATTGGTATTATAGGCAAATAATAACATAGGGTAGATCACAACTTTCCTGAGCATAGCATTAAGAGATATTTGGCTTAAATAATGGACTTTGTGAGCAACATAATTGGATACGATTGTATCGAAGATTGCAAAAATAGTATTTGAAAATACATATATTCAGTCTCAGATTTGCACTGGAAATAAAGTTCAAGTGTCACTGTACTTTTTCATGGAGTAAAAAGTTCTTTCTAAGTCAATTACAATGAAAATAAGGTGTTAAAAACATGTCACTTTAATGGCATCTATAACATCATGATAAGGTAAGGAAAGGTTTATCAATTATGTTCTAAGACTTTTTTCTTACTACCTCTATTTGCCAGCCACATGTGTTGTGTTAGTAAGCTCCCTATCAAAATGTTAGGCTAGGCATCTTGCCACAGGGATAAAACAAACTCACTCTCTTGACCAAAATACAACTTCCTGTCAGTTGGTCCACAGGGCAGAATTAGACCCATTCACCTACACTTTCAGCTAAAGCCAGGGTTCTGAAAATAAGTGAGTTTAAAGGAAGTAGGTGAAGCCCGCAGAAAATTGAACAAATGGGAGATGTGGTGTTTTGAATGTTACCTCAACCGTGGGGAAATTGAAATTCTTGGGAATGGATCAAATGGAAGAATGGGTCTATTCCTCTTCCAGAATGAATGCAGAAAGAGCTGGTCTGTTCTGACCAGTTTATTGAATTTCTTTGAGGAATTTATAGATCTGGTAGAATTGGTGGAGGCAGTTATATGGAATTACACAAAAGTTTGACACAGAAACACAGTATTCAAATCCAGTTGGCCTGTATGTGTTTATACTCTTCATGATTCTCTTCTCAGTCTAAGTACAGCAACTGATCCTGCCCCAAATCTTTTTATTCTCTTCTCCCTCATGTTGAATCAAACCTCACTTCAATTGAATCAGTGTTCTCTGTTTCAGCCACTCTACATGGCATTAGGTTCCATCTTCTCAATATTCTCGTCAATTGCTCCTAATTTCCAGTGCAAATCTGAGACTGAATATATGTATTTTCAAATACTATTTTTGCAATCTTCGATACAATCGTATCCAATTATGTTGCTCACAAAGTCCATTATTTAAGCCAAATATCTCTTAATGCTATGCTCATCTTGTATTAGCAGCTATCTTAGAACAAATGCTTATTGTTCCAGACTCATCCAAAGTGGTAATAGTTTATTTGGGTGTATTTTCTGTAGTTCAGCTATATCTGTTGGTGGGTGACTAAACAGTTTGTTCTCACATCTGTATCCTTGTACTTCAGGAAGGGAGATGTGGGTGATACCAAGAGGAATGGCAGAGGTGAGACAGAGCAATAGTTTTGATTTGAGTCTACAGCATTAAAGGTAGAAGAAAGGCTTGAGTGAGTAAAACAGCAGTTGCTGAAAGACAGTGGTAAACAAAAGTTCAAAGGTCAGACAGTAGCATAAAATATTCCATTTGCTTACCTTGGGTGCAAGAACGTAGAAGTATCCAGTACCATTTGCTCTGCAGACAAGTTTACATTTGTCTTTGGGTGACACCCCTGAATATTTGGGAACCCAAACAACAGATGGTGTGAGTCGGTTTGTATTGACATTATATCCATTGAAGGATTCACATTGCTCCTCTCTGAAACTTTTTCCTGTGATTCAAATACATGACAAACACAACCGTTAATAGGCAGTCAGGAGGCAATGAACACAACTGTGGCGTGATCATATTTTATTTGACTATAACTGAAGATCTGCATTCTCAGAAAGATTGTGAAGTTTCATCATGAATGAAAGAACAAGGGCTGGGGCATGCAAAGCAGATGCTTCCATGAGTCCACAGGTACACACCAGCATTATGTTCAAAGTGCTCTCACAGAGACTCCAGCATCCTTGAAACCTGCCAATGTAACAACCTTATCCAAAAAAGGAGGGAGATAAAAGAAAGAACTATGGAGTCAGTTGGCTTATCAATTGTCATTGGGAAAATGTTAGGGTCTATTATAAATAACTGACAGCACAGTGTTTAGAAATACACAGTGTTTAGAAAAAGCAAAATCAGCATGGTTGCAAAATGGGAAAATTATGTCTGACAAGTTTATTAGGATTCTGTATGGCCATAAGCAGTATTGTTAAAGGTGAAGCTGTGGTTATAATATAATTAGATTCCTAGAAAGCATTTGATAAGGTATCCAATGTTATGCTACTTAAAGAAGAGTCAAAGGCATTAGGCGTCATACATTAGCATAAACTTGCTAAGAGAAAACAGGCAAGGGGGCGCTTTTCAGGATGGCAACCTGCAGCTAGTGCAGTGCCACAGTGATTAATGCTACGGGCACAAATATTTACAAAATACATTAATGTCTTGAATGAGGAAAGCGAAAGTACGATAGCCAAGTTTAGATGACACAAAAATATGTGAGAAGGCAAGTACTGAGAATGACACAAAGTGCAGACGGACAGATAGGTTAAACAAGTCGGCAAAAACTTCACAGATCAATATAATGCAGGAATATGTGAGATCGTGCACTTTGGTAAAAGCAGAACTGAATACCATTAAATGGATTAAGACTAGGGAAAGTTACAGCACAGGGCTATTTGGGATTCCTTGTGCAAAAATCACAAAGGGCTAGCACATGAGTTCAGCAGTAATAGGTAAGGCAAGTGGAACGTTGGTCTTTAATTTGACTTGATGGGATGAATAGCTTACTTCTGCTCCTACATCTTTTGGTCTTCTGAACGAATGCAATCAAGAATTGAGGCAATCATAGCTATCAGCGTTTTTGTTAGAATGACAGCTGCAACATGTTAATGCTAGCGCTAGAACAGGGCCATTACTTTCCATATATGTGAACACAACTCCTTTATCCTGTAACAATAGGATGAGTCGCAATAAAGATTTGTTACCAAGGCAATTCTGATTACAAAGTTGTAACGTTTATACCCTGGTCACCTTAAAGATGTGAACTCTAGCTGGATGTATATATGGTGCAAGCCAATATGGCATTATTCCTGAATACAGAATCGGCTAAAGTATTTGGATCAAGTTTGTGGAGTGTTAGTGCACAAAAAGTTGCAATTAAATGTAAATGATCAGAGTAAAAATAAAACAAGCATGATGTATTTTAGTAGGAAATATAATCACCAAATACATGTTTGTTATTTTGATAAACAAATCAAACCTATTATTGTATGGCTAACTGGAAATTACTCGGTTTGAACCAGTTGTTTCCAATTAGTTTTTCCATGCAGCCAATTTCAGTTTTATAAGAAAGATGGTTTGATGTTATATGCACACACATACATAATTAAAGCATTTTCTCAAATTATTTGTACTATTATTTTTGCAGAAGACAAGTAGATATCCCAGAGACAGTTACAGTACTAATATTGAATACAAAATAATTGAATTTATCACAGCAATGGTGAGAATTCACTAAAATGAAGCAAAATACTATGGATACTGGGGATCTGATACAAAAGTAGTAAATGCTGAAGAAGTCATATTATACTCAAAATGTTAACTCTGTTTCTCTCTTCACAAATGCTGCTGGATTTACAGATTTTCTCTCGTATTTTCTCTTTTTATTTGAGACTAGATCGATACTGCAGAAAATAGATTCATTTCCCATTAGTGAAAATGTTTCCTTTAGTGCCTGCCAAATAATACCTACAAATGAAGGAAAAGTTGTTCTCCAAACTACCTACTTATTTTCATCCACTGAAGGAAAATAAACCTGCTGTGAACTGCCTTGATCTGACATCTGTACGAGACCCTTACACAAACGACCTAAAGTCACATGTTGTCTTCTGGCAAATTAGACCAAAGAGGGAATATATCTGGCAACACCATCTCATTACCTTTACAAGAAGTCGGACACAAAACATCAGGCAGTTCTGTACCGTAACACGCCACAAACCTGATCCAAATATTTTAGCCTTTTTATATCCAGCTAGAGTTCACACCTTTAAGGTGACCAGGGTATAAACTTCACAACTTTGTAATCAGAATTACCTTGTTAACGAACGTTTACTGCAACTTATCCAACTGAATTCTTCTGAATCGGGAGTGAGCATAAAGATATTTAAAGCTATCACATTCTACAGCATCTGAACATCAGATCAAATGCACAAGACCAATGTCAGCATCTCTCAAGAATTTGAACTATAATTGTCACACCTTTTTTGCCAGAAAATAGGCCAAATCAATGACAGAGATTACAAAAAAAAGCCTTAAAAACATGGTTAAGACATACTCTGTTAAAGCTTCATCATTGACACCTTTCAGAAAAGTACCGAATGGCACTGTTAATTTTAGAAATAGGTAAACGAGGGCACTCTGTCATTGTCCATTGACATCAATTCAGATGAGTAAGACATCAGTTCATTTAAATAACTGTTCTTATCTAACTACCAATTCAATGAATGAATTTTATTTGCCTCTCTCCCCAGAGAGTCTTCTCTGCATACACACTGCAGCGAACCCATGGAAGGATTAGATTTTGTTGTTAAATATTTGGCCTTGGCTTATCAGTAATGTTCTAAAAAGAAACATTTCTGGTGGCAAAACTTTCACCAGCCTTAAAGACAACTATGAACAGTGATAAAGTAAATGCTGGTGAAATAATGTAAGTTATTGACAACAACGGGAAAAAAGACTAAATTAATTACATCTCTCAAATCTCCTTAATAAATTATAATCTTTAAATAGGTTCACAATTGTGCATTAATTAATACTTAATATGAAAATGGGTATTGAGACTGCGTTGCAAGGCTTCTCAGACCTTATACTTAAGTATTCTTGGAGATTATTCTTTTCATTTTCTTTCATAACTTTAAAACTTTATGGTGGGTCAATTGAGGGATAGTGGAGGACTTTCAAAACAATTTTTCACAGTGCTCAACAGAAGTACATTCCAGTGATAAGGAAGAACTGTAGGAAAAGAGAGAGCCAGCCATGGATGTCTAAGGAAATAAAGGAAAGTATCAGGCTGAAAAAAAACGCATACAAAAAAAGCAAAGAGTAGTGGGAAACTAGTAGACTGGGAAATGTTAAAGGCCAACAGAAAGCCACAAAAAAGTTATAAAGAAAAGTAAGATAGATTACGAGAGTAAACTAGCTCAGAATATAAAAACAGGCAGTAAAAGTTTTTATAAATATGTAAATCATAAAAGAGTGGAGAAGGTAAACACTGGTCCTTTAGAGGATGAGAAGGCCAATTTAATAACTGGGAATGAGGAAATAGCTGAGACATTAAACAGTTATTTTATGTTGGTCTTCACATGACACAAATAACATGCTGAAAGCTAATAACAAGAAGGTTATAGCAGGTGAGGACCTAGAAACTAGCATTATCACTGAGGAGGCAGTGCTGGGCAAGCTAAAGGTAGAAAAAGTCTCCTGGCTCTGATGAAATGCATCCCAGGGTGCTAAAAGAGGATGTGGGAATTAGCAATTGCACTAGTAATTATTTACCATAAATCCACTGGACTCTGGGGTGGTTCCCGTAGATTGGAAAACAGCCAATGTGATGGCACTGATTAAAAAAGGAAGTAGGCTAAAAGCAGGTAGCTATTGGCCAGTTAGCTCAACTTCGGTAGTGGAGAAAATGCCTGAATCTATCATTAAGGTAGAAATAGCAAGGCATCTGGATATAAATTGTCCCGTTGGGAACACCCAGCATGGGTTCATGCAGGTTAGGTCACGTTTAGCTAATTTGGTGGAAATCTTTGAGGACATTACTTGCATGGTGGACAATGGGGAACCTGTGGATGTGGTATATCTGGATTTCCAGAAGGCATTTGACAAGGTACCACACCAAAGGCTGCTACATCAGATAAAGTTGCACGGTGTTACAGGTAATGTATTGGCATGGATTGAGGATTGGTTGAACAGTAGAAAGCAAAAAGTAGGGGTGAATGGGTGTTTTTCTGGTTGGCAGTCAGTGGCTAGTGGTATACCTCAGGGATCAGTATTGGGGCCAAATTGCTTACAATTTACGTACATGATTTGGAGTTGGGGACTAAGTGTGGTCTGTCAAAATTTGCAGATGACACCAAGGTGAGTGGTACAGCAAAGTGTGCAGAAGACACTGAAAGTCTGCAGAAGGATAAAGACAGTCTAAGTGAGTGGGCAAAGGTCTGGCAGATGGAGTACAATGTTGGTAAGAGTGAGGTCATCCATTTTGGTAGGAATAACAGCAAAATGAACAATGTTTTAAATGGTTAAAAAAAATTGCAGCACGCTGCTGTGCAAAGGGACTTGGGTGTCCTTGTGCATGAATCGCTGAAGCTGGGATTGCAGGTGCAGCAGGTGGTTAAAAAGGCAAATGGAATTTTGTCTGTCATTGCTAAGGGGTGGAGTTTAAATGCAGGGAGGCTATGCCGCAGCTGCATAGGGTCATGGTGAGGCCACACCTGGAGTACTGTGTGCAGTTTTGGTCTCCTTACTTGAGAAGAGATATACTAGCACTGGAGGGGGTGCAGAGGAGATTCACTCAGTTGAGAGGGCTGGATTATGAGGACAGACTGAGTAGACTGGGCTTATACTCATTGGAATTCAGAAGAATGAGGGGAGATCTTATAGAAACATATAAGATTATGAAGGGGATAGATAAGATGGAGGCAGGGAGGTTGTTTCCACTAGCAGGTGAAAGCAGGGCTAGAGGGCATCACCTCAAAATAAGGGGAAGCAGATGTAGGACTGAGATCAGGAGGATCTTCTTCACCCAAAGTGTTGTGATTCTGTGGAATTCCCTGCCCAGTGAAGTGGTTGAAGTTACCTCGCTGAATATGTTTAAGGCAAGGCTAGATAAATTTTTGAACAGTAAAGGAATTAAGGGTTATAGTGAGTGGGCGGGTAAGTGGAGCTGAGTCTCAAAGATCAGCCATGATCTTATTAAATGGCAGGGCAGGCTCGAGGGGCCAGATGGCCTACTCCTGCTCCTAGTTCTTATGTTCTTATGTATGTTCTTATATAAGGCTGCATCGGCATCAAGCACTTCTTATTAGTCAGTTACAAATGAAATTTTGCTACTTAACTCTAACCATGCATGTGTATTGAGATTTTAGAGCAGTGTCATGTATTTCTCCAGTATGAATTTCTCTAGGCCTCTCTGGTGAGATTGTCAAATGATATTAAATTATGAACAGATTCACAATATTAGTTCCCATCAGCTGGAAATTAATATTGGCACTATTTGGACTTTCCAGTCATTAAAGCATTTCTGCCAACAACATGGGATATAGCCACAATGCTGAGAAAACTTTTTTTTGTCTAATCTGTTAAACTATCCTGTCACCTGAAAAATTATCATTGTCAATTCAGAATGGACAGGGAAATTGACTTTGATCTATAGGAAGAACAAAACTTTTGGGAAACCAAGCAAAAGTGTCTTACATTCCCAAAAACTGAGTATTACAGAATGCATACAACTGAATACCCATCATCTGCTAACGTTGAATGAAAAAGCTCAAATTATCAAAAGTTAGATTAAATAACAGCCCAATATGTCTTTAATAAATGTTTTACCATTGTCGGGGCATGGATCCAAATTACAGGAACGGTACTTGACACGGATTCCCTCACAATATCTTCCACCATTGACAGGGGTTGGCTTGTTACATTCCCTCTTGGCAAGCTGCACACCACCTCCACATGTGCGTGAACATGTTCCATAAGGTCCCCACTTTCCCCATCTGCCATCGACCTGGAATAAGGAGCGGTCACCAGTGTTCTTTTAAACCTTCATTTTAGTCCCACAGATTGTATAACTGATGCCAATATTGCAAAATAATACAGATTGACACAATTATTAACTTTAAATGAAACCCAGATGTGTGCGCATTTTTTAATCCATTTTAAAGTGCAGTTGATTGGTCTTCCTAATTACAAATGCGAATACCTAAAAATTTGTGATGCTGTGATCAATTACTGATTATTTTAATACATTTACATTCTAAATCAATAGACATCTAATATTACTGAAATGAGATGCTTAGTGCTGACCATTCTTATTTCCTTTGATAGGGACCCAATTCCAAGAAATAATGACCATCCATCCAGCCAACTGCAGCATGTCAAAGGCAATATTTCCATATTGAACAGCAAATTGGAAGCATGCTTTCCATGGCCAATTATTGTTTAATCCTGGGACTTATTTATACATTAGGGACTTTGACCCAGAGTTTCAGAATCACGCCAGCAACCGTGAGTTTATATTATACATTTTCAAGTTTATTTGCAATTGGAGCTAGCTTAACTTTCTCATCATTTATTTCAAAGTGTTGTCAACTGAACATTCATCAAGCTTTAAAAACATATGCCATCCAGTTTATTAAAATAAATAAACAGTTCAATTGGTCATCAAAAAACAAAATGCCTTATCATTCCCTGGAAGTCCATTTTGACAACTATGTTGTTTTGCAGACTGTATGCCTAGTCTACACTTAGGAAGTCGTGCGGCACAATCTCACATTTGTAACTGTTAATACACCATGATGCCTCAACGAATTACTTGCATACAATAGCATATGATCATGATGCTTTTCATTTCAAGGTGGCCTTGTGTCAATATAAGCTAAGCTTTAGTGGTTGGTGTTTTCGCCGAGCTGGGAGGTTTAAAAGCAGACATTTCAATCCTCTTTCTAGGTGACATCCTCAGTGCTGTTGAGCCTCCTGTGAAGCTCTGTTGTCTTGTGCCTGTTTGAATTTATATGGTCTGATTTTCGCTGCTTCCAATAGGTGCCGGTTCCAGCTGTGCGTTGTAATGGTCGGTATATTGGGTCTAATTCAATATGTTTGTTGATGGAGTCTGCAGATGAATGCCAAACCTCCAAGAATTCCCTGCCTGTCCTCTGCTTGGTTTGTCCTGTGATAATAGTGCTGTCCCAGCTGAAAATGTGTTTTTTGCTTGTCTGTGTGCATTGAAACCAAGGACATCTGGTCGAGTCAGAGATAGCAGGAACTGCAGATGCTGGAGAATCTGAGATACCAAGGTGTAGAGCCGGGTGTAAACAGCAGGCCAAGCAGCATCAGAGGAGCAGGAAGGTTGACGTTTCGGGCTAGGCCCAAAACGTCAACCTTCCTGCTCCTCTGATACTGCTTGGCCTGCCGTGTTCGCCCAGCTCTATACCTTGTTACATCTGGTCGAATTGTTTATTTGCTACCAGGTGTTCATGGATGTGGGTTGCTAGTTGTCTGCCTGTTTGTCCCACGTAGTGTTTTGTGCAGTCTCTGCATGACATCTTGTAAACCATATTCATCCTGTCCATCGTATCCATTGGGCCTTTAACCCTGGTCAGTTGCTGCTGGCTTTTGTGCTGTTGTGATTCCTAGTGGACTGAATAGTCTGGCTGTCAGTTCTGAGGGTTTTTTTTATATATATATGGTATTGTGGCTATTGTTTTGGGTTTTGGTGTGCCCTGGTTGTGTTGTCTGTTGGTTAGGCATCTGTGGATGAAGCTGTGGGGGTATCCATTCCTGGTAAAGACCTTGTAGAGGTGTTCTTCTTCTTCCTTCTGCAGATCAGGTGTGCTGCAGTGTGTAGTGGCCCTTTTGAACAGGGTCCTAACGCACCTACTTTTGTGTGCATTGGGGGGGTTGCTGTGATAGATTAAGACTTGGGCAGTATGTGTGAATTCCCTGTATACTTTTGTTGGGGACTCACCGTTATTTTCTTTCCACCATCACAGCCAGGAATGGGAGTTTGTTGTTGTTTTCCTCCTCTCTTGTAAATTTGATCCCTGTGAGTATGGTGCTGATGAGCCAGTGGGTGTTCTCAATTTCTGTTCTTTTTATAATTACAAGAATATCGTCCATGTATCTGATCCAGAGCTTGGGTTGGATCTGTGGGAGGGCTGTTTGTTCCATTCTTTGCATGATTGCCTCAGCTATCAGTCCGGAGATGGGTGAGCCCATGGAAGTCCAGTTGATCTGCTCCTGTATCCTGCTGTTGAAAGCATAAGTTCAGTAGTTTGAGCATGCAGTGTTTGTTGATCTGTTCCTCGTCCTGTTGCTTGTTGTGTTCATCTAGTAGGTTGGATAGGGCTACCATGCAGAGACTGCACAAAACACTGCATTGGGACAAACAGGCAGACAACTGGCAACCCACATCCATGAACACCAGCTAGCAACTAAACGGCTCGACCAGATATCCTTGGTTTCAATGCACACAGACAAGAAAAAAAACACACTTTCAACTGGGACAACTCTACTATCATTGAACAATCCAAACAGAGGACAGCCAGGGAATTCTTGGAGGTTTGGCATTCGTCTGCAGACTCCATCAACAAACACATTGAATTAGACCTGATATCCGACAATTACAATGCACAATTAGAACCGGCACCTACTGGATGCAGCAAAAAAACAGGCCATATAAATTTGACCTGGCACAAGACAACAGTGCTTCACGGGAGGCACCACAGCACTGAAAATGTCACCTAGTAAGGGGATGAAATGTCTGCTATTAAACCTCTCATATCGGTGAACACACCAACATCTACTAGCAGCACCAGAGCTACGAACCTTCACTCAAACCCTGAGGCTGAGATTTATTTTAAATTTGCAATGGACTGTGTATATCCAAGAGAAAGGAAAATCGATCACAGATACGCGCATTATGGCTTTAACAACAGTATTTACTGCAAGATTATTCAGGTTTTAATTGATCCATTTGCCATTTTCAATCTGCTACATATTATATATAAATTTTTGAAGATTATCCACAAAGGTAAGTTAATTTGACTGTTGTAATGAGAGTCTATTACATGGAAAATATATATCTTTTTTATCGAACATAATGTCAGATAAAATAAATAATGTTTGTCTGTATTCAATTGCATTTTCTCCTGACATATGTTACTAGGAGGCATTTTTTTATATTATGTCATCAGCAAATTTAAAGATGAATGTTCATTAAGGGTCTCTGTGGAGTGACTAAAACATTGATGTGCTTAAAGTGTCAGATACTATACAAGATATCTATCTTATCATATTACATTGGTGTCTACTATTTATGAAGTAGCTATTATTTGAGATGAATAAGTTAGCATCAAGACTAAACATGAAAGCTTCCTGCAAATGGGTCACCTGTGTTTCAGTCATAATATTCCTGTCTGTGAATCAAAGAATTTTAGATTCAAGTTTATGTCCAGGACTTGAGAAGTGGCTGATATTCCAGTTTAATAACGAGTGCTGCACTGTTGAATTGGTGCTTTTTTGGATGAGGCATTAAAATAAATTCCTGTTTGCCCTCTCTGTTGGATGAAGAAATCCCACATTGAACTACATTGAAGCAGGCCAGGTGAGTTATCACATAACGAAAATCGAAAAAAAAAATAAGATTAGCTGGTTATTAATACACTTCTGTTTGTCAACATTTGAACACAAATTGAATTCTATGTTTCCTACATTATTACAGTGACTACATTCAAAAGTACTTCACTGTTTGCAAAGCATTTGAGGTGGAATCTTATTGGGCTCCAAGCAATGTGGGCCATTGAGAGATGAACGGTAGAATCAACAAATGTGTTTGCTGAGTGCATCTTCACATCAAGACCATCTTGGCACATCTTGTCTGGTTCTCTCAACTGGAGGGGCAAGAGTTTCATTAACCATCAGTAAGTTCCCAATTGAAGCTCATTATTGCTTGTGAAACACATTTTTAACAACCCAGCGTTCCAGAGTTGCAATATTACCAAATTTGTCATATAAACCAGCAATCTGGGAAACTTGACATGGAAACCAGAGCAGATTCTTTGTGAGTACAACTTGTCAATTGCTCCAGAAGGTCGACCATGCTGGGCACCAGGCACCAACATCATGAGCAAACTCCATGGGCACTAGCCACATGCACCCCACATCATGGACACTGGCACACTTGTGCCAGGCTCTATGCTTCCTCACAGCATGTGCCTGATCCACTAACAGGAAACTTCAATGATGTAACCTGAGAATGCACTGGCAACTGTCATTGTAATATGCTACAAAGACACTTTGCAGTCAAGGCCATGCATCCAACTCATGGACTGGACCAGGCTCCATCTACAGGCTCTTTAATCAGTGACATATCATTCACTCACTTTGACCCTACCTGGATGCTCACAGCATTTCTGTATTGCCTTGCATTTTTCCACATTATCGCCTCATTCAGAGGCACCATGCTCATATTAATTCTGTTTTGCCATGCCATTGCACGCAGGCCTGCCACCAGCAAGCTTGCCTGGTTAAAAGCAAGCCTGAATTCAGTCACTCAAGAAATCCTGGTACAGTACATTAAGAGTAATGTCCGACATCAGTCCAGACCTTCGTTAGGGCAGTAAGAGTCAAGCTCTCCTGCTGATCAAGGAAGAGGACCTGAATGACAGCACATTACCTGTTTTGGCTCCTTCTGTCCTATTGTGGGCTGTTTTCCTTCAGGCACAACAGGAAGGGAGATGAAAATGCGTGACAGAACTACTACTGTTGGTGCTGGTGGGAAGCTTCCCCAACAAGTGAGCAAACCCTGCAGACGGCATGGAGGAGTAGTGTTATTGTAGGTTGAGGTAGTTGGAAGTGAGGGATGAAGGTGTTGTATACATTTGTGAGAGTGATGGAATATGAACCTTGGTGGGAGGCGAGTCCCGTGGCAGAGATTGAGGGAGTGTGAGGTATTGGAAAGAAAATGGTGGCACTTATGCCAATGGAACGGAGAAGGACATTGGCTTTCTTTCTACAGTGCCAAACAGTCTTCCAGATGGCTTGAAAATGTTTTAATCTGGGTGGCAAACCCTGGAGCAAGCTGGCATGGTCTGAGGTCTTGACTTCCATTGCTGGTCTTTGGAAAACAGGAAATCCCACATGAACACCACTCAATCCAGCAGGAGCTCCAGGATAATGCCCACAAAGTGGGGCACTGATTTTTCCATCTGCCATGCCCAAGATAAAAGTTAGGAACTGGGTAGGGCAGCTCTAGGCTGACAGTGCTTTCCTGGGTACACAATGCCCTTTAAAGATGGTGCCTGCACCAGGGACGCCACTTAATTCCAGGATCCCCAGAGAGTGGCAAATTGGTTGGGAAATGGTGTGGTAAGGTGGGGCTGAATTTGAACCTGATACTTACAAAATATTTTGAAATGCCAGTTAATGTGTCAGGTTTTGATACATACACAGATGGAAAGTTTGCTCCACCTCAAGGCAAGAATCTTTCCACCAAACCCAACCCGACTCACACTCAGCCAAAAAGCTCTCAAATTCAGCCTTTGGTTCTTGTGAAAGTCATTCTCTTTTATACTTCTTAAAAATTATGACTGATGATGAAGGATCCCAGATTGTCAATAGTAATTGGACACAAGCAGAAACTTACTAACTAAAATGGTAATTTTAATCTGTTTATGTTTGATGGAATAACACTTTGCACCCAGATGTAACTGTATCAAGGATGGATAATACTGAAACGGGAATTGAAACAAATTATCGGAACTCAATGACACATTTCCCAATGAACTAGTATGGATTTTGCTCTGACATGTTTTCCTGCATGCTACTTGTTGTGTTCTTTATACGTGGAGTGAAACATTGTAATAAACAAAGTCAATTTATGCACTTGAGTTCTGAGATTATTTGCATTTCATAACATATCCAAGTTGTGTGATTTAATCTAATTTTCTTGTTCGTAGATTAGACACTCAAAATTTACCCTGGACAGATATTGGATGTAAACTAACTATACAAGCAATTAGAAAAATGATCCTAGGAAATATAACACGAGCACATCACAGAATGTGTAAATACAAATATTTCATGTGAAATGAACAAAAGAACAAAACCAAAAGTCACACACATGCATAACTTTCTTTCAAAATGAGAACCACTTGGAGAACTCACCTTATATTTTGTCACATCATGGGTTGCCACGCAGACACCCTTCATACAGAATTTTCCGTCTCCGCAGTTTGTTCCATCTGCCCATGGGAAGTGCCTTGTCTGGCACACTAGCTGTCCACGTGCCTTCCCAGTGCACCAGAGCTTTAGGCAAGGCTGCATGTAAGGGCACGGCTTGGAGTTAAACCCAAATGCCAGTTCGCACTGTCGGTTCAAGTTGTAGCTTTCTCCTGGTAAACTATCTGGTAATGTAATTGGTTTCATTGGCTCATCTAGTAGACAGTCACCTGTAGATGAAAGAGATTAGCCATTGATATACCATAGCCACATATTCTTAAACATGAAACTACATTTGGTCTTCTGTTCAGGAAGCTTCACTAAAACAATGTATTCAGTGCAATGACTCAGAGGGCTGGATCTTCTGGTGGTCTCACATTGAAAGCGCAACCTGCTACCTCTTCAATGTTCAGCTATCCGTTAACTGTACTATTAAGAATGGCAAGCGGGGGTCTGGAAACCACAGGCCTAATCTGAGATCTGACATATATCTTCAGCTGCATCAAGATGGGCACTGCCAAAGCACATCAGGTGAGTGTGAGTACATCTCAGTTGCCTGCATAGAATGCACAGAATATACGACAAAGCCTGTATCAGCGTGAGTGACAGGCAGGACTGCAGCCTTTCTTGCCAACAGCTGTGCTACTGGTGTTTGAAGCCTCATCAAAATGATAGTGCCATTGAAAAATAATCCCTAAATTGAAGTGTAAATAGACTAACTGGCTGTCTACCTCTGTGGTAGCCAACAACGGTCCTAATGCACCCCAGGAAATGCTTCTAGAACAGGAAATTCGCAAGTAGCTTGATGGGTGAAACTTCCCACCTATTTTTCTGGTACAATTCAACATCAACTCACGTCCAGAACTGGAGAAAATTCTCAGTATGTTCTGGCTGCAAATGTGGCATATTTTTCACCACAGAGAGCCAAGTCTGTTTTCTAACATGTTCTGCTCAACAGTTAAAGAAGCAGTACTTATTTAAGAAACATCTGGACCCAGTACATCAGCTAATTAGTTAAACTGTATATATTGCTCACGCAAATAAAACTCAGTACTGATTCAACATCAGTTACAACATTTTCATGGTGTACACTGTGTAATGCAAAAATTACATTTTTTAGTCTGCTTTAAGGGAATGAGAGCAAGTTGCTCAATTGCAAATATGGAATGAGTCATAAGTTATCATGTCAACTGGCCACAATCAAATCAGTGAACCTGTTACAGTCTGATATGATCATTACAATCTTCACCTTCTGTGCCATATGACTTCACAGATTTTTTTTTCCTCTCTGGTAACTTTAACATTATTTTGAGTTTTGTCTAAATCATACAATGGTTTGTGAAATGGAATTATTAACAAACCCATTCTTCAAACAATGTGATGATACATATCTGCCTCAAGTCTATAACCTGAACCATAATGTAATGGTTCACTGGCTTTGAAATTCTCAGTGCTACGTCTCAAGTTTAAATTAACATTCAAAATTAAGTCCAAATCAATGATCTGAATACAGGTATTTCATACACGCAAGGATCAAAGGATCCTACTGCACAGAAAGAAGTTACTTAGCTCACTCTGCCGGTGCCAAGTCTTTAAAAGAACTATGCTGTTAGCTCCACTCTCCTGCTCTTTCCCCAAAGCCCTGCAATTTGTTTTCCTTTTCACGTATTTAACCACTTCCCAACTCTCTCCAGAAGTTACCTTTCACTACCAAGCAGCATGTTCCAGATCACAATAACTCACTGCATTAAAACAGAATCTTCCCATCTTCCTTTGGGTTCTCTTGCTAATTATTCTAAATCAGTGTTCCCTGGTTACCAACCCACTTAAACAGTTTCTGCTTACTATTCTATTGAAGCACCTCACAATTTTGAACACTTCTGTTAAATCTTTCCTTAACCTTCCAAATTGATTCCCAATATCAGCGGGATTGTATTGAATGATGCAGAGGGCTTAATCAGTCATGTACTGCTAGCTCTTGTGTTTTCTAGTTTTCTTTGTGTTTTCCTCATATCCCTGGCATAATTTTGACAAATCTACAAACTCACTCCAAGTTCTTGATGTGTGCACTTACCAAAGTACACAACACTTTAGATGAAGCTGTTCTCACATTTTTTGTAAGTATTTGGCATACAAATGAAAATAAAATTATATTCCAAATGAGACTACGACAATGATATCCATTGTTAAGACAATGTAGGGAAAGCCTACAACTCTCACTGATCCAACATAAAAATGCTTCAATTATATTCAGAAGCTTCCCATCTTCAGAATAGTGTTTTTTTTGTCCCAAAACAGTCTCTGTTAGATTATGTATAATTTTCCCTTTAACTTTAAAGTAAAACTTGTCAATGTTTGATTTCACTAAAAGTTTTGCTTTGTGGACCATAATTTTTTTTTAAATCCTGTTTTCTGATCCAAAGAACACAGCTGCACTAATCCTTACAGATGAGCAATTGCACCATGTGGGATCTCAAATCAATTAATCTTTTAAACTAGTTGGCTTTTTAGATTTCAAAATTCGACCGCTGCCCATGTAAAGCAGCTTGAACAGAACCACTGAACTCTGTCAGGCTCAATCTGTCCTAAAACTATTAACTCAGCAAATATTTCATGAGAAATAACAGGATTAACGATATTGTTTCATGTGATTATTGTCAGGCACACAATAATAACTGCTGTTATTAGGGGCTCTTGTGGTACAGTGGTAGTGTCCCTCCCTCTAGACTAGGTGATCTAGGTTCAAGTCCCACCTGCTCCAGAGATGTGTGATAACATCTCTGAACAGGCTGATTCTGGGAGAAAAAAAAAGATTAAATGCAACAAAAAAGTGTTAACTGCTATTGCTCCATACTACAGATCATCAGTTGTTACCTTACAGCTTTTACTGCACTGATGTCTGATCAGTTTGTGTTTGTCACTCGTCATTCCACCAGTCATCATTGCCCTGATGAGCATGAAATGGTCAGTAGTCCTGTTCACACAGTTTTCTTTGTTTCCCTTATTTTCAACGGTAAGGATTTCTTTATCTGTGCTCCCACAAATACTCTACAGGCTATTTCTTAAACAAGAGTTAAAAGCAATTAAGATAGAGGATTGGCTGACTCACAAAAGGCAGACTGGGAAAAAATGGGTCTTTTTTCAGGAAGGGAGCCAATTACAAGTGGAGTTCCATTGGAGTCAGAGATGGGACCACAATTATTCACATTATACATTGATGATCTGGATGAAGGAACTGAGGGTGTTGTTGCTATGTTTGCAGATGTCACAAAGATAGGTAGAGGGACAGAATGTTTGACGTTGAGGAGGCAGGGAGCAATAGAAGGCCTCAGACAGGCTAGGAGAGTGGGCAACGAAATGGTAGATGGAATACAATATGGAAAAGTGTTAGGTTATGCACTTTAGTAGGAAGATTTGAGGCATAAACTATTTTCTAAATGGGGAAAGACTTCAAAAAGCTGAAGCACAATGGGACTTGGGAACCCTAGTTCAGGATTTTCTTGAGGTTAACATGCAGGTTCTGTTGGCAGCTAAAAAGGCAAATGCAATGTTCGCATTCATGTTGAGAGGGCTGGAACACAAGAGTGTGAATATACTGCTGAGGGTCTTTGAGGCTCTGGTCAGTCCACATTTGGAATATTGTCAGAGTTTTGGGCCCTTATCTAGGAAAGAGTGTGCTCGCCTTAGAGGAGATCCAGAGGAGGTTTACAAGAATGGCCCTGGAAATGAAGAGCATGTCATATGATGAGCAGTTGAGGACTCTGGGTCTATATTCAATGAAGTTTAGAAGGATCGGGGGTTCCCATTGGGATGAGGAAGAATTTCTTCAGACAGAGGGTGGTGAATCTATGGAATTCATTGCCGCGGGGGCTATAAAGACCAAGTCACTGAGTGTATTTAAGTCAAAGATAGACAGGATTTTGATTAGTAATTTAATCAAAGATTATGGGGAGAAGGCAAGAGAATGGGATTGAAAAGCATATCAGCCATGACTCAATGGCAGAGCAGTTTCAATGGGCTGAATGGCCTAATTCTGCCGGTCAGACAGTCTTTCTGGTCTAAAAATAAGATGACACGCCCTCTCTGATTCTCCAGTCAGGTGCCAAAATTATGTGAAATTATTTCTACATCTGCTGATATGTCTTTGTTTCTGTATCAATAAATGCATTCCATTTCAACATTACACATTCAAAATAATGGAAGAAATGCTAACCAAATGCTAAATTTATTACTAATTTAAGTAATTCAGTGTTCGATTCTTTCCCTACAAACACGGTTGGATTTATTCTACCTGCAAGACAGACACATTACAGATAAGAGGTAGTAGGAACTACAGATGCTGGAGAATCTGAGATAAGGTGTAGAGCTGGGTGAACACAGCAGGCCAAGCAGCATCATAGCAGCAGGAAGGCTGATGTTTCGAGCCTAGACGCTCCTTCAGAAAATTTTCTGAAGAATGGTCTAGGCCTGAAACGTCAGCCTTCCTGCTCCTCTGATGCTGCTTGGCCTGCTATGTTCATCCAGCTCTACACCTTGTTATCTCACATTACAGAAAAATATGTTTCCCCTAAAACACACATATCAAAAGAAACATTCAGCTCTTCTAACAACATTTGCAGCATTTGAAATGAGCCTGAGCAACCCTTTAGAAACTATGGATACTATAGCTACAGCATCCATGCATTTTGGACAAGAGCTTAATAAATTTGCACATTCGCACAACTAAGATTAAACTGGTTTTAATAAATTTACTCAACTCATTAACAAAATTAATGGAGACCAAAGTGTCTTGTAAAGCTGAGTTTTTCATATTTACTTTCTCTACATATTTAAAAGACAGTCATGTAAGATTTCATTGAGTCAGCAATTTCATACCACTCTTTAGATTATATTCTGAACTTGCCCATTACATTTAAGTCTCTGAAAATCATTCTACTAAATTTTTCTTTCGACATAAACTGGCCAATCACAAAAAAAGATGCATGATAAAATGTGTGTTCTCTATTCTAAGGTGCGTTTATCTACAAATAATGGTCACTAGGATCTATGTATTTTGGATATCTATCATGGCTGCTTCAAACTGACAAATTAGTCAGGTAACTTAGCCATCATATCCTGTTGACGTGGGTACTGATTGACAGTTGTTTAAGTCACAGGCCCTTATTAAAAACTGAAAATGCCAAAATAATATCAAATTGTGAACAGTTCTGAGCCTTTAGTGAAGTCTCCCCAGATTAGTTTTTTTTCTGTAGGGTCTTTTACAATTGCCAGAGATAGAGAAATTATTTTTGATCTTTCCGGATCATATGTTAACCTAAAGTCCAAAGTTTTTTTTACGCTTAGGGTGGTTCATGTGTGGGTTGGGCTGCCAGAGGTGGTAATGGATACAGGTATGGTTGCAGCATTTGAAAGACATTTGGATAGGTACACAAGTGGGGAAGGTTAGGAGCGATGTGGGTTGGGCACAGGCAAGTGGGACTGGTTCGGTTTGGGAGCATGGTTGGCATGGGCTGGTTGGACGGAAGGCTCTGTTTTAAGGTAAGAAGAGAAAAGATTTATAAGGGACCTGAGGAGCAACGTTTTCAAAGAGAGTTATTCGCATGTGGAATCAACTGCCACATGAAGTGGTAGGAACAGGTACAGTTACAACATTTAAAAGATATTTGGATAAATACATGAATAGAAAAGAAACTTGGTCGAAGTGGACGATTTGGACTGAAGGGTTTGTTTCCGTGCTGTATGATTCTATGGCTGCATAAATGGATATGATACCTTTTGATTCATTCCAGCCTTATTTTACTAAATTAACATATATATCTGGTGATTTATCTGCACAAATCAGTCTTAGAGAGTGTATGAAATTATCGTAATTCTGTGAGAAATTTCCAGCCAATGAACTGAAGACAAACATTATCAAATGGTATTTTTTATTTGAAATTGATAACATGTGCTTTATTACTTTGAATAGAAGCAATTATAGTCAAAAAGAGATAATTAAGATTACAGCAGTGAGAGTCATAACATTTCATAGAAAACACTGCTTTTCCCTCCCATGGAATTCCCTTATGCAATAGACCTTTCATTAACAGGCCTCCTGTAGAATGCAATTGGTTATTTACAAATGTATTGATTAATACAAATTTATCAGTGATTCTGCTGACTTGAGGTAGTAACCCATTTAAATAAGCACTAATAAAGGGTCACCTATTTCAGATCATTTTTAAGCACTGCTCCTAGCCCATTACAAGTTCAACAACTCACCTTATATGTTAAATTTCCACTCAATGATCATGTAGTATGATTAAAATACACTGTGATCAGTTTTTGTTTTTGCGTCTCTCCAGTGAGTTTATTGTTTTGTTGTGGGAAACATCTTTGGCAACTTTGCAAGTACAATGGCTCAGCCCATGAAAAACAACTTAACAATTTAACTGCACTGTACTTGACGAAATTCTGATGAGAATAGAAAGTGGATTATTTATACAATTTTCTTTTAAATTCACACTACCTTTGCCTTGCAGTAATAAGTTCCTGCTTACCATGTCCACTATCCAAGAAGTCTGTGATGACTGCTGCACTGCACACTGACCACGGTTTAGAGCGGTCAATGTGTATGAGGGTTGGTGACATCATGTGATTGTCCTTCAACTTTCCAAACACATTTTCACATGCCTTGACGTTGTCATGTGGCATATTAAATACATGGCCTAAAAGCAATGACAAAGAAATTTTCAATTAAAATGCAGTTGCAAGAAGCCTGTCAGTTACTGGGGATCATTTAGGATAATCTAATTCACTTAACCAGTTTTCTATCAAAAGATAATAAAATGTGAGGCTGGATGAACACAGCAGGCCAAGCAGCATCTCAGGAGCACAAAAGCTGACGTTTCGGGCCTAGACCCTTCATCAGCAAAAGACACAGCTTCACTTAATGGAACTAATTCAATTACAGACTGCTCGTCACAGAACTATGTCAGGTCCATTTATTTCTCAACTGTGTGATCAATAATTTTCAATGATCAACTTATAATGCCAAATGAGTAGATAATCAACTGTTGGAATCCTCCCACAAAAGTTATCAATATAGCTATCCAAATGTTTTGTGCAGATGCCAGCTTCTTCTGAATCAAGCCTATTCAGCATGATACCTCAACATGGGCATTTTGCTATCATTTGTAACAGTCTCCAGTCATACAGCACAGCTGCAATAAAGATACCTTCGGGCATCTTTCCAGGAACTTAAGGATGTAATGCCAACTGGTGCCTGGCAGTGACTGAGTGCATTCACCAGATCTGGACAGTTCACTGACTAATTAGCAAAAGTCTCAAGACAATTTATTGTAATGTTGAATGGCAGATAGCTGGTAAACAACAATGTCTCTGGATTATCAATTCTTCCTTTTGTTTATTTTCTTGATTGCAACAAATATCATGTAAACATCAGTCGCTTCACTCTGTTTCTTAAAGTTGGATCCATTTCCTCCTTAGATTTATTATGCCTTATTACAAGAATTAGATAAAGTTTGTGTTCAATAAAGTGTAGCAGAATGTTTTCATGACATTTACAAAACATGCTTGGTCATATTTAACCTGGGCAGAATATCAGCATGATGACTGATATTGTAGTACATTGTGCAATATGCTAATAAATAAAGCAAAAGTAGGGAGAAAATGCAGAAAGGCACAATATATATTGCTATATCTAAATGTAGTTTATACCTAGTTCGTGGGCAGTGGTAAAGGCTGATGGGAGTCCATCGTCTTCAATGACGGAACAGCTTCGCTTTGGGTCACACATTGTTCCGACGTCAGCCATTCCTAACGTGTCACAAGTCTGTGCACCGCACAAATCCTACAAATAAGAAAAACACGTACCATCATAAAAGAAGTGATGTATTCATCGTGTAATGTTAACCAGAAATGGACAGATTAAGCATTAAAAGTAAAGCGTAATTGCAATTATGTTTAAAGCTCCACAGAACTGCTAATGATGGTCAGTTTAAAAGTACAGTTGAGGGGTCCTCACTGTTGTGAAATCACAGAATATTTTTCACTTAAGGTATAGCCTTTCCAGGTGCACATCATTCATGTCTGACAAGCTGGATAAATCATTCAGCACAGCGTTTATCATTGCCAGAAGATTACTTTTCAACATTTTATTGGAAATGTCACAATTGGGAGGCCAGCCAGCATACAATGAGTTTTGTTTCCAAAATGCAATTTCTAAGTAATTTTGCTTAAATAAAGTCACCAAAATAAATTTGCCAGCTGAATATGGAAATAAGACTGTGATTGAAAAGAGTCTTATAACAGCCATTTGTCAAACAGTCACATTATGCTACACATAACTACAGAAATATAGTTCTTATACATGCTGAATGTAAAAATAAGATTGAGTGCCTGATGAAGAACTGAAAATGTTTGTTTTAGCTTTTAGTAGTGTAATAGGCTTCACAGCAATAATTGTGATTTTATTACTTTCCTTTTATGATACTTAAGTATAAAGTCTTTATTTCCCTAACTGATTCCATACTGGAAGGAAATTATAGTCTTCCCACATTGCAGTGTAAATGACAAGGGATCCTAGTTTTAAAGCATGAAGAAAGCTTGGATCCCTTGTCAGGTCCCCTGTCAATTCCTGAAAGAATGCAGTATATATTTTGTCTTCAGTAAACCTGACTCAGCCCTTTCTCCACTTGCAACAGTGGGAGAAATGTTTCCCATTACATCTCACTGCGTTTGATTACAATAAGAATATATTCCACTGCAATGGAAAAATCCTGCACCCCACTGCACACCCTCCCAACTTCACTTTCCTTTCCCAAACCCGCCCAACCACTTCGTTCTCTGAGGAGATTACATTTTTTAAAACATGCCAACCATTACAACACATGAAGACATTTTGCACAGATCAACACCATCAATTATATGTATGTTCCAGACTGACACCATGTGATATTCGGAATAATTATGTTTTGACATTAGTATATCTTGAACAGTATGTTCAGTAGATTGTGTTTAACTGAAATGTCACTGTTACTTGGATACTGTAAACATGTGCACTCCTGTAAACTGTTCTGGCAAATGGTTTATTACTGTAGTTTCAACATACAGAAGACAGCAATGCTAGAAGAAGCCAAAAATGCAGTAAGATTTACCAGTTGAACTGTCTGCATCCCTGCTGATTCTTTTCCCAACAACAATAATTGCAGTGGTTCATTTTAATAATTTGATTTAAATCAGCTGTAAATTAAGAGGATAAAAATTCACATTCACAGCTGAATCATCACCTAGAATTAAGATAATGCAGAAGGTGGATGACTGACATATGGGTATTGTAGCTTGTACATTGTTAATCGCTTATGTCTGTTTTAAGGTATTAATGATTGCATGGTTCATCCATCTCAAGGCTGTGCAAAGAGAGAGGGAGAGACATCAGGGCTGGGAAGTCAATTAGTGTGTGGTAATAGGCTGTGCTGGAGATGTGGCCTTTTTTTTATCTTTCTTCATTCAAGCATAGATATTCCTACTGTTGCGTCTCACTTCTAAAAAGTTGTACATCCCAATTTAGTAAAAGAGTAATTTAACTTTTAAATTGAATGGCAAATATGCTTTTTTTTGCAGTGTGATAAAAGCAAAGAATCCCACTCTCTTTTCCCTTTGTGGTTGCTGTCTGATCTATTGCAGGTTTGTAGTATTTTTACAATTTATGTCAGATTGACAGCATAGTTTTTTTATATAATCTGTGCATAAAAATTAAAGATACACTTTCACACAATTTGTCATAGGTCTGAATAATCTCCTGGTATCCTCAGTTACTTAACCGTTTATAACTACTCTAAGTAATATTAGAGGTCACTCCTGGTTTGTGTTACTGTGAGATTTGTGGCTCAGGTTCCATTCTGCCCATTAGACAGATGGTATCCCTGTCTCTGCTGGTACTTTGTGACGCATAATTGTTCCCCTTTACTTGTGACTGCTATCTGATTCCAGTAGCTTTCTGCTAATTCCTTTATTTACACTACTTTACATAATACTGTTCTCTTTAAGTATATCTCTCACTATTACAAAATATTCCATCCTTTCATTGCAACATGCCTGCTGTTGACAGGCTGAGATAGACATATTTCTAATCAATAAGGTAATCAAGGATTATGGGATAAAATTTGAAAGTGGAGTTGAATGTTATCAGATCAGCCATGATTGAACAACAGGACTGATTCAATGGGCTGAAAACTTACTTCAGTTCCTATATTTAATAGTCTTATGTCGTTGATATCACTCTTACATCGTTATATACATCACCATCTTAAATCCTATCCATTATCATTTTACCACTGAACTGCCTTGGCAATTCTGAAAAGGTTGTGTGACATCCCTGGTAATGAAGTGGTAAGGTACGGGTCTTCATATCCTACAAGCATTTGTGAAAGGAGGTATTAAAAAATACACATGGTTTTCCTTGTTGGGCATATCAGAAGCGAATCTCAGAGAACAAAGGGTAAAATGAAAATAGTGACTGCAATTGGATATCAGGAAATACATCATGTGCCAGTAGTGGGTTCAGGGCCATGGCTAAATGCAACGTTTTGATGTCACTGTGTTAAGGATATAATTGATTAGTTGAAACCTGATGAGATGGCTGAAAGGCAGATGTGGAAAAAGCAAATCGTAGTCTACCAGTATTCAAGCTGGTGGGAAACAGACCTGAAAATGACCTTTGACATCAGGGAGCTCTGCAGGTGATTAATTGGACATATCCAATACTGAAACCATTTGTCACAGAACATTATGTGCCCACAGAGACTAGTAAGAGTTAAAAGGGAATGAACTGACAGATAAGACTCGAAGATGGTATCAATACTCTCCCTGTATTTTAGCTTTACAAGAATTTAAGATCATGTTGTTCTGTCCATATAAACCAAACTTAAATGGTCCCTTGAGTCAGATCTGTTTCATGATCCTCTAGTATATATGTTCATTAAAAATATTAGACAGAAATGTTGCTCAAAGGCAACAGAATCCAAATAGCAACAAAGGCCTAGAAATCATGTTTTTACCAGAGGTATGATGCATATACATTTTTGAATTGTTTGTCATGATTCTTTAAACCATTCTGGAACATTCTTTGCAAACACAAGAGAAAGATCGCAACTGGCTGAGATTTAAACTGATTGTTTATTATTAAAGAAAAGCACAGCCACTTATGACTGTATCATGATCCACTCAGATAAAATGCACTTCAATTGTGCAAGAAAGCAATAATGAGAGACAAAGGCTTGGTGGATATATTCAGAACCACCAATGGTGTTGTAGTACAATCATATTGTCTAGGAAGCTAATATTCCCCAGAGAGATAAAGGAATCATGACTACTACGGGGAGAGAATTTTTAATCAATCTGTCACATTTTGCCTGCTGCTCTTACCCACATCTATCATGCCCATAACTAAGACATCCATAGTACAAACTCCAATAAGATTACTGCCAGTGCTACTGCTCATTAAAAAAGGAAGGGACGTAGAAGGATGGAGGTTGCCTTTAATATTTATAGTGAAGTTATAGATCCAACTGTTAAGGACACAGTAGTAACTTCATGCAATTAACTAATGGAAGAGGTCTCTCATATTAAATCTAAAGATTTGAATTGGCTGTTTCTTTCAGTTTTCTGTGATTATTAACAGCTCCAAATACTGAACTTTGGAAGGAAACAGTTACATATTCAGTTACTCAAACCTATTGAACTCATCCAGAAATCAATTGCTCAAGTTAAAAATAAAGCACCTTTCAATCAATTGTACACTACCAAGGAAATCTGGATCCAGTCCAAGTGTTTTTAAGTGGTATGCATTCAAATTCCTTATAATGGAGAATTCTGCCATTGTACAAGAAACTGAACCCTGAATGATCAATCCAATTAAATTTAAAGTAGCTCAGGTTTCCTCCATAGACAAATGCCCATCACTATGATCTGCAACATGTTAACCTCCTAGGAAATTCATTGTCTAAAGCGCGTTGAAAGGAAATTTGATGCTTCCTATGTACAGATAATTTCTCCAGACTCAGGCCTTGTCACCGTCATCAATAAGCTATGCCAATAAAATTAGTATTGTTAACTTTGACCAAGGTCACTGAAATTTAAACCAGCAAATCAAATTGTTAAACCAAACTTCTGACTGTGATGCAACAGAATTTGGATAACAACAATTTTTCTACCTTCATGCTGGCTACTGAAAAGCAATAATTTGATTTATAAACTCTCAAATAAGATTGATTTTTGTACTTTGAAATTGATAGTCAACTATGTACAAATGTTGGAAATGTATGCAATTTCTCCTGCGTTTTTCTCTAAGCTTTTGAAGGTGTTGAATAGTGCTGGATATTACTCAGCAGGCAATGAGTGCCAACTATAACTCTATCATTGAAATAAAAAAAATACAAGGATGTGCTGAACTTTGATCTCTCTGGATAGAGAATGCTCAACACACCAACCACTCCATCTAACTCAACAAGATCCCAGAATGAACCTGGCCTTGCCTTGCTCTGTATGGTGAGGTATCATTCTGGTGATGGGTTCAACAATCTTATTAGAAGATGAGCTTCAGATGGGTGTCATGGACCATTTTAGCCAGGGCAGACAGCTAGCTCTGGAGCACAAAATCTACAGAAATGCTTCAATACTATGTCAACAAGCTCTGCAGCATTTGCCATGTTCAGAACATTGGGTAGTTTACTGATATACTGTGGAATTAATCAAAATTGGCTGAAGATCGAGGTCAGTAGTGCTTGGGAATTTCAGGGAGTCCCTCATTTGGTTATCACTGATGCTGTTAGGTTATTTCTTGCATCTGTGTTGGATGCAACATTTTGGTAGGTATCTGGTCATATAACAGTCTCCAAACTCCAAAGACAGTTAGGTTCAAAAGTTCTGACTTGAAGATGTGCTCCATTGCTAATATGTTGCCTTTCTGAATCGTTCCAACATGTGAACTGCAGCAGCATACCAAAGAGAAAGTCAGAGGGAAGGAGAAAGAAGTCAGAAGTTTAGGGGAGGGGAGGGGAGAGATAAAACCAGAGATAAGGAGGGAGTAAGAGAAAGGTGGAGAAAGGGGGGATAGAAAGTCAGAGACAGAAAACAGACAGATATGAAAACAGGCATAAAGACATATTTCTTTCTTATTTGAAAGCTAAACTGAATATTTTAGTTTCATTGTTTTATTCCCATTTTTGGTATTACAAACTTCCGTCTCTGCTATCTACATAAAAGAGACAGAACACATTGGAGATGAACAGCAATTGTGCAGTAAGGCTGTTATCACCTTCTCATTGCAATCACAGGCCATGATTAGTTGGGTTCAAGCTATTTGTTTTTGGAATATTGTGTTCTGTTTTTATGTCTCTTTAGATGGACAGATGACAAGATTTCAAGTTATTTCCTTCCAGCCTTGGCTGTAGAAGTCAGTTGCTGTTCTTTAATGTACTGTTAAGTGTTAAAATCATATTATTTTTCATTGATATGATGGTGGAAATCGAACCATAGGAAGCAAATAGATCTCTAGTCCATTGTGGGACTCTGAAGATGTGACTTTCATCTTAGCACCTCATTTTTACCAAATGTTGCAATGTCACTGATATTCTTAATATGAATGACAATGATCACACATTTCTTAAATTAGTTGAAAGACTCTTCTGGACAGTAGAAGTGTCTTAATGAAATTATAAGCAAATTCCCCCCAGGAATAAAAACGATATTCCTAAATTAATGAAGATTGATGATAATTTATCAAAAATTGAATTTAGTTAATACAGAACCACAGAATTGTTAAGAGGCAGAAGATGGCCATTCTGCCCACCATGTATGCACTGGCTTCCTGAGCATTTTCACTTCTGCCTTTTCCCCACATTGTTTCTACTACAATAATCTTTCGATTCCCTCTTGAATGCATTGATTGAATGTGCCTCCACCATACTTCTAAGCAGTGCACTCCAGACCTGAATCGCTCCCTGTTTGAAAAGGTTTTACCTGCTTTGCATTTGCTTCTTTTTCAAAACACTTTCAACCTGTGCACTCAGGTTCTTGGTCTTTCTAAAGGTGGGAACA
Organism: Stegostoma tigrinum; assembly: GCF_030684315.1. Lineage (NCBI taxonomy): Eukaryota > Metazoa > Chordata > Chondrichthyes > Orectolobiformes > Stegostomatidae > Stegostoma > Stegostoma tigrinum. The sequence goes on from NC_081385.1 coordinate 17,135,506, forward strand.
ATCTTCCCTTTGTACTCGGTCTAGACCTCACATGATTCTGAAATCTTCTATCAAATTTCCTCTCAGGATTCACCTTTTCAAGAAAACCAGCCCCAACTTCTCCAATCTTTCCTCATCACTGAAGTTTGTCATCTCTAGAACCATTCTCGGAAACCTCTTCCGAAGTCACTCCATTGCATTCAGTCTTCCCAAATGGTGGCACCCAGTGCTGACACAATCCTCAAGTTGAGGTCCATACCCTACATGTTCAGCAAAACTCTTCTACTCTAACCACCTACAAATGAAGCTTAAAATACACTATGACTCATTTTCGGTTCTCTCCACCTGCCCTACCAACTTTAATGATTCATACACATGTATACCTTGGTTGTTCTGCTCCTGCACATGCTTTAGAATTGTCCATTTTACTTTTATTATTGTCTGCCTGCATTTCTTTTGAACAAAACTGTATGGCCTCACACTTCTCTGCATTGCATTTCATCTGCCTGCTCCACCAACTTGTAAATGTCATTTTGAAATTCTGTACTGTCCTCCACTCACTTCGCAATTCTTTCAAGTTTTACGTCATTTTCAAAATTTGAAACTGAAACCAAGATTCCGATTATGTATATTAGGAAAAGCAAGGGTCATAATACTGACCACTGGGGAACTCCACTGCAAATTTTCATCCACCCTGAAAATATCCATTAACCATTATTCTCTGTCTCCTAATATTCGGACAATTGTGTATCTATGTTGCTAATGTCCCTTTTAATCTATCACCTATCACTTTCCTCAGAAGTCCATTATTTAGTGCTGTATTAATGCCTTTTGGAAGTCCAAGTATACTGCCTAACAGCCTTGCCCTCATCAACTCTGATAATTTCTTCAAAAGACTTCAGCAAATTAGTTTGACATGATGTTCCCTTAACAAATTTATATCAATTCTTCTGAATACAACTATTAATTCGATCCCATAACATATTTTTGAACAAGGGTATAATATTTCTAATTCCGTAGTCCTACAGCAACACTTCCAAATCTAGGGAAGATTGAAAAAAAAATTACCAATGGTGCTGAAATTTCGACTCTCCCTTCCTTCAGTATTCTTGGAAGCACCTCATCTGCCCTCTCTACCTTAGTCAGTTAAAGAGTCGACAGCTTCTGCAATACTTCCTTGTTATCAATTTTAAGTACTAGTACCGACTAAGTTGCCTCCTTCGTCAAATTGAGTTAACCTACATTCATCTCAGAAGTAGAACAGATACAAAGCATTCATTTAACACTTGGGCCACATTTTTTGCCTCCATGTGTGAGTTCTGTTTTTAGCCCCCAAACAGTCCTACTATTTTTTTCCCTCCCTTTTGCTGTTGAATGTTTGTAACAACACACTTCTGATGATTAAATTTAGATAAAAGTTTACATCTGATTACAGAAATTGTGAGCATTTACACCCGCTCAACTCATGACACCACACCATGTCAAGCAATTTTGCTCTAAACAAAAAAAAAGACGAACCAAGGATGCTGGAAATTAGTAACAAAAACAGAAGTTGTTGGAAAAACTCAGCAGGTCTGGCAGCATCTGTGGAGGGAAAAAAATATTTTGGCCTGACCTATTTGAAAAAAATCTTTCAATATATTTATGTTGCAAAGTTTTGTCAGGAAAATGAAGCAATATACAGAAACTTTTAAAAATTGTGAATTTCATGTGATTAAATGAAAATTGAAATGTATAAAATTTGGGGAAGACTTAACAAGGGTAATGCTGACAGTTGGTTTTCCCTGGCTGACAAGTCTGTATCAAGAAGTCTTAGGAGAGTCTCCGAAGAAAGGGCAATTTATGTTACAATTCAGTTATTGTCTTATTGATAATGTTGGCGCAGAACTGAAACATTGCTAAAAAGTGACAAACTTTGGCATCTTTTTGTTTCACACTCATTATGTCTCAGGCACAAGAAGCCAAATTTAGAACAAACTATCAATTTATGCAGCGGGAAGAAAAATGGTTGAGCCATGATTGGTGTGGAAATGCAACAGGAACGACTTCACTGTTTCCCTCAGTTAGCTGATTAAACTCAGACTTTAATGAATTGTAGAGCAAGCTCGAGGAGTCTACTCCTCCACTTATATCATATGTACTTATGTTAAACAATAGATAGATGATTTTGATACATCCATGTGATTAGAGCCATCCTATAAAGGCGATACAATTTGCTCTAAAATGTCAGCCATAACCCTCCCACTGAATGATTGACTTATAGAAGTAACATGAAGATTGTTCACAAAGCTTGAATCCACATGGTAAAATATGTTTGAGGCTCCAAATATCGAGTTATAAGCTTATAAAAGACTGGTATATGTTCTGGCACTGTACCAGATCTCAAATAATTACTGGCTTAGCAACATGCATTTAAGAGGATTGTAGGCAGCCTGTTTTAACTCTGTGATGTTAAATTGGCCAAACTATTGATATCCTTCCAATGTCCGAAATTATATTACATTTAAGAGTTTAGGAAGCTGAGGAAATAATGAGAAAGGTCAAACTCAATGCTGTTCATAGAATCATTGAGTCACACAGCATGGAAACTGACCCTTCCAACCAAGGGTCTAACATAATCCCAAACTAAACTAGTGCCACCTGCCAACTCCTGGCTCACATCCCTTCAAACCTTTTCTATTCATGTGTCCATCCAAATGTTTTTAAAATGTTGTAATTGCATACCATTTAGTCTGGTGGTTCATTCCACACATGAACCAAGCCCTGCGTAAAAAAACTGCCTCATGTCTTTTTTACTGTTTTCACTATTTTTCACATCATGCCAGTATCAAAGTAGTGAGTGCAGTATAACAGCTACACGGTTGACAATCACACTTTGTGAATATATAAAAGTGTTTTGGAATACATTGTATGTCAAATGTGTGTTTTGGTGGTGGTGGTGGGTGTTGGTTAGATCATTTGCCAATGAATAATGATGCTAACAGTGTAGATTCAAATCCTGCACTGGCTGGGGTTACCATGAAAGACTCTCCTTCTCAAATCCTACCCTGCCCTGAAACATGGTGACCCTCAGGTTAAATCACCACCAGTTGTCTCTATTTAATGAGGGAGTAGCCCTCTGTCTGGTAACTTTGCCATTAAATCAAAGAACCACAAAGTTATCTCCAGGTCATTTTCACAAATCAGGTCACTAATACTATAGTATTAACAGTGAAAAAAATAAATATGTAGTAGCTTTGATAATTACACTGGAGTGCCATCCTTTCTTACATAATGTGCACATAAAAAGGATGTACCAATCACAGTTGCAACAAAATTAATTATATATATTTTTACCACCTCCAATGTATTCGCAACTGATGTTAAAAGCCCCACAGAAGGAAAGTTTGCAATATCATAACAACAACTAAAATTTTAATAGAATTCTTTTTAACATGAGAAATATCCTAAGGTGCTTAACAAAAGTAAATATCAGACAACATCAAGGTACATAAGAGGGTGTTAATGCAGTTGGGCAAATGCTTGGTCAAATAAGCAGAGATTTCTCAGGTTGTGAAGCTGGAGAAGGTTAGACAGATAGGAAGGAACAAGGTAATGAATGGATTTGTAAACAAGGGTGAGATTTTAAAATTAAAATGATACTTAACCAGGAGCCAATGTAAGTCAAAAAGAACAAGGAGGCTGGATGGACTTGGCTCAAGTTAAGATGCATGCCACAGGAATTTGTATTCAGATGATTACTGTAATAATAATTAACTTCGGAAACCATTATCAAACATGATGCTGAAGCAAAGTGCCATCGGAGAGACAGTGCTACGCAGCATTCTTACCAGGCAAAGAATCGTCACTGGCTCCACAAGAAACTCGGGGCAAAGTTTAAGGTCAAGAAGTTTCTGTCCAGTAACAGGTCAAGGGTCCAAACCAGGAGGAATGTTAACACAGGCAACCTGGCCATTTTATGGGAAGAAACTTGAGTGGAAATAGGGAACATCTATTTCACAAAATATGCTAACTATAACCTGGCGTTGTATTTTGTTGCTTTATTGTCGGCCAGTCAGCAAAAACAAAATATGTTCTCTTTGGTTCACAGCAAATATACAAGATGTATTTGTTGTGTTTCGTTTATTTCATTTTAATGTTACATTTGGAGCCAATACCATGATTTGTGAATCTACATTTGACATTACATGCATTTAAGTAAGGAACCTTGATTTGATATGAGTAGCTTTGATTTTAAGTAGTGACTTCCAGGACAATATCTACTGCTCAAAATGAGATATTCTTTTGGGCCAACTAATGGTATCTTTATAACTCTGTAAATTGACAATGAGTCCACAATTCTTACAACTTTAGCTCCTTTAATAAATTTCTAGTGCTGCCCTTTTTGTTCTGCACTCCAGATAAAAGCTTTCTCTGCACTGCATCTCCTCAGTGGGGTGGAGAACTCTGAGACCCATGCAATAAATTCAGATCAAGGATATCTGCATTTACTTTGAAGTGCACACATTAGCAGAGTCAGGAGAGCAGACGTGCTGTCCCCTTATGGATTCTGGAGGTCAGAATGTGTGTTAACCTACTGTGATCACTCAAAGACTCCCAATGGGTCTGAATATCTTCCCATGAACAAAACACACTGCTGATTGAATTTAATTGCTCAAGCCAATTACAGCCTTCTTGGTGCAACTTGGAAGTAACACCATCCGACAAATGAAATATATAGTGTGGCAAAGGTTTTCCTGAGTCAAAATGCAACATTACACCAACTGAACATGTGTATGTTGCCATATACTGCTGCACAAAAGTCACATTTTGCCACATTATGGGTAGGATGAAGTGATTCTGAAGCTGTGCCACAGGTACTATGACTTCTCAGACCCTTATTATGTTACTTTCAACCTCACAGAATATAAAATCAACTAATTTGAACATTTTGTGGTATTCCTGGCAAAAATTGAAAAATAAATTCTGGCAATGACAGAAGATCAATAGTTGCATGATGCCAGCGGCAATTTGCTAATTTTAACCCAGCCATAAAAAAAAACTAAAATGAAAAAAGTACACACAAAATTCTGGAGATACTTGGCAGGTCTGGCAGCAGCAGTCGAGAGAGAAACAGTTAACATTTTGAGTCAGAACGAAGAATGAAGAAAAGTCATGCTGGATAATGATTTTCTACAGATGCTGCCAGGCCTGTTGAGTTTCTCAAGCATTTCATGTGTTGTTTCAGATTTTCAGTATCTGTAGTATTTTGCTTTTATTTGAGATTTTATATGCTAAGTTCCAAGACCAAGCCAACGATTTGGCATATTCTGTTTTTTTTGTTCTGAAGTGCCCACCAATGTCAATTCCACATGTCCAAGAGTGTTGTGTTGTCTGGTAGCATTGTGGAGTGGTATTCCTCAGTTTAAATAAGTAAATAAACCAGGGCCATCAATGAAACTTGTACACAGCCAGTGTGCAGGCTTCCATTAATCATCACATTACAGGCCTCCAGTCTGCATGTCCAATTATATGGATGCTAGCATCCAACCTCCTGCATATTTTCCATGTTTTCAAAGCATTGTGAGCCTTAGCACTTTTGGCCATGATCCTTCTTCAAAATCACTGTAAAGTGTGCTGGACTGATGGCCAGGTTGATAGCTTAATAACTCATGGAGTGAAATGGTAGTATTGGTATTCAGCCACACCACAGATTTAAATTTTCTATATTTAGCGCTTGCTTCCAGAGCTTCGATTAAGACAGAGCTTCCTCTAGCAGTGTGATGGTACAGTAATATAGACAGGGTGTAAGCATACATCCTGACATAAGCTGAAAAAACTACACCACTATGCCAGTTGCACCAATGTGAAAAAATTCATGCAGCTCTTCAACATCCACCCTGTCTAAACAAAAGATAAATTGCACCAATTTCCCTGTAAATGATGGAACTTTTGTTAATTGCTAAGTGAGGGGCACTTTCGTGTATCAATTTCAAAAGAGTGATTGTCTCTCAGAACACTCTCACTTTGCCAGAGAAGCTAGAAAATGAGTTATCTAGTTAAGTTACAGTTGAAGGTCGAACCACATTTTGAAGAACCTCTTAAAACCAAAGCAACTGACCCTGCTGGACATAAAACTGTTAACCATAACTGAACATTAAACATTAAAAAAGGAGCCCTGGCTGTGGAAGTGCAAGTTAAGAGTTGTACCGTATTACAATTTCCAGGTTTCAATATTTTAATAGAAACACTTAATGTATTCTTTTGTCTAATACTTTACCTTTCTAAATAAGAAGAATTTGACATTAATGTGTTAAGCATGGCAATATCACACAAGGTAAATTCAGGCTCCTGCCGGTGCTCAAATAGAAATTAAACACTTTGTGAATGGAGTTTCCATTGATCTTTGACACATGTTCCACAGCACCTGACTGATTCAAGACTGGAAAATTAATGTTCAGAGCTTCACCATAATGAGTTGCTCTCTTTGCATGTAACAGAAGTGCAATTTATTTTAGTTACACATGAAGTGAATTGGGAGATTGCCATTTTCCATCATGAGCTAAATTCCACTATGTCAGAATTCATTGTAATTCTATTCTACTGTACGAGGAAACTAAAGCATTGGGTTTGTGGTTATCTTTAGATTAAAATGCTTCCCTTTGATTTATCTTTTCCTTTGTGCCCATCTGGTTATGGTGCCATAAATAAATGTGGAACAGATAACAAATACAGAGTTTGGAAAATGCCCCCCTTCTGCCCACAGTGGGTAAGAAGTGAACAGGACACCATGTCACCTGAACAAACACAGCATGAGGAGGCATGACCCATCTTGAGACTCAGGCCTCACACGAATGTAATAATTGGCCACTCGGTTAAGGGAGGACAGGGAATTGGACCAATTATTCGGCGAAGTTCATCAGCAGACCAAGAGAGGGAAAAGGAGCCAAACCCTGATATGGTGGAATAAACACAAAGAACTGTGAATGCTGGAAATCTGAAACATAAAAAAATAGAGACTGCTGAAGAAATACAGCAGGTCTGGTAAAATGTGTTGTCAGAAAAACAGAGTTAAACATCCAAGCGTTTTGAATCCAGCATTTTGACAGCACTCAAAGAATTAAGTTTTTTTAACAGGCTGTCAAACCTGCTGTATTTCTCTGGCAATCTTTGTTTTTGCCTGAGATATTTAAACTGCAAAATGAAAAGTGGTTTGGAACTCTTCTGTGAATTGGTCACCAACAGTTCCTTTAAACAGCACTGACTGTACTGCTCACCACCAACTTCAAACGAAGGAAGCCTGTAAGACTCACTTTACAACATCATTACTTCAAATTGTAATCATGTCCTATGAAAGTCTAAATTCTTGTTTTGAACCTCTTCACAAAAAGGGCAGGTAAGCTCTTTGCAATTCAGCAACAAATGTGTAAATTTCATTCAAGGGATCCCAAGCAGGCCACTTGGCCCATTGAGTCAATGCCAACCCTTCTGATGCACCATCCCAGCCAGACTCAGCCTCACTACCCTATCCCTGTCACTCTGCGTTTCCCATGGCTAATCCGTCTAGCCTGCACATCCCTGGACACAACGGGCAATTTAGCGTAGCCAATCCACTTAACCTCACAACTTTGGATTGTGGGAGGGAAACAGAGCACCCAGAGGAAACCCACATAGACACAGGGAGAATATGCCAACTCCACTCGGACATTTACCCACGGCAAGAATCGAACACAAGTCCCTGGTGCTGTAGGGCAGCATGCTAACCATTCGGGTGACCAAGAGATGACATAAATAGCCCCTCACCTATAATTTTCAGCTTCAGGCAAAAAACTGACAATACCCATGACTTCAAGTCTCTCCCAGTAATACAAGACTTGATGACTGAAGAACTAGCTGGAATAATATTGTATCAAATGGGGTCCTTCTGAGCTGTATTATTCTCTGATTCTACATTGCCAGAATAAGAGGGTTGGTTAGCTCAGTTGACTGGCTGGTTGGCTAACAATGGAGACTGACGATGATAGCGTAAGCTCAATTCCCATACCAGCTGAGGCCATCAGTAAAGTCAGAGATAACAAGAACTGTGATGCTGGAGTCAGAGTCAATACAGTGTGGAGCTGGAGGAACACAGCAGGTCAGCCAGCATCAGAGGAGTAAGAGAATCGACATTTCAGGCCTAGAACCTTCATCAGGAGTGTAGGCCTGAAAGGCCCACTTTCTGACTTCTCCAATGCTGCCTTACCTGTTATGTTCCTCCAGCTCCACGCTGTGTTGATGCCATCAATAAGGTGTTACCTTCTCAGCTTTGGCCCTTGTCTGAGGCGTGATGATACTCAATGTGAACTCATCATCAGACATCTCCGTCTAGCAAGAAGCATTTTATGGCCCTCTGGAATTACGGCAACTTTACATTTACTGCAAGAATACAACAGTTCTGTGAAGTTATCACAACCCTATTCCATGTTTCACTTAAAACTCCAACCCCTCTAACACAATTTCAGCATGAAGATTTACTAATCACAATGTGCTGAGGTTTGTATATTGCTATATATATTGGCCAAGCAACCTGAATGGTTCCAAATCAAGTAATTTGGCTAACATGATTGGTTCTATCTGCATATTACAGAAAATAACAAGAAGACTCTGCCGAATACAATGTATTATGATCAAGACTTGGGCATATTGTTTATGCAAATTACATCATAGGGCTATTTATGAAGATTGATTCAAAAATAACCAAGACCTAGGCCTGGACATCACCATAACATATGGCAACCTTTCTTTTTAATTCCAAATATTCTTAGAAAGTTAGTAAAACTGTTGTTCTTTATTTTACAATCTGAATGCTAACTTGGAATGCGTCAGAGAAAAGTATCCTATAATTGCAAAGTGGGGTTCTTTCAAAACAGGAGAAAAGCCAGTAAGGCATTAAAAAGAAGAACATATTACAGGAAGGAAAATGACTATTGTGTACACTGGTAAAACAGAGCAGAGGTAATGTAGTATTGAAGATGGAAAACAGAAATCCTGGAAACAGGTTAACAAGTTATCTATTTTCCTGACTTTTCCTGATATTTTGAGATGAAACTATTGCCAGTCAAAAAGTAATTCGGGAGTACATTAATACAGATATGAATGTGCATCTGAAACTGAAGAGAAACAGAACATTCATACACATCTGCTGTAAAATGGAATTGCAGATATTCATTCTAAAAGAAAATACAGTTCTGTTGTAGAATCATAGAATCCCTATAGTGTGGAAGCAGGCCATTCTGCCCATCGAGTACACACAGACCCAAACCTCTATCCTATCCTTGTAACTCTGTATTTGCCAAGGCTAATTCACCCAACTTGTAATTCTTGGACACTATGGGCAATTTAGCATGGCCAATCCATCCAACCCGCACATCTTTGTGATTGGAGCTTTTATGTGTCTTGTTCACGTCTTTGCAGGTTAGACGGTTGTAATGTATCATTTCATCCATTGCACCAAACACTAATAGGACAAGAGAAGCACAAACAAATGTCTATGGTCATACAAACCTTGCACCTCTGTGAAAGCTCAACTCTCATCACAGCTAGAGGCCCAGACTTTTGCCAGAGAAGCAGTTGTGATGTTACAGCTGATTGTAGTGCCTTTCTGCTTGGGATTGGAAAGTGAAACCAGGCAGTGTCCCATTCTCCTTTATTGCCCAATGAGACTGATGTATATATGCACTGATGGAAAACAGAACTGAGTTCAGTCTATGATGCTCCTCTAGCTGACTGGTCTGCTGACACTCTTTGTATGAACCATTTCAGAATGACTATAGTGGAGAGGTGCCACGCAAACTTATTTTTAAATTAACCTGTTATGGCACACCTCTATGCCCATAAAATCCTGACATAGGACTTGAATCCAGAGCTTTTGGCCCAGAGATAGGACCACAACCACTGTGCCACCACATCTTTTTTCCAGTCAGATGTTTGCAGAGTAAAAGGAATTGTGCTCAGAGTTTGATGTGGAAAGGGGAAGAAAGGGAGAAAAAAAGAAACATTTTATATGATTTATATTGGTTCAGTCTATACACCAAGAACAAAGAATGATCAATCTTGTTTCGCTTCAGTTGTTTAGGTAATTTCACATCAGCCTTTCTTACTGTTTTTAATCATTATCTGATTAGGCCAGGTTAAATTAAAGACTGATTTAGCATTGCTATTTAAGACCAACCTGGTATATGTTTAAGTGAGTAAATGTCTAAACTGAACACGTCCCATTAATAACCAAACCATCAAGAACCTGATTTTGTGAACTTGAGAAGACATTACCAGTTAATGATTGACAAGACAAAATGCACAAGCTTTCCTAATGGAGAAGGGTAGCTATCAGTTTCAGAGCCAGTGCTCCAGTGGTCTAGAAAGAAAACTGTTATGGCATGTTAAATTTTGATCTATTTAAAACAAAAATACTTTAGACTGCATATGAATAGTCTGGCCAATTAAAGAGCTCATTTATTCTCATGCTGCAATGAGTTTTGCATCTGGTACATACTCTGTACAACAATAAAAGATGCAATTAAGGCCACTGAAATACATGGAAAATTGAACCTCTTTAGCAAAATAACCCACACTAACATTTCCCTCCAATGTATATACCATTGACTTTATATTGTTATATTACTGTAAAGTGCTGAATTATCAGTCAATACATCTTTTCCTGCACAAAATGTAAATGAAAATATGAACAAGAGGGTTGTATTGGGTTCTCTGTGAATCATTTTCTTTGAAAACATTGTAAATATATGATGGAAGCTTTACACGTTTTTCCATTAGAGAAAGCATCACACTGCAGTACATTTTCGACATTAACGGATTTGTGGCGCATTGCAAGCTGGGTCTAGAGTATTTTGTAACATGGTTCAGAGGTTAAACTTGTCAAATTCCTCAAGGAGCAGGATGAAAAGATTAGAGTAGAAGAAGTGATACTTGTGCTGTCAATTTAGAACTAACAGTACAGTCACATCTTAGACAGTAGAATAATTCCATATTATAATGAAGAAATATCAGCACCAACAAAAAGAATGCACCGATAAAACATTATCATAATAGAGAACAACTTTTCAGTGTTCTTCATGGATATTAATATGTCACAAGAAACATGGGGACAAGACACATACCTGTTTTGTGAAAAGGACTGCAGTGTCATAGTATTCAGGATTCTTATCATTTGCCTTGTTAAACTTTTTCTGCCACACACAGAAGTTTCGCAGAGTTAGTGCTGCATTGCTGGAAATCTTTGGACCCTTGTCTTCATGATTGATGACCATAAACTTCACTACCACAATGCTGACAGGGTTCAATATGCTGGGATGTTTGTATAACCGGGCAGCCACTGCCATCAACATCAGGACATAGTGCTTAAGATCGTCACCATGGAAGGTGGCCATGGATTCATCAGCCACTACTAATGTTTCCACAAAACGGGGTATTGATGCAAAACGCTTGGATCTACTGGCCTTTTTACCCACAAGTTCCACTTTAGATGTAGGATCCATGGTATGGGATGCTTAAAAAGAGAAAATTGGAATGTTAGCCAGAATCTGAAACTGGTTATATCAAGTACAGTGAGGCAAATTGTGATCTTCATTAACTGGACATTCATTTTAAAAATACATCTCACAAAGAAGCATTTTCACCAGATGCCTAAAAGACACTGCTTGCAGATGGCAGCAATGCCAAGGTGAAGTTGCTAGATTGTTAAGATAGGTGAATTTGTTAAAATTAATTTTCCAAATAGCCAAGGTCAGCAAATATTTTGGAATAATTGTTGACAGGAATCACCAATACCAGCCTGCCCAGTTTAAATTTCCAGGTAGATAATTAAAATCCTTAATGCCTATTAAAGCTATAATTAAAGAATTGAATCCCGTAACAGACTATGTTGAGTGAGACTGCCAATTGTGTTCATAAAAATATAATTAGCTTTATGGAATAATTGATACCGAGGGCTACCTCTGAGAAGGCAAAGAATTTGAGAAATTAAACAAAAGATGGAAGACTTTAGGTTGTCAACTAAATAAGATTTGAGCGATCTTCTCAGCTCTGTGAGCAGTGAATGTGTCATAGCACCCTCTTTCTTCAATAAGGAATTGCAACAGTACATTTGAGTTTATTGCCAAGATTTGTCCATCAGATTTAAACTTCTACTTGCTAGTGGAATAATTCCAGTGTTCTTTTTGTTGGATAGAGAATTTAAATCTTTTAAGTAACTCGTCATCTTGTACTCCAATATAAATTACAACTTCACCTCTCTCTTTTCTTCAAGGTACCATCAAGTACTAAGATAAAGTTCACTTGGCCAGACAGTCTTGTGCCTTTATTTTCCAACTGAGTCATTCTTCACGTGTGAAGTAGACAGCAACTGCTGGTAGTCCATTCAAGCAACAATAGGTATTATACTATATTCAACCTGCTCCTCATCCAGATACACCTATTTTCTGCTGAAGACAATAATCTGGAGCAGGGATATCAGTGAATCTTATTTGCTGTCATGCTGTACTCAAGTTAACTGTTGCATCCCAACTATTGGTGCAGGCAAGGTCAAGGTAATGTTACAAAGTTCACAAATTTGTGCCGAACAACTGTAACACACTGCAGATTTATCAGCAATTTTGGAATCCATATTTTATGTGAGATGTGAATGCATTAGAAAAGAGATTTACCAGGATGTTGCCTGAGCTGGAGTGTTTTAATCGGGAAGAGAGCTTTGATAGACTGAAGCAAAAAAGACCGAGAGGGAACACAAATGAGATTAATACAGTTATGAGAGGCAATACATAGACAAGCGTAGACAAGAAGAGACGTTCCCCTTTGGAGTGAGGATCAACAAGTACAGGGCATAGATTTAAGGTAAGAAGCAGGTGGTTTCAAGAGAATACTTGGACTTTTCTTTTTCACCCAGAGGTTGGTGGGAATCTGAAACTCACTACCTGAGAGGGTGGTAGACGCAGAAACCCTTACAACATTTACGAAGTATTTAGACATGTACTTGTGGTGCCAGGGCAGAAAACACAATAGGCTAAAAGTAGGGAAATGAGTAGGGAGTGGTTAAATGCTTGTTTTTGACTGGTACAGACTTGCTGGACCAAAGGGGCTTTTTCTGTGATGTCGACCTCTAGGACTCTTTCTCCACACTAAAGTATTCAAGAGGTTGCTAATTTAGTGTAGTTGATAAGATCAAATACTGCTAAATAACTTCATCTTGGATTCTCCAGCATCTGCAGTTCCCATTATCACTGCTAAATCATAAATGGTTCATAAATAGAATAAAATTCTCAGTAACATTTAATAATTAATCCTATTCCAGTTAAGCGCCATCAAAATTTCTCCAAAAGTGTCTTGGGAAAATTATTGTTCTGAGCGAAAGTGAACTAATTTGATTAATGTTTAATGTACTGAGTGCTATGCAATTTAGGGGAAGGTTATTTGTATCCATTTGTAAAAGCCTTAACATACACTACAATCATTCTCACAAAACCATAGAAGGATTTTAATTGATCTTGATTAAATCCTTCATTCTGATTGTCCTGCATGCCTTCTGAGTTTGGTTACAAGAGGGCAGACAATCTTATAGAGAGGTTTGATGTAATCTTAAGTGACAAGGAAGGTGTTCATCAAAATAGTCCTTTAGCTCAGTTAGCTACACAGCTAGTTTACAAGACAGAGGAACACCAAAAGCAAGAGTTCAATTCCTACTTGACTGAGGTTACCATGAAAGATGCTCCTTCTCAACCTATCCCCTCACCTGAGGTGTGGTGACCCACAGGTTATTCCATCAGCAGTTGTCCCTAATGAGGGAACAGCTATAGAGTCAGGCACCTATTGCTGTACCAATAGGAAGTTTGAAGAGTTTCTATAACAAAATAATCTACTCATCAAGTGAAATAGTCATAAAACTTGCTAATATTGCAAATACTATTTCAATTGAATGTGTATGTGTAAGTTCTAGTTATGATGAAGTGCGGCCAACATAAATTGGGAAAGTATAAGCTCAGTGTAAGAAGAAAAAGGGAGAACTCTTGTGATAAAGACCCTACTTCCGAGTCAGGAGGTCTCAGTTCAAGTCCCACCTTAATAACATCTCTTAACAAGTCAATTAGGAGAATATTAAAAAAGAACAAGAAGGGTCTCATGGTGCATGAGTGTCGCCCTACCTCTGGACCAGAAATTTCAGGTTCAAATCCCACCTTATCCTGGAGGTGACTCATAACAGGTTTGTTTTGAAGAAAAGTCTTCTAAAGAAAGGTTTTCTGATGCAGTGGTAATGATGCCCCTACCTTTGAGCAAGAAAGTCTGGGTTGAAGTCCGACCTCGGAAAAAAATAGCCATGGAGTTCATCATAAAAAGTGTTTTAATTAAGAGCCAGTTTTGACCATGGAAGAGCTGGTTTGGGAGAGTGAAAAGTGCTATTCTGGACATTGTGAATGAAGCTGCGTAAAAGGCAGACGTGCTGTTGCTTTACTCATTTGTCAGGCAGGTAGTTGCTAAATCAACAAAGCTCGAAGTAAAGGTCGGCTCTCGGTTGGGGGAAGGGAGGAATGGTGTGCTACAGGGAGGGTGTTTGGGGACAGCGACTGCAGTGAACCACCGTAACCTGAGCAGCAACCACAGATTATGTTTGTCTCGAACTTTCAACACAGCAACATGTCGCCAGGCACTTCGCAAGACTGATCAAATGCAGAGTCAAAGGAAGAATTATCAAACCACGTTAAATCGATCGGTTTTACATGAGAAATAGTTGGTGACACAAAAAGTAATGTTTAATATGAGAATTTCAGAGTTGATGACAACGATGCCTAAATATATGACTGCCAACTGGAGGCAAAAGGAGGGGACAGCAAGAGACCAGAATCGGAGGGATGCAGAAATCTTGGAACAATGTTGCAGAGAAAGGCACAGCCAAAGCCACTTGTTGTAGTTAAAAGAAAGTTTTAAAATGAAAGCTGTGGACCAAGTGCTAATATTGTGTGCGTTAGGGCTAAGCAGCGACTGAACGGAAGGTGGAGGATGGGAGACTGGGGACCAGGGGAATGGAGCAAGTTAGATTGTAGAAAACTGTTGCTGGGGGTTTCAACAGTGAACTAAGATGAGACGAAGTGGAGGCGAGCAATAAGAATGAAGCGTAAGTCGGCAAAGCTGCGAAGAGGAGAATTTGCTGCAGTTGCCGAATCTGGGCCCAGTGTGTGTAGAAATGACAGCGGTCATTGAGGGCGATGGAATCAGTGCCGAGTGTCTGATGTTTGCGCTGGAGCTTCGACGCAACACCTTTAAGCTGCCAAATGTTTGATGGGAGGTAATTGCAGCTGGCATCGTGACGGGACAAGAGGCATGATCCCCCACCCACCACACACATTTCACAGTCGACAGTGTTAAATTGGAATTAAACATGTTTCTGAATAGACGGCGATGGAAACGTTGCTGGGCAGAAAGCAGCCCTGCAGAGTGTAAGCCAGCAGAAGGGGGTTTCAGGCTGCTGTTGGTCTGTCAGTAATTCAGTGGGAAGACTTTCGCTATGAAGGGGGGCGGGGGGGGGGGGGGAGTAAGTCGGTGAGAATCCTGATCAGCCGGGGCGTTTCAGAGGTCTCTCAGCTCCCTCCCGCATAACAGGGAGTGCCAACAGCACACCAGATGTTTCCAGCTGCAATGCAGGGGAATCTCACATTGACAGGCAGGATCACGTGTATTTCCCCACATTTCATATACAGTAACAAATCCTGACACAGCCAGCATGGACAGCAGCCCAGAAACCTCACCTCAGCAAAGGCCACTGCTGTCCAGAGAATAATTGGGGGAGGGGGAGGGACAGTTACACACACAGCTGCTGGGATGGGAGGTGAAATCCCACTTCTAAAAAAAACGCAAAGCGGAATGTTTTAGGAACATCTGGAGCCGCGGGTATTCGGTGCAAACATCTTGCAAAATAAAAGCAGACCCATTGCAGTTTTTGCATTCTGAGATACTCGGGGAGTGCAATAAAGGGGAAGGGGGTGGCCTGTGTCTTGCTGCAGACAGTAAATATTTTACCCATATTAAGGCAGGGGTGACGGTGCAAAGGGAGAGGGATTTGGCGCAGAATAGCTTGACAGCTTCCCTGCGCCTCTTTCGGTGATCTCTGCTCCCAGTCTGCTGCAGCATCTGGACTGACATTAAAAACAAACCCACAAACAGGCGAGGTGACCCTGCGGTCGTGCAGGGTTTGCTGCTGTTTCCATCAGCAGGAAATTTTGAGACGGAATTCGTCAGAGATCGTCTTGCAGTGGAAATCGAACAGTCACTACGTGTACTGCTTCCAGGGAGAAGGAGAATTTAAAAAGTCAAACACACACACACACACACACACACACACACATAGACAGATCACCTTTAAATTTCTCCAACACTTCCATATTCGCAAAGGTCCCACTCACTCCACATCTGGAGGTGGCGTTAAGCGACGGAGCTGCAGCGCTCCTGCGGCGCAGGAGGTGAGTGCTATGGGTCTGTGCACCGGGACGGCTCCTGCTGTCGTTCCTCACCGGTTGGATGAGGTACTCGGTCCCGTTAGAGCGAAAAGCCCCGTGCATGCCGTCGCACAGGCTGAGAGCGGCGAAGGAGCCCAGCTCGCCGTTTACTGAGCCCGAGTAGAAGCAGTGACTCAGGGTAGCGCCCCAGGCAGCCCGGGGCGAGCCGGACAGGGACTGCACCGTGAAAGCCGGCGCCAGGAAGCTCGAGTCGGCCACCAGATTCAAATTGAACTCCTGGTCGAAGGCGAGGATTCGAAAAGCGGCGCTCCCTGCGCTGACATCCTGCTGCTGGGCCCTTTGCAAGAAGCTGGAGGCACTGTCCATCCTGACCGGAGTGACCAACTGGCTGTCCAGACACAGAGAGGAGCCGGGCAGGGCGAAAAGCAACGCCAGAATAACGCCTGGGCTCGCTACCACTAACATCTTCCCTTTCAGAAAATGCAATCCCTGAAAACTCGAAAACAAACAAGGGAGGGAAATTGGGTTGGGGGGGGGGGGGGTCCCAGCACAGAATCCTTTCTGCAAAACGCCAGGAAGTCTTGCTCACAGAAAATAAATCCAGATAAGATTGTGCTCAGCAAGCGTGATGCTCACTAATATCAAATCCACCTCTGGAATAAGACCGCTCCATTACCTCTTGGTGCCGGTGTGAATTGTGGACTGAGCCTGGTGCCTTATATACATTCTGTCATGTGTGTAAACGCTGTGCAAATCAGGGCTGGGACCTGCTGGAAAATGCTTATTGGATGTGGGCCCTTATATATATATGTATATAATGTAGTCTTTCCACCACTTAGAGGCGGCTTGCCCAGATCCAAACATCGCCACCCCCCCCCCCCCCCCCCCCACCATCCCAGCCCTCCCCCTGCCCTATCTAAATTATTATCACGGACACTGGAAAGATGCAGCACGCACGCTGAGAGGGGGATTGACTCTGATCCCCAGTCCTGGTTTCAGTTTTTTTTAACCTAAGGTACCTGAAGGCTGATATCACATCCATATCCACTCACACCGCCCCCCCCCTCCGAATTCTCCACTTAACCGCATCTAGTATTAAGCCCCCTCCACGAAAGATTTCATGGTCATATTTAAAGTCAGGTCGCTGTCTCGAGTTGTGGCTGAAAGAGGGTCTTTCGGGTTACAATCGCTGTTTGCTCTGGGCTGGGAGTGTTTCTCTCTCATCGCGATCAAAGACACCCTCTTTCCCGTTCGTACACCTGGTCAGTCACTTGTATTTACTCCCAGGGACAGAGAGTGTGAACATTGATGCCTCCCCGCCCACTGAATAGAAATCTGTTGTTGTCTCAACACAGAATCGGGGAATCTGAGATGCCACATTCACATTCTGTGCACAGGCACAACTGAAATTGAGAATGTGCAGGCACCAATCGCGAGAGGTGAAGTGAGTGGAGCACTCGACAGGAACATTATGTTCTTAGCCTGACAACCCCCTCACCCTCCTAACCGTCTGGAACTCAACATCTCTCTTCAACTGTGCAAGAGGAAAGAAGGTCGTGTGTCAAATCGTTGCATTGCTTTCAAATCCAGGCTTTGGAGCAGCAACCACACAGAGACACACGAAATGTGCTCCATCTCACGCCAGTTCAGTCATAAGTTGCAGCTGCGAGGGGGAGCGCGAAAGAGATGTCAGAATTATGACCCAGCGTACGCCCGTCTTTCTAATATTGAAAACTTGAGCAATGATCTTCCCCCGCACGCTGCAGCAATCTGTGAATCTTTATAGATCCGTAGTGTATACAGATTCCACTTGTTACAGTGACACTGACCTGGTCTCTCTAAACGCTCTGTAACTTGCAGGGAAAACATCTTAAGTATGTTGTAAACAAAGATTATTCCAAACGGATAGACCTGAACCGCTAACTAAATGCAGATGTTTAGGTCAATCTTCTCCCTGTTAATGAACACTCTCTCCCCTTCTGATAACCATTTGACTTAAGTCATCAGTTGGAATGCAGAGAAACACGGCTGCCGCTTCAATGGCTAGCAGTTTTGAAAACGAGTGAAAGGAATAGTGTATTTACATTGTGGGGAAAACGATCGGAGTGGTTTGGTTCTTGGTGGGCTGTAATTTTTGTAAAATATCCTGGCAGCCGAGAAGACATTTGCGGTGATTTGCAGGACAACAGCGCCGAGTTGATTTAGTGACTAAAACAGGTATTTCAAGCGGGCTCGGAGCCTGCAGCTGAATCACGAACGCGGCATCTGCACTGACTCTTGGAACATGAGCCTCCAATGGTTTTACATCAGACCTGAAGTGGGTCATGTCGACACTGTGCCTGTAATGAGTGTCCCTCACTGTCACCGACACAGCACCCAAAATCTGACAGTCCAGATTACATAATGGATGCAGGAGAGACACAGAGAGATAACAAAAAGGTAGTGAGGAAGCAAATGTCAGTGATAAACCTGATCAGTACTGAACGTATTGGTCAGATCTCTGAATATCGATCCTGTTTTCCATTGATCTCAAATGCACAGCCAAATAAAAGGTGTTTACAATCATTACGTAATAGGGGCTGATTACCTGTTTACCCATTTCTCCAGTAGACGCCAGTAAACTTTTAAACGAGCCCAGCCGCTCAATACCAATGTCCACTCACCTCTGACCTCCAGCTCCAGCTCTTATACTGTGTTATTGAGAAATGTTATGATTCTCAAATTTAAAGGCCCTGAAGTGTTTGGCTTCTTATCGCATTTCGCATCCTCATTACCCGCAGAGAGCTCTGTTTAAGCGAAGGGTTTGTTAATTTTGAGGCTAGCATCTGGTCGAAGGAGCTCTCTGCCTGCCCGTTCGACAAATGATTCTTTGCTCTGGTGTTCAAAGCACCGCACCGCCACCTAACGTTGATAAGCGGTCTTGCCGTTAACCTCAACAAGTGCAAAATTCTGTTCGCCTAAGTCCTGATGAAGTCACCTGGACTCGAGACGTAAGCTTGCCGTCTCTCCATGGATTCTGCCGGAGCTGCTGTGGTTTCCGATGAAATGCGTCCCGTTTATTGTTTAAACTTCATCCATCTGTACTCGCCGTGCCCTCCAGCATTTAGCACTGCCAACTCCAGCAACACTGGCCTTTGTGATATTAGTCTTGTCATACACTAATTCTCGAAATACCTACTCATATCAAGGCAAAAAGGTGCGGTCACAAAATATTTACATGAACTGATATTAGACTGAGTTACAATTAATAGGATCAAAGGTCCCCGATGTTGTTCTCCAACGTTTTACATTACAGGTTAATCACCACATAAACAGGAGTGCAAACCAGTTTTTAGCAATCTATTGTTTACACTATTGGTGACAGTGGCGTCATTCAAATATGCCTTGGGCAAAACCTTTTTTAAAAACTCATTCTGGGGATGTGGGCATTGCTGGCTGGGCCCAGCATTCATTTCCCATTCCTAGCTGCCCTTGAGAAGGTGGTGGTAAGATGCCTTCTTGGACCACTGCAATCCATTTGGAGTAAATGGACTCTCAATGCTCTTCGAGAGGGAAGTTGTAAGATTTTGACCCAGACATAGCCTAGAAACAGAGATGATGTTCTAAGTCAGGATGGTGTGATGAAGGAGCAGCACTCTGAAAGCTTGTGATTTCAAATAAATCTGTTGGGCTATAACCTTGTGTGACTTCTGACTTTCTTCACCCCAGTCCAATTTTAGCATCAGTGCATCATTGCAGATTGATGACTGTCTTAGGCAAGAAAAAGCCTCATCACCATCTTTTGATGTTCAATAACATGAGAATTGACAAACACCCTCCTCCCCATCAGTTGTGGGTCAGCCTTAATTAGAACTGAACCAGGTGAGCGATATTGACATCAGAGATAATGGGAACTGCAGATGCTGGAGAATCCGAGATAACAAAGTGTGGAGCTGGATGAACACAGTAGGCCAAGCAGCATCTTAGGAGCACAAAAGCTGATGTTCGGGCCTAGACCCTTCATCAGAACATGATGGCTAAAACAGCTGGATAGGGGCTTATATTTTGTAATGGCTAGCCTAGCTCATGAGCCCTCAAAAGGTTTTCTATGATCTGCAACATTTAAATCATAAGTACATTCACCATTCATCTGGATGCTTACAACTGTAACAACACTGTTCAGGACAAAGCAGTCATTGCTACAGAATGTAACATTCAGCTTTCCACTAGACCGTGCCTCTACTTTCTACTGGATGGACTGTAGCAACTCACCAAGGTCATTTTCATACTACTTACCTCCTCTGTGACCTCAGTCACCAAGAGGAGGATAGTAATCTTGCAATTTTGAGTACCTTCAAAATATCAATAACTTGCATTTAGATAGTAACTTTAATATATCACTCCAAGTGCTATCAATCAAAATAATAGTTTGATTTGTCAGTTTGGTGATTCGGGGTCTGATATTAGGTCAGATAGCAAAAAATGTTGACCGAAAAGGTCATTTCTAAGAACAACCTTAAGAGGAGGCAAAGAGTAATGGCAAAAGAATTCAAAGCTTGGATTTAAACAAGGAAGCCAGTTGGAATCTTAACCTGAAATTCCTGTTCTAACCACACATAATGGTGATCTGAACATCAATCCAAATCATTGCCACTTAGTCAGAAACCTGGGAACTCCTGCTTCTTGGTATGGTGGAGGTTCCATCACCAGAAAGACTTGCAATAAAGACGAACTACCAACACCTTCTCAGCGCAACCAAGGACTGGACAAGAAATGCAGCCTTGCATTTGGCCTTCGTAGCCTTGTTTTGAATATCAAAACAAACAGGGTGACAGGTATTGCATATTAATGTTGTACTAAACGGCTGCCATATTTCACTACATTTTGGTCGGCATTTTGTGCTCAGCTGCAAAGGAACTGTTGCTGTCATTCACCATGCCAACAGCTGCCTCCATCAGAGGAGGCTTCATGCCATCAGGAGTCTGAGGTAGTTGACTCCCTCTACAGGGTCTCTGTGAGTTGTGTGAATGGATCATGTAACTCTCAGCTTTTTGACTAACCTGATTGAAGACTCTCCATTGAGGCAGACTGAGTGGAAACCAGGAAGTATAGATTTGATTTAAATCACTAATAACAAAGCAAAGAGAGGGATTTCTACATTTAACTGCACATGTACCTAATCCGAAAGTTGCAGTCCAATTTGTTGATAAGAAGAGTGGGAGTTATTAGCCTTTGCATCATTCTCAGAACAAAATCCAGGCAAAATTAATGTCATCATTCTATTTTCTTGAAGACATTCTTTTGCTTCCATATATTCATTCATATAACGTTCATTAACTAGGTCTGGCTCTTTGTTATTAAAGGAATTATTTTGTTTTGTTTATATGTTTTTACTAGCAGCTTTGTCAACTTGCCACCTTCTTATTGCACAATGTACTATGGTATTCCACTCCTAATCTTTCATGGTGCTGCTGTTTGCACAATAGAGGCCCCTGCCCTGTGTGCACCTGACAACATGTACCAATGAACCAGGGTAGGGAAAAGTAAAGCTAAAAATAATCATATCACTGATGTTAACTTGGTTTTGACTTGGATAGAACATCTGACTACTGTGAACATCACTGTAGCTAGCAGTGGTGATGGCATAGTGATATTATTGCTGGACTGTTAGTCCAGAGAACCAGGCTTGAATCCTGCCATGGCAGATGGTGAACAGAGATAATGGGAACTGCAGATGCTGGAGAAGCCGAGATAACAAAGTGTGGAGCTGGATGAATACAGCAGGCCAAGCAGCATCTTAGGAGAACAAAAGCTGACGTTTCGGGCCTAGACCCTTGGGCCGAGACCCGAAACATCAGCTTTTGTGCTCCGAAGATGCTGCATGGCCTGCTGTGTTCATCCAGCTCCACATTTTATTATGGCAGATGGTGAAATTTGAATTTAAATACTTAAGAGTCTAACGCTTACTGTGAAACCATTGTCGATTGTCAGAAAAAACCCATCTGGTTCACAAATGTCCTTTAGGGAAGGCATCTGCTGTTCTTACCCAGTCTGGGCTACATGTCACTCCAGATCCTTCTGGGCATTTAGGGATGGGCAATAATTTGCTGGTCTAATTCGCACATCCTGTAAATGAATTTAAAAAGTTACACTTTTTAAAGATGTGACTGCGGAACCCTCCATAATTTCAAAAGTGAACTCCACACTAAAGGTGCAATAACTTTTTCATAAGATGAGGCGCACGGCTGTAATTGAATCGCAAGTGTCTCATATGCAAAATTACAGCTATTTCACTATTTTGTAAAGATTAACTTCCGAACCACAGATTCTGAGAGAAAGACAGCCTCAAGATAAACTACTCTGGCTTATGCCACATGGACATAAATATCTACTACATTAAACATGATGAATGGATTACACTCACCACAATACTGCATTAAGTATACAAAATGCTGGTTATTGCAAAGACATGGTGGAACTATCATGCCCTCTGCTGTCTGTGTTACAATTACATTTAACACCGTGTCAAGGTTCAGGGTCTCCAGACAGCAATGTTTGTTTTTCTCATTAAATGTCCCGATATCACATGCTCCATGTCCAAACAACATTTCGGGGATAGTGTGTGTTTGATCTCAAATAACTACAGTAGGCCCATGAACAAGGTCAAAAAAGCTGCTAATAAATCCCCATTGTGGATAGAAATGCTTATATCTCCGAGCAACTAGGCACCAGGCAAGAGACTTGCTCTGTTGGATGTGGTCTGTTGTAGATGGCAGCTCTGTCTTTCAGCCATTTTGTATTGTACTGAGCCAAGATCAGCAGCCCCTGAAGCAAATCATGTGTTCAATGCAAGTACATACTCACTGTTGGCTGAGACTTCACTTTTCTGCATTCATTTATAAGTCTGGCCTCCTCCAGCCTGGTTTCTGCAAGCCTCCATAAGCATAACTGAATGAAAAGCTCAAAGGAGTGAGGAGAGTTGAAACTGTTCCATCATTCCATGTTCCCAAATATGACACAATGTGAGAAAGACCTCTTTCAGTGAGAAAAATAGAAGGTATGTTTGGGTTCACAACTGACTACCCACTGATGAATTTGCAGGGAACTGTGACTTTAAATATGATTCAGCAGTTTGGTTCCATTAATTACAGATAAGTAGATATTCACATCTTGATGTTAATAGAGCAACTTCACTAGGCCATGTTTTCAGAGTCATTACTCTGTTTGCAGGCAGGTTAGCTCCTGATTCAGAACAGAAAATGGAAAGCTTTTCCAATCCATGATAACAATGAATTACAAATAGCATATTGTCAGGCACCCATTAACAACGGAGAGTGAAATCAAGCTCTAGACTGATACAGCTAATGGTAGGGCCGGGGGAGTGTTGCCAAACAAAGAGACCTGGGGCTGCAGGTGCATAGTTATTTGAAAGCGGAGTCACAGGTAGACAGAGTGGTGATGAAGGCATTTGGCTCACTTCCTTTCATGGGTCAGAACATTGACTATACGAGTTGGGAGGTCATGTTGCAGCTATACAGGACATTGGTTAGGCCACCTTTGGAATACAGCACTTACTTCTGGTTGCCCTTCTATAGGAAGGATGTCGTTAAACTTGAGGATGTGTAGAAAAGCTCCACAAGGATGTTGTCAGGACTGAAGGATTTGAGCTATTGGTAGAGGCTGAATAGCCTAGGGTTTTTTTTTCCTGGAGCTTCGGGGACTGAGGGGTGACATTATAGAGGTCTATAAAATTATAGACAGTCTTCTTCCAAGAATGGAGGAGTCCAAAACCAGAGGACATGGGTGTAAGGTGAGAGGAGAAAGATTTAAAAAGGACCTGAGGGGTAACTTTTTCACAGAGAGGGTGGTGTCTGTATGGAATGAGCTGCAGAGGAGATTGTGGAGGCTGGTATAACTACAACATGTAAAGGATACCTGGATGGATCCGTGAATAGGAAGGATGGATACAGGCTAAATGCTGGAATCTAGGACGAGTTCAGATTGGTGCTGTCTGGGCAGTGCGGACGATTTGGACCAAACAGTCTGTTCCAAGGTATGTGACTCCATGGCTCTCTAATTTTCAGTAGAAATAGTTATGTTGTCCATTCCATGTTAAACAGCATGCAAGTGCTCACTCACGTAAAGGATATTTGATGATCTTTCTACGGTAAAACCAGAACTATTGCAATGCAACTTCATTGGTCAATGACTAGAGGAGGGTAATGACCTGTAAAAGAGCATACTTGCAATTACGTAGCATCTTTAGAACATTGAACAGTATAGTACAGCAACAGGCCCTTCGGCCCACCACATTTGTGACTACTATGATGCCATTCTAAACTAATCCCATCTGCCTGCACATGGCCCATATTCCTCAATTCCCTGTCTGTTCATGTGTCTGTGTATATATCTCATAAATTAGATTCCCTACAGTGTGGAAACAGACCCTTCGGCCCAACAAGTCCACAGCGCCCCTTGAAATATCCCACCCAGACCCAGACCCATTCCGCTATAACCCACACACCTCTGAACACTACAGGCAATTTAGCATGGCCAATCCAACTAGCCTGCACATCTTTGGGCTGTGGGAGGAAACCGGAGCACCCGGAGGAAACACACGCAGACACAGGGAGAATGTGCAAACTCCACACAGACAGTTGCCCGAGGCTGGAATCGAACCCAGGTCCCTGGCGCTGTGAGGCTGCAGTGCTAACCACTGAGACACCGTGCCGCGCCCCCCCCCCCCCCCCACCCCGCACCCATCACATCTATTTCTACCACCTCCCCCTGGCAGCGCATTTCAGGCACCTACCACCCTCTACACAAAAAAAACTTGCCTTGCATACCTCATTTAAACCTTCTCCCTCTCACCTTAAACTTATGCTCCCTGGCTTATGACACCGTAGGAAAAAAAACACTCCAACTCTGCAACCTATCCATGTCTCTCATAATTTTGTTTTTTATTCATTCACAGAATGAGGGTGTTGCTGCCTAGGCCAGCACTTATTGCCCATCCCTAAGTACCCAAAGGGCAGTTAAGAGTTAACCACATTGCTGCTGGGTCTGGAGTCACATGTAGACCAGGCCAGATAAAGCTGGCATTTTCTTTGCCTAAAAGGCATCAGTCAGCCAGCCAGGTGTGAGGCTGGATGAGCCTTCATCCCAACCCAAAACGTCAAGCTTTTGTGCTCCTCTGATGCTGCTTGGCCTGCTGTGTTTATCCAGCCTCACACCGTGTTATCTCAGATTCTCCAGCATCGGCAGCTTCTACTGTCTCTGTAACATTAGTGAGCCAAATGGGTTTTTCCCAACAAACGACAATGGATTCACGATAATCATTGGAGTTTTAATTCTGGGCATTTTTTGAATTCAAATTCCACCGTCTGCCATGGAGGGATTTGAATCACAGTCCCCAGAAAGTTGCCTGGGTCTCTAGATTAACAGGCTAGCGAGAGTACTACTAAGCCATCGCCTCCCCGTGTATATTTCTATCAGGTCCCCCCTCAGCCTCTAATGCTCTGGAGAAAACAATCCAAGTTTGTCCAAACTCTCCTCATAGCTGCTATACTCAAACCTGGGCAACATCATGACAAACATGTTTTGCACCCCCTCCAAAACCTCCACATCCTTCCTGTAGTATAACAATAAGAATTACACACTATATAGGCATGGCATGGTGGCTCAGTGGTAGGCACTGCAGCCTCACATTGCCAGGAACCTGGGTTTGATTCCAGCCTCGGGTAATTATCTGAGTGGAGTTTGCACATTCTCCCTGTGTCTGCGTGGGTTTCCTCCGGGTGCTCCGGTTTCCTCCCACAGTCCAAAGATGTGCAGGCTAGGTGGATTGGCCATGCTAAATTGCCCGTATATAGGGGGATGGGATGCTCCAAGGATCAGTGTGGACTTGTTGGGCCAAAGGGCCTGTTTCCACACTGTAGGGAATCTAATCTAATCTAATTTAATTTTATCTAATCTAATCTACTCCCAATGTGGCCAGTCTGAAGTTTTATACAGCTGCAACATGACTTGCCAACTTTTATGCTCAAGGGCCTAGCCATTGAAGGCAGTCATACCATCCACTTTTTTTAACCACTTCACCCATTTATTTTGCCATTTTCAGGGAGTTAGGTAATTGCATTCCAAAATCCCTTCATACACCAAGCTCGGAAGGGTTGTCCCATTTACTGCATACTTTCTTCCTGCACATGAACTCCCAAAATACATCACCTCACACTTGTCCATTTGTTACTTCTCTGCTTAACTTTCCAACTGCTCTATATCCTTTGAAAACCTTCCTCACCATCCATAACTCCCCCAATTTTCATGTCATCTGCAAGCTTATTAATCAGACCACCTACATTTTAATCCAAATTATTTATATATGTTACAAACGACAGGCCTCCCAGCTCTGATTTCTTGTGGAACACCCACTGGCCACACACCTCCAGTCTGCAAAAACATCACTCCACAACTACCCTCTGTCTTCTATGACCAAACCAATTTTGTATCCAACTTACCAACTCATCATAGATCACATGTGACTTTAATGACCTCTAAAAAAATTGATCTCTAAGAACATTTTATGGACATACAAATTTACAACCAGTGAAGTATTGTTGAATTACAGTCTCTGATGCAATGTAGGAAACACAAGAGCCCATTCATATTCAACAGCTGAGAAATGACGGCCCAGTGTAACAGGTCCAGGTTCAAATCCTGCTACAGCAGCTCATGGAGTTTACATTCAATTAATAAATCTGCAAAATAAAATCAGTCTCAATGATGGTGATCATATCAACTATCATTGATTTTTTAAAAAATCTCCAATTCACTAATCTATGGGGAAGGAAATCTCCCGTGAAAGTACGAAGAACAAAAAGCTCCCACCAACAAATGACCAGATAATCTGGTTTGGTTACATTAGATAAAAGATAAATATTGACACTGGGCTAAGGGGAACTTATTAATGATCATCGTTTTTGCCATAACGTTTTTTTTGCATCGAGCTGAGGGAGCAGACAGGGCCTTGAGCTAATGTTTGATCTGAAAGATGGCACCTCATTTAGAGCAGCAGTCCCTCTGTACTGCACAGGACAGTTAGCCTCGTTGATACATTCACATCTGTGTTGTCAGACTTAAACCTACTACTTCCTACTCAAAATGGTGAGCACTACCCACTGTACCATGTGAACACGAACTGCAATATTTTGAACGTTATGTCTGAAGACAGGGTCCATTAAGCAGGGTAGGTTAAATGCTGTAGTGATCAGTGTAAAAGGCACAGATCCCCAGTATTGTGAGGATTATTACTTGTCCCTTTTCCTAACAGGTCTGAGCCTGTGTTCCAAATTCAATGCTACTTTGGCAGGCAGAAAATGCCATTAGGTTAAGTGTCTTTACAGCTACTGGATGATGACTAAATAAATTAAAATTCCTCATGAGTGAAACAGTTCAACATACCCAAATACCATCCTTTTATCAGCAACAAGCAGCTGCCTGAAATACACATTTAAAGAGAGATATGATTATCTTACATACATATCACAGATGTACTTTATTAATTGCAATCCACGTTTTATGACCTCACAATTTATCTGCATTTCTAGTACATTTTATGAGTAATGCCATAAGATTCTTCATAATTCCAATCTCCTTTCTGCAGAAGTTATATGTGTAACTGCTTTTTTGTCTGAGAAAATATTTATACTTCTCAGAATCTATTCAATTCCTTATTTATATTTTTATTCAACAAGTTCACCGACTTCTTAAAGATTTCTTCAGCAGAAACAGGGATGATGCCACCTAGTAGATATTTAAAATGACAGTAGTAACTGCAAGAACCATATCAATAAACACCGAAAATACTGGAAGTAATCAGATAAAACCTGTTTCCACACTGTAGGGGATTCTATGATCTGTGCAGAGAAACAGATTTACAATTGAATAACTTTCATGTTTCTGACTTGCCCACTGAACTCTTGCATTGTCTCCGTCTGCGCTTCCCTTTCTTTGACCAAAGGTCTTCCCTAATTTTAAAGATTACTTCAACTACTTCCAATATTCTCCATCCCCTGGACCCTTTTCTTACTCTGTCTAGATCTTAATTAGGAACTGTTGGTGTGGCATCAGTTGTTTCAATTTCTACGCTCCTCTCACTCACTCAAACCTGTCTCTCTTGCCGCATTTTGATCTTTCAGGTCCAACACAAACACTTTCATCAAACTTACTGATGAGGGTGGTACTCTTCTGACCTCTAAGTGGCAGGGCCCAAATTGCTAACTCACTGACTGGATTGATGCAAGGTCATTGACCTGAAATATTAACTAATTCTTTCTCCACATATGTTGCCTGACCTGCTGAATATGTCCAGCAGCATTTTTTTCCCTTCAGATTTCCATCAGCCAGTAGTATTTTGTTTTCAACTTTATCAACATTATCAGAAAGATAAATTATTGAGCACCCTTTCCAATGATATTAAGAAAGACATGATATTGTAAACCTGCAATACCCAAGATGTAGCCAAACCTGAATTCTTAGACTATAAGAAATGGGGATAGAAGTAGACCATTCATCCCACTGAGTTTGTTCCACCATTCAATAACATTATGGCTAATCTGATAACCAACTCCACTTTCTTGCCTATACCCCATAACATTACTGATTAAAATATATCTACCTCAGCCTCAAATATACATAAGCTTCAACATCTTTTGTGCCCTTCTCCAAAACAAAAGGAGCTAAAGTATGAATGATAAAAAGTACTCAGGGTGATTCACCAACTGATTATTCTAATCATACTGGAGTAGTTTTAATACATATAATAATTAGTTAGGTTTTCATGAAAAATAAAATTTCTTCACATAATTTTTCACACAAATGTGCGATAGTCAAAATGGAATTCTCCGCATGCACAAAAAATGATAATGAAGTAGTAGATTTAATAAATTATAAAGATTGAGAGCACATTTGAAGCTTTTAATTATTCATGTGCACCAATTATGTAAGAAAATAAAAATGTTAATTAAATATTGCCTCTTATCTCACGGCAGATTGTGACTTAAAAGGTAGGATGTGATGCTTTGGTTACACAGACCCTGGATTCATAGCTGGAAATTGCATTTACTTTTCAGAACTCAATCTCTGGAAGCATACAAAATAACAGAGAACAGCAGATGCTGGAAATCTGAAATAAACAAAAACAGAAATTTCTGGAGAAACTCAGCAGGTATGGTAGCATCTGTGGACAGGAAAACAAAGTTAACATTTTGAGTCCAGTGACCCTTCTGCTGAAAAGTTTTCTCCAGCATTTTCTGTTTTTCTTTGCCTTGGCATTCTTAAGTCTCGAGAGGCTACAGTACACGTTACCACCAGGATTTTAAGTGTTAACTTATCCGGTCATGTTTCATGTATTTGAGTTTGAGTTCAGAATGTTAAGGTATGATCTAAATGACATTTTTAAAGTGGCAGTGTCATTGTATTGAGTTGAGCAGATGCAGATAAATTATTTCGACCATGAAAGAATCAAAAACAAGAGAGTACAATAATGTTAGCTTGGAGCATTGTAGTATATGAAGCAATGGTGGACAAATGGATTTGAGCTACCAAGTCAGCTGTAATCTAAATGAATGATGGAATAGTCTTCATGGGCTGAACTGGTACCATAGTGCTAATGTTACTGGGCCAGTAAATTCAGGAGCCCACGTTAATGTTCTGGAACCATGAATTAAATCCCACAATTGCAGGTTGTGACATTTGAATTCAAATAAACAAAACCTGTAAATAAGCACTGATCTCATGATGACTACACTTCATCATTAATGCCCTTTGTGGAATTAAATCTATCATCATTATTTGATATAGCCTATATATGGCTACACATTCATAGCTTCCTTGCAGATTTTTAAGTTAGGGAAGGGCAATAAATGAAGGTCCAGCCAGCAAAGCCCTCCCCAAATTCAATTTCTTTTCAAAATCCCATTTACGTGGTTTTGTTCGCAAGAGTAGGCCATCACTGCCACCTGGTGTTGTGATCTGCTGATGCAACTTTGTGGGTGTGCAACGTTCGTATTATAAATAATAACATTCTCTAACAAAGCAGATAATACAAGCTGCGAAATAATTTGCAACGTCTTGCATTACTGCATTGAGTATAGTGTTCCAATTGCATCTGTGTTTTAAGTAATTAATTTCATCGGTAAACGTTATTGAAAGTTAGGTAACGATTTATCATCATATACCTAAAAGCAAAATTTTAATTGACTTACATTTGTTCTCCCACAATTAATAATGACTTAAATTTCCTCTGTGACAATATGAATACAAGGTTTTTTATAATTTATTGAAAACACTTCTTAATCAATATGACGGTTAAATTTTAATATATTGCAGTATTCTTAGACAACAGTGCCACCATGTGGAAAACTGCAGAACTCTTTGTTTTAGGGATAATGAGAACTGCAGATGCTAGAGAATCCGAGGTAACAAAGTGTGGAGCTGGATGAAGCAGCAGGCCAAGCAGCATCAACAAGCTCTTTGTTTCAGGGAATTGGCAAGACACGGCCAATAAGGGGCAAGTAAATATTATTGGGGAACAGTTACAACATAAATTGAAACCAGAAATATCGATGATTGGTGCACAGCAGAGGAAGTTTTTTTTAATTAAAGTAACCTGCTTCATTTTCCAATAAACTATTAATAAGTGAAAAGAGGCCCAATTTCCTAAATACCGTTGAGTTATTCAAAATCATAAGGGCCATGTTGATCAAGAAAAAGAGTTCCCACTGTTGGAGGGATGGAAAACAAGAAGCCAAAAATTTAAGGTAATTGATAAAAGAAAGCAAATGGAGACACGATGATGAAAATTAATCTCAACCTTCCTGTATAACTTTGAAGGTGGGACTTCTGTCTGCCGAATGCAACATTTTGTAAGTTTTACTGTTGTTGCGTTTTTTTCTCTCTCATTTTCCCTCTTCTCGCACAGAGGGATGTGGTGGAAGCAGGTTCGGCGGATTCAAGAGGGGATTGGGTTACTATGTGAGAAGGATGTGTACAGTTGCTGAAGAGTGCCACTTCTTGAATTGCTTATTCGGAGGAGCCAGAACAGAGCAGGTGCCCCGCAGAGATAATGGGAGCTGCAGATGCTGGAGAATCCAAGATAACGAAGCGTGGGGCTGGATGAACACAGCAGGCCAAGCAGCATCTCAGGAGCACAAGATGCTGCTTGGCCTGCTGTGTTCATCCAGCCCCACACTTCGTTATCTTAGATCGCCCGAAGAGCCTCCTTACGTACTCAAACACATGGTGAACAGCCCGGAGTGGGGGGGGGGGGGGGGGGGGGGAAGGCTCCTGTCGAGACGCCTAATCCTTCGAATCATGAGGCCAGGAGCAGCCACTGCGTTGCTGGGCGTGAGGTACGTCTGCAGCCCTTGGGACTGAAGAGACGAGGGCAACGGGGAGAGTGGGCGTATACGACAGTCTGTGCTCCAGGCTGCTTCTCTCCACAGCCTCGGAAATTGATTTAAATACATCACCGATCAGACAAGGGAGAGAAGAGTGGCCACCACTCCAGGACTGCTATACCCACTGGCCACATTCAGGGAATGACAACAGGTTTTCCGTGAAGAGGGAAATTAACCTTCACAGAGAGATGAATTCAATCCACTTAGTGAACTCTTCCCGTGTGTTTATTAACTCTCCCCCCCCCCCCCCCCATTCAGGAATGAACCGCGAAACTCTTCTCATGTTCCGAAAATCAGGTAGAATGTATCTAAATGAACCTAAACATATTTCAGAGATAGTAGAAACTGCTGATGCTGCAGTCTGAGATAACACGGTGTGAAGCTGGATGAACAGGCAGCATCAGAGGAGCAGGAAAGCTGACGTTCTGGGTCGGGATAATGGGAACTGCAGATGCTGGAGAATCCAAGGTAACAAAGCGTGGAGCTGGATGAACACAGCAGGCCAAGCAGCATCTCAGGAGATGCGCCTTAGCCTGCCGTGTTCATCCAGCTTCACACTTTGTTCTGGGTCTGGACCCTTCTTCAGAAACAAACGGCTGCTGTTTGTTCTTGTAGTATTGTAAGCCCGTTCAGCCTTGCCAATTTCTCACTCTCTCTTCCTTTCGATCAGTTAGACAGCAGAAGGGGACAATGAGTGGGGGGGGGGGGGTGGTTAAAAGGGGACGTGGCTTTTTCTCGGAGCTAGCACGGACACCAGCGGGCCGAGTGGCGGTTTTCAGCTCGCTCTGAAACACTGACCTTGCAACCCGTTTCTGCTGAGATCGGAAGGGAGCGAAGGAAGGAGTTAATAATATTTCTCTTTTAAAAGTAAAAAGGGGGAATAAATAAGAGAAGGCGTGGCGATTCGGGGGAGAGGAGTTGCTGTGATTGGTGCAAGCACTGCAGGAAAATTAAAGTGGAGCCCCGGCCGGTGGTGTGAGTGATCAAAGCGTTTATGTCAATGGAGACGGCGGAGAGGGTATAAAAAGTGAGCACTTCGCAGCTTCGCACTGGTGCAGCGACCACGGGAGATCCCGGTCAGGATCAGAGCTCTGGACACCCTCACCTGCGACCACAAGCAAGAATTTCCTCCGCTTAAACCAGGAAGCCTGCACAGTGCAGCAAGAGCTGAAATATCAGCAGCTTTTTAGGGACAGAGAGAGAGAGCAGTGAGTGACTTTTCACAGTCACAAATTCTCTGCTAGACCAGGAAGCCTGTACATTGAAAAAGCGGAGTTTTCAGCATATTTTTGAACAGATAGACAGAACAGTGAGAGACTTTTGTAGCATCCCCTCCTCAAAACAGACAAGCCTCGTGTGTTTGTTTTTCTCTGTCTATTTTGGGACTAGCTGGCTTTTCCATGGAGATGTTCTGCAGAGTTACTCGGCTATTCAGGACACTGCCCTTCCTCCTGTGTTGCCTCTCCCTGGCTCAGGGAGGTGCCGAGCCCTTGAGGCAGGAGATGGTGACTCCTGTCCAGCTGGGAAACCAGCCCGAGAGCCCGGTTTACCAGCTGCGGGCTTTCGGCCGCGAGTTTACCCTCCGCCTGGTGCCCGACTCCAGCATCTTGTCGCCTACTTTCCGGCTGGAGCACCTCCCGGTGGAAGAGCCAGGCTATGCCCAGCCCCGGGTCGATGCCGTGGAGCTCGGCCGCTGTTTTTACTCGGGCCGTGTCAATGCCCAACCCGGCTCCGAGGTGGCACTCAGTTTGTGCCAGGGGCTCCGGGGCTCCTTCCACACAGACGGTGAGGAGTACCAGATTGAGCCTGTCGAGCCCGGGGATGGTGGGGCCGAGCGGCCTCACCTGCTCCGCTGGAGGAGCGCAGCAGCTGAGGGAAAACCCTGCGCCGCCCCGGATATCCCGGGGCATCGGAACCGGACCGTGGCGGCCAGGGGCAAGAGGTTCGTGTCCGAGGCTCGGTACATCGAGACGATGCTAGTGGCGGACAGCTCCATGCTGCATTTCCATGGCGCCGCCCTGCAGCATTACCTGCTGAGCCTGATGGCCGTGGTATCCCGCCTGTACCGGCACCCGAGCCTGCGGAACCTGGTCAGCCTGGTGGTGGTTAAACTGCTGGTGCTCCACAGCCCGAGTGACGGCCCCGCCGTCTCCAGCAACGCCGGCCTTACCCTCCGCAACTTCTGCAGCTGGCAGCGGGACTACAACCAGCCGAGCGACCGCCACCCTCAGCACTACGACACGGCCATCCTGTTCACCCGCCAGGTAAGGCCCGGGGCTGCTCCGACCCCAACTCCAGCGCTTTCCTAGCCTCACCCCCTGCCCTCTCACCCCCTGCCCTCTCTCCCCCTGTCCCTTCTCATCTGCCATCTCTCCCCCTGCCCCCCCTCTCCCCTGTCCCCTCTCATTTGCCATCTCTCCCCCTGCCCTCTCTCCCCTTTCTCTCCCCCGCCCCTCTCCCCTGCCCTCAGTACCCCTGCCATCTCTCCCCCTGCCCCCCTCTCCCCTCTCATCTGCCATCTCTCCCCCTGCCCTCTCTCCCCTTTCTCTCCCCCTGCCCTCAGTACCCCTGCCCTCTCTCCCCCTGCCCCCTCTCATCTGCCATCTCTCCCCCTGCCCTCTCTCTCCGCCATCTCTCCCCTTTCTCTCCCCCTGCCCCTTCTCCACTTGCCCCTCTCTCCCCTTTCTCTCCCCCAGCCCCCTCTCCCCTGCCCTCTCTCCCCCGCCATCTCTCCCCCTGCCCACTCTCATCTACCATCTCTCCTCTTTCTCTCCCCCGCCCACTCTCATCTGTCATCTCTCCCCTTTTTCTCTCCCGGCCACTGTCATCTGCCATCTCTCCTCTTTTTCTCCCCTGCCCCCTCCTCTTTTCTCCCCCTGCCCTCTCTCCCCCGCCACTTCTCCCCTTTCTCTCCCCCAGCCCCCTCTCCCCTGCCCTCTCTCCCCCGCCATCTCTCCCCCTGCCCACTCTCATCTACCATCTCTCCTCTTTCTCTCCCCCCGCCCCCTCTCCCCCCGTCTCGCCCCGCCATCTCTCTGCTTTCTTTCCGCATGCCCTCTCGCCCTCCCCCGCCCTCTCTTCCTTTCCCCTCTACCTTTTTCTCTCCTGGTGCACCTTCCCTCCATTTTCTCTCCTTTTTATCCCCCCCCCCCACTCTGCCTTCTTGCCCCTTCCTGATCCACTTTCTCTCATTCCCCCTCCACTTGCTATTTTTTCTTACCCCCTTTCTTTCTCTCCGACTTTCCCTTCTCTCATCCCCTTTCCTTCCTGCCCCCTCCCACGTTCTCTCCTTCTTTCCTTCCTCCCACTTTCTCCTACCCCTCTCTATCTCTGCTTTCTTTCATTCCTTCCCATCCCGCGCTAGTTTTTCTTCCTTCATCCTCCTTCCTCTAACTCTTCCCTTTCCTCAGCCCACCTTCTCCTTCTCTTCCTCCTCGCTTCCTCTTGCTTTCCCGATCCTTCCCCCTCCCATTTTCTCTCCCCTGCCCCTTTTCATCCTCACGTTCTCCCGCATATTGTACTCATTGATCAAGGTTATTGAATAAAGGGAGTCCTAACCTTATGTGATTTTGACAAAGATTGTGGTTGTGATGAATCTAATTCCTCTATCAATATGTTTAAAACAAAACTGAGGCTAATCCAAACTGCTCCTTGTAAAACAAACACTCTAATAGGAGCTGAAATGGTGAGAAGTATCTTCACAGCCTCTAGTTGTTTCACCTTGGTCTCAAAAATTGAGCTGTTTTAATGGCTCTTTTTCTTGTTTTGCAAATGTATGATCAGGTGAATACGAAAAATAAAGCTTTGTTAATAGTTTTTGAAACAAAAAAAAGTTACGGTGACAGCAGATGGGACTGACACGATCCTGACTGGTGAAGCAGGATCGAAAGGTGATCTCCTCCCTGCTCTGAAATCGCGGCTTCCTGCATGTCCACAGCGAACGAGAGACCTCCTGGTTCTGTTTGCAGCCGTGTCTGGGAGGGCGCAGAGTCCCATTCGTGGAGATTTTCGGGACAAAACCCGGAGAGGAGAGAACTCCATCCATCAGGCAATATGCGGCCGACCGGGGCTAGATCTGTGGAATGGATCGGACCGGTCAGGGAGGAGTCCATTCGGCCCAGCCCGTTGTACTGAAAGTGTTATCCAATTCAATCCCACTCCCTGGCTCTTTTCACCAAACCCCTTTTTACTCATTCCCCTGATGAAGTATTTATTCGATTCCTTCCCCATCTGTGTTTGGGCGAGTATTTTAGCCCCATGCTGAAATAAAATCCATCCCTGATATTTTTATTTACCAAAACCACTTACAGCCCGTCCTATGAGTGGAGCGTCTGCTCATTTCCATCCCTTCCTCTGGCTGTTACAGGTACAACTGACACGGGCTCAGTGCGAGGGCGGTCACTTGTGGTTCATTCCATCATTTGATTCCAAATATCGATGCTGTCGATCGTCTGTCTCCCCAAACCATAGTTCCCAGCGGATTAAATCATCTGCAATTTGCTTGATTCTGGGCAGTTCCTGTCAGTGTCATTGCGGTCTCTGGAGTCTTCTCTCTCCAAGGGATGCTGCCTGACCTGCTGTGATATCCAGCGGGTTTTTTTTATTTGTTTTCAGTACAGATTCTAGTGTTGGCACTAATTTTCTCGAACAGACGGTGACTGGGTCAAGCTGCGTTTTTATTTATTTTGTTTCAGATCTCCAGCATCCGCAGCCCCTTGGGGGCTTTTTTTGCATCATTGTGTGTGCTGATGTGAGCGATGCTGACTATCCCCGGGCATTCCGGTTTGGGGGGGTAGTATTGTACTGACTGACAGAGCTGCAGACACGTTGCGGTTTAACTGGACACTGCGAGAGGCTTGATGTAACTACTCGGGAGGGAGAGAAAGTGGAAAAGGAGGGCAGTGAACTTACAGAGGAGGTGGTCGGCGTGGGTACTGTTACAATGTTTAAAGGACACGCATAAATACATGAATAAGGAAAATTTGAAGGGGTATGCGCCAGGAGCAGGCAGGTGTGACTAGGTTAGGATTGTGGCATGGAGTGGTTGGACCGAAGGGTCTGTTTCCGTGCTGTGTAGGTGTCAGATGTGAGAAGAAGAGCGGGGGGAAACGCCTCGAATTAAAATAGGCTTCTTCTGTGAAATTTTAACCAGGCATTTGTAAATCCCCTCTGTCTGCGTTTGTGTGTGTGTGTGTGTGTTATTGGGGGTATGGTCTGTGCCAGCACTGAGAATATACCGTTATCCCAGGGTTAGCTGAGAGCTGCTGCTATCTCCTCCGGGCTGAGTGGACGCAGCTGTCGTTTTGGGGAGTTTAGCAGTTTCCCGGAGGCTGTTATGGGATGACGAGTCCGCTCCTCCTAACGCGGCCGGGTCGAGTGCAAGCCCGGGGTGGGGGCGGTGCATCTTGCCAAGTTAGCACGGCTCTCTCACCACCCACCGACACTGGGCAGGAGCTTACCCCGAGTGGGTGGAGGGGGGGGGGAGAGGTCCCAAAGCCCGCATTGATATCGTGTGAGATTCACATTTGGAGAAGAAATAGCCGTTGTAACAATGTGTCAGCTGATGTGTGTATCTGTGACACTGTATCAATGTCTGTAATTGTGTGTACTGTACTGTGGCAGTGAAATTCTCAACTGAAGACATTCTTTATTCTGTGTGTGGCTGTATGCACTGGTCTGGTGGGCAATAACGCGCACCATGCGCATGTTCACGCATAAACAGTGCAATGAGAAGTTTAATATTCCCAGTCCTGCGAAGTGTCGAGTTCTTAGTATCTGGTGAGCTGGGATGAATCCCTGGTACAATAATTGTATCTAATCAGACACACAGACGTTCCTGGCCCCTGTCCACCGCCCAATTCCTGATGTTTTCTGTTCTGTCCTAAAAGTGAACAGGTAGTGACAGGTGGGACATGACCGTGTCACAATCAGCGTCACCGGAGTCTCACAGTGTAACGCTGTCCCTTCCCCATTCACCCTGTTGAAGTAGAAAGCTCTCAGAAGGTGAACTGCAGGTCAGCATTAACCAATGTGTAAGAGGGTTTTGCTATTACAGTCGATTACAGGGGAAGGCGACAGCAGACTGTACCATCAGAGACCTACCTGGAAATTCTGTAGACATTTTCGAAACTGTGCTGTAGTGGAGAATTTTGGTATTGATTTCCAGGGTACAATTCGACATGATTAATAAACAAACTCCTGCAGCCCACTGAGATGTCTATAACTGCAATGGCAGGGCTTGCTGTAATAACTCGACACGTGATTCCGGGATATAATTATCTTACCTCACCGTTTGGCTACGTTGAGGATTATTTTCCGCATTTACGAAAATACACCAGATGACACGCGCTACTTCCGTGTCAACAGTGTGCAGATTTAAATCTGGCTTCCTGTTACCAGTCAGGTCAAGATTCCGGCACGGAAATTCTCCACGTGGTGTTTCTACTATTTACTAAAATTTCCGAATCAGATGAGTGATGACAGATATCGTAAACTGCTACAAGTGGACCTGTATAAATACTTATGTTTAGGTGCTAGGTTCAAATGCGGGGTAAATTGAAATAAGAGTTGCAGTACTGAGCTCAGATGTGTTTCTCTTTTCTGTGCTAGAGATTCTAGTTTAAAAGAAAACGGGTCCTTGCACTAAATAATGGAAAAACGAGTGCTTATTAACAATTCCTAAATGACCTTGAGAAGGTCCTGTTGAGTTGCTTTTTTGAACCACTGCACTCCTGGAAGTGTGTGCACTTACAGGAAGGTCTTTAAGCAGGTGTGGGCAGTTTCAGTCCCTTGAGCTTGCCTCACCATTTAATACGATCATGACTAATCTCATGTCAGCCTCAACTCCTTTTCCTACTCACTCTCCATGAACCCTTCCACCCATTACAAATTAAAAATCTATCTGTCCCCCATCTCCTCCTTTACATTTACTCAATGTTCCAGCACCCACCACATTCCACCACTAGTAGCGAATCTCACAGAGTCACAACGTTTTCAGGAAGTAATTTCTCCTGAAGTCTGTTTTAAATCTGTCATCCCTATCGTAAGACTATGACCTCTCCTTCCAGGTTTCCCCACACTGGAAAACATCCTTTCTGTGTCTCCTTTGTCAATCCTCTTCAGCATCCTATATTCTTCAGTTAAATCTCTTATTCTTGTAGAAGGCAGTTGCCACGCAGAAGACCAGAATTATATCTCCGAGTGATAGTGGTGCTCCTGTTGGTCTGTCCTTGTCCATCTATGTGATAGATTTGATGGGTGTGTTGGGGAAGGAGTGCAGTTGAAGGAACATTGGGCAGATGGAAGAATCCATTTTATAGCTGCCACAGACTGCAGCCACAGGGGTAATGGAGGGGATGACAGTGACTGGGCTGGTGAAGTCTTGAGTGTTGTGTAGGTGGTCATCCAAGCATATGGATACTATTCCATTGGACTCATGACTTGTGCCATGTGGACAGTCTCTGGGAATCAGCAGGTGAATGGCCAATGTGTACTCAGCCTGTAACCTCCTGTTGTAGCTACTTTTTCTTAGTCCACTTATGTTCCTGCTTAACATGATTCTGATGACGGGTGTTTCAGTGATTGTGAAAATCATTGAAAATCAAGAGGAGATGTTTAAATTGTTGGAGGTGGCCATTGCCTGACAATTATGTAATGTGAATGTTTATTTTCTTCTTAAGACTCTCACTGGAGCTCACACTGGAATGTTGTCCAGATCTTGAGGACACAGACAGCTGCAGTGTCTGTAGAGGAGAATTTAATACAAGACCATTATCATTGAATTACTGACCTTGTGCTGCAGAAGTCATTGATAAAGCAGTGACGATGTTTGTGCCTAGGACAATAGCATGAAGACATCCAGCATGATGTCCTGAGGCTGACAAAATTCATCTCCCATATTCACTCAGTGGAAAGTTTCCTCCTGTTTCCTATTTACTTAGATTTTACAAAGGTGTTTTTACATTTGCTGTCCAGATGTTCAGTGCTGCCATATTTTTCACTCTTTTGCATTTTGCGCCTATGTCTCCATTAATCTATTGGACTAAGCAAGAGATGTAATTCACAGAGCTATTCATAGGGTCCTGAGAGTGTGTAAGTAGGCCATTCAGCCCATTGAGTCCACACTGACCCTCTGTAGAGCATCCTACCCAGACTTAACCTTCTATCCCTGCAACCCTGTTTTCCTCATGGCCAATCCACCTAACCTGAACATTTTTAGATTATGGAAAGAAACCGGAGTACCTGGAGGAAACCCACGCAGACATGAGAAAAATATGCAAAAGGCACACAGTCGTTCACGAGTGCAATCGCACTCAGGTTTCAGCTGCTGCGAGGGATCAGTGCTAGCCACTGAGCCACCTTGCCACTCCTTCTGGGGGAGTGGGACGAGCTGACCTGTTTTTACAGAGAGGCAACAGATATATAATGGTCAAAAGGCTTCCATCTGTGCCATAACCGTGCTGTGATTCTACATTTTCTGGGAATCTGCAGCTGATAGCCAGCTCACAAAAAATTGCAGATTTGAAAGAAAGGATAACTGGTTATAACAGCAAAGATGGAGTTTATTTTATAAATGCTGAAATAAATGATCACTCTCTTAATGTTCTATATATATTCAGATGGTTCAGTGTTGTTTTTCTCAAACATTTGTTCCTGTCATCTTCTGATTATTTTGTGTACCTTTTGTCTTGAGGACACATCACCTTAAGGGCTCCAGGCACTGGGTATATAAGTCTGCAACCTGCCCGGTCTGACAGAGTGAGCAACTGGCAAGCAGTGAATTTAGTTGGTGATACAATTTAGTTGGGTTGTTGTCATATTTGTTTTATAACTTGTAACATATTTTAGTGTTTTTAAGTAAACTCATCTATTCAGTTAGTCATTCCTGAAGGGGTAATTCATTATTTGTCATATCATTAATGTGAAAATATTTAATTTGATCCACTAATGGGTTTCCTAGCACTATGCCAAAATCTGTATATTGGTCTTGCAATATCTTTTCATAGCCTTATTTAAAGAAATTTTGATTTATTGCATTTGTGAAATGAATGAAGATGTTGTGAAAATTATAAATGTGTTATAGAGTTGTAACATATTTGTAATTTTGTACATAGCTTTGCAGTTTAGTTCAAATTAACACATGCTTTTTTGACCCTTTTTAGTTTTGTTCTCTTGTTTCCTTCTGGTCAGGATATCTGTGGCCACCTGAACTGTGATACCCTTGGAGTGGCAGACACTGGGACTATGTGTGACAGAAGCAGGAGCTGTGCTGTGATTGAGGATGATGGACTTCAGACAGCCTACACTGTGGCACATGAATTGGGTACAATGACAAATAGAGATAATTCCCTCAAATGTGTATCTGGAATTTGTCTATTTAATGCAGTTGCTTGCATGCACCCGACTGCCTGCCGTCCATGTCTTAACATTTGGATTTATCTTGACTTTAGTGTTTCCACCTTTCTTTTCTCCCTCTTTAATAGTTAAAATATCTGAATGTTTTACTTTTTTAGCTAGGTATTTTTCTACCATTATTATAAAAAAGTGTTTTCTCCTTGTTTTACATCCTAGCCTGTTAAATATTTTTGTTGAATGCTATTCAAAAGGAAATTTATAGAACCCATATTGCCATTTATCACACTTAATGCTGTAGGTTAAAGCTAATAACATAAAGTGCTCAGTTTTTCTACATAAAAAATCAGGATAAAGGTCATGACCAAAAATAGTACAATCTGTTTTATAAGTATACAATGAATGGCTGGATAGGCTGGGATGATTTTCACTGGAACACAAAAGATTGAGAGGTAACCTCACAGAAGTTTACAAAGTAATAATGGGTGTCAATGGAATTAATGGTAGTTGACTTTCCCTAATGTGGGAAATTTCAAGGCTAGGGTGCAAGGAGAGAGATTTTTAAAAAATACATGAGGGACAAATTTTTCCCAGAGGATTGTTCATGTGTGAAATGAACCTCTAGAGGAACAGTGGATGTGGGTACAATTAAAACGTTTCTCAGTGATTAGCTCTGCTGCCTCACAATGCCAGGGACCCAGGTTCAATTCCACCCTTATGAGACTGTGTGTAGAGTTTGAACGTTCTCCCTGTGTGTGTATGGGTTTCTTCTGGGTGTGCAGGTTTCCTCCCACAGTCCAAAGATGTGCAGGCTAGTTAGATTGGCCATGCTAAGTTGCCTGTTGTGTTCAGGGATGTGTAGATTAGGTGGGTTATAGGGGGATGGATTTGAGTGGAATGTTTTGAGGGTTGGTGTGGACTTGTTGGGCCAAAGGGCTTGTTTTCACACTGTAAGGATTCTATGACTATATGATTCAAAGGATTACATTTGCATAAGTACATGAATAGGAAAGGTTTGTAGGGATTTGGGCCAGGAACAGGCAGTTGGAATTAGTTTAGTTTGGAGTTTTGGTCATCATGGACTGGTTGGACCGAAGGGACTGTTTCCATGCTGTATGACTCTGTGAATAGTACAGTGCAGATTGCAGGACCATGATCTTTAACTTCATCTTTTGGGTGAAGTTTCAAGTTCTTGAAATGTTCCAGAGAGCCTGGACTGAACCCTAGCTTCAGAGAACAATATCATAAGTAAAAGGCTGCAAGGTTGGGTGTTATACTTTTTGAAAGTAGAGAATGAGAGCCATGCCTATCTTGTGTACGTTTTATATTGGAAAACTATACACTCAATACAACTTCCAATGAGCCAGTGACATTTAGGACAAGGTACAAACAAGCAAAAGGAACAAATTTCAAACTGGTTTTTACAGACAATAATCAGGACAAGGAATGATTATCTGATGGAATGGGCAGGAAACATTACTGGCATCATTTTAAAACAATAATATGTTACATTTTGGTGCAACTTTTTCCTTCTTTCTGAGTTGAATGGTCGTCCCCAATACTTAGCTATCTTTGGTCCACATAATTTACAGTTTGTTTCGTAGCTTAGCACACACTTTCCTTTACGCTTGGGAAATGGTTGGACAGACTATTAGGCTGATTATCATCCTGTTGAACTGCATCATGAATGCTCCTTTTGTGGACAGCAAGCCTTAGAGCTTCTGGTTTGGAGATTGGGACATTACCTCTTAAGCCTCAGGATCTTTCGCTGTGTTAGAAAACAAAAACATTAATTTATTGGCATGTAATTAGTTTGTTAAAAGAAGGTTGTACATCTCTGATACAAAGCATTGTTTGACAATGTAGATTGGAGAAGGGGAGCAAGACATCTCCTGGGGAATATCCAGAGGTTATTTAATATTATTCAAATTTCTGGGGCGACAAGAAAAGCAGAGAATGGCAAAAGACATCAGTGCAGGAGAATAAAACAGAAATTAACGCAATTGAATCCCTATGATAAGTGTCTTGCTTTCCTGCTTGAATCCTTTCTAAATAGGGTAAGTGTGTGAAAACCAAAATATTTTTCAGATTTTAACTTTATAAGTAATAATGTGGCATACAGTAGCATTAAACTGATTCTGCCACAAAGGCATAATACTCCCACTGGTAGAAACCATCCAGGATAGTCATCTGTTAATAGTTAGGGGATTCAGATACTTGCAACAATGTTATCTTCACCTATTCAGAATTCTGTTTTCTTGGGCTTCCATTTTCCTTTGAATAGTAGAATGGAAATGCTTGAAAACTAAACTTAAAAGGTAATTACTTTTGGAAAGAAATAGCTGCACTTCACCACTGCTGGTTAGACATGCTAAACATTATTTGTTGCATTGCTCCGCATAGATTTGGATAAGTGCCAGGACAGTCCTCCAGAGAAAGTTTGCCTCCGGAGAAAGTTTGGCACATTTCCACTTTCCATAGTAATAAGGTATTGGAGACATCTGGAGGGTGCAAACATTTTTCTAGATATCTTTTTTCTTTCTTTGTTTTACAACTAAATGGTTCAGCACATTCCTGCTCTGAATATGCACAATACATTACATATTTTGCAGCAACTGTAATCAATTTGGCTTTGCAGGGAGTGAAAGCAAATAATGTAATTTGGGTGTGAAATGACATAAGTTGAATCTAGATCGGCAATTTGAGGAACATAGTCTGTCACTACTTCAGTCTCATATCGTTTTCATTTATAGCTGCAATTCACACAAAAGAACATTGAATAAATTTGTAAATTGGTTCATTGGTCAAGGGTGGAATCATTTTAGTTTTAGTCCCAGTCTTTAAAGTTAACATGAATTGCAGACCATTTAAAAAATTCAAATGATTTAGTGCAGAGTTTGGACAAAGTATGCAACAACACGTGTGCAGTTCTTGTTTCAACTCATCCTCTAGTTCGCTAAC
Organism: Stegostoma tigrinum; assembly: GCF_030684315.1. NCBI lineage: Eukaryota > Metazoa > Chordata > Chondrichthyes > Orectolobiformes > Stegostomatidae > Stegostoma > Stegostoma tigrinum. The sequence continues at coordinate 17,179,712 of NC_081385.1, forward strand.
TGGCTGAGCAAAGATCTCAAGCATCTTAGCCTGATCAAACCATTCTCCCCATGATGTCACTACATTGAATAAAAGATGAAATTTAGCTAAATCGACCACTGCCAAATGAATAGTGGCTTCTGATATGTTTCAGGTAGTTTGCTTTTGAGCTATCATTATGATTGAATTATACCTTCCATGAACCTCTAATTGAAATATAAAGCCATTTTCAATATTTGCTCCGCACCTTACTAAATTACTCTGGTTTCAGTCTATGTTCAAACACTTCTATTGTACTTAATAGAATTTTTTTTGCAATAAACGTTTAGAATGCAGACAATATGCAGGGTTGGCAATAATGAACACAAGAGGCATTAATCATGAATATATGGAATAATTAGTACATTTAAACTTCGATTTTAAATGATGTGTTTCAGTATTATTTCTGAACCTGGAATCCTATGCAAAAGGGGTAAATGGGAAAGAAATTAATACAATGAATCTCTTCCATCTTTTTAACTGAAGTTATTTACCAAAAAAGTAAAAGCAAAATACCGTGGATGCTGGAAATCTGAAACAAATACAGGAGTGCTGAAGAAACTCAACAGACCTGCCAGCACCTGATTGGTAGTTCTTCCTCCTGTTCAGTTCTTCAGACTAACAGTAGCCAGCATACTGTTCAAAGTGCCATCATGTAGCTAAATAATCAAATAATGAAATAAAGGAGGTAAATGTATATATATTTTAAAGGAAGGTTTATTATTCTGCCTATTCCCAAATGATCAGTCTTTCAATACACATTAGTGCTTGATTGTTAAATGATATCACTATCACTGAAGTTTCCAAAATTGAGCAGTAGTTATTTTAGAATGGTTCCGTGTCTGCCGTACTTTTGGCCAGAAATACTAAAGTAATTGTGTAGTGTTCCTATATTCGGTCTGGTTCTGACTAGGTTAATATTTTCTCATTTTCGACAGGTCACGAATTGAGCATGCCGCATGATGATTCGAAGACATGCGATAAGTTATTTGGTCAGATAGGGAAAAACCACGTGATGGCTCCATTGTTCATCCGCCTCAACAGGACTCTCCCCTGGTCTCCTTGTAGTGCATTTCACATCACAGAATTCTTTGACAACGGCCACGGTAAGTAAGTTATTTGCAATATACTGAAGTGGTTGTCTTCTAAGTTTTGGTGAAACATTTGCAGCTGCCTCAAATCTACTGTAGAAAACAGGGTTATTTCTAGTTTGTGGGAATGTTATTGTTGGAAACAATTGTTATTTTATTGAACATCTTTATATATTAGGGAAAAATGTCTGTTGTAAATGTTTGCAAATAATGCCAGTACTTTGTTAACTGGTCTGCACTACATATAGTAAGAACCACCTTGATTCAGATTCCAAATTCCATGGATTTTCAGCCTAAAGTCATGCACAAATGTGCACAAGGAAACAGGATTCACTGAAATGCATGTTTTTCAATGTGGAACCTCACTAAACTATCAATCAAGGTAGTTTATTTATTATTAGGTGATAATTTTACAGAATGACTATTTCACAAGCTTTGTTGTGAATATGTAGATTTATCCACAATTTCCTGTAAATGCAGTTTATCCTTTAAAATCTACTTGTTATATATAGGGGCCCTAAGGTGAAAAATATTTAGTGATCAATATTAAAATGTAGTCAGGGAAAAAGCAAATTAGGCAATAGCAATCTTGATATCCCTTGGTATAATAAATCTTGTGTTTGCAAGTCCATCCGAACTGACTTCCTTCCGTTTCTAGGTCCTATGAAGTGACAGTGGTCAAATGTTTAAGCCATATGTCTGAAATAGTTCTGCCTCCTGTCTTAATGGAAGTATAAATTCACTCATTTCAAAACTAGCTGACAGCTCTGCTAAGGAAAAAGTAGAGAGGGAAATTTTAGATGTTTAAAATTTAAATTAAAATGTTTCTACTCTTGCATCCTGTAACACCATTTCAAGGCACCAGGTGGTCTCCAAAGTTGAGCTGTTTCAGAATTTTGTATACAGTTCAACTTCACCACGTTTTGCAGTTCGAAATTGCCATGTTCTTCTTTCCTCAGTAACTTTTAATAACATTGGACTTCTATTAGTGTACACCAGGCACTACTTCAAATCTAATGTTCAATATTAGAACATTGAAGCTGAACAAGAATATTGAGAATCTGCTAAAAACAAAATTCTGGAAACTTGTACAATAGCATTTTTAAACTAACCCTGATAAGTTATAATCTTTGGAACATTATAGTAGAACATTTTGTTTTAATTTCATAAACATATTATACGATTGAAGTGTGGAATTCTGAAACAAAGGAATGCTGAAGAAATTCAGCAGGTCTAGTAGCATCTGATCGCTAATTCTGTCTGCCGTTTTATTCTTCAGACAGGAAGTCTAACAGTAGCCAGCATGCTGTTTAAAGTGCCATGATATGGCTAAATAACCAAGTAATTGAGTAATGAAGATAATGTAGATAAATGCATATATACCGTAATGGTTTCTTTTGTCTGTTCCAAAGTGATCAGTTTTGCAATGCATATTAGATATGCTTGATTGTTAAATGATATCACAATCATTAAATGAATTGCATTGGTGAAATAATAAGAACATTATAACATACATAGCACCACAGATAGGATCTACATTGCAAAACAATTTACTGTTTCAATTGTACTGGATTCAACTAAAATGCCCCCTTGAGTGCTAACTGATCTGTATTTTCAACATTTTCTGCTTTATATTTTATTAAAATCAACCAATACTAATTAACTATTCCTACAACACCAAAACAAAATTTTTTTTCACCTTGAATGGTACATCGGACTCCTGCAAAGTAAAGTTGGTCTACAGTAATAGCGCAAAACCAGTTTTGTTAAGTCAAAAGCTTATCGATTACAACGGAAAATAAATTGTGTGCAATGTAAAATTGGCAACTGATTTGATATAAACCCATTTCTTGTTCTTGGTCTAAACTTGTGTGATCCCTTTTAATATATGAAACAAAAGTCTGAAAGCTAACCCTCAGGAAACGTCAGCTTTCCTGTTCCTCTGATGCTGCCTGACCTGCTGTGTTCCTCCAGTTCCATACTGTATTGAGTCTGAAAGGCTCATTAGCTTGGCAAATCTGTATCTATAAATGGGCATACGCAATCAACAGGAACGATAATGTCAGCTTCTAGCCCTACTAATTGTAAAAATCGACATTCAGTCATTATTGGTGCTACAACTAATTTTCTTCTCCCAATATTGTTCTCTTTCCTCATCTATTCCTCAGCCTGCCCCAGGTAGGGATACAAACCTCTAGGCTAAAATTAGTCGATGCCTCCTATCAATATATTACAATCAATCAGTAGGTCAATTAAAAAAAACTTACTTGCAAATGAGCAGATGCTGTTTGAGTGTTAATTATAAATATGGACTTGGAAAAAGGTTTAAGATGGATGGATAAACTACCAAGTTAAGGCACAATGTAATAAGTTTCATAAATATCTGATCCATTTACATCCATTGTCGAAGTAGAATATACTAATTGAAAACATGTCAAATATGCAAAATGTATACAAAAGACTTGATTCTATCTGGTGCTTTTCGCAGGTGACTGTCTGCTTGATGCTCCTGTGGATTCAGTTCCATTGCCAACTGAGCTGCCAGGCCAGGCGTACAATTTGAACACCCAGTGCCAGCAGATTTTCGGGGAGAACTGCCAACACTGTCCAAATACATCCGAGTCCGATGTGTGCTCTCAGCTGTGGTGCAGGTGTGAGAATCAAACCGAATGTCTCACCAGAAATGGAAGTCTGCTGTGGGGAGATGGAACTCCATGTGGCCAGAACAATATCTGTATAGATGGCATGTGTATTGGGAAAGACGAGGTAGCTAGCATGAAGGTAAGGCGCATAATTGTATGGGCTTTCTTCCGTGATTGTTTATCATATTGAGCTCAATGTCTCCATGGTTTTATTTGCTCTATTGGTGTAAATGATTTTGAAAAATATACAATAAACAGATGAGAAAATATTGTTAAACAGTCACAATTTATTTAGAACACTAGTTAATTTAGTTGCAGGATCATTTTTACAATATCGAAAGCAAATACAGAAATCGCTGGAAAAACTCAGCAAGCCTGGCAGCTTTTGTCGAGAGAAAGCAGAGTTAATGTTTTGGGCCCAGTGACTCTTTTTCAGAATACCATGTATTAAAACAGCACAGGACTCCAACATGCATCTTTGAGTAGCCTTCAGCTACCCCTGCAAAAAAAATAGGAGCACTGTTTAAGGAGAGGCGTCGGCACAATTGTAATGTCACTGGGCTAGGAATCTAATCCTATGGGCATTGGTTCAAATCCCACCATGGCAACTGGTGGAATTTGTATTCAATTAATAAATCTGGAATTAAAAATGAGCCTTACTAATGAAACTATGAAACAATTGTCGTAAACACTCACCTGGTTCACTAAGGGAATGAATTCTGCTGCCCTTACCTGCTCTGGCTTACCTGTGACTTGAGACCCCCAGGAATGTGCTTGAGTCTTAACTACCCTCTGAAATGGCCTAGCTATTAGTGATGAGCAATAAATGCTGGCCTTGCCAGTGACATCCACTTTCCATGAATGCATAAAGGGAGGGGAAAAAACTGTATTTAAACAACTGCCTAAAAGGTACAATGAAGGTCTGTGGCATCTAACTGGTAGACAAGGCGTCCCACCACCTAATTCGTAACTCTCCGGCACTTGTTTCTTGGGTAAGTAATAGGCAGGCATCAGTTGCAGATTATATCCCCGATGCTGTTGTCCAAATACGGACATTTAGAATATTTGTTTTAAACAGTGTTACTTGTTTTTCACTTTTATGTAATAGAAAGACTGATTCTTTTTAAGTGATTGCAAATATTGTAACTTTAATTGTACATTAGTATTAAATCTAGTAATTTGCCTGCCTTCATCTATGAGTTTGCTGGCCATTTTCTCAAGCAATACATTGATAATAGGGTACGTATGACTCCAGATAAATTGTTTATGCTAACTCAACGTGGCATCAGAACCAAGGTGATTCTTGTGACCTCATTTGTTTTGTTTTCATGTGGTAGAAACTTGGAAAGCTAATTAAAGCTGAAACATTAGTTAAATGAGTTCTAATGTTGCGCAGTAATAAGAGGAAAATTCGGTTTTAAAGGGATTTCAATTTCTACCAGTTTACAAGCATGAGACGATGTTTTAAGATAAATGAGCATTGAATTTTTGTCTTTCTAGCAGAATGTTGTTGAAGGAAGCTGGGGATCTTGGACCCCCTGGGGAGAATGTTCCAGGACATGTGGTGGAGGTGTGCAGTTTTCATTCAGAGAATGCAATGATCCAGTGCCTCAAAATGGTGGGAAATATTGTGAGGGACAGCGAACACGATACCGTTCCTGCAATACAGAAGATTGCCCAAATAAAAATGGTAAATAGCTTATTTTAGTTGTTTGTGAATACTGGTAAAATTGTCAATATGGAGTGATGGCTTTAGAATGTTATTGCAATTACACCAGAAAAATAAAGCTTACAACCTGGATGTGTAAAAGGCTCACACGTGTATAACCAATCAAAACCCTTGAGTTACATTTCATTTTGAGATTTGTCTGCTGAACTACGTTCAAATATAAAACCTGAGGCTGAATTTCCATTCTGTGTTGGGAACCAGATGTCAAGGCCAGTTCTACCCCTGTGCAACATGCTTTAGACAGCCCAGTACAATCTTCAATGTCTGAGTCAAATGTGATTGAATGAGTGGGCACATCATCTGAGCAGGGACCCAACACTGGAGTGCCAATAGGAGGCTCTCCAGCAGACACTTCACAGCCCCACTGACTGAGCTCACAGCTGTTTATCTGGGCCATGGAGATAGTGAGGGAAAAGAGTGCAACAAACTTACCCAATGTGAGCATTGAAATATCGTGCTTATACACTGATGGATGAATTGTGCAGAGAAATGGGATACGTTCATGTGGAACAGCATCAGGCATTTTGGTTGGGAGTACCGGTGAAGTGGATCATTTTCTGTCCACTCCTCCCTGAAACCGTTACCTAGGGCTCTGACCACTCTTTCTTGATCAGATCAACAATTTATTTTGCATTCGTTGAATGTGGATGTTGAAGGTATGGCCAGCATTTATTGCCCGTCCCTAATTGTCCAGGAACTGAGAAGCTTGCTAGGCCACTTCAGAAGACAATTAAGACTCAACCACTTTGCTCTGGATTTGAAATCACATGAAGGCCAGACCAGATGAGGACAGCAGATTTCATTCCCTGAGCGGCATGGGTGAATGAAAATATGGTTGCCATTCAGTCAGTTTTATTCCAGATTTTTGTTGAATGCCATAATGAGATTGAAACCCATTTTCCAAGGGCATTAGAACCTAGCTTATTCATCTGATGATAATCATAGAATCCCTACAGGGCAGTTCTAGGCCATTCAGTCTGTTGAGTCTGAAACAATCCTCTGAGCATTCCCAAGAGCCCCTGCCCTACCCCTGTAACTTCACACTTCCCATGTCCAACACACCTAACCTACACGCCCATGGACACTCTTGGGCAATTTCCATGGCCAATCCACTTAAGCTGCACATCTTTGGACTATGGGAGGAAACCAGTTGGAAACCCACGCAGACATGAGAAGAATGCACAGCCTCAACGCATACAGTGACCTGAGGTTGGAATCGAACCCCTGCCCCAGGCAATATAAGGCGGCAGTGCTAACCATTTTGCTGCCCCGTTCCACCATAATGCCATAATGCTTCTGCCTCCCCTAAATTGAAGGTTCTTCCACTACCCCTGGATGCGAAACTCCTGCAATGTGATTAACTGTGTTTGTTCCTCTCTGTGAATCAGAAAGACAGTGACAAAGAGGCATGACATGGAGTTAATCAGTAAAGGGTTGCTGATGCTGCCTAGTAACCCTATAACTAATTTGCTTTTTATTCTCTTCTGAAATCTTGCTTTTAAGCTTTGAAAAAAAACATGCTGACTTGAATTCCCAACAAACGTAAACACGTAAGTTTGACTGGTACATAGATTGGGCAATTACTTTTTTCTGGAAAGGGTCAATGTTTTTAGTAGTTTCAAACTGAATCCTATTACAATACAGTAAATATTTTAAACAAGCATAGGGTTCACACCCAATGTGTCATGAAGAAAATAATTTCAGACTGTGTTTATTTTGCAACAGGCAAAAGCTTCAGGGAGGAGCAATGTGAAAAGTACAATAGTTGGAATTACCAAGACTTGATCGGCAACACTGTTAAATGGATACCCAAATACTCTGGCGTGTCCCCAAGAGATCGGTGTAAACTGTTTTGCCGTGGCAGAGGGAGAAGTGATTTTAAAGTGTTTGAATCCAAAGTAAGTACCTCCTTACAATAGACAGTTGTTTACAACTATAAATAAAAAAACATAAAATTGTGGAAATATTCAAGTATCTGTTTCTCTCAGCTATAGGTGAACTCAATGGCTGTAGCATTTTCTGTTGCTGTTTTTGATTTCTAGTACCTATTGCTTTTATCTCTAGTTTTATAATATATTTCAGCTATGCTTTTATAACATTTGTCAACATTATAGTTTGATGTTCAGTGTCACTATATTTTTGAAATACTTCTTGGTATCAGACAATACTATCAGATTCCAAGTTACTTTATCCCAGTTATCTACTGTGTTCTGAATTCTGAACTGGCTTGTTGAACATCTTTTCAATCAAAAGAAATTTGTTGTTGATGTTATGAATAAATCATCTGTGTTGTAGGTAGCGTAAAAATGTTTGATTACTGGATAAGCACTCTTATCAAGGATTCATAGACATGGACCTGAACCTTTACTGCCACAGGGAGGCTGTATGTATACTTGGTAGTTTGTGGGTAGAGCACACCAAAGTGGGACCAGATCAGGAACATCATAAATAATACGATCCCTACAGTGCAGAAAGAAATTGTTTGGCCTATAGAGTCAGAACTGCCTCTCCAAAGAGCATCCCACCCAACTACCCTATTCCTGTAACCCTTGATTTTATCATGGCTAATCCATTCAGCTTACACATTCCTGGACACTGCAGACAATTTAGCATGGCCACTCAATTGACTGCACATCTTTGGACTAGGGGAGGAAATCAGAACACCCAGCAGAAACCCACACAGATATGGGGAGAACTTGCAAGCTCCACACAGACAATCACCCAAGGCTGGAATTGAACCTAGGTCCTAGGTGCCATGAGGCAGCGGTGCTAACCACTGAGTCACTGTGTTACTCCTGTCCTCAGTCAACTTTAATCCAGCTAAGTTTGCAGTAGTCCCAATGGAGCTGCTGGTAAGTATGTAAAATATTTAAAGAGCCTATTAATCAAGGATTTAACGCACAATTCTAACTTTGGCAGCTAACAGAGCAAGTTTCTCGGCCTGTGTGGAACATGCCAGGGTTAACTCAGATGAGTACACAGCAGGCAGTGCTTATTCACTGACAGGCTGGGAAGGCTTCAGACTGTGAAACTGAAGAACTGCAGCCATGCATATGTGAGAAGCTGCAGTTCACTGCACTTCTTCTGAGAGAGTGCTCCTACTGCTTGACAGATTTCCAACTCCTTGGAAGTCAGTTCATCTGTCTTGGAATCCATTCACCTTGGAATTGCGCCTCCACTTTGCTGCTTGTCTGTCTGAAGAACAAAAAGGGCATCCAAATCAACAGTACAAGCAACACCCATTGATTCCTCCTCAGTTACATGCTGCTTCACAGGACAGTGGGGATAAGCATCCTTTACAGGATGAGGGCGTCACTGACTAGGTTAGCATTTATCACCTATCCCTACTTGCCTAAAGAGCAGTTAACATAGAACATAGAAAAGTACAGCACAGTTCAGGCTCTTCAGCCCACGATGTTGTGCCGTGGAATAATCCTAATCCAAAAATAAAATAACCTAACCTACATTCCCCTCAATTCACTGCTGACAATGTGCATGTCCAGCAGTTGCTTAAATGTCACTAATGACTCCGCTTCCACGACTACCACTGGTAAGCTATTCCATGCGCTCACAACTCTCTGGGTGAAGAACCTCCCTCTGACGTCTCCTCTATACCTTCCTTCTAACACCTTAAAACTATTACCCCTCGTGGCAGTCAATCCTTAAGAGTCAACTATATAACCATGGGTCTGGAATCACATGTAAGCCAGACCTAAAGGACATTAGTGTGCCAGATGGGCTTTTTCCCAGCAAGCAGCAATGGTCATTGTTAGACTCCTAATTCCAGATATTTATTGAATTCAAATTCCACAATTCTGCTGTGGTGGTATTCAAACCCTGGTTCCCAGAACATTAGCTGGGTCTCTGGCTTAACAGTCCAGCGATTAATACCACTGGGCCATTATCTCCCCTCATGGGTTTGTAGCTCAAGAGCCAAGACCCCAACACATGCAGAGAGAATCAGCTCTCTCTCTGTGGATGAGCAACAGAAGAGGTTTGGGTTAGCACATCATTGCTGACATCTGCAGCCTTCTGGAAGAAGAACCCTTCCGAGTCAGCCCAGGGCCACTCATCAGTGACTGCCAAGTTGGCTTCAAATGGATGGATTCCATTTCTGGCTTCTCCGTGGAAATTTTCCCACTGTTCTGCAAACAGAGAAAATAGAGTTATGAGAGTGAGAAATTGAATATGTAGAGAGAAAGAAACAACATTAATTTTGGAGGGTAAATCTGAGGAATCAGCTTGAGGTAGCTCAAAAGTAAGGGAAATTATGAAAGCTGTACGTTGACATTGCTTCTCTTCTGTTAAAGAAATATTATTCATGCCAAGTCTTCATGTACATTTTTGAATGAAAAAAAACAAGAATATAGTCTTTAGAATGCAGTCTAACAAATTAGTCACTGCAGCAATTCTACTGATATTTCCAATAAACAGAATCATTTACCACTGTCTCTGCCTTTTTCACTTGGCTAGGTTTTATTTGGTTTTTAGGGCATTTTTATTTTTTTTACAGTCCATCACAGACATAAAAAGTACATATCAGTAAAGAGTGACATTCAAATCCTGGCATCAACTTGCTGCTGAGAATTGGAAGATCCAGCTATGATTGGCAAAACTAATTCCTGAGCATTTTACTCTTTCTGTACAACATAAGAAAATCACTGAATGCCTCAACATTAAGGGTATTGAAGCATTTTGTTTAAATATTTCTAAATGCTGTCCAGATTGTCAAGGATTATAGTCATGCTGTCACACGTCTGTGCTCCGTTTATTGCAGTGGATGAATTATAACTATGAATCATGTTTTGGCACCAAAGAGCTTTGAGGTGATCAATTTAAGGCTTTTAACCATATTGAGACATTTGCATTTAATTATTTTTGGAGACACTAATTTCGTATCATACAAACAGCTTGTTCTGAAAAGATTCTTCTAGTCTGTAATAAAGAATTGAATAATTACAAAGGAGCAACTGTGAAATATGTCGGACCCTTCACAGTTTTGGAAAAAGTAACTTCAGCTTTAAAACAACAGAAAATGATAAGTTCTGAAAATCTGGTGGTTTGGTTGAATTCTTTAGTATTTTACAGCTCATAAAACAATCAGAAGATATCTAATGCTTAAAAGTATTGTTTTCCAATATTAATAATCATTAATGTCTACAAATTACTTTTCTATTTTGTTTGAAGTATGAGTGCCTGTACACAATGTAGTTTGGTAAATTTGAATATTTTGAATCTGATAAGTGTGGCTTTGTATAATGAAGAGCCAGAGGGCATAAGTTTCTGATGAACATCAAAATATCAAAATGAATGGATAGGTGAATTGTTATTTTCACATGGAAACCACAGTGGAAGCAGGGCTGACAATAAAAGTGAAGTGGAGAAATACTTTTAAAGGAAAAAAGTAGAAAGTTGCATAGGGAAAGGCTGGGGAATGGGACTAATTGGAATGCTGGCAAAGGTACAAAAGACCAAATGGCCTCCTTCTGGCCTGTAAAATATTATTATACAGTGGAAAAATATTGTTCTATAGGCTTTCAGCTTCATCTTGGCTCCAGAAGTTAGTTAGCAATTTAAGCTTGAGGCAGGCAGAACAAAAAAATTACTAGCTGTGAATGTAATACCTTCTTCCTAGTCTCCCATTATTAAGGAAACAATTTAGGTTTTCCTTCAACGAAAACAAAAACTGAAGAAAGGCCATTAAAAGAAACATTAACTCTGTTTTGCCTCCACAGAAGCTGTCAGATTTGCTGAGTTTTTCTAGCAATTTCTGTTTGTTTCTGATTTCCAGCATGCACAGTTCTTTGAGTTTCTCTTGAAATTTTAAGTATACGTTCAAACTGACAGTTAGCAATGAAATTCTTGTCTTTTTAAAGATTTTCAAGTACATAATTGCACTGTAAGATAAATTAACAAGCGTGATAACACCACAATGCACAGTGAAATCTAAGTTTATAATTTAAAGAGCTACTGGTCTAGGGCATTGAAATTTTTACAACTAAAAATTTGATATAAAATTTCCATTTTTATGCTTCAGGAAAGAGAATGATTTGTCAGACTGGAATGCACCATTGTTTTTATTCTGAATAAGATATCCGACTGCAAACTTCCAAAGAATTCTTAAAAGCCTATCCTAGACAATTATTCATATTTAATAACATATGTAAATTGTAACTAGATTATATTAAAATAATTGATTTCTTATTGTTACATGCACTGTGATACAGTGAGAGGTGTTGCATGCTAAACAGTCAAATCATACCTTACATAAATACATCAGGGTAGTAGAACAGAATGTAGTATATAGTGTTATAGCTTGAGAGAAGGTGCAGGGAAAGATCATCTCCAATATGAGAGGTCTGCTCATAAATCAGATCACAGTACAGAAGAAGCTGTTCTTAAATCTGTTTCAGAGATAGTGGGAACTGCAGATGCTGGAGAATGTGAGTTAACAAGTTATAGATCTGGATGAACACAGCAGGCCAAGCAGCATCAGAGGAGCAGGAAAACTGACCTTTCGGGTCTTCTTCAGAAATGAAGAAGTGTCCAGACCCAAAACATCAGTCTTCCTGCTCTTCTGATGCTGTTTGGCTCACTGCGTTCATCCAGCTCTACACCTTGTTATCTCAAATCTGTTGGCCTGTGTTTTCAAGCTTTGGTATCTTCTGCCCATTGGAAGAGAATATAGCCAGGGTGAGAGAGGTCTTTGATTATTTTAGATTAGATTAGGTTCCCTACGGTGTGGAAACAGGCCCTTCGGCCCAACAAGTCCACACCGCCCTTTGAAGCATCCCATCCAGGCCTATCCCCCCCATAACCCTGAACACTACAGGCAATTTAGCATGTCCAATCCACCTAGCCTGCACATCTTTGGACTGTGGGAGGAAACCGGAGCACCCGGAGGAAACCCACGCAGACACGGGGAGAATGTGCAAACTCCACACAGACAATCACCCGAAGCGGGAATCGAACCCGGGTCCTTGGCGCTGTGAGGCTGCAGTGCGAACCACTGCACCACCGTGCTGCCCTGTGTTGGCTGCTTTCCCGAGGCAGCAAGAAGTGTGGACAGAGGCAGTGGAAGGAAGGTTGGTTTTCATGATAGACTGGGCTGCTTTCACAACTGTCTTAAGATATCAAAGTGCGGAGCTGGATGAACACAGCAGGCCAAGCAGCATCTTAGGAGCACAAAAGCTGACGTTTCGGGCATAGACCCTTCCTCTCACAACTGTCTGTAGTTTCTAATGGTGTTGGGCAGAGCAGTTGCCAGACCAATCTATGATACATCCAGATAGGAATGCTTTCTATGGTGCATCTATAAAAATTGGTGATTCAACATAGCAGGATATTATAACTGTTTCCTTCCACCTCTGTCCCCTTACCCTTTTATAAAATCATTGCTCCATTACACCAACTCAGTCTATACTCATAGTTCCAAATGTTGTACATCAGAATAGCTTTCTGTTAATGCAATGTAGATTAATTTGTATCAATTCTTGGCGTTGCAGGTGATTGATGGAACTTCATGTGGCCCTGATACCACATCAATTTGTGTCCAAGGTCAATGTGTAAAAGCTGGCTGTGACCATATCATTGGATCCAGCAAGAAATTTGACAAATGCGCAGTATGTGGTGGGAATAGCTCAACATGCAGGAAAATAAGTGGCTCTCTGAACAAGTCCAAGTATGTTTAATTTTCTATTCTTCAAAGTTAAAAGCTATCAAGAAACCTATATGATACGGTGGAAGAATTGTGCTTTGATAGTTCAGAAATATTTGTATGATTTGATCCTATTGCTGGAAAGAAAAATTATTTAGCAAATGTAATAAACTTAAGTTTTGCTAACTTTAAATTTATAAATAAAACTAGTTAAAATATTAACTGTAGCATGCAATAGTTAAAACACTCAAATATTGCATTCTGAATTTGGCATTTTAGTCATGGTGCTCAAACCTGCTCTAAAGAATGATTAGTGATAATGGGAACTGCAGATGCTGGAGAATCCAAGATAATAAAATGTGAGGCTGGATGAACACAGCAGGCCCAGCAGCATCTCAGGACCACAAAAGCTGACGTTTCGGGCCTAGACCCTTCATCAGAGATGGGGATGGGGTGAGGGTTCTGGAATAAATAGGGAGAGAGGGGGAGGCGGACCGAAGATGGAGAGAAAAGAAGATAGGTGGAGAGGAGAGTATAGGTGGGGAGGTAGGGAGGGGATAGGTCAGTCCAGGGAAGACAGACAGGTCAAGGAGGTGGGATGAGGTTAGTAGGTAGGAGATGGAGGTGCAGCTTGGGGTGGGAGGAAGGGATGGGTGAGAGGAAGAACAGGTTAGGGAGGCAGAGACAGGTTGGACTGGTTTTGGGATGCAGTGGGTGGAGGGGAAGAGCTGGGCTGGTTGTGTGGTGCAGTGGGGGGAGGGGACGAAGTGGGCTGGTTTTGGGATGCGGTGGGGGAAGGGGAGATTTTGAAGCTGGTGAAGTCCAATTTGATACCATTTGGCTGCAGGGTTCCCAAGCGGAATATGAGTTGCTGTTCCTGCAGCCTTCAGGTGGCATCATTGTGGCACTGCAGGAGGCCCTTGATGGACATGTCATCTAAAGAATGGGAGGGGGAGTGGAAATGGTTCACGACTGGGAGGTGCAGTTGTTTATTGCGAACCGAGCGGAGGTGTTCTGCAAAGTGGTCCCCAAGCTTCCGCTTGGTTTCCCCAGTGTAGAGGAAGCCACACCGGGTACAATGGATACAGTATACCACATTAGCAGATGTGCAGGTGAACCTCTGCTTAATATGGAAAGTCATCTTGGGGCCTGGGATGGGGGTGAGGGAGGAGGTGTGGGGGCAAGTGTAGCACTTCCTGCGGTTGCAGGGGAAGGTGCCGGGTGTGGTGGGGTTGGAGGGCAGTGTGGAGTGAACAAGGGAGTCACAGAGAGAGTGGTCTCTCTGGAAAGCAGACAAGGGTGGGGATGGAAAAATGTCTTGGGTGGTGGGGTCGGATTGTAGATGGCGGAAGTGTCGGAGGATGATGCGTTGTATCTGGAGGTTGGTGGGGTGGTGTGCGAGAACGAGGGGGATCCTCTTTGGGTAGTTGTGGCGGGGGCGGGGTGTGAGGGATGTGTTGCAGCTTTTGTGCTCCTGAGATGCTGCTGGGCCTGCTGTGTTCATTCAGCTTCACATTTTATTATCTAAAGAACGATTAGTTTCTTGCAAGCTAGTTATTTTGAGAATTTAGGAAAAATAACTTAAGGACAGTTAAACCCTTTTGCCGAAGGCAATGTTGTGACTGCGAGGAGGCCAATCAATAAGAAATGACATTAACACAAATTACCAATAACAAACACATAACAAAAGAAAGTACAGATATCTTAAAATATATGAAATGGTTGGGTCTATAGTGACATTCTTGGTACAATGGATCCTCATCTGTGAGTTGGGAAGAGTCATTATAGAAGCATTCAGAGTTAAGCAAGCAAAATGAGGCTAGAGGAAGAGACCACTAAATCTAAAGACTTGCCATGAATCATAGGCATGATGGGCTGAATAGTTCTATTACGTTGGTGATTTTTTTGGCATCCTACTGGACCTGCTAATTGTTAACCTCCTTTCAGGTGGGGTTGTTGATTTCAAGCAAATTGGACCCAACCCAGTATAAATACATTGCTGAACGAAAGTGAGACTGCCTTCCTCTCTAGTTTTTAGTTGCAATTCCACCAAAATTTCAGAAACAGTTGAAGATTGGTCTGCTGTAATTTCAGATGCCTGAAATCTCATTTCATGCTTCTTCATTTTGTTATTAAAAACGCTTGACCATGTCAACTGCACAGCACATCACAACAAATCTGATGAAAATAAATTAATTATTCAGTTTTCATTTGTTTGTGCTTTTTTCTTGTCTTCCTAGGTACGGCTATAATGATATTGTGACAATCCCTGCTGGAGCAACCAATATAGATGTCAAACAGCGGAGCCACAAGGGGATTAAACATGATGGTCATTACCTAGCTGTGAAATTGTTGGATGATAAATATATTCTGAATGGAGACTATTCTGTGATAACAGTAGAACAAGATATTCCGATCGGTGGGGCTATTCTCAAATATAGTGGCTCCTCTACCACTCTGGAAAGAATTCAAAGTTTCAAACAGCTTCAGGAGCCACTGATAATTCAGCTGCTGTCTATTAGTATAGATACATTGCCTCCCAGAGTGAAGTATAGTTTTTTCATCCCCAAAGATGTCTTATTTAGCAAGCAGAAAGCCAAAACTAACAAGAAGTCCCCTAATGCCATCAAACAATCCATTGCTTCTCAATACACACTTGGTGAATGGTCAGAATGTTCTCGTACCTGTGGATCTGGTTGGCAGAGAAGAAATGTGGAATGCAAGGACCATGATGGCAATGTGTCCTTGGAATGCAACTGGGCATTGAAGCCGGAAGACATCAGACCCTGTGCTGATACGCCATGCCCACTTTGGCAACTGGGCTCTTGGTCCTCCTGTTCAAGAACTTGTGGCAAAGGAGAAAGGAAGCGAACTGCTCTATGTGTTGAATACACTGGCAAAACCGCAGAAGACGATAAATGTGATCTTTCCAAGAAACCCAAATCTGCAACTGAGGAGTGCTTCTTGCAGGAGTGCTAAACATGGCTACTTTTTAATGTGAAAAGCAATACAATCTGACAGCCCATACTAACCAGACGTGACCTTGCTTAGCTTCAGGGTTGTGTAGCCATAGAAAAATGGAGAAAATGCACTAACTGACGCAAATAGGTCAACAAAGTAGACCTGTTTGATGTAGTAAGACAGCAAATACCACTGTATATCTTTTCATTGTTTTGCCAGATAGTTATCTACCTCAGATGATAGAGAACGTTGCCTTTCAGAAGTTAGGCTAATATACTGTAAGTTTTTCTTATTTGCTGCTGTTTCAGTCTTAACGCTCAACAAGTCGACGTTGGAAAGACGACAAACCTGTAATCATAGTAACTGTAATTTAAGAATTAAAAGGTACTGCCTTTGGTGTGTGTATAATAGTTTGTTACATATCAGTCCCATACAACAATGTGTAAATTTTATGGAAGATTTAAAACTAATTCAGATGTAGCATTCCAATACTATATATAGAGTACCTGAGGTATCCTATACCTTCAATGAAGGAGTGTAGTTATTTTTAAGCTTCCTTTTAAAGCTATTTATTTTTGTACAGTTTATATCTTGTACTTCAGATTGTGTTTTTAGATGCTGCTGTGTTACAAACAAGAGTACTTCTTCTTCCCCTTTATCTGTATAGATGCTTTACTTGGATGCACACCTGGTTGTAAGCTCCTGTGTGGCAAATAAGGAGATGCTGGTCAAACTGAGAGCACGTGAAAATAAGTCGACTTTGTTTTATTAACACTTTATAAAATTGTGATCATGTAAGAACTCTGCCACTTTAGTGAATAATGCAGGATTTGCTCTGCCAACAGCCCTGTTTAATCTCGCACAATAAATCATGGATTATAACTTTTATTCTACTTTCTAGATTTATGTTTTTTTAAAAAGGTTGTCAGTAACTCCTTCCTTTTGCTCCTTGTTTCATGTGTTATTCCTTCTATTTTATTTTCTTTGTCTCCCTGTGATTTCATTGAAGGAGATTAATCATATCATTAGTTTTATCTGTTATTGTAAGTCTCTCATCTCCACAATCAATTAATTCAAAATCTTGTTTCGTCAGCAGAGGATTTTAACTGTTAGTCAAAGTAAATATACATGTTAAAATTCATTCATGATGCTAGAGTTGCCATTCTTAATAGATAAGAATTCATTGGAACTGTAGTATGGTCTCGGTCTCAACCTTTTATTCCAGCTTTAGGTGAGACAACAGTAGATTTGAGAACAATGAAAACTTTGCTGTTTCTATCAACAAAAAACCCAACCCTTCACCGTTTATCAACTAATTACAGGAGTGTGTTATAATTTCTCTGAACCTATATTTAATGGTCTAGGCAAGAAGGAAAAATACATCAAAAGCAATTTCAGTAATAGTGAAAGCTGATTTTTTTTGTAGTTGTACCAAAGTCTGATCAAAGCCAGAAGGCATACCAGTAGAATTTCTAAACACAGTTCTGAATTCAATTCTTTTTTCCATGACAGAGAAAAAAACATGCTTTACACATAATAATGCAGCAAGCATAAGTAAAAGATTTTTGATTTCCCAGCCAACACCTTATCCTGTTCATGCACAATCCATGCTGACTTGAATTATACTTTCTAAATTCTAAGAATAACCAATATTCCAAGCTGGCGAGGCATAATTGTTTGCTAATGTCTATTCTGGAGGGATTTTCACAATCTCCGTGTCTGTTCAAAAATGAAAGTTTTTAAAAATTGAAGTTTTCATGAGTGTAGAATGATGAAATACAGAAGGCATGGATTTAAACTAATGGATCTGTAAATGACTAAGAGAACCTGTTTACACAAATAATGTCAAGTCTATGTCAAGTAACAAGTTCTGAGAACTGAAAACTTGCAGGAATTATTTAACATTAAGAAAACAGCACATATTATGAAACTCTTCACAAAAGTTTCACACTCCATATCTGAAGTGGAAAATTGGATTAGAACCAAACATTGTTGGATTATTTCCTCCAAACGTTACGTGGCGCATCGAAGAAATACAAAATAAAAGTAGTATTTTAAACATTGGAGTCAATAACTAACATGTTTTAGTTAAGAATCTTCCTATGATTTACTTGTCCAGTGTAATATTTAACTTATAACTAAATTTGACCTAGTAGCTTTTAATTTGTAGACATCAATGTTGAGCAGTAATTTCCAACTTATCAAAGAGTCAACAGATGTAAAGCAGATTCCAGTTAGTCCCTTCTCTTTGACACTATACCAAGGAGATCATGGTTAAATCAAGCCTAGTCAACCCATTTCAGGTTAAGGGAAAAGCAATTTCACAATGAACATGAAAAACATTATGAAAATTTAGAAATTGTACATAACTATGATAGACAAACAAAATTCCAAAATTTGGGCGGCCAACAAATTAGGACAGCTGGATATTTTCAGTGAAAGTTGGAAACAGATCAAAGTCAACAAGACTATCTAGAAATCTGAGACATCGTAATTCCCCAGTAAATCCCTGCCAGGTAAATAAGCAATGGGTTATTTGTGTAATAAATAAATGAGAAATTATAGTATCCACCCTACTGTAAATTCAAAATGAGTGGTGCGCGGAAACAAAAGACTGTTCATGCAGCAATTGCATGTCATAATTTTCTGACAGTTTGGCTGGCATTTACCAGATGAGCAGAATTTTACTCCAAATAAATATTTTCTTCAGTTCCCACCACAAACCCCGTGCCTCTCCTCAGCATCTTTCCAAAATTAAACCACACTATTTTCAGCATTGATGAAGTATTTGACACTAAGGTAAGCTAACTGGTTTATATCCACGTCCTCACACAGATTGCCAATTTTTGCAACACTAGTATGCTCTGCCCCTACTTCAGCTCATCTGTTACTGAAGCTCTGATCCATGCATTTATTTCCTCAAGATCTGACTATTCAAACATACTTCTATCAATGAGAAAGGTGTGGCATATCAAAGAGTAGAAACAAGGTATGAGAGGAAGATAGTGATAGACATAATGAGGTTCAGTGAACATCAAGAAGGGCAGGAAGAAAAAACAAACTGGCAATATATCAACAATCAAAATTAGATATTATAAATATACCACAAAGAAATAAACTTAACAGCTCTGTATCTGAATGTATATAGCATTCATAACAAAGTATATCTAGAAATAAAATGCTAATCACATTAACAGCAATTATAAAACTGCAGGATTGTTGAAAAATCCATGTGGATCAAATCTCTTCAATGGAAGAAAATCTGCTACCCTTACTGAGCTGGCTTATATGTGACCCCAGACCCACATCAATGTAGTTGCATCCTAAATGCTGTCTGAAATGGCCTAGCAAGTCACTAGGATGGCTAAGGAGTCTTACTACCACCTTCTCAAGACCAATTAGGAGTGGACATAACTGCTGGCCTGTCAGCAATGCTAGCATTCCACAAATAATCAAAAAATACCATATAAATAACCTTGATCCAACACCCTTTGCCAACAATGTTACCCCAGCTAATCTGCATTAAAGTGATATTGCTTTGAGTGATAAGTTTTGGCACATAGGCTTAGGCGAATTTCCTTTATTGTCTTCCAAGAGTTATTAGATCTCTCAGATGTAACTCACTCAAAAGCAATTAATTTTTACAAGGTTAAAAGTGGTTCATTATGCCCACCTGAGATGGCAGGCCCGGAATTCGATAAATCATCTGAAAGCTGGTACATCTGACAATGTTGTACACGTTCAATGCTGAATGACTTTACCAACCAAGATTGGGTGCTCAGATCACTGGAATGAGTCTTGAATTGACAGCAATTTCATGAGGTGAGATCAGTGGCCACTGAACCTCAATGAACATCCAAAATCCTAACCCCCAGACATCTTAACTACAATGAATCAAAGGTAGAGAGTCTGAGGGCAATTGCTGAATGAGGCCACTCCCACCAGAAATGAGACAGAACTCAACAGTCTCACGAATGTCTAATGACCACGATGCAATTTTTAGATGTCTGTTGTCTCAAAAATGAGCTTGTTGTCAAATAATATTTAATTCACAAGCTGGAATCCTGAATTGAACTTCTAAAATCACAGACATAATTTTTAAAAGTAAAGGCTAAAGCTGACAAACTCTGAATCAAGCTTGCCTACCTCAAGTTGCAATTCTATGTGTTCCACACTCTAATCCACTGGAATGGGGAAAGCATTTCTGCAAAGCTTATTAAAGATAATGACCTCAGGGAATATGAGGAACCCACATATGTTTATCATCCATTCATGGGATGAATGCGTTTACTGCCAATTACTAATTGGCCTGGAAAACGTGATGGTGAGCTTTCTGCAATCCTTTCTACAGTCCTTGGGCACAGGGACACCCACTGTTCTATTAGAAATTTGGTTCCATGAATTTAGCCCAGTGACAGTAAAGGGTCAGTGATAAAGTTTCAAATGGGGATGATGACTTGGATGTAAACTTGCAAGTGGTGTGTCTCTGTGAATCTGCTGCCCTTTCCTTTCCAGATGGCGAGGTCGCAGAGGTGGGAGATCCTGTCAAAGGAGCCATGGTGAATTGCTGAGGATACAGTTTGAACTCATTCATAAGGGATCAGGGCAATCAATTGAGGAATTCAGTTGTTAAAGATGAACCATTAAGTTGAATCACTTAAACAAGAGGATGATGGTTCAAAGATAGTGGGAACTGCAGATACTGGAGAACATGAGATAACAAGGTGTAGAGCTGGATAAACACGGCAGGCCAAGCAGCATCAGAGGAGCAGGAAGGCTGACATTTCAGGCCTGGACCCTGCAGAAAATCACACAAGTCCAGCCTTAAACAAAGCGACAACCAAACTATCAATTGTACTTTTTATTAATTTTCAGGATTCCAATTTTGACCAGCCTATCATTTTGTGATCTGTAATTTATTTGTGTGTGTACTTTGGAAGGTAGTTTTATTATTTTAAGTAGAATTCTTTCAATATAATACAAAAACTAACCTGTATTTGTTAAATACAGAAAAACCTGTGCAGTTACCTCTCTTTATTTGCAGTGTGTAAACAGTTAGATAATCACTAAATCAGTAAATGTACCCTTTTCAAAAACAAGAAAAAACCCTGTTTTAGTCAAACACAAAGATATTCCATCCCTTCTTGGCTGATTGTAATGCTGTAAATGGATAATATGAACACCTCTGTCACTTGTACCAGGCACTATTGGCCAGAAACAATGCAACAATTTTTTGTGTGAGGTGAAGGGAAATTACATGGATAAAGAACAAGCTGTAGCAGTTCACAGGCTAAAGTCAAATGAAACCTGAATCCACATGGGTTCTTTTCATTTGCTTAAGACAGATGACACGATTCCTCTACTGAATTCATGCCTATTCGGAGCAATAGACAACTTTACCCTTCACCCTTCCTGTCTCTGAAACTCTAGAGACTTGCCCTGAAGCATCCCACAACCTTAGATGTGTGATATCCACACACATTTAAAAACTCAAAGTTCTCAGTTCATCCACTGCAGCATTCACCTATACTTCTTCGCACTCAGGCTTTGATCTGCAATTTGTGCACAGTTAAACACAATAGTCCCAAAATAGAACAGTCTAATCTGGTCTCAGTCTATCAATAACCATAACCTTGTACTTAAATTTAGATATTCCGGAAGTACATCTGATGCAACCATTTCAGATTTAATTAATGTGTTGGAAACTACACAATTCTTTGACAATGCTCGATGGAAGTCATCTTTCACATAAAATCAATGGCATTTAAGAGTGAGGCAATCTATAATATTTTTTCACAGCCCCCAACAGCTGGTTACAGAGCTCTGTTGCCAGAATGTTTGAAACATTCATACCAGTCCTTTTCTTGAGGGAATTCTGTACTGTACTGTGTAGTTAAGAGAATCAACATGTTGAATGAATATCAGAAATACAAATAAATGAACAAAATAATTCCCAGTTTTGAAGAAGCTAGAAAAGGTATCATGGCATGCATTTCCAGCATGTGATGTTAACTGAGTGATTTGCTAAGTTAGTTATAAGGTAATTAAATAAGAATAAACAACAGAATATTTTTTCTAAGTTTGTGCATATGCACAATGTCAGGAATGAAATCCTTCAGACTGGAAACTGCTTTATGAAAAATGGTTATAGAATGATATGTATGGCATATTATCTTCAAAATTTACCAGTTTTAATCCTAAATTGCATTCTCATATTAAAAGTGAGAAAAGTTTTTTTTCAAAATTTACATCCTCATTATTTTATAAAGCTCAACATGGTCATTTCTCAGCCTCCTGTGCTCCGGTGAAAAATGTCTCAGCCTATCCAGCCTCTCCTTATAATTCAAACCGTCCACTCTTGGCGATATCCTGGTAAATCTCTTCTGAATCCTCTCCCGCTTATAAATATCCTTTCTATAACAGGGAGACCAAAACTGGGCTCAGTACTCCAGAATAGGCCTACCAATGTTCTATGCAACCTCAACATAACATCCCAACTTCTATACTCAAAGATCTGAGCAATGAAGGCAAGCATTAAGAAATTAAGATCATAATGTCTTTAAATTTTGATTTCTGCTTTACCAAAACATCAAGCTGAACATTATTATGTATTTACAATTGTTTGTTAATAATCCAAAATATAAGTAAAACTTGTTCAGGCACATAACTCTTTGAGGTTTACATCACATATAGATAAGGTGGTTGAAAAGGCATTTAACATGCTAGTCTTCATTGCTCAGACCTTTGAGTATAGGAGTTGGGACATTATGTTGGTGTTGTGCAGGACAATGGTGAGACCTATTCTAGAATACTGAGTTCAGTTCTGGTCTCCCTGTCATAGGAAGGATATTATTAAGCCAGAGAGGGTTCAGAAGAGATGTTGCTGACAATGGAAGGTTTAAGTTATAAGGGGCGCCTGGATATGCTGGGACTTCTTTCACTCTAGCATCGGAGGTTGAGAGGTAACCTAATGAAGGTTTATAAAATACTGAAGGGTATAGGTAAGGTGAATGGCAGGTCTCTTTCCCCTAGGGTGGGGGATTTCAAGACTAGGGAGTCTTTTTTAAGGTGAGATGAGGGAGAACGATTTAAAAAAGATATGGGGGGCAATTTTTTTACAGAGACTGGTTCATGTGTGAAATGAACATCTAGAGAAAGTGGTGGATGCGGATACAGTTACAACATTTATAAGACATTTAAATAAGTACATGCATAAGAAATGTTTGGAGGGAAATGGGCCAATTGCAAGCTAGTGGGGCTAGTTTAGTTTGGGATTATGGTTGGCATGATTTGGTTGGACCGAGGGGTCTGTTTTTGTGCCATATGACTCTTTGACTCTATGATTCTGCAAAACATAGACAAGATGCCTATTTGGCTTAGGAATTGTTTAATGTGTCCACAAGCTCTGAAACACACTAGTGGGTTGAAGTTTCACATTTGCAATCAGAAAAAAATAATTACAAGCTCAAAACTATATACTTTCTGAGACAGGTCCTTATGATTCCACTGCTTTTGTCATTTGGATATGACCTGAAACTTTGAGTAACTTGTGTGTTTTTATAGAACTCTCATTTGTAAAGTTAGCAATCCCAATAATGATCCCTTTTCATCTACCCTCTCCCAATTCACCACAGCTTTCGAGTGTTCATCTTTCTCTAATCTTAAATCAATTTCTTAGCCTTTCTCAACACTAACATGTAATTCCCACAAATTTGGGCAGAATTAATTAACTTTTGTATAGAATATTCCTAACCATCTTCTGCAACTTTGGGTATTACCAAGCTTTAGAGTTTGCTGCTATCTGAAAAAATCTTCCTCAAAAAATTCGATAAATTTAATTACAACAGATCTTCATCTCCTAGCACCAAATTACTCACTATGCAGTAGGTTTTTCTCATGCTAATAAATCCTCATCTTTACATTTAATATCCTAACTCTGTTACATCAATCCTTTTTGAATTTGGATAGCATCTTAACTTGCATTGAATCTATTGGCCTTTCTCCAGTGACCAGTAATTCAATTCCTAATTATTACAATTCCACAAATCCCTCAATTGTCTTCCTCAACAGTCTCAGAAGAACACCATTATATCTCTCTGATTTAATTATTTTGAGCTCTGTCTTCTATGTGGGACTGTTATTTCACTCATAATCAAGTGAACCTTTTGCAAATAATGCAAGAGCAAAATATTGTACAGTCTGAAAATCTGAAATAAAATCAGAAATTGCTGGAAATATTCACCATCTCAGGTGGTATCCGAGGAGAAAAATGAAATGAATGCTCCAAGTTAACGGCCCATCAGTAGGTTGATTTCTACTTAGTTAATTTCTGTTATGGTAAGGTATATTACTCATGTCTTTTGTACTTTAAATAACAAGTCAAACAATTATTATCTAGCCCATATCCTCAGATTTGAGTAACATTGGATGGAATCTTATAAGGGTTTGAGCAACATGGACTGTGGCAAGAGATAATGGGAACTGCAGATGCTGGAGAATCCGAGACAACAAAGTGTGGTGCTGGATGAACACAGCAGGCCAAGCAGCATCTCAGGAGCACAAAAGCTGACGCTTCGGGCCTAGACCCTTCATCAGAAAAAAGGGGTCTGTGGCAAGATATGTTACAGAGCCAGATGTGAAATCCCATGAGGCTCATCTGGATGTCAGGAACATCTCACACTGTATATTTCCTAAGCACTCAGCAGTGCTGAGTTGCCAAATCAAGCAAGATTATTAACTTGCTGATGACCCAGCTTTGATTCATTAATATTCTATTTTACCAATCTTGCCAAACAAAGTAGATGTCAAGGAAACCTGACATGAAAAACAGTGAGTGCCTGACAACTTCAGATCATCACATATTCTGAACAATGTTCATGGACACACACACGCGCGCGCACACACACACACACACACACACACACGCACCACACCGCCATTGGCAATCTGATATATACCAGCCTCTAAAAACACTATGGCACATCTCTGATCCACTTACAAGTCTCTTCTGCACTTCAATGCTGCAGCGAGGACACTGTGTATTAAGGGACACACAACCAGCTCATGGACTGGGCCAGGCTGCATTGTCTGGTTTCTTCGATTGCAGTGCTCACTTGCTCTGAACCTTGGCGCTGACAGCATTCCTTCTTCGCATTGTCTTTCCTTGCCTTGCCTTTTCATGCTTTCACTCCATCAGCCAGAGATACCAGGCTCATATTACGCCTGTTCTGACCATGTTGTTTAACACATACACAAAGAAAAGGAGCTTGTGCTGGCTGCCTGCAGGACTCAGTGAAAGGGGATAACTTTTGCTCAGAAGGCTAAAGGCAGGCTCTGATAACAGCCCAGCAGCAAAATCACAGTCAGGGTGATCAGAGTCAAGAAATTCTCCACGTAAGGGGTAAGAAGCAAATGTTGGGCAGCCAGCCACCCGTATTGACTCTTTCTGCCCTACTTTGGACTGTGTTCCTCCTGGGATGAGAGTGAGGCCATTGACTTTCTTCCTGTAGTGATAGACATCCCTCCAGAAGGCTAAGACTGTTTTAATCTGGGCGATAACTGCAAACTAGGTTGACATTGTCTGGTGTTGTGGCCTCCACTGCTGGTCCTGGGGAAGAGGAAGTCCCAACATTGCACCTCTCCGTCGAGCCAGAACGTCCAGGGCCCTGGCTGCCTGGTCCAGAGACTATGTCAAGAACAATTCAGCACAGCTCCAGATTGTATCAGTCATAATTGGAACTGCAGATGCTGGAGAATCCGAGATAACAAGGTGTAGAGCTGGATGAACACAGCAGGCCAAGCAGCATCAGAGAAGCAGGAAGGCTGAAGTTTCGGGCCTATTCTGATGAAAGATCTGGGAGTCAGCCTTCCTGCTCCTCTGAGGCTGCTTGGCCTGCTGTGTTCATCCAGCTCTACAACTTGTTATTTCAGCTCCAGATTGAGAGGGCTCACGACAAGCTTTTAAAGATAGTGCGGGAGTAACTAATATTGGTCAATTCTGGCATTTCTGTTGATTGGGGAGTTATTCCAGGAATGGCACATGGTGAAAAAAGACTGGAATCATACATGAGGGCTGCTGTTGGGCCGGAGTAGGTCATTTAGGAGACAAATTGGTTCAATAAGATTCAGCCCTTTGTATCTTTCACTGTTCTGTCTTCAACTACAATTTTGCTACAGTATCACTGACAATAAGGATTTCAATAAATTTCAGATTGGGAATGTATTTGAAAATTAGGTTGACAGGAATGATCAAATACCTCAAGATGCATTTAATCTTGGAGCATTAACCTTCTTAATTATTTGTTAATAATGTACACTTCCAAAAGGAAGTGTTTCCAAAAAGTAACTATTTATTAATCCAGAAGCAGGTGTAACTTATCTAATAACTGGTAGAAACAAATTCACTAGTAATTTAATTGGAGTCAATGAATTTGTGCAGAACAAGGCAAGAAGATAAATAATTATTTCAGTTGGCAGATTGATATTTCACAATCAATGGTAGTTGTCTCTTGATTTGAGGATGACATCTATATACAGCTGTAATTTTTCTGGGCCATTAGTCATCATGTGATTGAACAGGCTGATTCTCAAGGGATAGGTCTTTGGCCATATGGGGCAGGATGTTCTCAGAGGTAGTCGGGTCTGGAATGTTACAGTAGCTTCCTTTTATATCTCCCTGCTGCCATTCAGCTTCATTGGTAGGAGATTTTGGCTCAGATCGTGAGGCAGTTAGAGGAGTTGGCTGCTGTCATTCATTAATATCAATGCTATCATTCTTCAAGGAGAACTTCAGAGTGCATCTGAAGTGTTTTCTTCGTTGTTTGCTGGAATTTTGGCCATTTGAAAATTGAGAAAACAGGACCTAGCAGGGAGATGCTTTTCAGCTTTCAAAATACAGTGTACATTAAGGTTAGGGTTATCCTAACCCCAATCCTAATGCAGTGCATTGAAGATTATTTTGCATGAATATTTGCAGAAATAGTTTCATAAATGACATTTGAAGGCTTCAAGAAAGCTTCAAAAAGAACACTGAAGTTCCTTTGACAATCTTCTCATTGAATGTGGTGGATGCCAAAAGCATTGCAGCTGGAAATTCTCCAGATTCTTGTCTATTACTGACAGTCTAATTTCACTGCAGTACAGATGTGTGGTGACAGCAACTAGTCTGTATACTTTGGTGACATGCAGAGGTCATTGTAGTTAAATACCTGGTTTGCAGAAGGCAGGACTGCCGCAGCTCATCTGGGAAAAAAGCAAAGAGCTACGGATGCTGAAGATCTGAAACAAAAACAGAAATTGCTGGAGGAACTCAGCAGATGTGACAGCATGTATGGAAAGAAAGCAGAAATAATGTTTGGAGTCCAGTGGCCTTTCTTTAGAACTCTTCTGTAGCAATTTCTGGTTTTGTTGCAGCTGATCTGATGTTGGATCTGCTCATAAATAGTGGCCTCTTGAGAGGGATGACTGCCAAGGTATGGAAACTGCTTAACAAATAGCATGATTCTCTCTTACAATATATGTGGGAAGTGGAATATTTGGCTGACCAGGTTTCAGTTGGTATGTCAGATTTTTTTGGCAACATTCAAGGACAGGTCAAGGTTTTTCTATGCAGAATTGCAAAGATCGAAAATGGCTGCAGATCTGCTGCTGCCACCAATTTAAGGCATATATGTCTGTACTGGACTGATTGGTTTTTGCATGGGCATTGAAGAGATTTCCATCGAGACATCTTTCCCTGTTGAGGGCAATAGCCCCTGCCACAGAGATTGTAAATATTATGGGAGTTATCACACAGCCTTTCTTGAATCGAATCTGGATTTTGAAGGCATCTGTTTCAGACCTCCAACTCTCTACAATTACTGTCATATCATCACAAAGCATTTTCAGCAGTGATGAAGTTTCTTGAAATCCAAATCTTCAGAATACAATCCAGACAGCATCATCATTTACTGAATCAAAGACTTTCATCAGGGCAATGAGCACAATGAATAGAATAGAATAGAATTGACATTCTTTATTGTCACTTGTACTGCAATACAGAATTATAAGAGTAAAGGGACAAGTTTTTACAATGGTTGTCTTTTAATGGCACCATCTTAGGTGCAAGTACCTAGGTACAAACCTCACAGAGTAAAGAAAGTCATAGTCTTACACAAAGAGGATTAAAGGAAAGCATAAGCATTACCTACAGAGGTAGTTCCAACACAGTGAAAAGATTTTACAATATAGTCTGATAACAGCAGTTCAGAATGTGGTGCTGAGCCAAAGTCCAGCAATTGTCCCGTGTCTCTCTAGCCTTCAGTTGGGTCCTCACCGGCACTCAGAGGCAACCAGGTAGGTTGTGATGTACCTGGGATTCCTATCTTGGTCCTTCCATTGTTCTGGGACTCGGCTCCCTCATTGTTCCAGGGGCACGGGCTCTCTGTCACCGCCTCGAGCTGCCTGCTTTTGCACTCACTATTGGTCATTTTGGGCTCCTGCTCCTGCCTATCCTACATGTGACTTTACACCCACAGCAATGTGATTGACTCTTAACTGCCATTTGACCATTTAGGGATGGACTGGCAAGCAACATCCGTAATTTCATGAATGAATAAAAGGATAAACCATCATGGAGGCTTTCTTCAGGCACAGGGAGTATGTTATTCAGAAAAATATATTTCAGAATTTTTCCTGTTATGGACATGAGGAAAGCACCTTGATAATTTCCACAGCATGACGTATCTCCCTTCTTGCAGGTAGCTGCTATTGTCACATTTCCAGTTTAGTGGATTTCACTTCCCTCCCAAACCAGTTGGGTAAGCTGATGGAGTCTTGACATGAGCAAAGCTTTGAGGTGTTCAGCTGGAATACCATCAGGGTCACAGACTTTTGTTGTATTTCATTTGATTGATTACCTGTTGCAACTCTACCATCCATATACTAGCTCACCTTTAGACTCTGCCACAGGGTATTGGGAAATTGTCTGGAGAGAACCAGTTGCCGCTATGGATTCATCATCATGAAGCATTCCATATTATCAACAGTTTGTCTTGAATTTCCTGCTACCATTGGCTTTGCTCTAAGAGAAAATCAAAATGGATGTCCGACATGATAAAACAACTTATCTCTTGCAGTGATAAAGAATAGGATAGGCTGGAGTAAAGCAATAGAAGGGAAAATAATTATTTGTAGTTCAAATTACTGTAAAGTTGTTTAAAACTAACGTTGAATACATAGTGGTTTATCACTTTCAATAAAAGAACAATACTAATTTTATCCAAGGATGCCTTTCTACATCTGACATTGTTAGAACGTTATATCAGACCAGAAACAAGTTATCCTAACATTAAATGTTAGAGTAATTATTGTTAAATAGCAGTTGCTGAAATGAGTACAAGATGTACGGAGGAATGGAATTGTGGGAGATATAGCAGTTTGGATCGAAAATTGGCTTGCTGAATGAAGACAGAGGGTGGTAGTTGATGGGAAATGTTCATCCTGGAGACCAGTTACTAGTGGTGTACCGCAAGGGTCGGTGTTGGGTCCACTGCTGTTTGTCATTTTTATAAATGACCTGGATGACGGCGTAGAAGGATGGGTTAGTAAATTTGCAGACGACGCTAAGGTCAGTGGAGTTGTGGATAGTGACGAAGGATGCTGGAGGTTGCAGACAGACATAGATAAGCTGCAGAGCTGGGCTGAGAGGTGGCAAATGGAGTTTAATGCAGACAAGTGTGAGGTAATGCACTTTGGTAGGAGTAACCGGAAGGCAAAGTACAGGGCTAATGGTAAGATTCTTAGCAGTGTAGATGAGCAGAGAGATCTCGGTGTCCATGTACACAGATCCTTGAAAGTTGCCACCCAGGTTGACAGGGCTGTTAAGAAGGCATACAGTGTTTTAGCTTTTATTAATAGAGGGATCGAGTTCCGGAACCAAGAGGTTATGGTGAAGCTGTACAAAACTCTGGTGCGGCTGCACTTGGAGTATTGTGTACAGTTCTGGTCACCGCATTATAAGAAGGATGTGGAAGCTTTGGAAAGGGTGCAGAGGAGATTTACTAGGATGTTGCCTGGTATGGAGGGAAGGTCTTTAGAGGAAAGGCTGAGGGACTTGAGGCTGTTTTAATTAGAGAGAAGAAGGTTGAGAGGTGACTTAATTGAAACATATAAAATAATCAGAGGGTTAGATAGGGTGGATAGGGAGAGCCTTTTTCCTAGGATGGTGACGGCGAGCACGAGGGGACATAGCTTTAAATTGAGGGGTGAAAGATATAGGACAGATGTCAGAGTAGTTTCTTTACTCAGAGAGTAGTAAGGGAATGGAACGCTTTGCCTGCAATGGTAGTAGATTCGCCAACTTTAGGTACATTTAAGTCATCATTGGACAAGCATATGGACGTACATCGAATAGTGTAGGTTAGATAGGCTTCAGATCGGTATGACAGGTCGGCACAACATCGATGTCCGAAGGGCCTGTACTGTGCTGTAATGTTCTATGTTCTATGTTCTATGTATGATTTGAGTTTTCCAACATGAAGTGCTCAGATTGGAAAGCAGAATGATAGGAGACTGAATACTAGCTCGAGGAGGAACAGAGAACACCATAAATTCAAGGAGTCAAATAAAAAGCTGCAGCAGCACAAGTTTGAGGGAAACAGAAAAAGAAGCAACTTTCTTTTCAGTCAGGTATTAAAAATTTTAAGGGGAAGATTTAAGGTATGACGTTGGAGAAAAGGCAAAATATCAAAAATAGGAGGCAACAATGATTTCATAATATGAAAAAAAACATGTTTAAGTGATGAAAGGAAGAGTCAGTTACATTCTTATTCTGGTACTTCAAGTTTGTAAGTCCAAAATGATGGTAGATCCACAAAAAGCAATCAAACAGATGAAAAACAACAAAAGTCTGTGACCTTGATGGTATTCTAGCTGAGCATCTCAAAGCTGGTGGATCTTTGCTCATGTGGTAGTGACATGATAGGCATTTTTACAGATATTTGAACTTTTAGCAGGTCAGCACAACTGATACATGGGTAGACAGACTAATGCTATCAAACAGTATGAAGTATTTAATTGCATTTTCATGTGTAGAATCTGAGTTTCATAAGAATATAACGTTAAATGTGCAATTCTTATTTTTACAATAGCAGAAGCATTAGGTGGAAAGATTAAGATGGCATGTAAAGAAATTAACTGTAATGTAATTACTTGATTCTTGTGATGTTAGAGGAGAACAGTACAGTAACAGTAGAATAGATTAATGAGTTGGTGTTAATTGACCAAGTTTGAGAGCTTGTCCAGAGGAATTATGTCTGTGATTGCTAGACAACAGACGTAAACCCTAAGTATCATAGAGTCATAGAGATCGCACAGAAACAAATTCCTCAGTTCAACTTGTCCACGCTGACCTGATATTCTAAATAGGTCTAGTCTCATTTGCCAGCATTTGGCCCATATTCTGCTCAACCCTTCCTCTTCATATGCCCATCCAAATCCCTTTTAAATATTGCAGATGTACCGCTTCCTCTGGCAGCTCATTCCATACACGCACCAACCTCTGATACTTGAAAACAAACAGCAGAACAGTCAGTTGCGTAGATTCACTGCTGGATCAGACACCAGTTCAGATATATTTCTCTGTTTCATTCACTTCCCTTGATGTCACTGCCATTGTCTGTTTTCCTCCTTGACAGAGAACACAGATAGTTTGTAGTCTTGCAAGCATTAGGAAAGCTTTATGTTGATGTGATGAGATTTATGCAACATCACTGAGCAGGTAGCTGAACATATGAATTGAGTGCATGTGTATAATTGATGGTGTCAGTCAATTGCAGATCGGTGAATGTTTGAATGAAATTCCTAGCAGTTTGTGGGAGATTTCATGGCTATGGTGGGTGACAAGGGGAGGAAATAGCATCTTTGTTTCTGTATAATTCCAAATGTTTTGGGGTTGGACTTTTTGTTGGGCATTGTGTAGTTTAGATCTCATAGCAACTCACAAAGCATTCGGAGTCACCCTACTAGAAGAATTGAGTTGTGTTTATAAAAAACTTTCTTTTTCATTATTCTATTTAGTGAAAGATGAGATTGGCCTTTTTGTATGTCATTATTCTAATTTTGCCAGTCGACAAGAGGACAATGAAATAAAGTTGTGGGAAACAAACATCAATTTGCTGTTGGATGTGAAGCATAAAACAGAAGTCATCATTGAGAAACAAATTATAATTATGTCAAATCTTAAGGCAAGACACCAAGAGGAGAAAAGACTCACACTAATCTTAACATTCACCAAATGACCACTTAATCAATGCAAACCCTTAATTAAATTGTGTATGCCAGGATTATTGTGCATGAAGTGGTTTCTTTCACAAAATAAATGTAAACATATACATCAATTTTTTTAAAAATGTGTATTACACTTGTAAAATATCACAAAATGTTTTTAAAAACAGTTGGTTCTGTCTGAGCCAAATTAAATATTTAAGCTGCTTTTGATGGGAGCTTAAAGTTGGTATTAATGAAAATGGCTAAATGCTCTTGCTTTTGGGCCATTACAAGCAACTTCCCATTTAAATTAGGAATTTTTAAATTTAGTCATTATACCTGTTCTCTCTTTCCTCTTTCTTGACAGTTATTACCAGCTTTTCCAACCAATTCCAATCTGTGGTTCCATCCATTCTAAGCTATACTCTCCACAATGCAATCTTCTGCTCTAATTGTTATGCTAACCGTCTACAACATTCATCCACATGTATTCGCATACATTTGTGATTGTTTATCATTTTTACTTCCATACTAATGGAGTGCATTGGAATGTTTTACAGAAAAACTGTTAATGAGATACAGAGCCTGTATAACCTCCCCCATTGCAATAAATTAGCATGGTGACTGAGTTTATAAAATAAGTCATATCTTTAGAGACACTGGGATTCCATGAAATCCTCTGGTGAGTTTTTCAAATTTGCGTGAATTCTAAAATTTCTCTTCTTTCATCCGAAGAGATATAATTAAAGATAAAGACAAAATCTGTCAAGGTGGACAGGTGTGTCATTTCCTGCAGCCAGGTGAAATGGCAAAAATGCCAGCAAATTCGGAAACCTACAGGAATCGTCAGCTTCCTTACTTAAGTCAATCTCATGGGTTATTAACTGCATATCAGCTGCCTTTAATTAAAACTTGAAACATGGCCAACACTGAGGAGTTTGGTGTAGAACTTCAACAATAAGTCATTAATAAGTCAGTGAAATGTGAGAACAGGTGGCAGATAAAGTTCAACACAGATAAATGAGAAGTGATTTGTTTTTGTAGATTGAACATGGAAACAGTTTATAAAGTAATGGGAAAAATTATGAAAGGATTGCAGAAAAAGCAGGCCCTAGGCATGTACGTGCATAGGTCATGAAGGTGGCATGAGAGGTTGAAAATGTGGTTAACAAAGCATATAGAATATCCTAAGCTTTATTTACAGAGATATTGAACATTTGAGCAAGGACATATGTTGAACTTAAATTGGGCACAGGTTTGGTACATTTGAAGTATAACATTTAGTGCTGAGTGTCACACTTGGTGAGCATGTGAACACGTTGGAGAAAGTGCTGAAAAGGTTCACAAGAATAGTTCCAGAGATATGGATTTTCAGTTATGAAGGTAGTTTGGAAAAGTTAAGATAGTTTGCTTGGAAAAAGTGAAGGTGAAGAGATTTGATAGAGGTATTCCATATCATGAGGGGTCTGGATAGACTAGATATGGGTGAAAGTGTTCCCATTCATGAAAGGATCCATAATGAAAAGGCATGGTTATTGGCAAAAGAAGCAAAACTGGTATGAGAAAGGAATTATTCACAGAGTGAGTAGTTAACTTATGGAAAGCACTGTCTAAAAGTGTTGTGGAGGCAAGTTCAATTGAAGCATTCAAAATGGAAATGGATGGTTATCTGTAAAGGCATAATGGTGCAGGGCTATGGGAGAAGGTGGAAGAATTAGCACTAAGTTAATTGCTCATTCAGAAGTTAGCTGCTCATTCAGAGAGGTATTACAGACAATGGCCAAATGGCATGTTTCTTAGCTGTAACAGTCTGTAATTCTTTGAGGTGGAGAACATTAATTGGGGTTTCACTTGAGCCAATTTAAAAAGACACTTAATGAAACTGGAGCGAGGTTTAGTTCACAGGAGTATGCTTGCAATGATTCACTCTGTAAATAAGTGGATAAATGTAAGGCTGAATAAAGATTAGTTTTCTTAATATCCTGGATTAAAACATAGATCAGGTGTGCCTACTCGTAACATGTTGAAATTGAATGCATTTTTAAGACTGCGTTTTACTTTCTTTGACAGTTTCCTCATCATCTGTGGAATTCATCAGATTGATTAACCAGGGAAGAAAGAATAAATTGATGGGGTTGAGTAGTGGCTAGAAATCCACTAAATAATGAGATTTGTCAACGACTTCCCTTGCCTCAGTGAAAGGTCATTTTTTTCACAAGGTTCACACTCAGAGAGTGCTTTCACTGCTTTAGATGTGATTTCCAATACTCGGGAAATTATTCCTGCTGTCTTGATTTCTATTTAATCTTTGAACTTGCACCACACCCACGCACTTCCCTCAACCATAAGCCGTCAGCCTTCTTAGTAGTGTGGGAGCCATTTAGTCAACTTGATACTGAATCTTTTCTAAAAAAATACAAGGAGGAGCAACAGCTACACCAAGAACAGTAGTCTATTCAACCACTTTCTACTCCACAGATAGGGGATGAGAGCCAGTTCACAGAAACTAATACCCCTTCACCAGACAGGAGTTTAGTTTTCTGCATCTGATTGAGCACCAATGCTTCTCTTTAAGCAGATGGAGCATATTCCTCCAAAAAGAGATTAATATTAATGTATTTCAATGACTTAAGGGTCAAAATTATTTTTAGTTTTATTACCAATGATTCATTTAATGACACTGTTTCGCTAAATTTATCACTGAGATAATTCATGGGGTTTGCGAATGTTTACATCCCAACAGTAAAACAAGCAGCAAATTCAACCAAGTATCATTTTACCTGAGGATTAATTGTTTAATCTGTTAGATAATGATATCATTAGAAGATAAAAATAAAAACTGTTCCAACAAAATAAAACAAAAGAAATGCAACCTGAAGACCTACTGTGCAAGCTTGATAATGAAGAAGGTGCAGTCCAAGGTGAGATCTGCAGTGAATAAAGAAGTCAAATGATTTTTCCGTTTCAAATAACTCTAGTATATTGTGCATGTCACTTATTGAATTGTCACCTTCAATCACATACTTCTGTCTTTTATTTGCTATAAATACATCTACTACTTTTACCTAGAAAATAATGTTATTAAATATTGATTGAATGCACTAAAATTAATGCTGTGTGTATTTACCATAAAATGGGGAATCAAAGATATTTAGATACTGTCAGAGATAATGGGAACTGCAGATGCTGGAGATTCCAAGATAATAAAATGTGAGGCTGGATGAACACAGCAGGCCAAGCAGCATCTCAGGAGCACAAAAGCTGACGTTTCGGGCCTAGACCCTTCATCAGAGAGGGGGATGGGGGGAGGGAACTGGAATAAATAGGGAGAGAGGGGGAGGCGGACCGAAGATGGAGAGTAAAGAAGATAGGTGGAGAAGGTGTGGGTGGGGAGGTAGGGAGGGGATAGGTCAGTCCAGGGAAGACGGACAGGTCAAGCAGGTGGGATGAGGTTAGTAGGTAGCTGGGGGTGCGGCTTGGGGTGGGAGGAAGGGATGGGTGAGAGGAAGAACCGGTTAGGGAGGCAGAGACAGGTTGGACTGGTTTTGGGATGCAGTGGGTGGGGGGGAAGAGCTGGGCTGGTTGTGTGGTGCAGTGGGGGGAGGGGATGAACTGGGCTGGTTTAGGGATGCAGTGGGGGAAGGGGAGATTTTGAAACTGGTGAAGTCCACATTGATACCATATGGCTGCAGGGTTCCCAGGCGGAATATGAGTTGCTGTTCCTGCAACCTTCGGGTGGCATCATTGTGGCAGTGCAGGAGGCCCATGATGGACATGTCATCAAGAGAATGGGAGGGGGAGTGGAAATGGTTTGCGACTGGGAGGTGCAGTTGTTTGTTGCGAACTGAGCGGAGGTGTTCTGCAAAGCGGTCCCCAAGCCTCCGCTTGGTTTCCCCAATGTAGAGAAAGCCGCACCGGGTACAGTGGATGCAGTATACCACATTGGCAGATGTGCAGGTGAACCTCTGCTTAATGTGGAATGTCATCTTGGCGCCTGGGATGGGGGTGAGGGAGGAGGTGTGGGGACAAGTGTAGCATTTCCTGCGGTTGCAGGGGAAGGTGCCGGGTGTGGTGGGGTTGGAGGGCAGTGTGGAGCGAACAAGGGAGTCACGGAGAGAGTGGTCTCTCCGGAAAGCAGACAGGGGTGGGGATGGAAAAATGTCTTGGGTGGTGGGGTCGGATTGTAAATGGCGGAAGTGTCGGAGGATAATGCGTTGTATCCGGAGGTTGGTAGGGTGGTGTGTGAGAACGAGGGGGATCCTCTAACGCCCTTGACCGCGTCTCCCGCATTTCCCGCGACACATCCCTCACACCCCGCCCCCACCACAACCGCCCCAAGAGGATCCCCCTCGTTCTCACACACCACCCTACCAACCTCCGGATACAACGCATTATCCTCCGACACTTCCGCCATTTACAATCCGACCCCACCACCCAAGACATTTTTCCATCCCCACCCCTGTCTGCTTTCCGGAGAGACCACTCTCTCCGTGACTCCCTTGTTCGCTCCACACTGCCCTCCAACCCCACCACACCCGGCACCTTCCCCTGCAACCGCAGGAAATGCTACACTTGTCCCCACACCTCCTCCTTCACCCCCATCCCAGGCCCCAAGATGACATTCCACATTAAGCAGAGGTTCACCTGCACATCTGCCAATGTGGTATACTGCATCCACTGTACCCGGTGCGGCTTTCTCTACATTGGGGAAACCAAGCGGAGGCTTGGGGACCGCTTTGCAGAACACCTCCGCTCAGTTCGCAACAAACAACTGCACCTCCCAGTCGCAAACCATTTCCACTCCCCCTCCCATTCTCTTGATGACATGTCCATCATGGGCCTCCTGCACTGCCACAATGATGCCACCCGAAGGTTGCAGGAACAGCAACTCATATTCCGCCTGGGAACCCTGCAGCCATATGGTATCAATATGGACTTCACCAGTTTCAAAATCTCCCCTTCCCCCACTGCATCCCTAAACCAGCCCAGTTCATCCCCTCCCCCCACTGCACCACACAACCAGCCCAGCTCTTCCCCCCCACCCACTGCATCCCAAAACCAGTCCAACCTGTCTCTGCCTCCCTAACCGGTTCTTCCTCTCACCCATCCCTTCCTCCCACCCCAAGCCGCACCCCCAGCTACCTACTAACCTCATCCCACCTGCTTGACCTGTCCGTCTTCCCTGGACTGACCTATCCCCTCCCTACCTCCCCACCCACACCTTCTCCACCTATCTTCTTTACTCTCCATCTTCGGTCCGCCTCCCCCTCTCTCCCTATTTATTCCAGTTCCCTCCCCCCATCCCCCTCTCTGATGAAGGGTCTAGGCCCGAAACGTCAGCTTTTGTGCTCCTGAGATGCTGCTTGGCCTGCTGTGTTCATCCAGCCTCACATTTTATTATTTAGATACTGTCACTGATAAGAAAGTGTGAAGCTGGATGAACACAGCAGGCCAAGCAGCATCTCAGGAGTACAAAAGCTGACGTTTTGGGCCTAGACCCTTCATCAGAGAGCTCTGATGAAAGGTCTAGGCCCAAAACGTCAGCTTTTTTGCTCCTGAGATGCTGCTTGGCCTGCTGTGTTCATCCAGCTTCACACTTTGCTATCTTGGATTCTCCAGCATCTGCAGTTCCCATTATCTCTCGATACTGTCACTGCCTAGTTGGCAAAATGAAAACAGAGAGGATGAGTGAAGCTGGTTAATTAATTAGTATATTGGAAATTATTCTCTGATATGGGTGCAACTCCAGTTGAGTAAACTCCAAAGTCTATTAAAGTAGACTTGCTTTACCATTGACAAGTTTGCAATTACAAAATCAGAGATTTGACCGAATGGGTTGAAGCAGCATTTTGAAACATTATACTGGAAGCTTCAGTTCATGTAATTTGTAAATGAATACATAATACATTTGTATGAATTTTCTTTGCCTGCCATTTTAGTTCTGGTCTCAACATGTTACTTTCAGGTCATTATTTCCACCTATAAAATAATGGGCAGAGAAAGAAGTCAATTTGAGGACTGGCATGAATATAGTACAGGCATCAATGCATTAATCATAGAGGATGGTGCAAGGGAGGTCCACACCTTACTGTCAAAAACTGGTAGGAGAATCAACACTGGGAATGAAGCAGAGACATGTATTGAAGTGGGAACAAGAATAGACTCAGAGTCATACAGCGTGGAAACGGGCCCTTCGGTCCAACTACTCTATGGCAAACATGTTCCCAAACCAAACAAGACCCACCTGCCTGCATTTGGCCCATATCACTCCAGACTGGGGGAAAGTACAAAGTATAGGGGGTTATGCAGAACAGCATTGGATACATGGTGAGCAATAGAAGGGATGTTATTAGCAGTAAACACCTTTGTGGTCTCTATAGAGACAGTATAGGGGAATAGGTTTCTATCATTAAGGTTTAATGTTACGGTTTAGGGGTCAGTGAGGACATTTGAAAGTGATGTTAATGTGGTGGTTCTCCACATTGGGTGGAAATGTGAGGTAAATGGAGTCATGTAGGCTCTGGGGGTAGGGGGTGACTGACAGCCAGATGGAGCCTGGTATTGACAGTGTCCATCATTTGCTGTGAACGTTGCCATTCATTCAAACTAACTGTAACTGGAAAATAGCTAGGGCAATGTCGAGGGTGGGAAATCAGTGTCCGTTTGGTTAGTAAGCCATCTACATCTGCTGGATGTCAGGACATCCAAAGTGTTTGATTTGTAAGGGATCTACATCAGCTGCATGCCAGGACCATTTAAGGGTTCAAATGCAAGGCAAAAGTGATTTGCATCATGCCAATTGTCCTTGCAAATAGCATAAATATCAGAAAAAGAACAGGTGTGAAGTATCAGAAAGCAGACAGTGGCACTTACCTTGGTGAAGCACAGCAGGCCATTGGCCATCTTCCTAGTCTGATGGAAATTTCTCCAGATCATGGAGACTGCGCTGATCTGGATGAGGGTCTGGTGGTGTCGCCTCCTTTGGTAACCCTCTGAGAAGAGAATGGCCCGTCTCAGCACCATCTAGTCCTTCAGGACCTGAAGTTCCCTATTCAGGCAATGGTGAGTACTTACGGTGATGGCAAGTGGCAGAATTAGGTTAGAGGGGGTGAGGGAGCTCCATAAAAATGCGGTAGACAGTGAATGAGGAAAGTTTGGGATGATGCGCAGGGAAACTCACAGAAAGGAACCCTCCATGAAACTCAATGAAAACTATATTGCCAAATACGAAATGATACAGCCTATTGTCACAAAGAATGATCTAGTCATCTGTATCTGATCATTTTGCCTAGGAGCATGTGCAATCTTCTTAGAAGATAAAGTTTGCATTTATTACAGTTGATCTTCAACTCAAGTCCAGCATTATGAATAGAGAAAAAAATATAACAAGCTTGGTCTTTAATGTTGGGCAGAATTAAAAAAAAAATTATTTGCTCAAGCACAGGAAGCTTTGTCCTTGGACATCACCAGGTTGGATCAGCAACATGGCATTTGCAAAAAGTTTAAATGAGACAACTTCAACAAGCTTGGCCCTTTAATTACCTTGCTTTCTGTGATCGCAAGCAGTGTATTGATTTGTCCATTCTATCCATCCAAACATCAAGGTAGAGTGAGGTAGGGGACCTTCATTCATTCACAAATATTTCTTAAATGTCCTCTTACAAGTTGGAAGCGAAAGTTCTTTATACAGCAATGATTCATCCACTTTAAAATATACACAATTGAATCTGTTTAACATAACATTTTACAACAACTCTACCAGATCAAGAACATGTACAGTGCAAATCATATCTGTTGTAACATGAAGAGAAGATTCGTGTCTCTCCTCTTTTAGTTTTTACTCCCTCCTGCTCAACCATGACAATTTATTTTTAATTTATCCTTTGTTTAAATGCAGCTATCACACTTCAATTAAACTTAGATAACCAGGTCAAAAGTGGAAGAGAGCAAATTCCAAGGTTTTCTTCGGTGAAAGAGAACAGTTTTATTACCTGGAAAA
Organism: Stegostoma tigrinum; assembly: GCF_030684315.1. Taxonomy (NCBI): domain Eukaryota; kingdom Metazoa; phylum Chordata; class Chondrichthyes; order Orectolobiformes; family Stegostomatidae; genus Stegostoma; species Stegostoma tigrinum. The sequence goes on from NC_081385.1 coordinate 17,220,054, forward strand.
GTGAATAAAATGTAATCCCAAACACATGACTGCAGGTTTGCACTTACAAGGAATTAAGGGAGGGCATCTGATAAAGACAGAAAGTTGCAGTTTATGGGAGCATTTTTGCATCTTTGAGTTGCAAGAATGTTAATATCTGGGTCCAACAGTTTAACTGCTAGCTTGTTTCCTTTGTAATATTGAAGCTTAGTGCAATATAGATCACATGTTGGTGGTTACATCTTTCTTACCATACCAAGCTTAAAGAACTTTCGCTTCCAACTTGTAAGAGGACATTTAAGAAATATTTGTGAATGAATGAAGGTCCCCTACCTCACTCTACCTTGATGTTTGGATGGATAGAATGGACAAATCAATACACTGCTTGCGATCACAGAAAGCAAGGTAATTAAAGGGCCACTTGGTCACTGTTTACAAAATGTTTACAACAATAATTTTTGATGTTTCTTTCTGCTTGATTAATCAGTGAGACTTTTTAAACTTGGATTTAAATATGATGGTGTCAAGTAATATATAACAATACGAATTATAAGTTTTGTTATTCAAGGTCTGAATTATGAAGTGAGACACACAATAGAATCACATTTGTTCTTAATGAAGAGTATACAATTTACTTGTTGGCACAAGTTATGCAAGCCTATTCCTGTGTTTTATTATTTTTAAATTACTGTGTTATGTAATTTATTTAATTATTGTATGTGCTAGATCGTCTTCAAGATTTCCCCCAATAAATGCTTCCATTTGGAGTATTTTGTCTGTCTGGCTGTCCCAATGCTCTTATCTATCTATTATCATTTAAATTCTCTTAAGAATTACATTTTATTTACATTGCAAAATACTATTTCCAAAGTAAAATGACCATTATGCTACACATTATTATTTCACTTGCTCTCTTCCTCTTCTTCCGTATCCTTTTTCGTTTTCCAGATCAATTTTGAGACAGGAAGGCAGACAGATGACCTATTTCCAAACTTTCACTTTTCCTTTCTTTAAAATTAATGCACAAGAATTGTCTTGGGATGATTTTCTCCCCTCTTTAATTCCAAGGAATGTATTTGGAGTTTGTTTGCATTTTTGAACAAGATGAGTAAAAATGTGTACATTTTAACAAAGTGTAGTGTAACAAGTTTTGGTTTTAAAAAGTGCAATCTATTTCCACCATAAACATTTCATAAGCTAGGATGAAATATGTTCAAGAGTCTAGCTAATGTTGATCCACACAATAGTATATGTTCTTTTGTTTTCCCTTTAGGGTGAATCTAATCTCTCTTTGATGTAATTCTTTGATAAAGCAGCTTAGTACAATATAGATCACATGTTGGTGGTTACATCTTTCTTACCATACCAAGCTTGAAGGCACCATCCTTTGGGGTATTGCTTCTTTACTGACCTATGTCTGTATTCTAACAACTGTGCTAATTAAATTCAAATGAAAGCAGACTTAAACCATTTTGCTTAATCTAACTCACGTGGCAGACGTAACACCTCATAACCTATGATCTGGGCTACATTCCAAAGTACTAATGCATATTGTGAAAGTTCATGTAAACCTGTTCATAATAGACATTGACCATTACTTTGTGCAAGGCTGAATCGGCTCTTTTTTTTTACCATATTATGCTTTGAAGATCATAGATTGTCAATGTCTCCTTTCATAACCTTTTGATGCAACAGAACTCTTTAATGGAGCAAGGAAGTAAGAATGTAATATTCACTCATTGCATGACTCTTCAGTAAGAGGACTGGAAGACTGAAGCTTGTGGTATAAGAGGACACTTTCCCAGGGATGGAGACATGAAAAAAAGTTAGGAGCATACAAGTGTTTCAAGTGATGTGTGTTTGATGGCTCCCACAGACTGCACAAAAAGACACATATAGCAGAGGCAGCGGACACTCGACTCTTACAGGAAAGCCAGTACACTAAGGGTATAACTGTGTTTCTCCAAACATTCTTCTTTACGTAAAAGAAAATGCACCTACAATCCTTCGTATTACAAGTTATGTAAGTTACCAAATGTATGTGATCACAAAGAAAATAATTTTCATTAACAAGCCAGTGTGTTAGTGAAAATCTCGACCCCTGGCGGGGTCTGTCGATTCCACGATCGGTCAATGAGCACTCGCAATCGGTCTGGCTGTTTAAGACTTTACTCTTTATTTCTTCATACGGCGGGGTACAGATCATCCGGAAACACAGAAGTTGAGCACTTCCGTATTCCTCGGAGGAACTGCACACACAATGTAACGCAAAGACATTTTTATACTTTTCTTAAAGGAGGGTACATGGCGTGATCGCATAGTGTATTCAAATGAGTACCAATCAATACATGATATTGCTTCATTGACAGTTACTTAATCCAATAATATTAACTGGTAAACAACTTATGTCACAACGCTTAGGTTACTTTTTATCTCGCCACACAGCACCACAACATTTGCAACCGAAGGTCAGTTAGAATGGTTAGTACTGCATTATCTTATCATCACTGCATTATTTATGCAGCTCTAGCAGAGTTTACAGTTCCCAGGCTAGCAGAGCAGCTCTCGCAGAATTTACAGTTCCCAAGCTAGAAGCCATTTTTGTTGTGCTAACTTGCACCAAGAAGCCATCTTGAGCCTTTATCCAAGTTTCAGACTGACATTAGCACTCGTCACTTTTGTCAACTCCGCACATGCGTTCCAAATATAGTTCTTAACTTGTGATGGTCTTCTCACAGCATGTATAAATGTTGTCATTGGCTGTTCCTCAGGTACTGGCTCAATCCTAGGGCAATGTTTCCCTCATGCATGTTGTTGTTGTGGTAACGGTTGTTGCCAATCCATTGCTCTGGCTATTGAACAGTGGCCTACATGATTGATGGTCATTCAGTACTCCATGCAAGTGCTAAAGTTACTTCTTCCCGATCAGCTTCCTCTGGTGAAGTCTTAGCTTCTCTAATTTTACATAAAGATCTGTGGCTGCTATTATATATTTGGTCATTCACATTCATTGTGTATGTTCAACTGCTCTACAGTTGTCCCAAGTAGCTACACAGGGTTACTTTTGCTCAGCGTGTTGAATGGTTGCACTTTGCATACTCTCCAATACTCAGCTCTGGAAATGATTTGGCAGATTTATCAAAATGACATTTGGCCTATTGTCATTCCATCTGATTTTGTCACTCCTTACTTTTAGCTTCAATAGTTTCGTTTTGTCATTAGCAGAGAACTTTGGATTCAGTGTGACATTAGTCTTTAGACGAGATGTGGAAACTGTTGGCTCGTTCAGAAGAATTTGTTAAGGAAATGTCACATCTCCTAACTTGTTAGAGTACTTTGAAGAGGTGACAGAGAGGGTTCATGAGGGTAATGCTGTAGATGCGGTATAAATGGACTTCCAGAAGGTTTTTGATTCAGTGCCACACCGAAGACAAGCGTAAAAGGTTATATCTTATAGAAGAGTCAATAGCAACGTGGATACAACATTAGCTAAGCGATAGGAAACAGATAGTAATTTTCAATGATTATTTTTCAGGCTGGAGTAGATTTTATAGCAGAGTCCTTGAGAGTTTGGATTGGGTCTCTTACGTTTTCTAACGTAGAGAATATAAATGGTTTATATTTTGGCATGCAGGAGACAATTTCAATGTTTGTGGATGACACAAAAGTTGGAAGCATTATAAATGTGAGGAGAACAATGCAGAACTTCAGATGGACATAGAAAAGATAGTGGAGCGGACAGGTAAGTGGCAGACGAAGTTGAAGTTTGATGTAAAGATGTGTGAGATGGTGCATTTTGGTAAAAGAACATGAATTTCCAGGATAAAATAAAGGGTGTTATTTTAAAGTTTGCCCTGGGGCAGCGACCTGATTGTACATGTGCATTAATAATTTGAGGTGGCACAACAAGAAGGGAGAGCTGTTAATAAAGTATACAGTATTCTAGGAGTATGGAGTACAAGAACATCCACAACATTTGCTATTATTTATATCCTCTACTCTGGCTTTAATCTTACCATTTGTTTTTCTTTTATTCCCCAACTGGCTGTTTTCATTTGGTCTGTCTCACAACATATTGCAAAACCTGATCTATTTCCCCATTGATATGCACTGACTAATGATTGATAACCTCAAAGTTTCTTCACTTGCTTATAGCTTTCTTGAATATGTTTCTCCTCAGCCAACAGCTTTGCTCTCAATGCAAGTTTTCTAAGGCCCGTGTCTTATGTCATCATTCAGTTGCCCAAAGTCTCAAGATCCAGTTAAATCAGTGTGGTCGATAGACTCCTTCTCCCCTTGAGTTCTGATACTGAATATCATTCATAAGTAACATTGATGTGGCATCCAATGTGTGACATTTAAGCTTTCATCTGACTTTTTTGCTCCTTTAGGCTGCAGTCGGCTTGTAATATTCTTTAGGAACAAAAACAAAGTTGCTGGAAAAGCTCAGCAGGTCTGGCAGCATCTGTAGAGGAGAAAACAGAGTTAACGTTTCGGGTCCGGTGACCCTCGTAATATTATTTCCCGCGCATTGTAAGTGTAAGAAAAGTGCCAATACCTGCACAAATCCCGGGTCCTCTCTGATTGACAGTTGGTGCTGAGCCGCGTCCCTATCACACCTTGATTGACAGTTGGTACAGTGTGGCTCCGCCCCGGTCCGGTTTGATTGATATTTGGTGGTTAGCCGCGCCCCTCACCCTCTGAATGTCTTTTTGGACTGGTTGGCCCACCCCTCTCTATCTATAATTGGCAGTTGGTGCTGTGTTCCCGCCCTCTTTCCGTCTCTGATTGACAGTTGATGTATGTTGGCTGCGCCTCCTGGCACTCTCTGAGTTAACTGTTCGTACTCAGCCCCGCCCCTGTCCCTCTTTGATTGTCATTTGGACTGTGTTGGCCCTGCTCCCGCTCACTGACTGCTTGCGCTGAGCCCCGCCCCCTGGACCATAGTTATTGACAGTTGATGCTGAATTTTGCCCCATTGCCCTCTGATTGACAGTTGGTCTTGAGCCCCGCCCCAGATAGCTTTGAGTGACAGAAGATGCCTCTGCCCCCTTGGCCTTCACTGAAAATTTGTGCTTCGCGCTGGCCCCGCGGCCCTCTCTGATTGACAGTTGGTGGCGTGACCCCGCCCCTCGCTTCGCCGATCGACAGCTAGTGTCGGGCGGCCCCGCCCCCACGCCCCCTCTGATTGACAGTTGCTCTTTGAGGGGAGGGGGGCGTGCGCGGTGCAGGTTGGGAACAAAACAAACCCCCGGCTCGAGCGGGCGGACGGCGGCGGTTGTTCTGGGAGGGAGGGGGGTGCGGTGACGAGAAGGTGTCGAAGCCGAGACCGGACAGACGGAGCTGCGACACTGGCCGCGCAGTAAGCAGCGGGGGCTTGTAATTTAACGGTATATATCTGGGGAGTGGGGAGAGTGCGAATGAAGGGGGTGTCATCTTCAATCCTCTCCCCTCAGGCCTCTGACCCCGCTTTAGACTCCGAGCTCTCCGGCCGCCTGGGAGGCCGCGGGAAGGTTGAGTCTCTCCCTGTGCAGGGCAAGTAAAGGGGAGGGGAGAGGGGAAACCTTCCATGTGATTCTCCAACCCCCTCCACTATTGGGGCCTCCTAAGTAAGGCTGGGCTGAGGAGTCGCACCAACAGGTAGGTGCCTCCCTCACTCCAGCCCAGCACCACGGCCCTGCGTAAACAATGGCCCCATTGGGCTGACATATCGCCTCGGTCTGCATGCGATCACTGCCAGCGCGGCCCCACCGACCAAGGGCCGCAATTCACTCCTCGGTCTGCCCCATGTCTTCGTCATAGGCACTCATGCAAACCTCTGTCCGAAGTCATGATTCATGCACTTTTAATGCATTGCAATGTGTTTCTGTTTCCAGCAAAAAGAGGGGTAATTCCTAAGTGTGTTTCACTTTCCTATGTTCAGCGCCACAAGCAAAATGGTAGCATATTCAGACACCCACACCTCAGCATAGTTCTGCAAATGAACCAGTCTGTTTCTCCCGATTCTCCCGAAATACAGTAAGGGTTGTAAAAATTTCTAGCCGTCCACTCTTCTTATTGACTCAACAAAGAAGTAAACCGTAACACCCGCTCGTGCCTGAAATACTAAACAATAGTGAAATGAGTGTGCCGTGTTCAGTGAAGTCTCAAGTTAAAGACTTTGTTATGAAGTTCAAACTTGCAAATGCGTTAAATCATTCACTCTTGCCCTGGCTCATCTTTCTCCTTGATCCGTCACCACTCAATTGTTCAAAGCTTTGGTGCTGTCCAATAAAATTGATCAAATTTTAGAGTTGGATTATAATTGATTTGTGCTTCATAGTGTGATGATTAATGGAATAGATCTATCATGGTGCACACTGAAGAATTGTATAATATTATTGTGGGTAATTATATGATTATAATTCGGCATACAAAAGACATTTGGTAAGCCTCTGATCATGGATTCTAAACTAAATGTTTGATTCAGGAGCCTGAAAGTTGTAGAATATTATAAGAAATAATTCATCATAAAATCATAAGTTTGCTTAAATAAGATACCAGCAACTGAGCATTTTTTGGTTTTTCAAACCATATCAAAACAATGTCCAAGTTGACTGCCCTATAAAAAGGTTGATTTATGTCCTTGTATTTTAGAGGTTTGAGCAGTCCAGCTCAAATATATTTAACATTTAACACACATTGATTGATTAAAATTCAACTAGGCCAAACTTACTGATTTTATACCAGGATTTCTGAGACATGAAGCTGTTGTGACTTCTTAAATTTGTTTCACCAATGTGTGTAAATCAAAGAAAACGTTCCTTAAGTGGAGTCTCAGATAGGGTAGTGAAGGAAACATTTGGTATTCTTGCCTTTATTAGTCAATGCATTGAGTATAGGAGTTGGGAGGTCATGTTGCAGCTGTACAGGACATTTGTTAGGCAACTTTGGAATACTGCATTCAGTTCTTGTCTCCCTGCAGTAGGAAAGATGTTAAACTTGAAAGGGTTCAGAAACAATTTAGAAGGATGTTGCCAAGGTTGGAGGGTTTGAGCCATAAGGACGGGCTGAATAGGCAAGGGTATTTTCCCTGGAGCGTCGGAGGGTGAGGGGTATCTTATAGAATTTCATAAAATCATTAGGGGAATGGATAAGGTGACTAGTCAGTGTCTTTTCCCCAGGATAGTTTTAAGATGAGGGAAACATATTTACAAGGGCCCCATGGGGCAACTTTTCACGCAGAGGGTGGTACATGTATGAAATGAACTACCAGAGGAAATGGTGAAGGCTCGTACGGTTACAACATTTAAAGGACATCTGGATGAATATATGAATAGGAAGGGTTTAGAGGGATATTGGCTAAATGCTGGGAAATGGGACTAGATTAATTTAGAATATCTGGATGGCATAGACAAGTTGGACCAAAGAGTCTGTTTCCATACTGTACATCTCCAACTCTAAATTGTTATGAAATAAAACAAAGAAATGTGGATGCTGGCAATCTCAAACAAAAACAGAACTTGCTGGAAAAACTCATCAAAGTCACCAGACTGTATGTTAACTGCTTTATTGCCATAGATGCTACCAGGTGTGTCAAGCTTTTCCAAGTAAATCATTATTTTAGCTCGTAAGTGTGGTTTCCTTCTATTTCCAATATTTATTGATAATGTGCAATTGCTTACTGCTTTCATGATGAATTCATCTGCCATATTATTTCAGTATACATGAATCTTTGTTTTGTTCCATATTCTGTTTAGTAGCTGGTTCAAGTAACAACCACTGCTGATGAATGTGAAGGTTTATTGCATTTTTTAAAAGGTTAAGATTAGAGAAATATATAATGGCGCAAGCTGTTTACTCTCAGGGTTAAGGAGCATAAATAGTTCATCATGAAATTCTGAGCTAAACTTTGATTACTAATCATAGTGAAAATGAATAGTACTAGGTGACAAAGTAGAACTGTTGACTTGCAATAAGCATAATTTGGGCTGTTAGCTTTCTGTGTAGATCAATCTTTATATCTGGGTTAAATTTAAATTGTCATTCTAGGGACAACTGCACTTTGTGATTAAGGTACGTTACTTGTTTTCCAGAAGATATAATGGGGCAGGTGGTCTATTTCTGTCCTGTAAACTTTGAGTTTAGCTGTGCTCAGTTAGGTGCTTTAAGAATGACTATGCACGAGTGGCATTGGTTGGTAGAAGTACAAAATTGACTGGTCTGATAGCAATAACTCGGATAATGCATGGTCTGCCAGCAAGTGGGAATTATTGTACTGTAAGGTAGTAAGCTGTGATTTATAATTACTAGGCAAGGATTTAATATTGAAGCTGCAAGCTCAAAATAAAAGATAAATCTCTTTCCTTCAGGTACTACAGAAACAAGCGTATTGAACACAAGGAGAACAAATAATGGGTCTGAAAACCTTTACACACAATTCTCCAGTCCATGGTCAAGAGCTTCTTGGAAAATTAAACAAACTCCGGAATGAAGGACATTTTTGTGATGTTACAATTCGAGTTCAGGATAAGGTCTTCAGAGCCCACAAGGTGGTACTTGCTGCATGCAGTGAATTCTTCAGGGCAAAACTTATAAATCAATCAGATGCGGATGAGTGCATTTTAGATTTGAATCATGTGACTGTTAGTGGGTTTTCGCCATTGCTAGAATATGCATACACTGCTACACTTGCCATTAATACTGAGAACATTATTGATGTCTTGGCTGCTGCAAGCTATATGCAGATGTTTCATGTAGCAAATACCTGTTCAGAGTTCATGAAATCAAGTATTCTGTGGAATACAGGTAGTAATCCACCAGGATCTGTTCCTCCACTGTCTCAGGAGAATAGTGGAGCTTGCGTCGTTCAGTCCCATGATGACAGCTTATCGCCAGTGTCGTCAGAATGTAGCTCAGTTGAGAAGAATAAGCCCAGGGAGTCTCGCCGAAAACGAAAGAACTTCATAATGATATCGCCAGAGAGTCCAACTGAATCTGCTGCTCAGCCCAACTGTTCACAAGTTTTAAATCCTTCAGTGACCTTTTCAGATAGCAACAGGACCCAGCAGTGTGTAGACTCATCTGTGTCATTTCAGTGGACGTATCCAGTGGGTAGTGATCGACGGCACCAAACTGAAAAAAGTAAACAAACAGAAAATGCTAGAATCTTGGAACAGACGGTTAATACAGATGTAACAGGAAGACTACCTGAATTTACTGCTTGTGAAAGCACAAAAGCAACATCACCCCCTATAATAGAAGATGATGTACGGATCAAAGTTGAAAGGTTAAGTGATGATGAGGGTCATGAAGTGGTATCCCAACCTGTTAGTGCTTCTCAAAGTTCACTTAGTGACCATCAGACTGTACCAGGAGGTGAACAAGTTCAGGAAGATTTATTGATCAGCCCACAGTCTTCCTCTATAGGTATGTTTGACAAAACATTTACTTTTCAATTTTTTAATTAAATTAAGTTTAATAAGCACCAGTAATGAGGTGAAACAAAGTTGTCATGAAATTAAATGTCTTAAAACATTGCATACGTATATTTTTGCATGGTTTATATAATTGGGATGGTGATTTGCATTCCAGAAGGCGCTGCTGTTATTATAGTCCAGTTGAATTTGCTTGGTAACAAACAAAAATAATTTGTATCTTGACTAGTATTTCTTAGATTGCAAAGTTTAGCTGTTCTAGTTTTCCTCCAAGTCGTATGGAATGACAAGCAAGGCATTTTTTTCACAATACTGTGAGTCGCCTTGAAAAATTGGATCATGCTGCAAGTGCAGTTTGGTCACCTTGCCCGCATTTTTAAGTAATAGTTTTTGAGGGAGCAAGAATGTTTGCCGCAGTTGAAAGAAGTATTTTCTTTAAAGATCTTTAACTTTACAATTTAAAAGCTAATCTATTGAGCTTAGGATTTTGTGAACAAGGCCCTGAAGTGAGACATCAGTTACTTCACTTAAATTGCATCTTTATCATTATCTTATTAGATAATTGTTAAATTTTGCATATCTGGCAATGTATTCAATCTTTTCAGTTTGCTTGTCCTTTTCGTTCTCCCTTTGCATTGTCACCTTCTTCGGCAGTTTGGAAAATTAGTGATCCATTATTAATACCTGTACTGTAGCAGATCATTAATTTTTTATTGTAACTTTCCATTTTTTGCTTTTATTTTAGTTAACTAAGTCAAAAATATGTTTACCACAGATGTAAATTTACTACGTGGAGTTTATGAAACTGGCAAAGTGTGATGTTCCAATTACAAAGCATAGTATTTAAATGTTTTTTCATTGCAGAATTTATGTGCAGCAGTTGAGCTTTGAATTATAAGTTATCTTGCTAAATATTTAGTAACATTTTGCTTTCTCTTTAAACAGGTTCAGTAGATGAAGGAGTTACAGAAGGTTTACCATCTCTGCAAGGCGCTTCCAATGCCAACAATCACCCAGATGATGATGATAGGTAAGTACAGTCTGTTTTCACATTGTTTTGCATTTAATGAATGTATGGTGACTACTGATTAATAACACAAGATGCAGTAGCAATTAGAGGTTTCTGAGGGGAAAGAATGAAGCTGGCAGATGTAGTGAAGCTCTGTCTTAAATCAGTTTTTAAAATATGCACAATAGGAAAAGATTTGTACTGAACTTCAATACTTGTGGTAACTGAGGGCTGTGGCAGTTCAAAGGTCCTTCTGCTTGTGAAAGATTTTCCATGAGAAATATGTATTGTCAAGGAGATTTTGTGTGCCCAATCCAAGTTGTGTTGTGATTTGTACTGTATTTTGACTTGGTCCTTTGGTGACAAATTTGTTGCAAATTCGATTTGCTTACACCCATTCATCATGAACATTTCTTAATATTGGCTGATGCTCAACATGGTTACTTAAGGTAGTTTTCGTAAACAATATTGGAGATCTAAGAGACGGTTTAAAAATACAGTTCATATTTCTTGTTATGATTTGCTTAACACATAAAAACATTTGTTTCAAGGAACGATCTATATAATCTGACATTTTAACCTTCCATGACAATAAAGTGCACTTGCTGCATGCAAGTTATGTAATAGGTATTTGGGTCATTTCTTTAACAGATTAGAGGCTGATTCTAGAGATGAACTTCTCTGAGCATTGGGAGTCCAAAGATCGATGATGAAGAAAGAGATGGGCAATTCCATAATTGTTTTTCTTAATGTGCACAGTAGGTCAATGAAGATAAGATGTCAGGCTTGTGCTAATTGTCTTCTGAGTTCATCAATTTGATCATTGGTTCAGGAAATGTTTCTTTTGCATATTTGACTGTTTATTTGGAGTTAATTTATTTTACTTATTGGACTTATCAATAATTGCAGTACTTTACACACAAACAATGTGTTCAGATGTGTTGTTTTAGAAAATTACAAGTAGGAAGTTGGACCAGGTATGTAAATTTTGAAAATTTAAATTGCTAACAACTGATTTCTGTTTGGCATCTAGTGTCATTTTCTGACTTTACGCTGGAAATGTATGCCAGTTTTGAGGAATGGAGACTAGACTGGTTATATTCTATAAATCTATAACCAATGAGTATGCTCAATAATATTTATTTCATATATTGTATAACTTTTCACAAAATTTACTAACTTCCAAATATTGCACAGATACACAGGAGTACTGATGGTACCAGGTGAAAATTTTGGATTGTTGTTTCTTCTTTCAACAATTATTGTGCTCTCCTTTGGTTAATTCTACTTTTAAATTTCTAGATTGGAGAGTGGACAATATTCCTACCAGCTATACATCAACCCTTCCACAAGTGGCACAGAGAGACCCAGCCCAAACGGTCCTGATAAACCTTTTCAGTGCCCCACATGTGGTGCGAGATTTACTCGTATCCAGAACCTCAAACAGCACATGCTTATTCACTCAGGTAAGTGAATGGTTTCATGTTCTGTTTACTTTATCTGTGTGTGTGCGTGCGTGGCATTAGTAACCTGTTCATTTTGAACATGCGTGTGTGAGTTATTAAGAAAAGTAATTAAAGCCTTCCTTACTTTGTGGTTGTGAATCAACTATTAATTTGACTCGGTTGCCTTTTGATTTACTGATTTGTTAAAATTATTCTTTGCGTGAGTTTGAAATATTGGAAATATTTAAGACTTGAATGTGCTTTATTCAAGAGCCATAACTTAAGCAATTACACATGAAGTACAACTGTGTATATTTATTTCAGTGGAATTCAACAGAAATCCTAGATTATTACAAGAGAGTAGTCAGAGAGAGAAACCCAAAATTTAGCTTCTAAAGTTCATTATATTGTAGCCATACAGGGATTCCTAATCGGAACTAATAAGTATATTGTGGCAAAACCTGCTTGATTCAGCAACAGCAGATGTACCCTTCTAAAGAAGGATCATATGACTTGAAGTATTAACTCTGCATGTCTGGCAGCATCTGTGCATAGAAAACAGAGTTTCTCCAGCAATTATGGCATTTTTGTTAATGTTCTGGGAATCTGCTATGGCAAATGGTGAAATCTAAATTCAGTTTAAAAAAAAGTCCAGATAGAAGTGCTAACCTAATGGCAATCAGTTAACCATTATTGTAAAAATGCATCTGGTTCACTAATTTTAGGCCAAATGCAGACAAATGGGACTGGGTTAGATTGGGATATCTGGTCAGCACGGACGAGTTAAACCGAAGGGTCTGTTTCAATGCTGTAGACTTTATGACCTTTTTAAGGAAGGAAATCTGCCATCCATATGAGCTAGCTTATTGAACTCCAGCTCCACAGTAATGTAATTGACTCTTATTCGTCCTCTGGGTGAGGGCAATTAATGCTGGATTAGCCAGTGGTGCCTGTGAACAAATAAAACCAAAAGGCGTTATATGTCACTTGTTGATCACCAAACTGATTTCCCTTGAGTTCAGTGGAAAATAATATGGTAGTTGCATTCTGCTCCATTCAGTGTTTCTTTTTCTTTTACAACATGGATTTTGAACTTCTGTCCAATGCACTTTTTGAAGATATCAAATTATGTTTGAAGACCAGTGAGTTTTAAGTGGGACTAACTGCTATCATTATCTTTGTAACATTCATCATTGCATTTGTGCATGTCAAGCTTCATTTTAAAATTCACAGAACATTGTAATTCTCCTGACTTGAATAGTTTTGATTAGGAGCATTCACAAAAACTTAATATTTCATTTATATCTTTTTTTTGACTGTTTTTGTTTGTTTTAATTATCCTTCAAACATTGTAGGTGCGTAAAATATTGAGGTCATGTCATAATCAGCAGTTACGATTGAGCATAAGAAATTACAAAAGAATTAAGTGCTGAAGGCAGTTTGAAGGGATGCTTTTAAGGTTGGGAATAAGGTAGGAAAGAGTGGGGTTTCACAATTTCAGAGTTATGTGTTTGCCATGGATGAAGGTTCTGTTGCTGAGGGTGGAGCACAGTGTTATGCAAAGGCAGCTAAAATTTGAAGAATGGAAAGCTTTTATATCTGGGCCAAGATGAAACAAGATAGTTGAAACAGCATATGCGGTGTTCCTCATTTTTGAAACGTGACTGATATTCTTTTTCTATTTTTATTGTTAATATCACTTTGTTTTCAATGTTAATTGTGATACATTACAGAACAAAATACCTGCACTTTGTGGAAAAGGTGTTGATTCTTTCATGTTAGGGTTAGGGTGATGGGAAAATTTATTTCTTAGTTGATTTCTGAGGCTTTTTTGACTACATTCTCCAATTTTAATGACAAATATCTCATTCTGGAAATATTTATTTAACCTGTTGTTAGAGAACTAAACTCCTTTAACTAGGAAACGTTCACATGTAAAATAATAAAATGCATGATCAGCCATAATTTTGTTGAATGACAGAATTGGCCTGAGAGGTTGATTGACTTATTCCTGCACCTTGTGCATTGATTTATAGTCTAACAAGTGGAATAGTGAACTTATTGATGCATAATAACTATAAATATTGCACACTTCAAGGCTAATGCAATGGTTAGTACTGATATCTGAAAACCAGGGAATTATAGTCTAAAACCCGGTGAGAAAAACTTGAAACTTTTAATATTTTTTTCACCCTATTTTTAAACTTGATTACAGAATTTCAAAACAAAATTCCATGGTTTTCTGGTCGCCAAGAAGAATTGTTAGACTCATGACAAAATTTGAATAAATTCTACATCACAGAAGTATCTATTATAAAATATGTTTTATGATCATGGCAATTGCATTACATTGACTCTGACTTCTTAAATATAGAAAGTCTAAAACCTGATTTGTATGGAATTGGTTTTCCTGTGAGATTCATTAAATATCTTTCTAGTTTTACAACATTTGAGAAGTTAAAGTTTCATCTGCCTTCTTAATACTTCATTTCCTTTGAGAAGAAATAGTAAAGAATGAAGATATTGAAGTGTGTTACACAGCAATAGTGTAAAAGTAAGTCATATAAAAGATGGGAATGAGCAGGTGTGCACTTGGGGCCACTTCCAACATACAATCGTGGAGTCATTTTGTGGTATTGACTTAATTCAAGAGAAATAACAGATTTGTTTTCACTTCTGCTTCGATGCTCCTGTCGTCCCAGCAAAATGATAGAAAGCAATACCTGAGTGAAATCACATTGACTGTCTGCTACAAAATAATTTCCTACTGAATTGAATCTTTCTCCTGTACATATAAGTTAAAGCAATTTATGGTAAAACAACCCTAATTGATGAAATCATTTTGGAATGTTGGCCATTCTGACTCTGCTTAATGTTGTTTGAAAGTGTTTTCTTTGTTTGTGGAATGTTGGTGTCACTGACTAGGTCAACAATTTTTTTTTGTGCCCATTCTTAATTGTCCTGGAGTATGTAATGAGGCATTATTTTGATGTTTTGCAGACCTTGAGTGTAAGGACACCAGCAAGGCTATTTAGAAATGAGTTCCAGAAATTTAATCCAGTGACAATGAAGGAATGACAATATAGTCACATTTCGGGATGTGACTTTCATGGACGCTTACAAGTGGTAGTTTTCTTATGCATCTGATGTCCTATGAAGCAGAAGCTGCAGGTTACCTTGAGTTATTGTAATGCATCTTTTAGATGTCTCACTGCTGCCACTGTGTGTCAGTGGTGAAGGAAGTAAATGTTGTGGTTGGGTTACCAATTAAGCAGCCTGCTTAATCCTGGCTGTTATTGAGCTTCTTGAATGTAGTGGAATCTTTCGTCATTCGGGCAAGTTGGTGATATTCTGTGACACTCTTGATTTGTGCCTGATATATGCTGGACAGGCAATGTGGAGACTGGAGGTGAGTTACTTAGAGAATTTCTAGCTTCTGACCTACTCTTGTAGCCACAGTTTTAATATGACTGCTCCTGTTCAATTTTTACTAAACCTTAAGCACCAGAATGTTAATAGTGGGGATTCATTGATTGTTGTGTCTTGGAGCAGCGGGAGTAATAAGATTCTGCTTTGTTGAAGATGATCAGTGTTTGGTTACTTCTGTGACACTTGTTACTTGTCAATTTTCAGCCCAAGCCTGGATGTTGTCAATGTCAATAAAATGTGGAGCTGGAGGAGCACAGCAGGTCAGACAGTATCAGAGGAGGAGGAAAGTTGATGTTTTCGGCCTGGACGCTGTAGTGGTTTTATGTTTCTGAATGTCGCAAATCAGTGGGAGATATCAACTGATTTTCCCCTTTGATTGGAATTGTACTTTGAAATTCAGAGAAAAAAATTAAGTGGAATAGTAGACATAATCTATATAAATAATAAAATGATCCTGGTGCATGCATAAATATATAGTTGGGGAAGTCATACATAATGTGCTGTATAAAATTATTCAAAGTCATATTTCAGTTTATAAATTGTTGTGCAGTGCACCATCTATGGTGCATCTCTTTATTTGTCATAGTTTGCTTTCATGAATTTGATTCATGTTTGGGGGAGAGAATTGAGTGGACAAAGTGGCGTATCAATTCTACTTAGTTAAAAACCATTTTGGATTATAAAAATTATTTATTCCTCAAATATTTGTATTATCTTGCACGTAGGTTGCAGAATTTTTTTTAGTTGCAGGTGCATTGAATGGTTGTAAGCAAGCATTGAAAAATAATTCCATATTGACAATAGCCATATCTTTCTTCTGATAATAGGTAAACTGCTGCTGAATACTGGGGTCTGCACTTTTTCATCATTTAACATACAGAATGCTTTATCATTGCATTCTGTAGAAATTCTGCCATTCAAGCAAAAATCAATCATCGTTTCTTTCTGATACTTGGAATAGGATGAGCAGTTCATATAGCTTGATGACAACACTTGGTTTTAAGAACTGAGAGAATGAAGTTTTGCTTTCTTCCCAAATTATTAAGTTGGTTATTGTTGATTGAAAGCATTCCTTTTTTAGGTATAAAACCCTTCCAGTGTGACAGATGTGGAAAAAAGTTCACAAGAGCGTACTCCTTAAAGATGCATCGTCTCAAGCATGAAGGCAAACGATGTTTCCGATGCCAGATATGTAGTGCAACATTTACTTCATTTGGGGAATATAAACACCATATGCGTGTTTCAAGGCACATTATTCGAAAACCAAGAATCTATGAGTGTAAAACATGTGGTGCCATGTTTACTAATTCTGGAAACTTAATTGTACACCTGAGGAGCCTGAATCATGAAGCATCTGAACTAGCGTCCTACTTCCAGGGAAGGTAAGCCACAGTACAGTTGAAAACCTATGCTTAGGAAGGAACAGTCTGGCTGTTAGTGCAAGAATGGTCTGATGCTTATATTTATTAATCTAATGAGGTCTGTGTGATGATGGAAAACTTGAGCACTCTTGTGGAAGAGACCAGAACTAGGGACTGTAAATACGATAGATAATAAATATGATTTATTAATAAATTCGGTGAGAAGTTCAGGAACAACCTCTTTACTCTGAGATTGGTTAGAATGTGAAAGTTGCTGTCAAAAAGAATAGGTGAGGTGAGTGTCATAGATGCCTTTAAGGATGACCTGGATGAGTATATGGAAAAGAAAGAAATCTGAGAGCAGGATAGAGCTCAGTGTTGAGGATTGTATATTTCTGAGCAACATAAAGATGGATGTGGACTGTTCTGTACAATCTGTACCATAAATAACAACATAAAAGTCAACTTGGCATATAAAGCAAATCCATTTCTCTGGCTGTAAAAGTCACATTTTTGCATAAAATTAGCATGCAAATTGGCCATATACTGATTTCCCCCAAAAACCTCCCACCTTGCTGCTACTTTGCCCAATATGCCTGCCTTGTGTTATTCGTCAATCTCAATTCTTCATGAAGAATTATATTTTACTTGCTCTATGTAAACTGGGTGCGGAGAATTGATCTAGTATTATGGTCTGCATTATAAAGATAGGTGGAAGTTTGAGAAGCCTACCCAGATGGAAAATGATGAAGCAAAATGAGTCTTCAATGAAAGGAAACGTGCTATCCATTTCAAGTTAAGGGTCGTAAAATTTTCTAACTGGCCAAATAATTGTTATAGCAAGGGAATTTGGTATTAGTGAAGAATGGTGCAAGAATGGAAGCAAGAGTAATCTGCTGTGAAGGAGATGCTAAAACCAAATGAGCCATGAGGATAAGGGTCAGAATCCAGCAAAGGAAGACTGAAAAGAGAATAAAGAGAGAGGAAATGAATTACAAGAGCAAACTAGTGAAACATGTAAAAACTTCCAATTAAAGCTTCTTTTAAATATGTGAAAACGGCAAGAGAGGTCAAAGTGAACATAAGCCCCTGAGAAAATGAGTGTGGGAGATAACTATGGGAGACGAAATAGCAGAGTTATTAAACGTATGTTCTGTGTCACTTACACTGGAAAATACTTTGAATGTTCCATTAATACTAAACATGGGGAGGAATTTAGTGCCAGTGCCAACACCGTCAGAAGAGAAGTGGCACTGGACAATTAATGGAGCTAAAGGCAGATATGTCCCCTGACAGCTTGCATCTTAGAATCCTAAAAGAAGTAGCTACAGAGAGAGTTAACAAAGTGTGGAGCTGGAGGAACACAGCAGGCCAGGCAGCATCAGAGGAACAGGAAAACTGAGCTTTCACTAAAGAAGAGCCCTTCGGACCCAAAATGTAAGTTTTCCTATTCCTCTGGTGCTGCCTGGCCTGCTGTGTGCCTCCATCTCCACACTTTGTTATTTCTGACTTCAGCATCTGCAGTTCTTGCTGCAGAGAGAGTTCATGTTTTGGTTGTAACTTTCCAAAATGCTTGGATTCTGGAGAAGTACAGGAGAAGTGAAAAACTGCCAATGTGACACCCGATTTGAAAAGGGAGGGAGTAATAAAGGAGGAAGCTACAGACTGATAAAAGAACTAGTAGACTTATGTTGGGCCTGCAGAAGGCATTTTGACAAGGTACCTATTAAAAGGTAAGTCATAAGGTAGGAACTCATAGCGTTGGACGTACTATATTGGCATGGCGAGAGAGTTGATTATTTGGCAGGAAACAGTGAGTTGGGGATAAGGGTTCCTCTTCAGGTTGGCAACCTGTAACTAGTGGGGTTCTCAGGGATCAGTGCTAGGACCATAATAATTTACTATATATGTGCATGACTTGGAGGAAGAAAGCAAATGTTTTGTGGCCAAATTTGAAGACAACACTTAAATAGGAGGAAAGGCACATTGTGAAAGGGATACAGAGAGATATTGGTAGGTTAATTAAGTACGCAATAAATTGGCAAATGTGGTGTATTGAGGGAAGATGTGAAGTTTCTCAGTTTAGAAGAGAACAAAAGAGTAGAGTATTATTTAAATGGTGGGGGGGAAAGCTGCAACACAAAGGGACTTGGGAGTACTTGGATATGAAATACAAAATAATAGCATAAAGGTGCAGCAGGTAATCAGAAAGGCTAATGGATTGTTGACCCTTGTTTCAAGGGGGTTAGAGTATAGAATAGCGAGATCTGGCTAACTATACAGTGTGCTGGTGAGACCACATCTGGAATACAATGAGCAGTTTTGGTCCCCTTTTATTGAAGGAATAACATTTCATTGGAGGCAGTTCAGAACAAGTTAACTAAGATGATCCTTGTTATGGAGGGATTGTCTTCTGAGGAAAGGCTGAGCATGTTCTGATGAAGAGCCACCAGAATTGAAACATATCTGATTTCTTCCCACAGGTGCTGCGTGACCTGCTGAGTTTTTCCACCAATTTCTGTGTTTATAAGTAGGTTGAGACTTGACTGACTGGAGTTTAGGAGAATAAGAAATGATCTCATTGAAACATATGATTCTTTGGGGGTTTGATAGGGTAAATGCTGAGGGGATGTTTCTCTCTTATGGGCGTAGTCTCTGAATTAAAGTATGTCACTTTAAAGATTGAGATGAGCATGAGTTTCTTCTTTGTGAGTCTTTAGAACTTATTGCTGCAGAGAGCTGTGGGCACAGCCCTTTTGAATATTTAAGGCAAGATAGACTCTTGATTAGTTGGGAATCAAGTGTTATGAGGGAACTGCAGGAAAGTGGATGGGAGGAATGTCAGATCAGTCATGATCCTGTTGAGTGGTGGTGCAAGCTTGGGGTTGAGTAGCCTACTCCTTATTTCGTACAGGCTCATGGACCAGTCACTGGCCTGATCTTAAAGCATGTATTGGAATGGATCATTGGAAATTGTCAGTATAGTTGCACCATCATAAACAATGCCACGCTTCCATACACATTTAAATGGACCGAATGAAATGTTGAATGTGGCAGTGACTTCAGAGCAACAGATGGTTGATGTAGCTACTTTGTGGAATGTTTGGTGTTTCAGCAGAGGACCGAGATCACTTAGACTGCCAAAAGACCTCCATGCCAAATTTACTAGTTTCCAGGGATTCCACTGTCATCAAACAGTGTTACAAGTACAAGTTGCAACATGAAAGAAGTGCCCATGAATTTTGATATGCGCAATAACTGAACTGGGGAAAGATAATGGTCAAATGCAGATCTGAGCGAAAACAACAGCACATGAGAGTTGCAATGGCTGTAAGAACAAAATTTAAAGTCAGTAATGAATTTCACATAACAAAACCAAAAGACAAATTCCCATTTGGAGATTTAAAATCATTGTCATGAATACATACTATGTGGATGGATGGAGTACATATTCTGGTGGACCACCAGGAGAATACAGGTCATTAGCTTGAAATATGTTTGGATCCCATATAAGCCACAGGACCAAGCGGATCTGTGAGGAAGTAACCTTTGGTTGTGTGTCTCAGCAACCAATTTGAGGTCATGTTTGGACCGAGAGATGTAGACCATCATAGAGTGGAAGTGTTCTGCCTTGATGTGTTGTGTTTTCTCATTGAATTGTGCCTTCATTTGGTGTACAGACTGTCATCAGCTTATTCATAAAATGCAGACTATTCAACTCATTGAGGAAGATGATTTACTGTAGAGCAGTGACTCTGAAACAGTGTCACGTGATCTAGATTGCAAAGTAATAATAATTAACTCTGGAGTATACTGAGGAAATGAATTTGACAGTTTTTTAAAAAAGCTTTAATGTGAGTATTCTTTGCAATTGCTCAATAAACCATGCCACATTAATTTAATATGAATTACTAGAGTTACATTTGTTTCATATTTCAAAATGGTGACCACCCATATTGACAGTCCATGTTTTATGCTTAACATATAAGTTCATCCCTGTTTTGGGTTTTATTTTTCAAGCTTCACAGATTGACTTGAACCCTGACACCTAATTCTTTACTTCCAACATACAATAAGCAAATATTTATTGCCGTAATCAACAGTATTGATAACCTGTTTCTGTTCTAATGCCATATAAGCTGTGGCTTATATGGGATCCAAACATATTTCAAGCTAATGACCTGCATTCTCCTGGTGATCCACCAGAATATGTACTCCATTCGTTATCGGCCACATAGTATGTATTCCTGACAATGATTTGTTAGAAATCTGTCATTGTGTTAGCATGTTTCAGCTTATAAGACACAGAAGCAGAAGCAGGGTCATTCAGCTCATTGATTCTGGTCAGCCATTTAGTGAGAACAGGGCTGATCTGATAATCCTGAACTCCACTTTCCTGCCTTTTCCCCACAAACTTTGATTCCCTTACTGATTTAAAGAAAAAACTGTCAGCCTTGAGTATATTTAACTGCCTAGCCACAGAGCCCTCAGTGCTAAAGAATTTCACAAATTTACTACCTTCGGAGAGAAGGAATTCCTCCTCATAGATGCTCCAATCCATTGTATCACTGAGCTATTGATTTATCAATGTTTGAGTCCCTATTCCCTCAAAAAACTGTCCTTCTGTCCTCAAGCCTGTGATTTTTGTGTGACTTCTAGTTGCTTCCGGTCCTTTGCATTTGAAGCCTGTTTTCACGTGCAGTTTTGTTTGAGTTGAGTTTGAATGACATGGATTTCCTTGATCATGTAAAACTGTAGAATCTGAAACTTTTGCAGCCCAGTTCGGTTTTAATTACATGCAATCTAGAGTGTGTCAGAGTATCCTGTTCAATCATGGTGCATTTTAACAGACAATTAACTTTCTTCAGCTAATATGCCAGTAGATGTTGCAGTTTTAGATTTTTGTAATCCCTTTAAACCATGACGTAAATGCAAAATACAATAACAAATGCAGGAAATCTGAAATAAGTGCAAAGTGCTGGAAACGTTCAGCAAGTCCCATGTTGGGTCCCATTAATTTTGGGAAATTAGAAACCATACTAGAGAAGTAGATATCACAATCAATAATCATCTTATAAAATGAAGGAGATGGATTGAGGAGCTGAATGGCCAATTGTTCAGTTTAGTTTTTATGTAGGTCTGAAGTATATGTTGAGAGAAAAACTGTTAATATTTCAAATTCTCTCATCTTTCAGACCGAAGGGAGGTGGGAACTTGATGGCATTTAGCTTTTGAAAGCTGTGGATGGGGAAGAAGAACAAAAGAGATGATTATGTTGATGATGTAGAGGGAAAGAAAACTTCAGTGGTGATGATGATGGCATGGTTCAAAAAGTAAAGAGAGTCATAAAGAAACAAAGTATTTGTCCTATGCAAGTGTGAAGGACAAAGTAATGAACAGCATTATCCAAAAGCTGTAACATTAAAATTCAAGATTCGTAGTATAAAGATGGGTACTGGAGTTGGTGAATTTGGTTCTGAGTTCAGAAGGCTGTTAAGTGGAAGATGAAATACTGTTCTTCGAGCTTCTTTTGAATTCCACTCGAACTCTACAGAAGGCTGAGGTCAGGAATGTAAAGGAGAGAGCTTGATGGTGAATTAAACTCAAGTCTGTGGAAACTCAGGTCATGCTTGTGGACCAAATGGAGATGTCTGCGACATGGTCACAAAATCTGAGCTTGACCTTTAATGAAGAGGACATTGAATTATGGGCAGCAAAGCATTTGATGCGGTTCTTTTGGAAAGGTTGAACTGAAGGTAGTGCAAGATGGGATCGGGGGATATTTTGAAATGGATAAGTAACTGGTTGGCTCGTAGAACCTAAAAGTTAGTCGTGCAGCAATTGTCATCATGCCACTGTGGTTCCACAGATGCTTGTTACCTTTTGCCAATAATCAGGATCCAGGACTCGCCAGCGTAGCTGTTTAAATTGCACTAAGACAAAACCATATACAGGTTATAGACTTAAAATCTGTTGGATGTCTTGATTATACTTGGGAATTGGAAACACATGAGCAGTTGGAATTTAATGTGAGGAAGGGATTATTGCTTAAAAGAAAGAGTTCGTGGAATATAGAAGATCAGTAGGTTATAAACTGAAGCTATTGTGGATGTCTCTGCAGCAGTGATTAAAGTAAATCAGATGTTGGAGAAGAGATAAATATTGTGCCAAAAATAATGAGATAATTCTGCCATTTTAGAAATGACTGTCGCAGTTGCACTTGGAATAACATGAACATTTCTGGTTGCCACTGTGTGAAAAGAATATTCTGGCTGCTGAAAAGATACACAAATGAGCAATCAGAATAGCCGCAGGGAAAGAATGATTGGATTATAAGTAAGAAGGAACTTGTTCTGTCTGGGATGAAAAAGTGATCCAGTTGTTGCATTTAGCTTTCTAAAGTGTGTGGATCATGTAGACCATGACAGATCATGATCCAGAATGAAAGAACTAATGGGCAACTGTTGGGACCATTCTCCTCGGAAAGACAGAAACTTTTAAAATCATGACAGATCATGATCCATTTGCCAGTTTAGCAACTGTATAATATAAACCTGAGATTGATAACTAATTATAGCATGATTTAATATAGCACAGAAATTACATCAGAAAATCCCAGTGGTTTGGATGAGAGAGAAATTCAACATGAAGCTGCAAATCAGTATTTTATTCTATCTACGGACTTGATGCTTAAATGTTAAACTGGATTTAAAATACATTCAAGTGCACATTAAATGGAATTCCAGAAGAAGAAAACAACATTTTAGGATACTGCATGCCACAGTTGCACAAATTTTTCAGTACAAACAGAAACCATTCTCCACATCATATCAGCACTGGCTCTTCAGATGAACATGTCATGACTTAGTGCTATTTGCTTGCCATTTCCTTGACCGTGCACATTAGATGATTTTAGTATAAATAGTGTCGCCTCAAATGCCTCAATTGAAACTGCCTCCAAAGACTTCCATACAGGACATTCTAGACCTGAACCACTTGGATTGATTTTTTTCTCTCACATTGCATTTGCTGCCTTTGAAAATCGCTTGAACTCTGTACTCTCTCATTCGTGATCCTTTACTGAGCAAGAGAAGCAATGGCCTAGTGATATTATCACTGGACCGTTAATGCAGAAATCCAGATAATATTCTGAGGACCGGGGTTTGAATCTCATCAAGGCAGATGGTAAAATTTAAATGCAATAAAAATTTGTTATTAAAATGATGATGACTGTGCAGCCATTGTTGATTGTAAGTAAAAAAACCCGTCTGGATCACTGATGTCCTTGAGGGACGGAAACCATCCTTACCTGTGACTCCAGGCCCACAGCAATGTTGTTGCCGGTTAACTTCCCTTTGGGGTGGGCAATAAATGCTGGCTTATCCAGCAACCCACTCATCCTGCAAATGAATTTTTAAATAAATATTTTTAACCCTATTTGGTTCCAGCCACCTCATGATTTTAAAAGTTTCTATCTTTCCAAGGAGAATGGTACCAACCTTTCAAATCTATCTTCACAACTGAACTTTCTCATCCCTTGAAATATTTTTGTAAATCTGCACCCTCTTCAATCTGTTCATGTCCTCCTTATGATGTCTATCCAGAACAGTACATGGTACTTAAGCTGAGGTCTAAAGATGCATACAAGTTCAGCATAACCTCTCACTCCTCTATTCTCATGTCTCGATAATAAAGTCAAGGATATTGTAGACTTCATTAATTGCTTTGTCTTTCTGTCCTGACACCTTCAATAATCTATGCACATATCTACTCAGATCCATCTGTTTTAACCCCAACCTTTAAAATTGTACTCCTTATTTTATCTTTGAAGTCCATATTCTTCCTACCTGTGTACAAGTAATTTAAGATGTTAAATGAGGTAAGCGCAGGAGCCTTGATGTAGCCACTGGAATTTTCTGATGTAATTTTTGTACTATATTAAATCATGCCATAATTAGTCATCAGTCTCAGGTTTATATTGCACAGTTGCTAAACTGGCAGATGGTGAACTAGCTGGACTTTTATTGTGCTGAATTTCCTTTGTTCCTAATTATTTATGAAATTTTAGGACTTTCACCACCCTTTCAGTTGGGAACACTTCCCATAATTTGATCATTTTGTGCAATAAACGTAACGATATTGTGAGATAGCAAGGTGCAGAGCTGGATGAACTCAGCAGGCCGAGCAGGAAAGCTGACGTTGCGGGCCTGGACCCTTCAGAAATGGTGGAGGGGAAGGAGGATTCTGAAATAAGTAGAGAGGGGGAGGTGGATGGAAGTTGGATCAAGGAGCAGATAGGTGGAGAGGAGTTGGACAGGTCAAGGAGGCGGGGATGGAACTGGGAAAGGTTGAGTGTAGGTGGGGAGTTAGGATAGTGTTTGGTTAGTCAAGGGAAGACACACAGGTCAAGGAGGCGGGGATGAGGCTGGGAGGTAGGAGGTTGAGATGGGGGGCTGGGGACTGAGGTTGAGGTGAGAGGAGTGGATAGGTGGGAGAAAAGCCGGGTCTCTGCTGGGCTAGTTTTGGGATGAGGACAGGATTGTGGAGATCTTGAAGCTTGCAAAGTCCACATTGAGACCATTGGACTGCAGGTTTCCCAAGCAAAATGAGGTGCTGTTCCTGCTATCTTCAGGTGGCATTGATGTGGCAGTGGAGGTGGCCCAAGATGGACATGTCATCCAAGGAGTTGGGGGGAGGGTTTGGGAGTTGAAGTGGTTCGTGGCTGGGAGGTGCAATCGTTTGTCACAAACTGAGCGTAGGTCACATCGGGAACAACAGATACAATTTACCACATTAGCAGATGTGCAGGTCAACATCTGTTTAATGTTGAAGGTTTTCTTGGGGCCTGGGATGGGAGTGAGGGATGATGTTGCGTTTTACTGATTTAAGCCTGTGGCCACTGGTATGTTTCAACCCATCCCATTCTAACAAATGGTATGTTTTTGTCTTTCCTGTACTTGTGTAGATCTTGGATTACTCTCAAGGTAACTGCTTCAAGCCTGCAAAGCCCATAGTCGTCTATTTTCTCTTTAATCAGATTTTTTAATGCTGAGGGTTAATTTATCATTGTCTCTGGCCCTTGGTACTCTTTCTTTTTGTCTTTGGCAGAAACTGGGATAATACTGTAGGTGTGTTTTGGATTTGGAATAATATGAACTTGATTGTTCTGATAATATGACTTAAAATTCTATTGATTCTAAATTGTGTTATGTTGGCAGGCCATCTTCAGAATTAATCCTACTAAGGCTTGGGATTCTTTCAACTCAAACTTTAGCTATTTGACGCCACTCATTGATGTGCATGTTACTGACTTCTGTGCATATACTTCACATGTTAGTCTTCTCACCCTTTTTATGCCAGAAAATATGCAAATTGCCTCCTGCCTGCTAATTCTGCTAATTTAGTACTGTTTGAAGTAAAAAGTTATTAATTTACGTTTGTCCCTGCAATATACCAGTCTGTTTTCCCTACTCTGTAACCAATCACTGCTATTTCCTCTCCCCTGATGAAATTCATTTCCTGTCATTTAACCAAATCTTTATCCATTGCTATGATTTACGATAAATCTCTAGTACTTTGAGTCTAACTCAGTCTTTTGTATGAAACTTATCAAAAGGTTTTGGTGTATCATGTCTTGAAGTTTCTTCATTTTTCTGGACTACAAATGCGAGGAAAGCTTATGGTGGCAATCAGGAAGCAGATTTCAGGGATATAATAAAGCACAAGTTGTATTTAACAGATTTCTGTTGTTATATTTTAGTATCTATTAAGTTGTTGGAGGTTACAAAACCAAGTTTTTGGCAGCCTTCCTTGTGATGAAATGATGGTTTCAGCTGTGGTACTTAGTGTTGTGCCTAGTGGCGTGACTCAGGAAGCCTCTCTGGCATGGCAGTCTCAGTGCACTTGGTGTAGAGGAAGACGGGGGGAGCAAGACTGACCTGTGATTCCTCTGCACCCACATCTTGGGCAGCTGATCTTTTCATATCTTTCAATGGCCTTCCAAAATTTGACCTTCCAGGGGTCAGTCATCAGAGACAACCTTCCTGTCGTCCATGTCATTATCCATCACCACCTATCTTTTATAAATGTCCTTGCAGTGAAAGTGTGAACACTCGGGCATTTGTAACCTAGTTATAGTTCACCAGACGGTTTACAGTCACTACCCATCTGATGAGTATTGCCGGATCAGTGTAGGTAGCATTGGATTCTTAATGAGTGGTATATTGGAATTAGCATGCTCCAACACCTCAGAATTAGTGACGTTGCTCTGCCAAGAGATGCTGAGGGTGTGAGATGAGGTAAGGAGAATATTTCTCCTTCCAATCTTTTTCACCTGCCAACCATATATTGTCCACATTTCACTACTTAAACAAAGTGTGCTGAGGAAGCAGATTTGACTGACTTGGTGTTTGTTCTCAGGCAGGTTGGTGTTGTTCCAAGCTCTAGATGAGTATTTTAAATGATGAATATTTTCTTCTAGTTTGCTATCAAGCCATTCAAACGTTAGACAACGTAGCTTATTTTGAATAGAAATAAAATATTTTGTTTGTTAGATTGGGTTGTCAGATTTAATTGAAAAATAAATTAATGTAGACAAAGTTTGCAAATTCTTTGAATGACATTCATTACTTTAAAATCAGTTAGATTTGTAATTGAATTTCACTTTGAAATGAAATTCCTTAATTTTACTTGATGGCTCCAATATCTGTATTTAAACCTTCCTCTTTTGTGTGCACTGCTTACCTTTCACCTCTTTTATCCTGTTGCCAAACAAAAAAGCTGCAGAATAGAATCTGATTCTTATTTTATTGCAAATTGTGCAATTTATAGTGTTGACTTGTGCTAACTAAGCATAAATTTAATGCTGTTCTCACGGATTTTCTTTAAACTGAGCAGTAGAAATGATTTTGCTAACATAATCCATTATAACATTTATTGAGGCTTAGAATGTTTCATACAAAGCATTAAGGTAGAAAGTTGGTGGAAATAAGTTGTTTCTCTGCAGTGAGTGAAATGCATACGAAAGCATAGTTAAAGATTGAGGTGCAGTAAGAAGTATCTGTATAGCCACCTTTTTAAAAACACACTTCTTTCCCGACCCCAGAAACAAACTGGGACTTTTGTAGCAAAAATGTCAACTTGTTAGGGAAAAAATTCAAGAAATTAAAAAGATGCTATCAGAGTGGATATAAATTTGGCTAATGGACAGAAAGGTGAAGAGTTGCTTGTCAGAGTGGAAGGATCTGTTGATATACCCTTCTTTTCTGTCTTAATGACCAAGGTACCCAGGATAATATCAATGCTTACAAGATAACACAAAACTCAAATTAAGTATGTATGACAGTATTAGAGTTCAAAACAGCAATTTAACATCAAGGTTATTAATTTTAGTGTGTAGGAAAATTAACAAAAAAAAGCGATTATAAACTGGACAATACAGTTTTACAGAGCATAAATGCTGGAGCAGAGAAAGTTGAAAGTTTAATTGTACAGATCTTTGACAGGAGAAATTTATTTGCAAGGATTGATATCCCTGACATTGTGGGTTCTTGTGGCTCGGTGCTAGTGCCCCTACCTCTGAGCCAACAGGCCTGAGCTCAAGTACAACCTGCTCCAGAGGTGTACAATAACAACTCTTTTGAACAGGTTGATTTGGAAAATATCCTTTGCGTTATCATTTTAAAGATATGTTACAAAAGCAGAGAAGCTGTGTTAAGTCTGTTTTGGAGCACAGATCATGTCCCAGCAGCAGTTTTGTGATCGATTCTGTGCACAACACTTCATGAAGAATGCCAAGGCCTTGTGCGTAGAAAAAATTTACTGCAGTGGTACTAGGGATGTGGGACTACAGTTGTGGAGGCATTGGAGAATCTGGTATTGTTCTTAGAGCAGAGAAAGTTAGGAAATTGGACAGATATGTTCCAAATCATGAATGATTTAAATAATTATTAAGAAAATGTTTTTGATGGCTTGAGGATCAGTAACCAGAGGCGTAGATTTTAGGTGATCAGCAAAAAAAAAATCAGAGGCAACTTGCAGAAGTTCTACATGTTTTGAGATCTGGAAGGCCTGAAATAATAGTGGAAGTAGATTAATTAGTAATCTTTTAAAAGGGAATTGGATAAGTACCCGAAGGGATTTAAAAAGTCATGTTAACAGGAGAAGAGCAGGGGAGTTGTATGACTTGGGTTTCTGTACCAAAAACTGGCAAAAGTATAATGGCCACCTCCTGTGCTATTATCGCGATTCTATATCAAAGAACAAAGAAAATTACAGCGCAGGAACAGGCCCTTCGGCCCTCCAAGCCGGCGCTGATCACTATCCTCTGTCTAAACCTGTCATCTATTTTCTAAGGGTCTCTATCCCTTTGCTCCCTGCCTGTCCATATACCTGCCCAGATACATCTTAAAAGACACTATCCTGCCTGTGTCTACCACCTCCGCTGGCAACGCGTTCCAGGCACCCACCACCCTCTGCGTAAAGAACATTCCACGCATATCTCCCATAAACTTATCTCCTCTCACTTTGAACTCATGACCCCTAGTAATTGAGTCCCCTACTCTTGGGGGCAATAAAGCTTCTTGCTATCTACCTTGTCTATGCCCCTCATGATTTTGTAGACCTCAGGCAGATCCCCCCTTAATCTCTGTCTTTCTAATGAAAATAATCCTAATCTACTCAATCTTTCTTCATAGCTAGCGCCTGCCATACCAGACAACATCCTGGTGAACCTCCTCTGCACCCTCTCCAAAGCATCCACGTCCTTTTGGTAATGCGGCTACCAGAACTGTACTCAGTACTCTAAATGTGGCTGAACCAAAGTCTTATACAACTGTAACATGACCTGCCAACTCTTGTACTCAATACCCAGTCTGATGAAGGAAAGCGTACCGTATGCCGCCTTGACCACTCTATTTGACCTGCATTGCCACCTTCAGGGAACAATGGACCTGAACACCCATATCTCTCTATACATAGTTTTCCCCAGGACTTGTCCATTTACTGTATAGTTCGCTCTTGAGTTAGATCTTCCAAAATGCATCACCTCGCATTTGCCTGGATTGAACTCCATCTGCCATTTATCTGCCCCACTCTCCAATCTATCTATATTTTGCTGTAATCTCTGACAGTCCCCTTCACTACCTGCTATTCCACCAATCTTCATGTCATCTGCAAATTTGCTAATCAGACTACCTATATCTTGCTCCAAATCATTTACATATATCACAAACAACAGTGGTCCCAGCACAGATCCCTGTAGAACACCACTGGTCACAAGTCTCCATTTGAGAAAGCCCCTTCCTCCACTACTGTCTCCTGTTGCCTAGCCAGTTTTTTATCCATCTAGCTAGCACACTCTGAACCCCATGCGACTTCGCATTCTCTATCAGCCTGCCATGGGGAACCTTATCAACTGCCTTACTGAGATCCGTGTATATGACATCTACAGCCTTTCACTTGTCAATCAACTTTGTCACGTCCTCAAAGAATTCTATTAAGTTGGTAAGACATGACCTTCCCTGCACAAAACCACGTTGTCTATCACTGATGAGCTCATTTTCTTCCAAATGGGAATAGATCCTATCCCTCAGTATCTTCTCCAGCAGCTTCCTTACCACTGACGTCAGGCTCACCGGTCGATAATTACCTGGATTATCCCTGTTAGCCTTAAACACGGGGACAACATTAGCAATTTTCCAGTCCTCCGCGACCTCACCCGTGTTTAAGTATCAGTATCTTAAATTTGTTTTACTTTTTGTTAAAGTATATGCCTTCATGTTAAAACTGTGCTCTGTTTCTCACCATACGCTGGATTCCAGCATGTGGGTCTCAAAGTACAATTTGTTGCAGTTGCCTGCGTTTTAAAGATCGGGCTAAAAGAAATGATTGGAATGTGGGTGTTGCTGACTCAACACATTCATTGCACATTTCTAATTTGCACAGAGCAAGGTGTTGGCGATCTACTGCCTTGAACTACAGCAATGCAGTTGTACCCATAGTGCAGTTAGCAAGGCAATTCTGGGATTTCATCTAGTGACAGAGAAGGAGACCTAGTATACCTCCATATAAGGATTGTATTTATTTTGGTTAGTAACTTGCAGGGTTTGCTGCCCTGCCATTTTGACAGTGTGGAGGTGATGAGTTTGGAAGGTGCAATTGAAAAGACTTGTTGAGCTGCTGTAGTGCATTTTGTAGATGGTACACATTGCTACTACTGTGCATTGGTGGAGGGAGTGAATATTTTAGATTAGATGAAATACTGATCATTGGGGCTGTTTTGTTTTGATGGTCTTGAGCTTCTTGTCTTGTTAGAGCTGTACTCATTCAGGCTGTTCCTCTTGCCTTTCATGTCTGTTATTTCTAGTTAAGATTTTTTGATTGATTTTAGACCCTGTCTCGCTGCTGTAAGCACCAGCATTTTCATTTTTATGACATTGCTGGACGATTCAGTATATTTTTAAAAATGCAGATTTTTATTTGGTTGAAAAGTACACATTATAAACAGTGTTCCCTCTGATTTACACACCTCACATGTTCTTGTGCATTAGCGTAGTGGTACCAAGAACTAAGGGACCTACGAACTTAAACAAATTAGTCTCATGCAACAAAAGTTAGAGAATCCATGTTTGTAAATGTGAGTTTTATTTGGAATTCTTAAAATTGTACGTTGTCACGATCCACTTGGGCAAATGCACTAACATTCAAGTCTTACTACTTCTAGGGAGATTACAGAAGTTAACTAGGAGTAGTTTAATTGCAATCTGCAAGTCACCTTTCTGCTTGACTTTGGTTAATAGAAACTACTAACCTCGTTTCTGTATGTAACATGAACTATTCATTGCAGATGAATAAATTCTAATCTGGGCAATCAGCGACGTGAATTATCACCATATAATTCTGCTAATTGAAACTCTGAACCCTGCTTATACGCATGTACCCAGGCAAAGCGATAAGCAAACATGGATTTTATAGGTGGAGGGAAAAATGGGGAAGCACAAGCTCAAGCACCAGTCCAGTTGTCCATTTTGTTAAGATGCCCATTTTGCTTTTGTCCAAGTCCGTCTGATCTCTGATCTTCATATCCAAGTCTTTTCACTTCTTTGAAGACATATGGTGGGAGGACACCCAATTATTGTTAACTCTTGCCTTCACAACTGGTCCTAACTGAAAAGTAATTCAGCAGTCTGTAGGCGGTGCATGTTTAGAACATAAAGCCACAATACAGTTAGATGTCAAACATCTTCCACTTGTGCTTGAACAAAGCAGCAGTATAAACACAACACTGAGTTCCAGTAATGTGTTTTTAAAACTATAACTGTTCCTTCGGTTCTTGTTTTAAAAGCAGTCTTCTTAGTTTGGTCCACAATTAGAAATAAAGAAAATTAGAAAGATGTGTTTTTTACAAAATCTAACACTGGTCTCTAATACATGACCCTACTTTCATCAAATTCAGGTCCATCAAAAAAGGTAGTAGACAGTTGACTTGAACTTTTTCCTTTTTTCTGCATTGTTCGCATTTA
Organism: Stegostoma tigrinum; assembly: GCF_030684315.1. Classification (NCBI taxonomy): domain Eukaryota; kingdom Metazoa; phylum Chordata; class Chondrichthyes; order Orectolobiformes; family Stegostomatidae; genus Stegostoma; species Stegostoma tigrinum. The sequence continues at coordinate 17,252,214 of NC_081385.1, forward strand.
ATGACCATAGAACATAGAACAGAACAGGCCCTTCAGCCCACAGTGTTGTGCCGACCATTGATCCTCATGTATGCACCCTCAAATTTCATATTAAATACCATATTCTTGTGCTTCACTGTAGGAAGGTAGAACCCAGATCTATTTTGTTTGGAAAAAAGTCATATTTTGTAGATTACGTTTCTGATTTCTTTGGGTGTTACCATATTACTATAGAGTTTTTGGGAGAGAAATCAGTGGTGTTAAATTGTCTTAAAATTGAGTGCATTTTTGGAATGCTCTAGGTGTAGCTTAGGTTATTTTTTTTGTTTTTCATGTATCAACTTTAATTATCAGATAATGCAACTTTGAAGTAATATTGAAGTAAAGACGTGAAAGTCTGTGATTACATTTATAATCTTTTGGGGATCAAAAACATACTGAGAGGAGCTGCAGCATCAATTTAGCAATATAAACACCATCTTTTTGCCAACTGCAGATGTGAAGGGCAAGTGTGATTTGATCTTTCAAATCAAGGTGCCAAATAATGTCTTTCACCTTTTGATTTTAAAATGTAGCCTTCTATTTTAGTTCATTGAATTTAACAATATTAATCATGTATTTTGGCCAGTTCAGTCATAACAGTAAATGGTATTATTTGAATCCAGTGGGAACATTGTCTGTGCCATTTCATGTAAAGTGATATTTTTTGTTGTGAAATGCATTATTTATATTTTGGAGGAAAATAGGAAAACCTGTTTCTTCAAGTGCAGGGTAGCTTTATGCATAGTTCGTATAACAAGAGTACTGACACTTGCTTGATGTTTTCCTGCCTTATTCTTCCAAAAAGAAATTGCAAGAAGACGGTCATTGCTGAAGTATAGACTGGAATTGTGTCAGGATCATGCAGAAATCCTAGATAGCTGCCTACAACAACTGGGACGCTTGTAATTAGTCGGAAAAAGCCAGGAAAATTAAAACCTGCCCTAACTTTTTTCTCATTGCTTAAATTTTCAGCAAATATACTTTCAACGATTTTTCACCATTGAAAGAAAATGATTTCAATTCAATCCTGAAAGTTGATTTATGTTCATGATGAAGAAAAAGGTCTTTTGTGGAAAACACATTGTTCTCTGTGGTCTTTGTTGGACTCCAGTAAATCGATATTTATTTATGAGAAGTTTTAAAACCTACTTTTGGCAATTTAAAGACAAATGTCGTGTTATTCACAAGATTAGAAATTCTTCTAATCACTATTGATCCCTGGAAGTACACAGTACAGCTATAAAATGCACTTATATGTATTTTCACAGGTCAATTTTCATTTATTTCTTAACCCTGAGTCAAACGATAATGCATTCATGTCGGCACCCCAGAGAGCATGTAGTTAAGTTTGATACCTTTGTGATACAAAATGGAAACTACACAGGAAAGTGTATTCTTTTTTGGAGGTGCTGTTAAATTGAGTTGCTGTCTACCTTGTGAGATAGACATAAAACATCTTTTGGTATTGTTAAGATTACTACGGTGTTTTCCTGCAGTTCTGTCCAATGTTTGTCCATCCAACATATAGTCAAAACAGATTGTGGTCATTGTTGCTTTTTGAGGTGCTTTAAGTGCAAATTGGCTGCATGATTTCTCTTCACCAGTGACTACTACAACACAGTGTCCTTTGAGATATCTTAAAGTTGAATATAGCCTAAGATAAATGAAAGTTTGTTCTTTTTTGACATTAGTAACAATCTTATTGAATGGCGGAGCACTGCAGACCGGCCAATTGGCCTACTCCTCCTTTCTTTACTTCTTGTCTCAGTTCAACTGCCCACAGAGAGATCCCATTACTGAGTAGTGGCGAACATCATGACAAGCTGCACTGACAGAAACTGGCACCAAGCCACATAATGAATCATCAGAACAGGTCACAAAGTCTTGTTCAAAAAGCTTTCACAAACCTGTTAAAAAGAGAGAAGGGGAGAAAATGAAAAGAAACAACATTCACTTGTTGGTGACAGCAAAACAAAATCACTTGACGGTCATTCGATTTATGATTTATTCAGAATATTCAGTTGGTTTCCCGTGAATTGTGACACAACGTTTCTGAAGGTAAATCGGGGCCGGACTTGTACACTTAATGGTAAAGTCCTGTTGTGGAGCAGAGAGGTTGTGGAGTGCAGGTTCATAGTTCCTTGAAAGTAGAGTCCCAGGTAGACAGGATAGTGTAGAAGGCATTTGGTGTGCTTGCCTTTATTGGTCACTGCATTGAGTATAGAAGTTGGGAGGTCATGTTGTAGCCTTACAGGATATTGGCTAGGCCACTTTTGTAATACTGTTCAGTTCTGGTCCCTGCTATAGGATGGATGTTATGAAACTTGAAAGGGTTCAGAAAAGGTTAACAAGGATGTTGCCAGGGTTGGAGGGTTTAAGCTGTAAGAAGAGGCTGAATACATTGGGGCTGTTTTCCCTGGAAGGAGGCTGAGGGGTGACCTTGTAGAGGTTTATAAAATCATGAAGAGCATGAGGATAAATAGACAAGGTCTTTTCTCCAAGTTGGGGGAATGAAAAACTAGAGGGAACAGGCTTAAGGTGAAAAGGGACAGTCTTTTCATGCAGAAGGTGGTGCAGGTATGGAATGAGCTAACAGAGGAAGTGGTGAAGACAGTTACATTTAAAAAGCATCTGATTGGTATATGAACAGGAAGGGTTAGAAGGATGTTGGCCAAATGCTGGCAAATGGGATTACATTAATTTAGGATATCTAGTTGGCATGGAGTTAGGCTGAAGGGTCTGTTTCCATGTTGTACAGCTCTGCCACTCTAATGAAATTTGATTTTTAAAGTTACATCCATTGCTGTTTCTGATTTTTCCTTGTTGAATTGTCTCAAGCTGCTGCATGTGAAATTGCAAGAAAAAGATTGAATGCAGTAGTAAATTTGAAACTGTAGATGGCCAAATTATGAAACACCTGAAGGGGAATGGTGATTATATTCCCGTTCAACAAGAATCAAAAATGTCAAGTTTAACCCTTGCTGTAATTTCTTGGGGCTGAGGATCAAGTATAAACTTTTTCCACCAGGTGATGCATTTCCTGGGCGCTGCAATTATTAGATTGTAATAATAAGGAATATGAGCATTATCTATCATTGTGTCTTTTAGCTCTGCAGCCATTACACTAGGTTAAATAGAGCAGGGGGTTTAGCCATATTTTTAGCTTTCTGCAGAATGACGAAACACAGAGACAGAACTCTAGTTTTGGATATCCTTGCTATAATCAATCATGTCCGAGTTCAAGAAATCTGAGGAATTCTGCTTTGGTTTCAGAAATTTTAAAGCAGAAGTGAAATCTAATTGCCATATAGTTTTTCTCAGTTGTTTATTTTTGTTCTGTATAAGATTTTATGCCTTCACAATAAACAAATATTGTTTGACTGGAAATATTATACCTGCCAATGTTCTCAATCAGGTGACTACATTTGGCATCTTGTACAAATCTCTATTGCGTAACTGAAGAAATACTATCTATTCATGTTGCCAAAAGATGCATTGTGTTTCGATTTATATCACGTAGGTACACCTGTGGTTTCTGCTGTGGAAAATGAATAAATATTAGGGTGAAACTAAACTCTAAACAGTTTCTTCTCTGTCACTTAAGTTTTATGTATGTGGTCCGTCAGCCAAAGTACTTTGAAAAGGTTTTTCAGTGCTCATGATATTTTCAAGATGTCAAAAAAGTAATCCTCCTGAGTGTTTAGACTGGCATTGTGCATGGAGCAGTTCCATAGATCTTGCGGCTCATATTATCCACTATCAAAAAATTACTTGATTACCATTTTGCTTTTAACAAAACTTGTGGGGGAAAAATATTTTGCACTTCCAATGTTAATAATTAGCAATAGAAATCTTGACGAATCTTTAAATTCATGTATTTGGGCTTATATTTAAATTCTGTGTATCTATTTAGTACCATTGGAATGGATCTTGCTATAAAATAGCATTTTCATAATGCAGGCTATTATTAATATGCAAATTGGCCAGCTTGGCATTGTGAATTTCCAGAATTTTCAGGTGAACATGCCTGTTTTGCACAAACAATATCTTGCCCTTAACTTCTCACACTAGTTTGAAAGACTTGCTACATTGACTGATGGTAGGAACTGCCGATGCTGAAGAATCTGAGGTAAGGTGTAGAGCTGGATGAACACAGCAGACTAACCAGCGTCAGAAGAGAAGGAAAGCTGACATTTCGGGTCTGGACTCTACTTCAGAAAGTGATTTAATTTTATAAAGGGTCCAGACCTGAAACGTCAGCTTTCCTGCTCTGATGCTGCTTGGCCTGCTGTGTTCATCCAGCTCTACACCTTATTATCTTTGCTACATTGACAAATTTGTCGGCTGTAAAACATGCCATAGAAAGATGAGTCTAGAAATTAAAGCAATGAGTACTGTTTAACTGTGTGATATTTGTTGTCGTGCCAGTCAATACCGTCTGCCCCAGTTTAAATTGTGGAGTTACATTCCTTCACGTAATGGTTAAATTATTCTAGGAGATTTTAAAAGTGCCCTGGAAGCCCTGAATGCAATCTTTTCTCTCCCTTTCTTTATTTCCTTTCCCGTATTTGCTTAGATGTATTTAATCCATTCTCTCTAATCATATAAAAAACTAGAACAGTCTATATAACCTCATTAGTCTGCTCCATAATTCACTAAGGTAAGGCTGAATATCTATATCATCTCCATTCTTTTACCTGTCTTCCTGCCATTCCATGAGAGACAGGAAATCTGTACAGCTCAACAGTGATATATTCAATCCCTTGTTGCTTCAAAGATTCATAACTCTCATATCAATCTTAAGCAATCAGACTCCCATCCCGTGACTGTGGGCCCCCTCGCCCAACCACAGCCACCACTACTTATTGTGCACTATGTTCTAGATTCTGTTACTGTATGAATAAAGCTTGTCTCCTAGCAAACCCCTTCAGATTGTTGTATGCTTTGAGAAGATCATCAACTAGTTTGTCTTTCTCCATCCTACTAATTATTGCCTCAAGTCAAGAACAAATTTGTCAAAAAAAGTTTCTCTTTCATATTGACTCTGTTAATATGTGGTTTTCAAAGTACGTTGTGAAGACATCTTGATTAGATTTCAACATTTCCCTGTGACTGATATTAGGCTAAATGTGGTGAGTTACTTTCTTTCTCACTTTTTCTCCTTTCTTAACTTGCAGCATTACATTTGGTCTCCAGTTCGCTAGTATCCAGTTAGTCTCAAAAGTTTTTAGAAAATTAGAATCAGTGCATCAGCTATCTCTATAGCTTTCTGATGTAACAAGTTGTGTGACCCAGGGATTAGTGATGCATGTTCAAATTTTTAAAATTTGTATCAATTACTTGGATGAAGGACCAAAAGTATGGGTGCTAAATTTATAGATAAAACGCAGTTAGCAAATTACTTTGTGAAGGCTTCAGGAAGCTACAAAGTGGCATGGATACATTAAGTGAATGGACAAAGATGTCGCATATTTGATATAATATGGGAAAATATGAAATTGTCCATTTTGTAAGGAAGAATAAAAAAGAAGAGGTGAAGAGTGACCAGGGTGTCCTAGTGCATGAATTGCAAAAGGTTAATATGCAGATATAGCCAGTAAGAAGGAAAACTAATAGAATGCTATTGTTTATTGTAAGGCACATTGAGTACAAAAGTAGGGACCTTTTGCTTTGAAAATACAAAGCATTGGTGAGATCACTTCTACAGTATAATATATCTGAATCTTTCATGCATTATGGTTTTTGCTAGTCATCTTAGATTAGACAATAGACAACAGGTGCTGGAGAAAGACAAACCAGTTGAGATTAGGTTAGAAAGTTTCATCTTTCTGCAATAGTGGTGCCAGTGTCCCAGGTATCAAAATTCCTCCTCCTCCTCATGACGCAGTTAGTTCCATTTGTACTATCTGATAATGGCCAACAAGATTGGATTGCTTTACTACCCTGGTACTTGTTGGGATTGCATTAAGTTCAGTTTGAAATGAGCTGCATTTAAAAGCATTGCAGTCTAATGCAGAAAAAGCTCAAATTTTCTGTTGCAAGTGCAGGATCTGAAGAGTAAAGCAAGTGTTACTAATCAAGTGCTAACTGTTTCTCGTAAAGTCATGGTTCCAATCCTGACAATTGTGACCTCTGATACAGAGATTTTAAGTGAAACATTGATTAGGAATGACTGTTAGAACTGAAGGTTTGTTTCCTAGGACTTCCTTTAGTAGAAACGGTTTTAAAACAGTGTGCCTGTACTGTAAAGATACAATACAGTACTTCAGATTACTGAATTGCTACATTGGTAAATTAAATAAGTTTTAAAATAAATGTAAAAATACTTGAGTGAAAGAAAAATGTAACATTTTATTTACAATGTCTCCTGTAGTGGATTTCCCAATTGTAGAGCCAAGGGAGTTGTAGCGTTGACTCTGGGCTGGAGGGCTTATTTTCATTGAGCAGTGAAACATCTGTTTGGTCTTGTGCTTGTTTCATGCAGTATCATAGCTGCCGTCTGGTGTTTTTTTTTGGGGGGGGTGGCGGGGAGGAGAGAGCAAAGACGTCTTCTTGGGATCTGCTTGGCCCCAGCTTAGTGGGGCCACTCCTTGTGGCTGACAGCATAGCCTTGACCTTCCTCCCACTTCTGCTAGCTAGTGAGGTTTCGGTGGTGAATGAGCTCACTGGCATTTCCTCTTCAATTTTCTCTCTGTGATGTGGACTAGCCTGCAGCGTTCCTGCGGTATATTGTGACTTGTTGATTTTGTCTAGCTGGGGACGCAGATGACATTGGTACCTCTGGTCTGGATGCTATATGGCAGGTCTTCTGCATTGCTCTGCCAGACATGGGCCATTCCTGTGCAGAGTGTGGAGCAGGTGGTGGACCTGTCACTTGTTAGGTGCAGTTCCCTGCTGTAGATCTAAGGGCCATAGCACCAGGAGAGGCTGCATGTTGAAAAGTTGGGAATGGGCCTCGAATCTGAGAAAGGGAAATAATGGCACCAATTGGGTCCAGTAATGTAATGTTCATGGCACTGTGACAAATCTCTCAATGCTCAGCAAGGTTTCTAATAACTTAGCAATGTGAAACACCCCTTTAAATTTTGATTTTGAGGATCATTATTAGCAATATGATTATATAGACCACAGAATCCCTGCAGTGTGGAAACAGGTCCTTCAGCCCAATAAGTCCACACCAAACCTCAGCATTCCCCTATAATCCACCTAACCCACATCTCCCTGAACACTATGGGCAATTTAGCCTAATCCACCTAACCTGCACATCTCTGGACTGTGGGAGGAAACTGGAGCACCCGGAGGAAATCCACACAGACAGTCACCCGAGGCTGGAATCGAACCCAGGTCCCTGGTGCTGTGTGGCAGCAGTGCTAACCACTGTGCCACCATGCTGCCTCAATGTATCACGTAGAGGGCTTTTTTTGTTAGGTTTTGTAGCTGTAAGGCAGATTTGTACATTGTTTAAATTACGGTGTATGGTGTCAGTTATTTTGTCTGCCTATTACATACAGTGGTTTGATTTTTTTTAAATGTGAAAATGTTTGTATTTGCTGAATGCATGTTAGACTGGAAAATACCAAAATTGAACATACTGATCCATCTGGCAGCAAAGCCTCTTGTCTGCTCTTTTGAGTAACTGAGCTTCCTTTTATAATTTTCCATTCAGTTATTATTTCCTTTCTGGGTAGTTAATTCTAAACTGTGTACACCTTCCAATCTTGAGCCTGTATCTTGTAGTCAGAAGGTTTGTGATAACGTTATGTAACACCATCACCAAAGTGGTGTGATGATTATGATCTGTAATCTCACAGATAGTGAGGCTATCTATGCTTACCACATCAGAATAAATTGGATAGCAACTCCAGTGTCCTATGCATGCACAACTGAACATGCATCTATAAGTGCATGATTTGCCTATTTCAGAAATTTCACTGATTTGGTATCTTGCTAATATCTTGATATTTAAACACTTGGAGCAGCTTGAGGTTTCTGTATTTGGATAACAGATGAAACTAAATTTGCAAGAAAATGTTGGACTTGTCCATTCCACGATAAGACCATTTAAAAATGTAGGTAGTTTTTAAAAAAAAAACTGGCACTGACTGTGGAATTCTGGTAGCCTCACTTTAGGAAGGATGTGATTACCCAGGGATGGGTGCAGAAGGCACTCACTAAGATGTTGTCTGGGCTGGATGTTGTCTCAATTCTGCTGTGAAGTGAAGACTCAGTGAATTTTACAGAGTCTGGGGGGCGTAAGCGGAGTAAGAAAAGGAGTCCTCTTAATAGAGAAGTCAGTAACGAGGGGCACAATTTTAAGACAAGGAGCAGGGGGTTTAGAGAAGATTTGAGGAATTTTCTTTTCAGAAAATTAGGTTGTGGGCATCTGAAACTTGTGGCTTGAAAACTGATAGGATCAGCAATCCTCCAGATATTTGTAAATTATATCGATGAGTACCTGAAACACCATAACTATGGAGTGCTTGAAAATGTGATTAGAATAGGTGGATGTTTGATAACTAGTTGTGGACATAATGGATTGTAAACTCTTTGAATCTGTTCCTGCATGAAAATTAAATCTTATAATGTAGCATATACTTTATTCAGATTTTAATTTTTGAGATTTAACAAAATATTTTACTCTGCCTCTTAAACCTCTTGTTTCTCCCTGTCCTGTCTTGTTTTGTATTCAATTTGTGTTTTGGCATTGAACCACATTATCTACTTTACCATTCCTGGTTCAAACTTTGGATACCTTAGTTGGGATTCTTCAGTTTAGCCCTTGAGCTACACAATTGCTTTCTCTGTTGGTTTGCACAGGTCACTGTGCTGCAATGGATTTTGAACCATTGCATACATCAGTGCAAAACTCTGTAGAATGTCTGTATAGTTGCAGTGGAGTCAGTCATACAGCACAGAAACAAGCACTTTGGTTCAACTTGTCTATGCCAACCAAGTTTCACAAACTAAATTGGTCTCACTTTCCTGCGGTTACCCTGCATCCCTCTAAATCTTTTTCTATTCATGTACTAATCCAAATGTCTTTTAAATGTTGTAACTGTGTCTATATCGACTAGAGATAGTAGGAACTGCAGATGCTTCTAAGCCCGAAACGTCAGCTTTCTTGCTCCTCTGTTGCTTGGCCTGCTGTGTTCATCCAGCTCAACATCGACCACTTGCTCTGACAGTTCTTTCCACGTACGAACTATCTTGTGTGTGGAAAATGTTGCCCCTCAGATCCATATTTAAATCTTTCTCCTCTCCTCTTAAAAAATCTGCCTCCTAGTTTTGAATTCGCCCTACCTGGGGAAAAGATCTTTGCTATTCACCTTATCTGTGCCTGCCCCTCATGATTTTATAAACCTCTTTGAATTTATGACCGTATACCTCAGCCTCATACTCTAGTGAAAAAAGGCCCAGCCTATCCAACCTTTCCTTATAACTTAAACCCTCTAGTCCTGGCAACATCGTTTTCTAAGCCCTGTCCAATTTAATAATCTTCTAAGAGTCTAGCAATCAGAACTGTACGTAGTATTCAAAAAATGGCCTTCCCAACATCTTATGCAACCGCAACACGACATCCCAACTCTTATACTCAGTGGTTTGAACGACGAAGGCAGGTGTGCTTAATGTCTTCTTAACTACCTTGTCTACCTGTAACACAACTTTTAAACAACCAAGTACCTGAACCCTTAGGTGAGATATGCAAAATCTGCTGAAACTAAACAGAAGTGGTGGCCTCCTATGGCTCTATGTCACGTCAATGTCATCGTAATGAAACAGCCATCACAGTGTTCCAGGATTTACCATGTTTTCAGACGTTTTGTACAGATCAATGCTGCCGTTTGTGTATAACACACCACCAGCCAGAATACAGTGGCCACTCAAGATAAGCACTCTAGCTCCTCTGGAATCCAAAGTGCTGCACCAACTGCAGACACTGTGCGTTTATAATGCAGTATGCAGATGTCCAAATGAACCTAATGTTGCGTTGACTTTCAGATTAAAGTTATTGCATAAGACACCAGTTTGCCCATATAAACCACTGTCAAATAGGGCACACAGAGCAACTCATCATCATCTGTTTTATCTTTAGCCCCCTCTCACAAATTTATAAGTACGAAATTGATGTGAGGAGCTAAGCCCCAATCCTGGCATAAGGGCATTATTAAGTTGCTGCGTTCAATTTTCCAACAATGCCCTCATAACTCTAACACCAAGAAGATTTAAGAGTCCATTAGCAGAATTATTAATATAGTTGGTGCCATACAATTGTGTCAAAATCTGAACCTTTATCTGGATTCAGTTTCCTATTCCTTTATTTCTAAATATTTGAATAACATTCCTGGGTATGTTTTAGTTTGGAATTTGTTCCTAAAATCACCTTTAGTAACTCTGATGTCTCTGGGTGTCTCTTTTCTGCATTGCCTCTAATGTCTGAGTACCACCTTCTGGACTTCATATGATTTTTGCCAATGAGGTTTGACTGTATTCATGAAGCCTTGTTCAGATATGTCACTTTCTGATTTTGAATTCTGTGGATTCAAAGTAAATTATATATATTCATGTCAAATAGATATTGCTGTCGCTTAATGTTTGTTCCCGATTTTCCTGTGTGGGTGACCTTCTTGAACTGTTAATTGCATTTTTGATACAACAGAGTAGCTTTCGATATGATTTTTGGGGAACACTTAAAGCCCTTCCTTGTATAATGAGAGGGGAATCATATATGGGCTAGTTTGAGTGTGGGAGGTGGGTTTCCTCAACCCACTGGATTTTTATTGGCAGTCCAGCAGTTTGTTCATCACTTTTGCTGATGCTCTTTTACTTTTAAAATTCTCGGACTGCTAACTCTTATTCTCTGAATAATTAGCCTAGTAGCATTCTTACTACACTCCTCAATATTGTATAATTTTTTTAAGATCGAGTTTGTGGATTTGATTGAATTATTGAATGTGTGAACTCTAGAACAAAATTGAATTTTCAAAGACTTCGACCACTCGTAGTCAGAAACAGATTTTATACACTTTTCCGTTATTAGATGCTATTAGTTTGTTGACATTCTCCTCATGTAATATTGCAGTGCATTGAACCAAATTATGGTTGTGGCACAGAGGGAGGATCCCTACCCCTGGATCAGGAGGCCCAGGTTCAAATCCCATCTACTCCCGTGGTGTGTAATAACATTGCTGAACAGGTTGATTAAAAAAATTAAAGTTTTATTGTGAAGTGGGAATTGTATTTGTTATGACTCGATGAAGGCATGTGGTACAATCTTGCAGACAGAGTATTGGATAGTTTTGGTTCTGATGCTGTGCATTAAATGCAATCCATTATTTACTTTATTTCAAACATCTTAAATTTTGATTTAAGATGTATATTTTTGTTTCTGTGGATTAACAATGGCTTTATGATAGACATATGCATATTATTGTTCAATACTACTTTTTAAATATCCTGATCTAAGTACTCAAAATATGAAATTTTGTGGTAAATTGTGTTTTAAGGTTGAGTTATCATTAAAATTACTTGTTTTCCAGTGACTTCATTGTGCCAGACTACCTGAAACAGGAGCAAGAGGAGGCCCTGGGTCAGTATGATATCGGAGACAATGGTTTTGATAACAACTCGGCAGTGCAAATGCCAGTTATTTCTCAAGTGTCGTCCACACAGAACTGTGACACCGGATTTCCTCTTGGTCACTTGGCTGGACTTATGAACAAGGATGATGAAATAACGGAAGAGCAGAAGACAAATGGCTCAGATGTAAATGGAATCCTTAGTGCAAGAGAAGATCTACATAAGAGAGGCTCTCCAGAGGAAGGACCTCATATCCTTTACAACTAAATTAGCCCTTATAGTTCCACTTTTTGGAGAAAGTGCCTGAACCAAGATCAAATGATTCTCAGAGCTTTTCTTCCAGACTCTGAACTATGACTTAAAATAGGTCAAAGTTGCATTATTTGATCGTCAGCGGTTTCAGACATGTCAATGGGCCTTCACTTATTTAAAAGCACATTAAACCACACATTCTTAATTCACACAGCAGGCCTCGACCTTGGAAGAAGCAGCTGTATAGCTCTTGAACAATGTACAGCAAGCAGCACCTTTTTAAAGATGTTTTGCATTGTACTTTCATAAAGTTGCCAGTAGTACTTTCCATGTCAAATTGGCATCAAGGGACACATACTAGGATCAAAGTTTGAAATGCTGCATTGATGGACAGGAAAAACTCATCTGATTTTTACCTGCATCAAGTCACTGGAAACATAACAAATGTTTAAATACTACAAAAATGTTATCTGCCTGAAACAATTTTGACAGCTATGTTAAATACTCTAATAAAACTAAGTGATGTTCACAGGGTATGAAAATTCAAAATATCCATCAGGGAGTGGATGTTTTTCCAGCAAAAAAGTACACTTGTACAATACTAATCTTTTTATCAAAAATAATTTGAGGTTGGCATTTTGAATGCAAATGCTAGTCTGGCTATCTATTCCTGAATAGTTGCTGCTTTTAATGCACTCCAAATTGTGCCGTATTCCCATCTGTACAATCAGATGGTTTTTAGTTACTTGTTTAAAGTACCACCTAATGATGGGAGTAGCGGAAGGGAAGAGTTGTTGAAAAGCCACAAGCACCTTTCAGTCAGCCACCTGGCCTTTTGAAGAGTCATTTAACCATTACATTCCTGACTGAAAAGATTAATGTTCCAATTGCAGTTTTTTCCAGTTCAAGAAAGGGAAAAAAAAATTTGTTCAGCGTAAGTGATAAAATTAATGTCTTTTGAGAGGAAAGAATAATGATAATTAGTTTCCTGGCCAACTGGGTGAAGAACCTTGAGGGATCTATCAAGATTTGCTTCCAGAGCTTTTAAATGTTTGGCTCTGACCTAGTGCCACCAAAATATGACCTTTTTTCATCTGTGATTTAAAGCTGGAAATATTTTGATGTTTCCAGTGCATATTTCATTATAAATCTGAACTAATGGTGAATGCATATTCCCTTCAGAAGTGTTTAGCTACTTTTTAGTCTCTTGTAACTTGTGGATGTGCGTTAACATTGACACCACGGTTGGTGGCACGTTAGTGAAGAGTATTTTCAGGGAGCTTGTTTGCCTTGGCTGTTGTTGAATCAGTGGTTTATTGCAAACTTTTCTAAAACTGAAGTTTTTTTTGTGCTCACAGATAACTGGTTTTAAGCTTAAATGTTCAAAGTTAGATTTCTACAGCTGTTAAAACTTTTTTTAAACCGTCTACACAATTTGCTGTTTTGTGAAGTGTTCACCTTTTTGAAGGTGTAAATTACAATTGTTGATTCATTTGTTAATATGTGCATAGGATCATGTAATATTTTGACAATCTGAAGGCATGCTGTGATTGATTAAAGCATGTGTGTTTTTCTTTATTTTTTAGTAACTTCTGTAGTCTTGCTATTGAAAATATTTAGGAAGTAGCACTCCTGAGAGTAAAGCACAGATAACATTGTTTGGGCTTTGTTCTAATAAATATATTCAGTTATATGTTAACCTTACCAGCAATACTGAAAGATTCCTGTCTGGGTAGCCAGAGTACCTTGTGGAGAAGTAGAAGCTGCAGGTATACTGGAAGCAGATTGAAAACCTTCATGTTAGTTTTACATGTGAGGAATGTGGATAAATGTAACACTAACCATGCATCAAATTGGGTGTTTATCATAAAGATGTTTGACAATCTAACTTTCTGGGTAGTTCTGTGGTGTTAAGGATTCTGTATTCCCTCAGCCATGTTGACTTGTATTCTGGGAATGTACTAGTTGATATGACGATCGAATTGCTCATCATCCAAAAAGAATTCACTGATTTGTTGCAGTGATTTTTTTTTGATGAAAATCTTTGGTGTTCTTAAATGTTACGATCAAAGATGTTTAAAGTAATTCCAATAACACTACCTTGCTGCTTTAGTTTAATTTTGGCCTATTTGTCATGTGAATCAAACCTTGGAACATATATCGTTTATCTTTTAAAACATATGCATGTTAATTATAGAGTGGGCTGTACTGCAGTGATTATCTTTTTGTAAAATCTGAGTAACCAACATTGCAGCTCATGATTTAATTTTATCGTAATTTCAAAATATAAATGATCCTTGATATCACTTCTATATTGGTTCTTCAATCCAATCTTACAGCAGTCAAGGTATATACCCTTTTTATTCATTCAGTGAAAGTTGCAGCCAGGATAATTTTGTTATTTCTGTGCAGTGTGCAAAGATTTCTAAACAGAAAACCTTTTCCCTTACTGAGGTTTTCGTTGCAATGTATATGTAAATGCCACTTTTATTTCAAAGAAACACCTTTGAAAGTCAACGCAAGGTAGTTGGATGCCTAAACAGGAAAATATTAGCAACAATGGATGTTTTTTAAAAAACAATGTTGCTTATCTTGTTACATTTATTAATGTGTCATGTTTTTAATTGTTTTCCATTACTAAAAGGTTCTAGTGTACCAGAGGGGTGAATGGTAATCAACTGATCATGATGATCACTATTCAAAACTAAAAGAAATTTGTAGGTACAGTCACTGATACTACAGTAATTGTCCAGTTTGTTTTCATGGGCATGATTAAAATTAAACATTTGTGTATCTAAAGTGGTAGATGCTGAAGTAGTTTCTTTTAATTGCGTTTATATACTTTGCATTCTTGGAAAGCCCAGCACTTTGTCACTGTACATTATGGTGATCTTAAACTCATATACCCATCACTGCCATAAACTGTTTTAAGGACATTCATAAAGTTGAGCCTACAGTGTCCCTGTTGTGGTCACTTACTTGTATATACTGTATAGCCTAATGATGTGGAACTATTGCTAACCTGTTGAGCAAGGATTCAGATGGAATTTTTGATAGTATGATTGTCAGTAAATTGGATACTTTTTGGCTTGAAAACCTAGTTTTCACCAGCTTGATTCCCTGGCAGGCTAGTATTTTAAATCATAGCCAACATTGATAATAAAAAAAAGTCCAATTTTAATGTGTTTGAATGATAATTGTAAGAAGCTTTCTGTTCTGGCTATGGTTTCACTATGTTCATCCTGTTGTGGGGTGGGCGCGTGTGTGTGTGTGTGTGTGTGTGTGTGTGTGTATATAGGGAAAAGTTCACATATTCTATTTTCATGCTCATTTGGTCACAAGAGGCAAGTAGCACTGTATAAAGTTTGATAAAATAATACTGCAGTTGATAATCTGTGTGGAAATTATAAATAAAACTCTTTACCATTATGTACTGCATACTGTGGTGTGCATGTTTTTATCAAAATAAAAGTATTCTTACCGAAGTCCAATACGTTTTTTAAAAAAAAACTTCAGTCTATTATATTTATATTGAAATTGCGTAACTGTAGAAATCCAGGTCAGTGTAATTGTTTTTAACAATTAACCCAAATAAAGTGAAGGTCAAACTTATAGCATCTGGATGTTTCCTGCATTGTTGTGCAATTGATAAACGAAAGGGTTATATTGCAGTGTGTGTTTTTTACCCTAATTTCATTCACTTTAATACTTTAAAACCCACTTCTTCCATGAAATTGACTTGCGTTAACACTTCTTTAATGGTTTACTTTCATTTCCAGTGATTATCTTAGCAAATTTTTTAGTATCATTTTGGATTCTGTATTCATACTTCTGTTGTCCTTAATTTTGAAGATATTATCTGCTATCACAGCTTCTGATTTGTCTGCTATTGAATGCCTGATAAATTTCCCTGTGAATGAGACAATTAATTTAAAATTTTAATTGTTAATTTATTAAATCAAAATGAATCTTAAAGGTAACAAGAATTTTATGAATTGAGTTCATCAGATTACTTGTGACTTTTGATATGCTACACAAGTATTTTATGATTATTAAGGTATCAGTTTTGTGATGCTGGCAATCTGAAATAAATCAATGCTGCATGATCAGGCAGCATCTGTGGAGGGAAAGAGAATTAACATTTCAGCAGTGTCCAGAAATATTAGCATGCTCTTAATGGATGTTGCCTAACCCACTGTGATTTAGAACATAAGACATAGGAGTGGAAATAAGGCCATCATGCCCATCAAGTCCACTCCGCCATTTAAATCATGGTTGATGGGCATTTCAACTCCACTTCCCTGCACTCTCCCCATAGCCCTTGATTCCTTCTGAGATCAAGAATTTGTTGATCTCTGCCTTGAAGGCATCCAACGCCCCGGCCTCCACTGCACTCCGTGGCAATGAATTCCACAAGCCCACCACTCTGGCTGAAGAAATGTCGTCTCATTTCAGTTTTAAATTTACCCCCTCTAATTCTAAGGCTGTGCCCACGGGTCCTAGTCTCCACGCCTAACGGAAACAACTTCCTAGCGTCCACCCCTTCTAAACCAATGTATGATCTTGTAAGTTTCTATTAGATCTTCCTTCTAAACTCTAATGAGAACAATCCTAGGATCCTTAGTCATTCATCATACGTTAAACCTATCATTCCAGGGATTATCTGTGTGATTCTCCGCTGGACACACTCCAGGGCTAGTATGTCCTTCCTGAGGTGTGGGGCCCAAAATTTGACACAGTATTCTAAATGGGGCCTAACTAGAGCTTTATAAAGCCTCAGAAGCACATCGCTGTTTTTATATTCCAGCCTTCTTGAGATAAACGACAACATTACATTCGCTTTCTTAATTACGGACTCTACCTGCAAGTTAACCTGTAGAGAATCCTGGACCAACACTCCCAGATCCCTTTGTACTTCTGCTTTGTGAATTTTCTCACCATTTAGAAAATAGTCCATGCCTGTATTCTTCTTTTCCAAAGTGCAAAACCCCACATTTACTCATATTGAATTTCATCAGCCATTTCCTGGACCACACTCCTAAACTGTCTAAATCTTTCTGCAGCTTCCCCACCTCCTTGGTACTACCTGCCTGTCCACCTATCTTTGTATCATCGGCAAACTTCGCCAGAATGCCCCCAATTCCTTCATCCAGACCATTAATATATAAGGTGAACAGCTGTGGCCCCAACACTGAACCCTGCGGGACACCACTCGTCACCGGTTGCCATTCCGAAAAAGAGCCTTTTATCCCAACTCTCTGCCTTCTGTGAGACAGCCAAACCTCAATCCAAGCCAGTAGCTCACCTCGAACACCATGGGCCCTCACCTTGCTCAGTAGCCTCCCGTGAGGCACTGTATCAAAGGCCTTTTTGGAAGTCTAGATAGATAACATCTACTGGGTTTCCCTGGTCTAACATACTTATCACCTCCCCAAAGAATTCGAACAGGTTTGTCAGGCACAACCTCCCCTTCCTAAATCCATGCTGACTTGTTCTAATCTGACCCTGCACTTCCAGGAATTTAGAAATCTCATCCTTGACAATGGATTCAAGAATTTTACTAACTACCGAGGTTAGGCTAATCGGCCTATAATTTTCCACCTTTTGCCTTGATCCTTTCTTAAACAAGAGGGTTACAACAGCGATTTTCCAATCATCTGGGACTTTCTTTGACTCCAGTGACTTTTGAAAGATCACAACCAAAGCCTCCGCTATTTCCTCAGCCGCCTCCCTCAGAACTCTAGGATGTAGCCCATCGGGGCCACGAAATTTATCAATTTTTAGACCTTTTAGCTTTTCTAGCACTTTATCTTTTGTAATGTCTACCATACTCAGCTGTGCCCCCTGGCTCTCCCTAGTTGTTGGCATACTACTCATGTCTTCCACTGTGAAGACTGACGCAAAGTGCTTAAGTTCTTCAGCTATTTCCTTATCTCCCATCACTAGCCTTCCAGCATCAATTTGGAGCGGCCCAATATCTACTTCTGTCTCTCATTTGTTTCTTTATGTATTGAAAGAAGCTTTTACTATCACTTCTAATATTACTAGCTAGCCTACCTTCATATTTGATCCTCTCCTTCCTTATTGCTCTCTGTTATCCTCTGTTTGTTTTTGTAGCCTTCCCAATCTTCTGATTTTCCAGTGCTCTTGGCCACTTTATAGGCTGTCTCTTTTTCTTTGATATATTTCCTGACTTCCTTTGTCAGCCATGGCTGTCTAATCCCACCTCGGATAATCTTTCTTTTCTTTGGCTGTTTCTATTTTCTGTACAGACTCCAGCATCTGCAGTAATTTTCTTCTGTACTCTCAAGATTCTGTATGGAACAAGACATTTATAGAGTAATTGAGATCTACAGCATGGAAAAAATCCTTCAGCCCACTGTGTCTGCATTGGTCAAAAGTCATTCTAAAAGTGACCTTTCGTTTGATATCACAAGAATGCCACAACGTGATCAAAGAACTGGCTCCAAGACTTTCTCTGTTTGAGACCTTGGTCCCGGAGGATGGGAGAGCTGTCACCTATTTACAATTGGCTAGAGGCCCTGGAACTAAGCTTCATACAGGTAGTCATCAAAGGGCTGACTGCATGAACTTTACAAACATTGACAAATGTCTTCCTCACTATTGAGGCTATGATTTTGGCTTAAGTGGCACATTTCGTTGACTTCTTGACCTCACTGAAGACGTTGTCAAACACATTGTGCCTCATACAAGTAGAAGTGCTTGTTTTTTAGACAACAGCTTGCTTGTTAATTATTCGAGCACTTTTGAATGAAGCCTCAGCCATGTGATATTTAATCATAAGCATAAAGTACTTAAATTTTATGGGGAAATATGAGAAAGTAAACTTTTAGCTCAGCTGCATCATAGAATCCCTACAATGTGGAAACAGGCCCTTTGGCCCTACATGTCCACACTGAACCTCAGAGCGTCCCACCCAGATCCATCCAATTTAACCCACCAAATCTACACCTCCCTGAACACTATGGGTAATTTAGCATGGTCAGTCCACCTAAACTGCGCATCTTTGGACTGTCGGAGGAAATCGGAGCACCTGGAGAAAACCCACGCAGACATGGGGAGAATGTGCAGACTCCTCACAGACAGTCACCTGAGAGTGGAATCGAACTTGGCTCCCTAGAGCTGTGAGGCAGCAGTGCTAACGACTGTGCCACTCCAATTTTGGCATCAAAGTCTCTGCAACCTTTTTAGTTGCCAGACAGCTCCTATAGAGGCCCAAAGAACAATACAGCACAGGAACGGGCCCTTCAGCTCTCTAAGCCTGTGCCGACATATTTTGCCCTTCCATTCTAAAACTATGGACGGCTCTGTTTGTTAATGATTTATCAACATTACAGGCATCACAATATGTCCCTGCTGCAGAATTCCAGTTATCACTCTCCGCGTGAGCATTGCCTTTTAGGAGGATATAAGACACAGTTGACCTATTCTGAAGTGACAACTGAATTTTA
Organism: Stegostoma tigrinum; assembly: GCF_030684315.1. NCBI lineage: Eukaryota > Metazoa > Chordata > Chondrichthyes > Orectolobiformes > Stegostomatidae > Stegostoma > Stegostoma tigrinum. The sequence continues at coordinate 17,271,536 of NC_081385.1, forward strand.
AACAAATGCACTTGGTTACAGAACTCGAGTGACTTATCTATAAATGCACAGTGATAAGCCTCATTCCAGAGCAGGTGCTAAATTTTAAAACAATGAGTACAATCCACTTTTAAATGTTTACATTTTGTAAAGCCTGGTTTCAGGAAACAAATTGGTGAAGCCTCCATGGCTCAACTGAAGTCACATGCTGAGCTGTTCTGCTCAGGACAATCTCAAGTTCTCGCCCATGGATTCAATAACTAAGTGAAATGCAATGTAATCAGTGCCCCATTTATGCTGTTGTTCATTTCCAGTGCATCCTGATACAGTATTTGAAATGTTGAAACACAAGGACATTTCACCACTATTCAGTGCAGCAATGGATGGCTCAAGTTGTATATTGTCACATGCTGATGCATTTATTAGATTAGATTCCCTACGGTATGGAAACAGGCCCTTCGGCCCAGCAAGTCCACTCCGCCCCTTGAAGCATCCTACCCAGACCCATGCCCCCAAAACCCACACACCCCTGAACACTAGAGGGCAATTTAGCATGGCCAATCTACCTAACCTGCACATCTTTGGACTGTGGGAGGAAACCGGAGCACCCGGAGGAAACCCACGCAGACACGGGGAGAATGTGCAAACTCCACACAGACAGTCGCCTGAGGCGGGAATCGAACCCGGGTCCCTGGCATTGAGGCTGCGGTGCTAACCACTGAGCCATCGTGCCGCCCGAAAATAATATCTGTTCATGTAATGTGCTGATTAAATTTTTTCTGTCACTTTGCTAGGTGGGGGAATTTTTTGTTGTCATAATTATCAAGCTCAACATTTTGCCCTGCACGGTTTTCTCTAAATCAATTATCTCAAATCAAACCTATCAGAGTTTGGCAGAATATTTCAGCATGTAGTTTTTTGTTATGAATCAGTCTGTAAATGTGTGCTGCGTTATGTGAGAATGTCCAGAAAGAATTAGCTGACAGTAGTTATGGTATATCTATATTTGTTTGTAAAGCAGCACAGAGTCATTCTAATTTTAAAAAAAACACACTGGGCACTGAAGACATTATACAAGAACATCTCTGGACTACTGGCCTGATTTCTGCTGTGGAAAAGATTCTCAATTATTCCAGACTTATCACGGGTGGAATATCAGAAACTGGTTCCCAGAATTTTAAATGTTACTTATTATTGCAATACCCTGATCAGCTCTATTTATAGTATGTGAATCGGGGGTGTAATCTTCTGTTGTGTTGAGCTGCATGGGTCAATGTGGGTATTGTGAGAAGAATCAAACCTGTAAGTTGAGCAAAGCTGAGATAACACCGTGTGGAGCTGGATGAACACAGCAGGCGCAGCAGCATCTTACGAGCACAAAAGCTGACATTTCGGGCCTAGACTCTTCATTTTTCTGAAAAAGTGTCTAGGCCCAAAATGTCAACTTTTGTGGTCCTAAGATGCTGCTTCGTCTGCTGTATTCATCCAGCTCCACACTTTGCTATCTCAGATTCTCCAGCATCTGCAGTTCCCATTATCGTTGAGAAAAGCTTCTGATTTTTCTGCAGAGGTATAAATGGTAAGTTCAGAATCTCGCTAATAAATGGCAACTATCTTATTTGAATACATTTGCATCTCCTTAGTCACTTTGGTTGTCTCGCTCTGCAGTTTCTACTTCTCTCATTCTTGGGAAACTAAATGGCACCAACATGAAAGTCTGAGAAAGTATCTGGTGGCAGCAGTTAACTCTTTGTATTGTTGGCCTGCATCCAATTCTGCCTTCGTCTGAACAACACATCATTCTCCACTGGCACAGTCTTTCGCCACCTTTTCAATAATGCTACTTTGCATTGGTAAACCACCAGCCTCATCTCATTGTCATTCTTGTTCTTGGCCCAGCTATTGAATTACTACAATTCCTCAGGACTTTGAAATTCAGAGATATGTATCATTTTCGTGTTTTGGCCAGGTCACTTTGGGCATGGGGGCCACTCCTACATTGACACGATGCATTTTACGCCTCGTCACGCATTTTGCTCACTTTGTGGCTGCTAGCTTTTCTTGCTTCCGTTGCTTTTTTAGAATATAAGCTGTTCAGTGTCAAGTTGCAGGCTGCCAGTCTCAGGCTTGCAGAGCCTTTGAGTGCGGTGGGAGATGCAGTAATTATATTTTGGAGTACTAAACAGTCAATGGACAGGACCTATGTTAATGTCAGAGTTAGAGACATTGAATCATACAACATGGGAACAGACCCTTCCGTCAATTTCATTTGTGCTGACCAAGTCATCCTAAACTGAACTAGTCCCATCTGGTCCATATCTCTCCCAACCTTTCCTATCCATATAACTGTACAAGTGTCTTTTAAATATAATTGTACCCACCTCTACCAATTTCTCTGGCAGCTTATTCTATACACATTTTACCCTCTGTGTGAGAAAAGCTCCCCTCTGGTCCCTTTTAAATATTTGCCCCCTCAGCTTAAATCTTTGCCTTCTAGTTTTAGATTTCCCTACTCTGGGGAAAATACCTTAGCTATTCAACTTCTCTATGTCCCTGAGATAGTAGGAACTGCAAATGCTGGAGAATCTGAGATAACAAGGTGTAGAGCTGGTTGAACACAGCAGGCCAAGCAGCATCAGAGGAGCAGGAAGGCTGACCTTTCAGGCCTAGACCCTTTTCTGAAAAATGGGTCTAGGCCTGAAACGTCAGCCTTCCTGTTCCTCTGATGCTGCTTGGCCTGCTGTGTTCATCCAGCTCTACATCTTGTTATCTATGTTCCTTGAGATTTTCATAAACTTTTATAAGGTCTCAGCCTCAATTCCTGGGGAGAAAACTTCCAGCCTATCCAACCTTTCCTTATAACTCACTGTCTCGTCCTGGCAACATCCTTGTAAATTATTTTTCTGCACCCTATCTAGCTTATCAACATCATTCCTATAGCAGTGTGACGAAAATTATGTGCAATATTCTAAAAGTGGCCTCGCCAATGTCTTGTTCAGCAACAACATGATGTTCCAACTCATACACTTAGTGCTCAGACCAATAAAGGCATGTGTGCCAAATGCAACCTTCACCATCCTGTCTACCTCCAATACAACTTTCAAGAAACTGTGTACCTGCACCCTTAGGTCCCTCTGTCAACAAGACACTGCAGGGACCCTACCATCTTGGAACCATCAGGGCCCATCCTGGATTATTAATGAGGGTGAGATCTGAACATGTGCTGATTTGAAAGTGAGCAGGGGTTGATTTTGAATTGTACACATTTTCAGTTATGTAGCAATCTCGTCTGCCCTCTACAGTTATTCCAGAGGGACCACATAGTCTTATCTCTATCAGCCATAGCACGGCTGAAGCAACAGAAGCTAAGTGATCTGAGAGGGTGGTGACCTCTGCACTCATATCCGGCTTAAATTTAACAATGTTGCTGAAACATGAAGAGGCTCTGTGAAGTCCGGGTCCTGCATACGTGCTCAGATCTATTAAATAGGAGGGAGCGATTTGAGAGGTTAGGGCCAAAACAAAAGAGTAAGTGAGACCAAAGGGGTAAGAGGCAGCATTTGAAGGGGAAAGTAAAGGAGTGAGATGTAAGGTACAACAGAAGGAGAGAAACTAGCAGAAAAACAGATGGAAACATGGAGCGATGGAGAAAGTGAGACCAATTTGTAGAGAAAGAATGACACAGGCAGAGAGAAGAAATAAAGGGTGAGTGAGAGAGACAGGGAATAGAGAAATGAGGAAGGTTGGCATTTAAGTTGGGTTACGTGATGGGCCTGTACTTTGGAGGTCTCTCTGTGCTTGTTTGCTTTATCTTTTGAGGGAGGTGGGAGACACTTTTGGGTTCAGAATATAAGGTTATTTTACCACTATGCCTGTAGGAGACACTTATCGGATGGTGCAGGGATTCCAACCCCTGCAATAGAATCTGATGACTCATGGACTGCCTGTTGGCCATGAGTCAGTCCATCTGTGGCATGCGCTAGTAGCGAGAAGGCAAACATGGCCATTTGCTTGAAGCACGTACATGAGTTTTCAGACAAAGTCCTTAGCAAGTCAAAGGCACTATATTGAGTCATTTGGTGCTGTCACAGTCAGTCAAGTGACTTCTCTGATTCCAGCCCAGGAATGTGTATAGGGCTAGTCGGTCACTTGGCCCTGCCAGATTCCATGGATCATTGTTTCTGAAGCCTGAGGAATTGGGCCACTGTCAATCCTGCAGGTCATTTGTAACCATTCTGAGGCTGACCAGTCAGCTGGAAAGCTGTGGAGACCTCATTCCAGGGACTGGACTGTGATTAGCTGGAGCTGTCGGACGAAGTCAGTTCTTCTGGGAGGGTACATGGTTGGTCTTTGAGGCTTGGGGGCGGTCCTTCAAGTCCTAGAGGAAGTGGGAAATCAAAATCCTTGCACGTGCTTCATTGAACTAGATCTCTAAGGGAATGATTGCGGTGAAAGGAGTAATTCAAGATAGAATGGTGAGATTTTATACAGCATAGGATAGGTCATGGTGATTTTGGAGCGGTGCTTTCACAGATCTCAATTACACTGGCTGCTACAAGAGAACATAGGGTGGATGAAGCCAGCTCTATGTTGACACTATTATTTGTTCATCTCACTTTACTCTGAGACCCAGGCGTGCCGCGTGGTCATGCCAGACATAGTCGTGCACTTTCTCCCCAACAGACTGTTGATGACCACCCATGTCTCACGCAATATCAATTGCCCTTCCATGTTCTGTTGTCTCTTCTTTTTATATTATGCATTGATGCTCTTTACAATCTTTATGACCCCTCTGCATTGTAACATGTTGTGACCAGTTGCCAAGATTGCATTCTTCAGGTTTCCTACCAGTGGCCCCTGATTATCCAACCTTGATTTTGTGTTCAGGTTAATCCTAGACTTACCACAGCCTGTCCTCTGACCAACCTTGAGAGGTATCCCTGGCTGGTGAATGAACAAGCTTTTGATTGATCTCTCTGTAGCTCTCTGACTGACTGAGCATGACTTCTTGAACTGGTTGAACGGGATCATTGGGATTGACAGAGGTCCACTCCCTGGGCTATAGAGGTGTGGACTGCTTTACCCTAAATACCCCAAGTGGCTAATTGACTGTGTCCAAGCCCTTGGGTGGTGTCTTTGACTTATTTTGTCTGCACTCTGTGACTGATGGCCGTCTCCTTTAACCTAGCTGATGACCACTCACTTTAGGCTTTGAGACATGCTGGTTTGTTTGAAGGACATGCGGCGTGCTTGCTGTTTAAACCACTGGCATATGGCGTAGGTGGAACATTGAAATAGCAGATGCCCACCCCCATGACTGATCACTACTGACAACTATGCCCAGCTGACTGGGTTTGAGTTTATGCTAAAAGGCAAGGCCAGACAGAAAAACTGAACTTGTAAGCCTGAATCCAAAAGCAAAGCCCAAAAAGTCAAGGCAAAGCATCCAAGATTGTGACTGCTAAAAGAGCAAGAGAGGACCTGTGAGGAACACTGATCATCGTAGAGATGATGCTTACCCCTGGCAGCAGTATTGTAATAAAAGGTGCAAGTGCACTCTAAAGCAAGGCATTGAATTGGCAAGATGTATTGCAAGTAGGTTGGAGATATACCATGAGGGTACGGAATGGTTGAGTATGTATCTGATGCCAGTATCTGTGTACAGGGAGCACAGGCATTTGCAGCTTATGGAATGTGCCTTGTGATATTGCTGTCCAAGTTGGAAGCCTAGAGGAGCAAGGAGTGAGCTAGAGTTGCCAAGTACCTCCTTTTGATATTCATGTCAGTAATTTGCAGTGTATAGTTTCTATCCAGCATGTGGGAGTATAGGAAAATGCATATTAATGAGATCAGATTAGTGACTAGAGGTACGTAAGGCCATGCAAATAAGCCTCTTGCTGCACCCTATCAGGATTCTCTTCTCACCTCCCAAAAGTTGAATGCAGAATCATTTTTGGTCTTGTCGCAGAGAATCTTATTTCTGCTGATCTTGCCATGTTTTCCCAACAGATTGTCCTTTACCCACATCGTTTCAGGGTTAGGCAGATTCCACCCTATGAATTAGTAATGAATTAACACTTTCCATATTAAACAGCTGTGCCCTATCAACTCTTCAGTGTCAAATAAACCTCGGCATTGTTCTGAAATTAGTAATGTACAAAATAGATTTTTAAAAAACTCTTCTTGGTAGAAAGAAAGATAAGCAAATGGAATCTTGTGTTCATTGTGGTTATTGTTTGTGTGAGAGAATGGAATTTTTTTTTTCTCTCTCTTGGCCTCCAGTGTCAAGTGTAAGAAAAATTGCTTGAAAACTAGCACAACTTTTGCCCAAGTAGAATGAGTAATTTTCAAGTGGCTCAGCCTAGTACAGTAATGCACTTTTAAAGAGTTGTTTCAAATGATATTTATTTTTGCTGTGCCAATGTATGTAAAGATTTAGATTGGCTGAGAGTTATTAAAACATGATGTTTTCAGAAAATTAATACAGAACTAAGTGTGGAAGACAGTTATTCAAGCTCATGACCTGAATAAATCATGCAAATATAACTTTTAGATAACACATTTTCCCCCTTATCTAATAATCTATCTATGCATAAGTAGAATATATGGCTAACGTTATTATTCATTTTAAGAGTTCAGACCAGAAGTCCAAGTTTAATTACAGCTTTTTAATATGCTTAGACATTTCTGAATTAAATCTCAGTTTTGTAAGATCCAAAATCAACCTACATACGATATTGTGGGAAATCTTTAACTTTCATAAGATAGTTTTGGGTTCAGAGGAATGAATCAAGAAAAGTTTTTAAATTTAGATTCAAATGCAGGATGTCTTCAACATATCTGCCTCTAGTATTAATGAAAGTAGATAAGGTAGCAAGTTGACCCATTCCTAGGCGGTAATTAATGACTAAAGGAGTCTGTAAGTCTCTTTTTTTTAAGCTCCATTTAAAATTTTTAATGTGGCAGTTAAAGAAATGCAAGGACTATTGCAAAGTCGAAAGTAACTCTATTTCCAACACCATTTTTGGACCTAGAGGATCAAACATATTTCTCATTTTTCATGTTAACTTTCTACTTGCCTTGCAAATAGCCTTTCCAACACTGGGAATTGAATCCCACACCCTCAGTATTTGAGGCTACCTCTCATGCCTATAATACCGCCTCCTCACACCATCCCAAATTGGCATATCTGTGATTACCCATCAGCCATCTAGCCCAATTTGCACCACCTCCCCAAACCTCGTCCCTTGCAATACTTAGCCAGCTGTAAGAGGTTCTCCTGCCTTTATTCTGATCTGCAATATCACTCTGCTTGATAAGATGTTAAGTTAATCTGGTGTCGTAAATTCAGAGTGGAATTCTGTTGGGACGGAAAGAAAACATTCTTTCCTTCTGTGGAATTAGACCTTCAGCATAAAGGAAATTCTGATCAGAACACTAAACCCAAACTTGGGAAATTCCACCCTTTTAAAGAATGTAGGCATAGTTTCTCACCGGTCTATTTTAATGGTCATAAAATACCAAGGAAACAGCCCTACCTCAATTGTTACTAATGTATAATAGTCGGTAAATTTCCATTTATTTGAGTGAACTCTGTGAACATTATTGATCTATGTATTGTTGTAGACTTGTGAATTATCCGACAGTCTTCAGAGATTCACTTCTCATAATACACACTTAGCGGAGCAATGTCGTCTTCCATTCTAGCTCTTCCATTATTTCTGTAGTCAGCTATGGGAAGTGGCTATGCGTAGCTCGTGCAGCTGGTTCAAAAGAACTTGAGATAGTAGAAACTGAAGAAGGATCTAGGCCTGAAGCATCAGCCTTCCTGCTCCACTGATGCTGCTTGGCCTGCTGTGTTCATCCAGCTGTACACCTTGTTATCACTAAAAGAACTTAAGCTTGTTTGGCTGGTCTGTAATTGGTACTGATGCAGTCTGGCTAATATCTTCAATAAAGTTAAAAGCACTTTTCTTATAGCCAGATAAGAGTTCACAGTCTTCTGTGGAAAGGGTTATTTAAGTGCTAATAACCTGAAGAGCTGAATCCTATTAAAAATAATAACATTTTGAATATAATCCCTTGAAAGTATACTTTCCATTTCAGGGCCATGAGCTTGTTTTAAGTTATTACTCCAATAAGAAGAGTAAAGGTACCTATTCACCACATGGTACCTCTGGCCTACAGAACACCACAAAATTTGCTAGAACACAAGCCAAACCTATTTATATTCGGAACAAAAGCGTTGTTGCAGCTGCTTCACAGCAATTTGTTTCAATCCAATGAGATCACTGGAAGACTTGTGCTAAAACACCAAGGTCTGGTGGAGATGAATCTCACTCGTGCGCACTCACTCGCGCACACACACTGTCATCTATTAATGAAATTTGAATTGAAAGTTAACTTTCACCCCCTCAGCCTACTTTATTGTTTATCACCCTATCAATTTTTTACATTGTTAGTTATATTTCCTTTAAAACAACAGCATTCAAGAACAGTACGGATGCAAATGAAGCAGACTTTTCATATCAGACAGGGTTCACCTGCACACCTGTCAGCTCGGTCTACTGCATCCGCTGCTCCTGATATGGCCTCCTCTGTATCAATAAAACCAAGTGTAGACTCATAGACTGTTTTGTAGAACATCTGCACTCTTTCTATACACAACACCTTCCATTCTTTGGGTGTCCATCCTGGGCCTCCTCCTGTATCACATTGACACCGCCCGCAAACTGGAGGAGCAACCCTTCGTATTCCATCCTGGGAGCCTACAGCCTAATGGCCTAAACATGGTATTCACCAGTTTCAAAATCTCACCACACCTGGCCTCATCCCATGTCCAACCCTCCCTCTCATCCCCACCTTCTTGACCCAACACAACCTGTCCATCTACTCTCCTACTCATCTGCACTAGCCATCCCACTGACCAATCCCCACCACTCCCTACCTGCATTCACCTATCACCATCCCACCTATCATTCCAGTCCCACCCCTCCTTTATTTATTTCTGTGCTCCCTTCCCCTTCCCCATTTCTGAAAAAGAGTCCTGACCCAAAATGTCAACTTTCCTGCTCCTCTGATGCTGTTTGGTCTGCTGAGCTTCTCCAGCTCCACAATGTGTTATCTCTGACTTTAGCATCAGCAGTTCTTGCTATCTCTTCAAGCAAATATGACTTCTTCAAAATCATAGAATTCTTACCGAGCAGAAGGAAGACACACGATCCATATGTCTGCAGTGGTGTTAGAGAAATTCTGAACTGGTTATTTTCTTTCCCATTTTTTTAAAGAACTTTTGCACGTTTTGAAGAAGACTATAGTTTTTTTTTAAAAAATGCTACTATGGCTTGCAATTATGGGATTTGAACCCACATCTCTTGGCTTAGATGTAGGAGTATTACCAATGCACCACAAAAACCACAAAAGTTAGCATTCATCCAATGTGAGGCTGAAACCCACAACCCTGACATTAAGGGTTGCATGCTTGACCAACTGAGCTAGCTGCACAATTTATTTTTGAAGATATTATTAGCCTAAGTTTGCTAACCCAATGACATTACCACCTCCCCTCTTTAAAAACAATATTATTGCAATAATTGAGCCATCAAGTTTGATGTTAGGCTGATAATTAATTAATCATGTGTTTTCCATTCAGTGTAAATGTTTCATATCTCATTGATTATCATAACTACTCAGCTGTTTATCAGAATTAAACTTTAGTACCAGTATCAGTCCTTCTAACATTGCTTTCAAAATCACAATTAGTGTGTTTAAACAGCAAAATACTGTGGATGCTGAAGTCATAATTAAAAGTAGAACATGCTGATATTATTAAGCAGGTCATCAGACTTCAAAGCTACACTGTATCCACAGATGCTGCCTGACTTGCTATTTTCAGTTTTTATTAGTCTTGTTTGTATTTGGTCATTCCAGTGGACTTCCAATCACAATATGTTGTGGAGTCACCAAGACTCTTACAGAATTATTTTACAGACAGTCAGATTATGGACATCATTAATTGTTACTGAATGAACTGGACATTTCAGATTAGATAATGATTTACACACTTGGGTCATCATGAGTGTTCTGCGCTTACTGTGTTTATGAATCATGAGATTCTTTAACCTTTAAGCGAAGGCAGATAACCTAAAATTATTGGTAAAAATATCTTCTGTTCAGCAGTGGAAGTAGAACAACACTTAGAAACAAATTAGTCAAAATACTTCTAGTTTAATTTTTCAATGTGGTGTAGGAAAAGCGATGGACAATAAATGTTGGCTAAGCCAGCAGTGCTCATATCCTGTGAATGAATTAGAAAAACTCAGTACAATATATTATCATGTAGAATTCCATTTTACTTTCTCATTAAGTTTTAATCTATTTTATAATTACACAAATCTTACACAGATGTGAAATTGTGATGATTGTCAAATGTAACAAGATGTTCCTGTGGACTGAAATATTAGCTGTCTTCAGGTCATTTTACACAAAGTTAAAAGTTCATAGTGGAAAATAAATACATTTCCAATCTCTCCATTTCCAAACAAAATTGCCTAACAAATGCTAGTACTTTTCATCCCCTCATTGACCATTTGTGTGTAGAAACAAGAGATGTACAGGTACTGGAGATAATGGGAACTGCAGATGCTGGAGAATCCGAGATAACAAAGTGTGGAGCTGGATGAACACTGCAGGCCAAGCAGCATCTTAGGAGCACAAAAGCTGACGTTTCGGGCCTAGACCCATCATTGGAAAAGGGGATGGGGAGAGGGTTCCGAAATAAATAGGGAGAGAGCGGGAGGTGGATCGAAGATGGATAAAGGAGAAGATAGGTGGAGAGGAGACAGGCAAGTTAAAGGGTCGGGGATGGAGCCTGTAGAGGTGAGTATAGGTGGGGAGGTAGGGAGGGGATAGGTCAGTCTGGGGAGGATGAACAGGTCAAGGGGCCGGGATGAGGTTAGTAGGTACGAAATGGAGGTGTGGCTTGAGGTGGGTGGAGGAGATAGGTGAGAGGAAAAACGGGTTAGGGAGGCAGGGATGAGCCCATTGTGGCCTCCTCTACATTGGGGAAACCACACGGAGGCTTTGGGACCTCTTTGCAGAACACCAATGCTCGGTTCGCAATAAACTACTGCACCTCCCAGTCGTGAACCATTTCAACTTCCACTTGCATTCCTTAGATGACATGTCCAACCTGCGCCTCCCGCAGTGCCACAACGATGCCATGGGATGGTTGTAGGAACAGCAACTCATATTCTGTTTGGGAACCCTGCAGCCCAAAGGTGTAAATGTGGATTTCACAAGGTTCAAACTCTCCCCTTCCCCCACTGCATCCCAAAACCAGCCCAGCTTGTCCCTGTCTCCCTAACCTGTTTTTCATCTCACCTATCCCCTCCTCCCATCTCAAGCCGCACCTCCATTTCCTACCTACTAACCTCATCCTGCCACCTTGGCCTGTCCGTCCTCCCCGGACTGACATATCCCCTCCCTACCTCCCTACCTACACGAACCTCTGTAGGCTCCATCCCCACCCCTTTAACTTGTTTGTCTCCTTTCCATCTATCTTTTCTTCTTTCCATCTTCGATCCGGCTCCCCCTCTCTCCTTATTTATTTTGGAGCCCTCTCACCATCCCCCTTTTCTGATGAAACGTCAGCTTTTGTGCACCTAAGATGCTGCTTGGCCTGCTGTGTTCATCCAGCTCCACCCTTTGTTATCTTGATGTCAGGTACTGATCAATTGACATTACTGCATCATAGGGAACTCAATATTGTACACATTGCTTGGTCAGCACTTTTGATTTCTGTTATGTAAGAAAATAAATTATATTTATAAACTATTAACAATTTCCAAAGGGACTAATAACTTTTAAAAAAGAGATTTCGATTTCCAGTTGATATCTGTAACCAATTACAAAAACGTTGACTAAACACTTCACTTTTCTGGAAGCAGCTTGTAATTTGAACTAGAAAGCATTAAGACCACAAGCAGAATGTTTAGGGGGTTGAATAACATGAGCTATAGCAAGATTTATGGCAGAACTAGACGAGAAATCAGCTCAGCTCACTGAGAAGTTAGGAGTAACTCGTACCATCTTTTATGATTCTCACAAGGGGTGTTGCAAGTTTCTCAGTATACAGTGCCTAGTGGCCAAATGAGGGGATTGTTGCTTGTTAAATGTCATGCTCATTGTCCAAGTTGCCTCACTAGTACTCAGCTTTCTAACTTACCAAATTCACCAAATGTGACCAACGTCATGGAAGTTGGAGCCCCGCTTTGGCGACTTGAGCTTTCTGCTTGCTCCAAAGGATCTCAATGGATTGATGAATATCTCAGCCATGTTCCATGAGCATTAGCCTCACGCATGCCGTGGCCAGGGACCTTGACATCCAATATGTGCCAGCCTGTATCTCTGACCCACGCACTGGATGCTTTTGCACTTCAGTGCTACGTTGGCTGCTGCAGGGGCACTGTGCACTCAGAGACATACACCCAGCTCATGCATTGAAGAAGGCTGCATGTCTGTTCTCTTCATTCATTATCATACTACACACTCAGTCTGAGCCTATCTGGATGCTCACAGCATAATTGCCTTACTCTTCAATTTTATATTTTGCACCCTCAGTCAGGAAGTTGAGCCTCATATTACTTCTATTTTGTCTTGCTGTTTAGCGCCAACTCAAAGAGAGGAAACTTGTCATGGTTGCCAGCAGTCCTCAGTTGTCAAGAGGAATAGGCTTTGCTGAGAGGGTTCCAGCATAGTAAGTCAAGGGAAAGCCCTGAGGGTTTGAAAACATATCCAGTTGGGGTGGCCAGAGTCGGAATCCTCTCCGCATAATGGTGGCGAGCTGAAAGTTGGGGCCCCCACCACCCATCTGGATTCTTTGTGTTATTGTGGATGTCCTTTCTCCTGTAATTAGAGAGAGGTAGGTATGACGAAGATGAAAGTGGGTGGAACAGCTGTTACTTTTGGTGCAGGTGGGGAGGTGTCTCGAGTGAGTGAGTAGGCAGCAGAGAGGGCAAGCAGAGTTAGTGATGTCAGGGGTTAGCGTGGGTGACAATGAGTGAGGGAGGGTGTTGCAGGCATTGAGAGTGGTAGAGCATATGCCTTGGTGGACAATGAGTCCAGTGACAGCAAGAGAATGAATGTAGAGGTGCTAGAGACTCTCTAATAATACATAGTTGTCTTCCATCATCCTTTCTGTGAAAAATCACTTTTGAAGGAGAAAATAAAACATGTTCAAAGACAGCGAAAAGACAATTTTTCAATCAGTGAATGAAAGAGTGCATCAACTGCAAAGAATTAAAAAGGAAGAGAAAGAAAACATCTCTAGTCTAGCATTATCAAAATCTGTTTTTTTTTACTTTTGCCACCCTTGATATCCACGTGTTGTCTGTCTTTGCAAAATGATTTCTGAAATAGGACATTTAAGCGATAGTGTTTGGGTTGTAGAGTAACTCATATTTCCTAGTTGGTTGGGGCAGTGCTGAGTGGCATGGCCAGTGGTTGGCAGGCCCAGAGAAGAACAGCTGGTGGTGAATATGCTGGGAATCCGGGCGGTCAGCAGACTGAAGTCTGGGTGATCAGCTTGCCACTGATTGGTGGCCAGCGGCCTGCAAGCCATGTTAGGGTCGGCCAAGTGCAGGAGAAAGCCCCCAGTGTAGAGCTTATGGAAGGACTCTAATGTTTTTCTTATAACTTTATTTGTTTATTTTCTAATGAATACTGTGAAGAACTGGAAGTTGTAGCTCTTTTCTTTATTTCTCTATTTTTTACCTAATCTATTTTAGTATCTCGGAAGGTGCTATGTGTCGCAACCTTATACACTTTTCACAGTACTCGTCTATTTTTGTATTTGAGTACGTGTCAATAAAACTTAATTCTAGTTGTCATTGATTAAAGGAGATTGTTCATAATCAACAGTTACTTTCTTGTAAGTACAGAAACCTGATGAATGTTGATTTTTAACCCGAGTTCATCAATCAGAAGTCTTTGGAAAGTTTGAAAACTTTTCACATTTGTGCCAACTCAGAAAAAGAGGACTTGATTTCCAGAGCACTATCCTAATGAGATGTGACCAGCTTTCCCCTGCTGCAGCTGTCACACCCTGCGTTCCTCACAGAATTATAGAAAAAAGCCAACAATTGCTCTCAGATTCCAATGGATACCCAACCCCTTTTCGCTGATAATACTGAGAATATCTCCAGGGGTTTTTCTCAATATCTGGAGAATTTCTGAACATATCACCAGCAGTAAAGCCTGTTTCTTCACCCTGGCCATGGCAGGGCAAATCTTCCCAAATCCTTCGATGGCTCCAGAATATGTCTCTGACCGGAGTCTGTGTACTTTCTGAATTTGACTGTGGTAGCTTGCAGAATCAAGCCAGCTTTCTGCTTTGCTGACCACACAGAACTGCAGTCTTTTTGTGAAATTCCTTAGTTTCCAGGAAAGCCTGTAACCTGGTTTCAAAAGTGGCTTTGTTTGTTTCCTTCCTTGTGGCAATGTGAAATGTCTTGACATTGCTTATGAAGAGGAATAATAAGTAGCTAATTTTGCCCCAAATTTCCTTTCATCTTAGAGTTAACTACTGCACAAATGTTAATGACACAGTTGGTATATCACCTTTCTGGGACTTTTGGAATGTCAGAGCCTACTAGTTGTCAAGACAAAGGCTGCTGCCTCTATCCGTTATCATAAGAGACTTGCACTCTTTCCATAAGAATAGTCTGCCTCTGTTGATTCCTACAAGCAAACCACCCAGACCTAGTGTAAGACAGACTTCAGATCACATGACCCCTTTCATTTTACCATAACTTTAAAGACACAGTCCAAAACACAATCATCTTGTGAATCTTGATTGTAACACAGCTGCAAGGGAAAAAAAAAACTTGTCATCTTGGCACTGGGAAGCCTTCCTTGAGTGTTGGAATAAATTTAACATCTGGTACAATGAGATATGGAAGAAAAACATCAGACTTGTTGACCTAGTTATTTTCCATCTGCGCAACCATAGTGATGTAAAACTTGAAACATGAAGAGAAAAAAAATCAAACACTACTACACAGGATAGTGAATTACAATGACTACCATTGGAACTTTTCAAATTAATTTTATGCACACCTGATGTCATTCAAGATTTTATCTCAATTATAGTTGGGCTGATGTCTGCCAAAGACTGATTTGTGAAGGTAATATTTAAGAAATCGTAATAAAAGTAGATTTCAATATATTATGCAGTAAAACCACTTTATAATATGTCCAAGGCTACAGTAAGGGTGTCTTGTAGAAAAGCTGAATTATGTAACATCTATGTTTTGTATGTCTTTTATACAACAAACGAACACATAGCATATCCCTGTTCCACTCTTATCTGTTCAGTTATGACCAGACCATTTCTATCAATGTTTTCCCAATTCTGTGCCATTGCATCCACTGACCATCGATAGTCTGTTCTTTTGCCATCTTCCATTTCTGCATACTTCATATTATCAACAGACAAGATGCTGGATTCTACTTATTTGAAAATTAAGGTCAAAACCAATGGTCCTACTTCACCACTACCTCTGTCAAACATCCACGTTGAATTGCCAAAGTACTGTGTAGAGATCTGTTTATCCTACTATAGGAAAGTTATCATTAAATTGGAGAGGGTTTAGAAAAGATTTACTAGGATGTTGCCATGATAGGAGGATTTGAGTTATAAGGAGAGGCTGGAAATGCTGGGTGTCTTTTTACTGGAGTAGAGGAGGATGAGGGGTGATGTTATAGAGGCTTATAAAAATGATCAGGACATGCATAAGGTGTATAGCAAAGACTTTTGTCCCTAGAATAGACAAATTCAAAACTAGAGGGGATAATTTTAAGGTGAGAGTAGGAAGATTTAAAAGGGCCTGGGACAGGCAACTTTTTCCACATACGGAGTGGTTCATACGTGGAATGAACTGCCAGAAGAAGTGGTAGAAGCAGGTACAGTTACAACATTTAAACAACATTTGGACAGGTGCATGAATAGGAAACATTGAGAGGGATATAGGCTAAATGCAGGCAAGCAGGACTAAAACAAAGTTCCTGGAAAAGCTCAGCAGGTATGGCAGCATCTGTGAAGGAGAAAACAGAGTTAATGTTTCGGGTCTGGTGACCCTTCTCCAGCACTGGTTTAGTTTGGGAAACATGGTTGGCAAGGACAATTTGAAGGTCTGTTTCCACGCTATATGGCTCTGTGACTCTACTTGTCCATATCCAGTCATGGATAACTTTCTATTTTTGCAAATTAAAAAGTGAAAAGCGGTCAGATTTGTGCTTGATTTCCCTAACATTGGTTCCAGCCTTTCATCTGCCCACTAACTTGGGCTGAAGCAAGTTGCTTATAATCTCAGATTCATGCTTAACTCTAAACTGAGATTCTGATCAGACATAGTAGGAACTGCAGATGCTGGAGAATCTGAGATAACAAGGTGTAGAGCTGGATGAACACAGCAGGCCAAGCAGCATCAGAAGATCAGGAAAGCTGATGTTTCGGGCCTGAAGAAGGGCCTAGGCCTGAAACGTCAGCCTTCCTGCTCCTCTGACGCTGCCTGCCTGCTGTGTTCATCCAGCTCTACACCTTAATTCTGATCAGATGTGCTGTTCATCATGACAACTTTCTACTTCCAGCTCTTAACATTAACTGCTTCCGCCGCTTCAGCTTATTTGCTGTTTTAAAATCTATTTCATTTTTTTAAGGCAGTCACTGAAATGTGTATATTCAATGTTTAGTCACTCATCTGAAAACCTCTTCCTTGAGCTTGATCCCAATTCTTGTTGGATTATACCAGTTCCTGATGTCGGTCCTACCATTTCCATTACATCATTTAGCCTCTCTATCACAATTCACCATTTTCCAGATATTAACTTGAAAAGCCTTGCTTAAGATTATACATATTTATTTTGGTCCAAGCTTTCCAAATGAGAAGAAATCTTTCAACAACTCATTCCAAATGAGCATTTTCTAATTTAGAAACGTAGTGTAATTTAAAAGTGAATAAATGTGCTGATGGAAAGGAACAAATTATTGTGCCATTAATGTACCTAACTATTTTATTGACTTTGTACGAACTTCATTTCAGATTCACAAAAAATGTGACATTTCAGGCATTTCCTTACATTTTATTTCCTTTCTTTTGAGGACAACTGTTTTTGTTCTATTCATTTGTGGGATGTAGTCATTGCTGGCTGGCCAGCATTTTTTGCCCATTCCTAATTGCCCTTGAGTAGGTGGTGGTGAGCTGGCTTCTTGAACAGTGCTGTCCCCTCCTGCTGTGGCTTGACCCACAATGCTATTAGCGAGGGAATCCAGGATTTTGACCCAGTGACAGTGAAGTAAACGGTGATATATTTCCAAGTCAGGGTGGTGAATGGCTTGGAGGGAAACTTTGAGGCGGTGGTGTTCCCATATGTCTACTGCCCTTGCCCAGCTAGATCGAAGTGGTTGTGGGTTTGGAAGGTGCAGCCTGAGGATCTTTGGTGAATTTCTGCAGTGCATCTTGTAGATAGTACGCACTGCTGCTACTGAGCGTTGGTGGTAGAGGGAGTGAATGTTTGTGGATGTAGTGCCAGTCAAGTGGGCTGTATTGTCCTGGATGGTGTCAGGCTTCTTGAATGTTGTTGAGGCTGCAGTCATCCAGGCAAGTGGGGAGCATTCCATCACACTCCTGACTTGTGCCTTGGAGATTGTGGACAGACTTTGGGGAATCAGGAGGTGAGTTACTTGCTGCAGTATTCCTCATTTCTGACCTGCTCTTGTAGCCAATCTGTTAATGTGGTGAGTCCAGTTGAGTTTCTGGTCAATGGTAACCCCCAGGATTTTGATAGTGGGTGATTCAGTGATGGTAACACCATTGAATGCCAAGGGACAGTGGCTGGATTGTCTCTGTCTCTGATTGGTGATGGTCATCGCCCGGCATTTGTGTGGCGTGAATGTCACTTGCCACTTGTCAGACCAATCCGATATTGTCCAGATTTTGTTGTATGTGAACATGGACTGCTTCAGGATCTGAAAAGTCATGAATGGTGCTGAACATTGCAATCATCGGCAAACATCCCCACCTCTGACCTTATGATGGAGGGAGGCCATTGATGAAGCAGCTGAAGATGGTTGGGCCTTAGGCACTACGCTGAGGAATTTTTGCAGTGATGTCCTGGAAGTGAGATGATTGACCTCCTTAACCATCTTCCTATGTGTCAGGTATGACTCCAACCACCGGAGTTTGCCCCCTGATACACATTGATTCCAGTTTTGCCAGGGCTCCTCGATGCCACACTCAGTCAAATGCAGCCTTGAAATCAAGGGCTGGCACTCTCACCTCACCTCTGGAATTCAGCTCTTTTGCCCACGTTTGAACCAAGGCTGTAATGAGATCAGGAGCTGTGTGGTCCTAGCTGAACCCAAACTGGGCGTCACTGAGCAGGTTACTTCTGAGCAGGTGCTGCTTGATAGCACTGTTACTGACACCTTCCATCACTTTACTGATGATCGAGAGGAGACTGATGGGGCGGTAATTGGCTGGGTCGGATTTGTCCTGCTTGTTGTGTTCAGGAAATACTTGGGCAATTTTCCACATTACCAGGTAGGTATCAGTGTTGTAACTGTACTGGAACAGCCTGGCCAGGGGAATGGCAAGTTCTGGAGCACAAGTCTTCATTACTATTGCCTGAATGTTGTCAGGGCCCATAGCCTTTGTAATATCCAGTGTCATCAACCGTTTCTTGATATCACGTGGAGTGAAGCAAATTGGTTGAAGACTGTTAAATGTAATGCTGGGGACCACTAGAGGAGGTTGAGGTGCATCATCCATTCAGCACTTCTGGCTGAAGAAAGCTGTGAATGCTTCAACCTTTTGCACTGATGTGCTCGGCTCTCCCATCATTGAGGATGGGGATATTTGTGGAGCATCCTCTCCAGTGAGTTGTTTAATCGTCCACTGCAATTCACAACTGGATGTTGCAGGACTGCAGAGATTAGACCTGATCTGTTGGTTATGGGATCACTTAGCTCTGTCTATCACTTGCTGCTTTCGCTTTTTGGCGTGCAAATAACACTGTTTGGTGGCTTCACCAGGTTGATCTCTCATTTTCAGGTATGCCTGGTACTGATCCTGGCATGCCCTCCTGCACTCTCCATTGAACCAGGCTTTATGGTAATGGTTGAATGGAAGATATGCCAGGCTATGAGGTTGCAGATTGTGCTGGAGTACAATTCTGCTGTGGCCCACAGCGCCTCATGGATGCCAAGTCTCGAGTAGCTAGATCTGTGTGAAGTCAATCCCATTTAGCATGGTGTTTGTGCTACACAACACACTGGATGTTGTTCTCAATGTGAAGGCGGGTCTTCGCCTCCACAAGGACTGTGTGATGGTCACTCTTACTGATACTGTCATGGACGGATACAGCTGCAGCTGGCAGATTAGTAAGGATGACGTTAAGTATGTTCTTCCCTTTTGGTTCCCTCACCAACTGCCGCAGACCCAGTCTAGCAGCTTTGTCCTTTTGGACGCGACCGGCTCAATCAGTAGTACTGCTGCCAAGCCATTCTTGGTGGCGGACATTGAAATCCCCCTCCCAGAGTATGTTTTGTGCCCTTGCCATCCTCAGAGTTTCCTCGAATGGTTGTTCAACATTGGTGAGTACTGATTCATCAGCTGAGGGAGGATGGTATGTGGCAATCAACAGGAGGTTTCCTAGCCCATGTTTAACCTGAAGCCATGAGACTTCATGGGCTCTGGAGTCGATGCTGAGGACTCCCAGAGCAACATTCTCCCAACTGTATACCACTGTGCCACTACCTCTGCAGAGTCTGTGCTGCCATTGGGACAGGACATAACCAGGGATGGTGATAGTGGTGTCTGGGACATTGTCTGTAAGTTATGATTCTGTGAGTGTGACTATGTCAGGCTGTTGCTTAACTAGTCTGTGAGGCAGGTCTCCCAATTTTGGCACTAACCCCCAGATGTTATGAAGAGGAATTTGCAGGGTCAACCACATTGCTGTGGGTCTGGAGTCACATGTAAACCAGACCAGGTGAGGGTGGCAGATTTCCTCTCCTGCAGGCCATTAGTGAACCAGATGGGTTTTTCTGACAATCAGCAATGATTTTATGGCGATCAGTAGATTCTTACCTCTAGACATTTTTTTGAATTCCAATTCCACCATCTGCTGTGGTGGGATTCGAACCTGGGTCCCTAGAATATCAGCTGGGTTTCTGGATTAATAGTCTAGTGATAATACCCCTATAAATTACACTATGCAACACAATTGCAAACAGCCATTATTTTGTAGATCTGTGAATCTTGTCAGGTTAGAGATCTAACTACATGTACAAGTGAGTCATTATGCCTAGGGAAATTTTTTTTATAGTTGTAACCAACTTCTTATCTCCAGAACATTTTATTCCAATGTTTCTTGCCAGATTTGGGGTTCATGTTGGATGGTAATTACTGACTTGTTAATATTTCAGTACAGGACTGTGTGCTTCTAAATGATGAATTCAATGTTTTACTTTCTTCCTGGGATGTTGGAATAGAAAAAGGAATAATTATCAGAACTATTGTCCATTTTAAACTGAAGTCAAATATCGCAAATACTAATTATCAAAACTGAATTATTTATTCAGATTATGTAGGTTTAGAGAGCTGTGGGTGAATAGTACCCAGCCAGAGAGATGTGCAATGCAGAGTTAAGTGCAAAAATTATGCAGGGGCGGATGAGAACTGAATAGCAAGCATTTAAGTTTCTTGCACATTTATCGGATAGTTAATTCTACAAAGACTTGAAGATTTGCTGACTGCTGTAGGTTGAAGATACAATTGTAGAATCCCTACAGTGTGGAGACAGGCCATTCCTCCCAACAAGTCCGCATCAACTCTTCAAAGAGCATCCCACCCAGACTCATCCCTCTATTTTATCCCTGTAACCCTATAATTCCCATGGCTAATCCACCTAACTTAGACATCCATGGATATTATCAGCAATTTAGCATGGCTAATCCGCCTAAACTGCATGTCTTTGGACTGTGGGAGGAAACTCACACAGACTGGGACAATTCACAAACTTCAAACAGACACAGTGAGCTGAGGCTGGAATTAAACCCAGGACCCTGGCACTGTGAGACAGCATTGCCACTGAACCACCATATGCCACCCTAGGATTGTTTCTTGCTTTAAGAGGAAAAGTAGTAGATATCAGTTATATTTTTCTCAGGACACTTCCCTCCCGACTATATGTCATTGGGCCACTATCTCTTGTAGGCATATCCTTCAGGTGGACAGGTGATACTCAGAGATGATTTATGGAGTTGGGATGTTGAATGAAAATGATTATATGAGTTTCTCTGGTTTTGGGAATGGGAGATTTTGAAGCTTGTGAAGTCCACATTGACACCATTGGGCTGCAGGGTTCCCAAGCGGAATATGAGTTGCTGTTCCTGCAACCTTTGGGTGGCATCATTGTGGCACTGCAGGAGGCCCAGGATGGACATGTCGTCTAAGGAATGGGAGAGGGAATTAAAATGGTTCGCGACTGTGAGGTGCAGTTGTTTATTGCGAACCGAGCGGAGGTGTTCTGCAAAGCGGTCCCCAAGCCTCTGCTTGGTTTCCCCAATGTAGAGGAAGCCACAACGGGTACAATGGATGCAGTATACCACATTGGCAGATGTGCAGGT
The DNA here is from genome assembly GCF_030684315.1 of Stegostoma tigrinum. Lineage (NCBI taxonomy): Eukaryota > Metazoa > Chordata > Chondrichthyes > Orectolobiformes > Stegostomatidae > Stegostoma > Stegostoma tigrinum. The sequence goes on from NC_081385.1 coordinate 17,293,206, forward strand.
GAACATCTGCTTGATATGGAAAGTCATCTTGGGGCCTGGGATCGGGGTGAGGGAGGAGGTGTGGGGGCAAGTGTAGCACTTCCTGCGGTTGCGGGGGAAGGTGCCAGGTGTGATGGGGTTGGAGGGGAGTGTTGAGGCAAGATAATTGTTCAGGACAATCTCTTCTTTTTTAAAGAAGGAGTTTTAAAACCCACCAAAACCAGACACATGTGCCTGATTTAAGGACTCATCCAAAAGATAGCACTTGCAACTATGCAAGACTATTATGTGTCAGTGTGGAATATGTTTAAGGCCTGGGGTAGGACTTGAACACATAACCTGCCGACTCAGGAGCAAAAATGCTATTGACAAATCTGCCATGTAATTATAATTAGACCCCTGATATAACACAGGCTAAAACACATTAAATATAGCTTGTGGTTAAATAAACTTTGAAAGGTGAGACAATATTCATTGTCTTTGCTCCCAATTCAAACCTCCTATTAATAGGGGACAATGATATATAAGCTGCTGACAGGGATGTCATTGTCAATCGGAATCATTAAACTCTGTTATTAATGTTTGTTTAATAGAAATGGATACGTCTGCTACTAAGGTGTTCCCATTAAAAGGTTCCTAGTGTACAATGATATTCGTCTTTCAATTCTGGATTCAAATCTAAATCCAGAGCAGACGCAGTTGATTAATGTCTCTTCTGTCTGGCGATTGCTAAGGGTCATAAATTGAATATGTTTGACAGTAAAGTGACTTCTTAACCGACACGCATACAGCACAAATTTGGCAGCAGTTACCACTCGCCTTGCTATAATTATTTCCCAGATTGCATCGGTAGGGAATGATGTAACAGAGCATACTGTTGCTCTCCCAAAGCAGAAAGCTAAATATGTGTCAGGTCATTGTAAAACAAAACTGTAATAGGTCTGACACAGGTATTAACTGAATTGGAAGTGTTTGGTGCTGCCCCCTAGTTAAAAACAGGGACGTTTTAACTCTTTTATTATGTTGAATACAAACAAACGCAACTGGTCAACATACCAGAACACCAAGTGTGCTGCAATAATGGTTTCTACACTGGTAATTAGGCTGATTAATAGTTTTGTTAAAATTTGCCACTTTAGTCTCAGCCTACAGCTGCTTTCAGCTGACATTTATCTTAATAAAATTAGTGTGAGACCTGCCAGCTTCAGCCAGTTAATGCACCGATTGCAATAGGAAACTTAGTCTGAAAGATTGATTTATATTTTGACTTGTTACAGCATAAAAGACCAAAGAATGCTATACACTAGTTTTACAAATGAGGCAAATGCACATTATGTTTGTACTGTAATTGCATCATGTGCATTAGTTGACCCAAAAGAAAAGTTTATTGATTTATCTTTCAAACATTAATCAGTGATATTAAATTCCATTGTGCAATAACTGTTTAGAAACATACCATCAATGTTTTATCCAAGACTTCATTAATAATCCTATTTTATACTACAATTAATCCTGCAAGATGTTGCTGATGATTTGTTTTGAAGAGCATTTGCTGCCAAATATCTATCTTCAACCCATGAAGGTCAGTTATTCGTCATGTGTTCCAAACCTAAAATGTAGGTTCTCCGTTCTGCCAAATATTTGTGCTGCTCTCTAAATAAATATTTTCTTTTATTATTGTTGCTTCAAGATATGTAAGTTATGCCTTCATGTTTCTCTTGGACTCTAATAGTTGCCCATTTCAGTAAAATTCAAAAAAATCTTTCCCATTCTCAACTTTTCTATTTCCATTTCCAGGGATAGGCAGTCCACTAATAAGTTCTGATAACCTTTCCCCTTTGCGTAATCCCTTTATGCACAATTCTGCCATTGTCCTTTCCTTCTATTTGAAAGCCAAGATTTGGGATGACCCTTATCCTTACCTTCCATTCCATCAGCCTTCAATTTCAAATGATTACTATTTCCATTTTTAATGCTTCCCCCTCAGGATTTTGAATGGGTTTATCCAACTGTAGCTGCTTCACCTACCCGTTCACCAGCCTCATCATCTGATCCCATCTTTGCAGCACCTACTCATGTAAATGCCCTTTCATTAAACTGGTTCTAGTGCAATACTATCAACCAGAAAATTTAATTTAAAAAAAAAGCTTAGTTTCTTTTTCCCCTAAAGAGGAATAAGATGAAATAATGAATACTGGAAAAGCCTACTATGAGGGAAGGTAAATCTTTTCTGTAATGTTTAGCTTGGAATCTTGCCTGATCAGTAGTTTCTTTCATAAGCTCCTATTGTTCTACCTTACAAGCTTCTAAATCTGGCAAACCAATAAACCCACTCCCTACCTTATTCAAATGAGACAAAGTGGCACATCAAGCCTGAAGAACTCCATTAAAAAAAATGGATCAGTGGATAGCTGTCAAAAGATTTCAAACGGAATTCCAACAAACCTGCCAGAAAGGTCCCATGCCAGGGCCTGGTTGTGCATAAACTCCCGTTAGTGGGTAATATCAGGTCCCTTGAGATTTCACATTTGCATTTGTAACGCGCACACACACACACACACACACACACACACACACACACACACACACACACCTCCAAGTGCATCGTATGCCAGGGTGAATGCACACACACATTTAAGGCCCACCAAAAAATAGTGGCTCAGCCCACGGTAGCTTAATGGTACAACTGTTGCCTCATAGTGCCAGAGACCCGGGTTCAACTACAGCCTTAGGTGACTGTGTGGAGTTTACACATTCTTCTTCAGTTTGTATGGATTCCCTTCCACAGCCCAAAGATGTGTAGGTTAGGTGGATTGGCCATGGGAAATGTTGGGTTACAGGGATAGGGTAGGGAGGTAGGTCTGAATGGGATACTCTTCAGAGGGTTGGTGTGGAATCGATGGGCTGAATGGCCTAATTCCTCACTTTGGGAATTTTATGATTCTATGAACAAATGCACAGCAGACTGATTGTGGCACCCACCATCAAGTGACACAGTTGTGATGACAATGCTACCTTTTTGGAGCTCCCCATTCCAGTTTGTACCATCTCTGAATTTTACACAGCTTGCATTGAACAGCATGAAGGCTCACTCCCTTCAAAACAGTGCATAGAATCATGAATTGTTTTCATGTTACTTCTTTGTTGATTGCTTGCAACTTTTTTTCTGAAATTTTGTGTGTTTTGACTGCTTTCTATTCATTAAAGTTACAAAAGTTTACTTGGAGTGAACTGGCAGATGCTAATCAGGCATTCCTCTCAACACTGAGCATAATTGGGAGAAAGAACAGAGGTGCAAAGCAGAACAAGTTGTTTTATGTGGGAGAAATAGAGTCAGGAAAACAATCTCAACAGGAGGCTATATCTTCAAAGGGTGTTTAGGGCACAATTTTGATACCACTTGAGGTATCTGTACTTCGATCAGGAGATCCATACTAAATTCTGCCGACTGCTATAGATTTAGGGGAGGGAGGGAGGTGGGGCACAGGTCACCTGATCAATGAATCCGAAGGTGACCATGGTTATGAAGCTTGAGGCCTGTGGATTGCTTCAGGCTGATACTGTAGTTTTCATCTCAGAGGTTGCAGTGCGCTGCCACATAAAACAGGATAACCTTAAACCTCTCTCTGAGAAACAAGACAGTTTTACCTAATTCCCTCTTTGTAGAAAAGCAGAGGAGGGTGCATGAGGGGTTGAAAGGGTTGCAGGCCACCTGATGGTGCAGGGTGGAATTGACTGTATGCACATTCCTATGTGCATACTTTAAGCTTCGTCTGCTACAAGCTGAACTGGGGGAGATTCTGGAGTCATTTTAGCAAGGTTAGCCAGGTGCAATTCATAGAAAATAAGCTCCCTGATTGAGGTTATTAATCTCATCATATCAGGGAGTCCTGGCTGACAGACATAAACAGGAGTGTTGGGGCATCTGTTCAGTCTAGGAGCTGGCTTTGAACTAGATGTGTTAGTGTCACGTACAATGCATGTGCAAATAAATGGTGACTTGTTAACAGGATACTGGCCTTTGTGGAGTTATTTCAGATTCTACCCCTGCAATGTGTAGTTGATGTATGACTACAGGCAGAACTTCATGCTGGTTAATGCCCAGTATGTGGCAGTAGTCACGATGCATTCCTTCTGTAGTTCTCTGTGTCAGCCAAATTTCAACTTCCACAAGAGAACAAAATTGCTTACTAGATAACAATGTGGAAGCTGTATACTGTCTGCAGCATAAAGACATGTGAGCAGTGGGGACTCTATGAGAACCATACTGCCAAGAGAAATCTGATGGAGTACACCATTCACAGCTTAAAGCAATCACTTCCCTACTTGGAAGAGCACTGCAATGCTTAGCTTAGCTGATTGAAAGATGTGTGGTGCTCTCCTGAATGCTGCACCCTCTTGCTATCATGAGGAAACAGCTAAAAAATGAGTCAAGTCAATGCTGGTAACCTTAACCCTAATTTCCCTGTTCACTGGCAGTTCCGCTGTCTTTATCTTGCCGCTGTCACATCATCTTCTGTTTCAATTCCTCCCACTTCCTACAGACTAAGGGGGTGGCCATGGGCACCCGCATGGGCCCCAGCTATGCCTGCCTCTTTGTAGGTTACGTGGAACAGTCCCTCTTCCGCACCTACACAGGCCCCAAACCCCAAATCTTCCTCCGTTACATTGATGACTGTATCGGCGCTGCCTCTTGCTCCCCAGAGGAGCTCGAACAGTTCATCCACTTCACCAACACCTTCCACCCCAACCTTCAGTTCACCTGGGCCATCTCCAGCACATCCCTCACCTTCCTGGACCTCTCAGTCTCCATCTCAGGCAAGCAGCTTGTAACTGATATCCATTTCAAGCCCACCGACTCGCACAGCTACCTAGAATACACCTCCTCCCACCCACCCTCCTGCAAAAATTCCATCCCCTATTCCCAACTCCTTCGCCTCCGCCGCATCTGCTCCCACGATGAGGCATTCCACTCCCGCACATCCCAGATGTCCAAGTTCTTCAAGGACCGCAGTTTCCCCCCACAGTGGTCGAGGATGCCCTTGACTGTGTCTCCCGCATTTCCCGCAACACATCCCTCACACCCCGCCCCCGCCACAACCGCCCAAAGAGGATCCCCCTCGTTCTCACACACCACCCCACCAACCTCAGGATACAACGCATCATCCTCTGACACTTCCGCTATCTACAATCCGACTCCACCACCCAAGACATTTTTCCATCCCCACCCTTGTCTGCTTTCCGGAAAGAACACTCTCTCCGTGACTCTCTTGTTCGGTACACATTGCCCTCCAACGCCACCACACCCGGCACCTTCCCCTGCAACCGCAGGAAATGCTACACTTGCCCCCACACGTCCTCCCTCACCCCTATCCCAGGCCCCAAGATGACTTTCCATATTAAGCAGAGGTTCACCTGCACATCTGCCAATGTGGTATACTGTATCCATTGTACCCGTTGTGGCTACCTCGACATTGGGGAAACCAAGCGGAGGCTTGGGGACCGCTTTGCAGAACACCTTCGCTTGATTCGCAATAAACAACTGCACGTCCCAGTCACGAACCATTTCAACTCCCCCTCCCATTCTTTAGATGACACGTCCATCATGGGCCTCCTGCAGTGCCACAATGATGCCACCCGAAGGTTGCAGGAATAGCAACTCATATTCCGCTTTGGAACCCTGCAGCCCAATGGAATCAACGTGGACTTCATAAGCTTCAAAATCTTCCCTTCCCCCATTGCATCCCAAAACCGGCCCAGTCTGTCTCTGCCTCCCTAACCTGTTCTTCCTCTCACCCATCCCTTCCTCCCACCCCAAGCCGCACCTCCATTTCCTACCTACTAACCTCATCCCACCTCCTTGACCTGTCCGTCTTCCCTGGACTGACCTATCCCCTCCCTACCTCCCCACCTATACTCTCCTCTCCACCTATCTTCTTTTCTCTCCATCTTCGGTCCGCCTCCCCCTCTCTCCCTATTTATTCCAGAACCCTCACCCCAGCCCCCTCTCTGATGAAGGATCTAGGCCCGAAACGTCAGCTTTTGTGCTCCTGAGATGCTACTGGGCCTGCTGTGTTCATCCAGCTTCACACTTTATTATCTTGGATTCTCCAGCATCTGCAGTTCCCATTATCACTGCGACCATTCCAGTGCAAGTTTATGAAATAGATCATGTCAAATGGATGCAAAATATAAAATAACAAGTATAAAATACAAACTGTACACAAAAATCCCTTAATGCCCCTTCTGTGCACCCATGTCTGATTTAATGCTCCCATACAATTCCAGTGGCAGCAACATTTTTGGTGTGACACAGTAGGAATAGCCACGGATGATGATGTCAACCTCCTCTGGCTATATTTGGCTTGGCTCCCAAAAACACAAGTGTGGCATGGGTGGCAGCAAGCCATGCTGGCTGACTGACAACAAATTTAACACCCAGCCACAAAGGAGGTATTAGGCCTTTAAAGAACAGCTGAATTAATGAGGGGCTGAGTTTCTAAGGGATGTCTAGAGAGAAGGAAGAGAGGTTGCGAGGTGCTGAAATGTAAATTTTGGATCCCACGGCCTTGGAAAGTGAAGGCATAGTACTCAATGTCTGAGCAGTTAAAATTAGGAATGCTCAAACAGCTAGAATTGGTGGAATTCAGAGTTCACAAGTGGGTTGTAAGATTGAATGAGATTACTAACATCAGGATGGGCAAAGCCCTCAAAGAGATTTGTAAACAAGGATAAGAATCTTAAAATTATAACATGCTTAAATGAGAGCCAAAAGTACAGAACAGTTTGATCTGCTTTTGATTCCTGAGAACCCTCTGCACGTTGGCATCCAGAGACTCGAGGGCCACAGTTTGAACTTTTATTAAAACTCTCAGACACTAGTGGCTGCTGGTGTTAATCAAAGCCGAGACATTAACCAACAGATGCTGCATTTTAGTTGACTCCAAAAGTATGTTTAAAGGAAGTGGGAAGAATGGGTTTTCAGCTGTACAAAGCCCTAAGACAAATTTGATTCAGAGATAGTCGGAACTGCAGGTGCTGGGAAATCTGAGACAACACTGTGTAGAGCTGGATGAGCAGAGCAGACTAAGCAGCATCAGAAGAGCAGGAGAGCTGATGTTTTGGGTCCGGACCCTTCTTCGTCAGCTTTCCTGCTCCTCTGATGCTGCTTGGCCTGCTGTATTCATCCAGCTCTACACCTTGTTATCTAAGACAAATTTGATGCCGGGTTGGTTTGTCATTCTCTCTCCCAAGCTTCCCTTGTGAAAACATTATCATCATTAAGTCTTTACTATCGTTAACCAGTGGCAGCAATCAAAGTTATATCCATATTGCTACTGGCCCTTTTATTGCATGACCTATAACCTTTCTCGCTAGTCTACTGTGTGGCACGCTATCATACATGTTCTGGAACACCATCTCTAAATCTTTACTCTCATCGAGTCTTTCAGTTACCTCATCAAAAGCTCCCACAAATCAGTTAAGGACGATTTCTCCTGTAGAAATTCATGCTGACACTTTCTAATTATCCTCCTTTTCCACTCAATTACTAAATCTGTCTTGAATAATTCTCTCTAGAAGCTTCTCCAATTCTGAAGATCCAAAAGTGGGATAGTGTGCACAATATGCAGCAGATTACATCTGTGGTAAGTGAAAGAGAATGAAGCTTCATCTCAATGATGTTTTACTAGATGCTCTGAAACTGCCCAAAATGTCAACTCTGTTGCTCTCTTCAGATATCGACTGCACAATTGAATATTCTTAGCATTATCTGTTTGGTCATGTTTGTTTCTATTTGTAGAAATATTGCTGTGGTCCTCAAAGATTCAAAATATTTCAAATATTCAATCAATGGTTAAGAAAAGTAGGCATTTGAGTTAAATGCATTCATGATCGATTGATGGAGATATAAAAGTACAAGATTCAAGGTAAATGTAAATCAGCTTTATTCCCACAGTGGAACAAAATTGAAAATTATACTAGTTTATAGACTAAGTCTCAGCCATAATTTGAACTGAAATCTGAGGCTATTGAAACAAAAGGCAAAATTTCCAAATTGTCCATTGTCCTGAGTATAAAGTTCCAACAAAAAGCCTTACCACTGGAAATGCATGTCACAAAATTTCAGCTGTCCTTGCCATAATTTTTGTTCATTAATTATAATGAAGAAAGTTTCAAGGGATTGCACATATAGTTTTGCGAATGGAATTACTAAACACGAGTACACATTCAGAAAATCACCTCAGAAATACCTTTCATGTACCTCTAAGCATGTCCAACATAAATTGAAATATTCTGAAGTTGCTACATTAATTCAGGTTCCTTAATTTATTGATACAAGCACTCAGCCCTTTCTAATTCACCGACAATGGTTCCAAGAGTAGTCTTTGGCATATTTTTTAATGTTGAAGACATTCAAAAATGCATGTTTATGTTGTACACTCTTTAATTTGGAAATCCTTTAATCTATTTTCATAAAGCTCTTCAAAATATATGTCTTTTACCTATAGCTCCCTCTTGGAAATTACAATAATGTTCTAGTCTTTCTTTCGTTTGAGAAGTGCAGTCATACTTGTACAATGTTGAATGAATCATGCATGAAGTTGTTAGTTGTTCTATAAAAGGAACAAATTATATTTCAGTTTATATTAACCTGCTTTCCTGTTTATGATACTTCATAGAGCTGCCATGCATTTCCAGCATTTGTTATATGTCGAAAGATACAATGATTTCAAATAGATGGACAAAAATGAGCACTTCAATTTATAACTTGAAAATGTCCAAATTTCAGTAGTTGATTTTAGAAGATTTTTCAAACTATGGTTCCATATGAAGTTAACATTAGTCTTTTTAATTTCTTTAACTGTTTAAGCAATTGCTGTTGTCTTCATCAGTTTGAGCACCTGGGCTAATATTTGGATATTTCATAGCTTGTCGCATTAGATCACATGCTGAAATTGCATACGGAAGTGTTTTTTTTTATTAAGCCTTCATCCTGTAATACAAAGGATGTTGTGAAACTTGAAAGAGTTCAGAAAAGAATTGCAAGGATGCTGCCAAGGTTGGAAGGCTTGAGCTATAGGGAGGAACAGAGTGGTCTGGAACTATTTTGCCTGGACCATTGGAGGCTGGGGGGGTGACTTTCTAGAGGCTTGTAAGATCATGAGGGACATGGATAGTGTAAATAGCCAAGGTCTTTTCCCCAGGGTGGGTGAGTCCAAAACTAGAGGGCATAGTTTTAAGGTGAGAGGGGAAAGATTTAAAGGGGCCTCAGGGGCAACTTTTTCACCCAGAGGGTGATGAGTGTATGGAATAAACTGCCAGAAGAAGTTGTGGAGGCTGATAGAATTACAACATTGAAAAGGTATCTAGATCGGTATATGAATAAGAACGGCTTAGCAGGATATGGGCCAAATGCTGGCAAATGGGACTAGATTAATTTAGGATATCTGGTCAGCATGGACGAGTTGGACTAAAGGGTCAGTTTCTGTGCTGTGTATCTCTATGCCTCTATAACATGAATCAGAGCTAACATTGTGAAATTGTTGATGTCTTGGTCAGCGATATCATGATTTTCTCTGGACCGTTCATCAAAGCATTTTAATTATTGCATCCTCTAATAGAGGCTGGTGACTGGCACTGCAGCTACATGTAACCCCTGTCAAGCAAGATCCAATTGCCAATCTATTGATACTTCTACTGGAAACCCAAACAATAATAATGGCTCAGATTTTTGCAGAAAGTGGTAATGATGAACATCTGCGTCACACTTATTCCCCTTCTGGAACTGACCACAACTTCAGGATGTAGCACATGTGTAAGTTAGCTCAGAAATCCCCAAGTTGAAGTCTGTCACGCAGTGCTCCATCATCGGATGAGCCAAGGAAATCCATACATCTAAGTAACCAGTAGTCATTGAAATCAGGGAGAACTTCGCATTTCCCACTCTCACGTCACGTTTAGAAACTCCGTGAAAGATGTGTACCTTGTTCAATCAGATATAACAGGGACTTTACAGTGATGTGAGTAGAAACTATTGATGTATAACAGAACAGACCCTGAAAAAATTGTTGCATATTTGTAGAATATGTTAAATGCTTCTGTTATGATTAATTGGTAGATTTTTTGAAAACTAATTTTAACATTTATTTGAATTTACTCAGAATAGTTTAGCTTCTAATATTTCCCCACATGTATGGCCCAATCTCTAACTTGCTCTCTGAATTTTTTTTTCAGAATTGGCTTTACTTTACTGTTTTTCCTTTCCTGGTTGGATGCATGTGAAATCCTTTCATGTGATGGGCGTTCGGACAGAACATCAGTGCAATCTCGGGGTTGGAGTTAGATGGCTCATTTGCAATGCAGAATGATGCCAAAAGTGTTGTTTCCATTCCCATAGCAATTGAGCTCACTGTGAAGGTACTACCTTCTCAATCTCACCGTTGTCTGAGGCAAAATGGCCCTTTAGTTAAAATCATCATTCTCTAAAGAGAGAATGGGGCCATGGCAACTTTTTATTTATCCCAAGATAATAAAATGTGAGGCTGGATGAACACAGCAGGCCAAGCAGCATCTCAGGAGCACAAAAGCTGACGTTTCGGGCCTAGACCCTTCATCAGAGACCCTCTGATGAAGGGTCTAGGCCCGAAACGTCAGCTTTTGTGCTCCTGAGATGCTGCTTGGCCTGCTGTGTTCATCCAGCCTCACATTTTATTATCTTGGAATTCTCCAGCATCTGCAGTTCCCATTATCTCTTTTATTTATCCCACTTGTGATTGCCAGTGTAAAAGACTGCATTCAGCTGAAATACTACTGCAATACAGTAGAAAACAAGTTCTTGTTATTGACTATAAACTCAAAGTTGTTGTGTTTTGTCTGTTCTTTTTATGGGCAGTGTACTTCAGTGGCTACCGTTTCCTTCTGCTGGGTGTTTGACATGGAGATTTTCGAGCTCTAACCATCTGCCATCAGTTGTATTGGACAAATTTATAGGCTGATGCGTAATCTGTCTGGCCATGTTATGAATGTTCCTTTCATGGCCAACAAGTCCTGGTGTGAAACTTGAAATGATAGCTTCTAAGACAGAAGGTAAGGATACTACCACACCATCAAAAAACCTCCAACTGTGTTTTATTCTATTTCTATACCCAACTCAAGATAGTTAGTTCAGGAGCATGTGCCAAAAGATTAAGATATAACGTAAGAGTGATTTGAGAACAAGACATCGTAAGAATGTGTAGGAGGGAAATGCTGACTTGGATTTGTTGGACAAAACTCACCACCAGTTAGAATATTTAATCAATTCATGCTAATTTTTTTTGTGAGCTGATTCATAGAAAATTATTGCGATGATTAATTAACAACTCCAAGATGATAGAGGGTGAATTTGTTGGAGTTTGCTGTCATGAAATTATATACAAACCCCAGGTTTTAGTCAATTTCATCTCCGGAATGACAGTGTTCCTCCCATGGAGTATAAGAATGATATTGCTTGAATAGACCTTCATGCAGCTGATTGGAAATTGTAACCTGGCATGTCAAAATGTGAAACATTTCCATTTTTTCCTGAGAAATGCCTTTCTATAAGATATTGTAATAAGACTCAATCTTATTGTGTTGTTGAACAAAGAAATTCAGATTATTATCGGTAGCTCTTAAGGATTAGTGACCTGAAAATAAAATTCATTTATATTGGGTTTGACAAAGTTAATCCCCATACCAGTAAGGAACAGCTTGGCTCCCAGCACCGAACCATTTAGTTCCTTTGCCAAGGACTGACAAAACTCATGGAGACAGGTGGACTTGGCAGGTCTACAACTCGAAGCCATCATCACCGGTATGTCTCAGATTTCTGTAAGATTTCTTCCGCAGCGGAACTCGTTTTAAATGAAGTAAAATTTAGTTGCCATGTTAAAACCATTTCTGCAGTTTGTGAAATGAAATATGTGTGCATTTTTTTTTAGTAGTGTGTAACGAGCTATTAACTAGTTATTCTTTCTTCTGTCCCTCCCTGTTGGCCTCCTTGCTGCTCTGAAATATTGACTCCCAACTGAATAATGAATCTACTCCAAGGTTCATAAAATGACACCATAAACCATGTCTTCAGACTGGCTTTGGATACTTTGTACAGAAATAGTTCTACATAGCCTTTCTTTCATTATTAAGATCGATGTTTGGAACAAAAATTGAATAAAGCTCCCAGTCAAGATTCCTTCCTTACTCATATCCCATCACAGGACAAAATATTAATAGCATTTTTGGGAAACAATATTTTTGTAACTGCAAAACCAGCCTGTAACATTTTTATACAATCAAGCTTAGCTACACAAACCCTTGAAATAGAGGAATGATTTCCGTTCAGTTAGACAACTGAAATGTTTTGATAAAATAAATATCGTAATTGCCTTTAATTTGGTCTATCTAAGTGAAATTAATCTTAAAATGAAATGAATATTTCGGGTTTTGAAGGAAGTTTTCTTTTATATACCTACAATTGGGAAGTTGATGAAGTTTGATTAAATTAATTAAAGCTAAATCCATTTTTCAAAGACCATGAGCAAACCTCATCTTAGGGTAATGAGAATGAAAAGGATTTTGAGAATTTTTCATTAACATCACAAGTCCTCAATTAAGCAGTTTCATTATATTTTATTTGATTTTTTATATACAGTTTTCACGCAATCCCAATTAATCTCCCAAAACAAAAATACTCATCATTTGAAGATAGAGATTTCAATTCATAGACATTGCTCCACTGATGTCAACAATGCCTCCCCTTGGGCAATCTGCCAGGAAACAGAATTGAGTTGTGTATGATGGGCAACTCGGACAAAATTTGTCACCCCTGTTATGATGGTGCTAGAGTATAGCAACTCTTTGCATGCTGTCCCTAGCAGACCCTCTCCTTATGTCTATTATAATTGTTCTACTCTTTCAAATCTCAATTTTAAGTCTGTCAGGATTACTAACAACGTTCTCTTAAATCTATTTTCATACTGGACTGCCAACGTGAGAACTGTGACCATGACAACAGAATGACCAGCCACTGACCGGCTTCTCAAAGGACCGACCCAGATGTCAATCAGTGACTTGATTCCACGGCCCAACCTGACCGCATGAAGACCCAGCATGAGGCCGGACCAGATCGAGAACAAGACCCTCTGGTGTTTCCGAACCCACGACTAGTGTCCAGATCCTCACCAGATGCACATATGTACTTTCTGGAATGGCAGACCACTACATAGACTGTCAGGCCCAACCAGAAGCAGCCACTTACCTGTGGTTTCAAGTCCCCCCTCCCCATCATACACCTGGCAATGTACAAGCCGTTGAAAACAAGCTGGATGAACTTAAAGCTAGATTCGGCTAGCAAAAAGAATTGAGAGACTGCTGTGTGCTCAATTTTACAGAGACATGGCTTGGTCACAGAATCATAGAGTCATACATCATGGAAAAAGATTCTTCGGTCTAACCAGCCCATGCCGAATATAATCCAAACCAAGATAATCCCACCTGCTTACTCCTAGCCCATGTCCATCCAAACCTTTCCTATTCACGTACTTACCCAAATGTCTTTTAAATGTTGTAATTGTACCCGCATCCACCATTTCCTCAGGAAGTTCATTCCACACGCAAACCACCCTCTGTACAAAAAATTTGCCACCATGTCTTTTTTAAATCTCATTCATCTCACCTTCAAAATGTGCCCCTTAGTTTTGAAATTCCCCACCTTAGGGAAAAGACAACTACCATTAACTCTATCTATACCCTCATTATTTTATAAACTTCTATCATGTCACCTCTCAATCTCCTAGGTTTTATTTTCAAATTAGGCTGTACTAAGGATAACTTATTGCAAATGTCCAGGCTCACACCAGAAGAAATAAACAGCTTGCAAGAAACATACATGTAAATGAATGAACTAAGCCATTGATTTTCCAGAGCTTATGAGGCTACTGATATAATTTAAACTCTTACTTTTAGACAAAGACAAGATATTGTTTGGGTAGATTTTCTCACTATCCCTTCTTGAGTTTTTATCTGCTTCCTTGGCCAATGTTTGAGTATATCTGTCCAAAAATAACACTTTTGCTGACACTTTGCAGTTAGGATTTTCTAACATGAATATTCAAAGCATCATCTAATTTATTGTGTTCAATAATTATATATTTATATCTGTCTTCCTATCCTGTTTAAAACCATGAAGAAAATATGGTAGAACAAATTATTTAAAGACCAGACACTTCTTTCCTGTTGTAAGTCACACTGTCATTCAAACATGCCATGGAAAATATGTAAACCATTTCACTCAATGAGGCACGCAGATACTCATTGGGCAATGTCTTTAATTTGGCAGTGTGGATGAATTGGATTGAAGGGTCTGTTTCTGTGCTGTATGACGCTATGACTATGATTATAATTGGTTTATAAATTGCTTTCGACCTTATATGGTTGGGAAATTCATAAAGTCTCTTGTTAAGTAAATGGGAATACAAGTTGAAATGAGGAGGTAAAGTGACACGGGTATGTCAGTACAAAAGCATTGTATGGGAGGAAACACGACATTAATATTTTAAATGGAACCATTCATCAGAAGCTGGAGATGCCAGGACACTCATCCCAGAGATCTCTGCTATTTTCAGTATTCTAGTTCATCATTCTTGACTCATTACTCATCTTTCCAAACCTAGTTAGATTATTAATAGACTATGTCTTTATTTATATAGCTTAATTACCTTCTTAGAACACCCCACAGAATTTGACAATGAATGAAACACTTCTGAAGTGAAGTCATTGCTCTTAAGTCTAAATGCAAACAGGTGCTACTGTTTTATGCTACTTCACAAAAATCAATTGAACAATTATCTAATTTTTAATCACAACGTAACTAGTTCTGCTTTTACGTTGTACATCACTCCAGAGTAAGCAAAATGCTAGATGTCTCCTCTTACCAAGTTCAAGCCGTAGCCAGATAAAACTTCAAAATTATACCATAATAGCAACACAGGAAAAACGTTATTCGAGAGAGTTCAGTCGCGTACCATGTTGCTAATTTAGTATACTCTCTGTGAGGATATCTTAATCAGACCTGATTCAGCAAGCTACGCTCCCTATATGGCCTTTTGAAATAGGTGAAATCAAACAAATCATAGAATCCCTACAGTGCAAAAAGACGGCCATTTGTCTCATCAGGTCTGTGCCATCCCTCCGAAAGATATCCTACACAGACCCTATCCCCTTAACTTCACATTTACCATGGCTATTCCACCTACCCTGTGTATCTTTGAAGATTGAGAGGACACCAGAGCACCAAACAGAAAGCCACAAGAAGAATGTGCAGAGTTCACACAGACACCCACCCAAGACTGAGGATTGAACCCAGGTCCCTGGCGCTATGAGGCAGCAGTGCTAACAATTGAGCTACTGTGCCACCCAAATGCTTCTTCAGTCTGATTATTCTAGGTCACAGGCAAACACAGTGCTGTGTTACACTGTCTGGACATTCTAAGGATTTCTACCAGCACATTCTATCTGACCTTATTCCTTCTGCCCCTTCCCACTCAAAGTTGGAAATGTTTAAAATCTAGTAACAACTATTAAACCAGAAAGAGTATGAATTATAAAAAAGATCAGAACAAAATTAAAGTGCATTACAAAAGTACCATGATGTGCCAAAGTTCATTTCCTAAGAAGGCTATCCTGGAATTTTGCCATCAAATTCTACCAAAACAAGTCCTTTAAAATTTGATCTTCCAAACCTCCATACTAAATTTCACATTCTTTTAAAATTTCCTCTCTCTAGTATCAATTAGCCCATACTAGATTGCTACATGATCAAATTGCTAGCCTGATTCTCCAATTAAATTTGTCTCTCTAATCTAAGTTTCTTCAGCATAACTTGATAATGGGCTTGCATTGTATTTTCAAATTGTTTAGATATACTGGTCAGCCAATAATGTCTGCTTATCTGCAGCATACTTTATTGTATGCCATTTTTAAGATTTGTGTTTCCTAGAAATATTGCTTAATTGAAACTGAAGTAAACAAAGTAGCAAGTGTGGAAATGCATCTAAATTCCATAATTTAGACTATAATTTGGATGTATAAATTAGGTTCAGCTGCATTGAGACATGAGATTTTCTTTCCATACTCATTGATAGCCCAGGATCCTTGGATTTTGACTTGAAATACCCTTCCCTTTCGTGGTAGGGATCAATTGTCTTCATTGCTGTAAATTCACCACTGAGGGTGTCACCAGGGAGGATGTCAGCAAAACTCTGTCTAGCTGCTTAAGGCTGCTCTGTAGGTTATTAATCCCCTTGTACGGATTGCCTTAGCATGAAGCTTTCATGTTACTTATCACTCAGGCATAAAACTGTTATGCTGGATTAGCTGCCAATTATAAAAATGGCCCAATTTTAAAATCAGTCAATTCAACAAGAATTAAAATTAGAATTAAATATTAAACCTGGGCAATTCTTAAGTCTGTACTCTCTTGTGCTTTGAGGCCAGATGAAAATTCTCCCCTTTATACCCACAAGAATAACAACTCCATCATTTTCCCAGTAGAGAAGTGATATTAGCAGGAATATTTATTATATGACAGAGTTACCAACTGGATGAAAGCTGTTTCTCTCACTCTAGTTGTGGAACTAATATGAAATCCTTGGATGCCGTGGATTATGTCTTGGCTGCTTGTTAATCATATGGTTACCATATATCTGGAAAAGAAGTGACCTCATCCTATGGCCCACATTTCTGTAAAATAGCCAGCTATCTGTATGAAAGCAGGCCGCAATCACCAATAATGAGTATAACGTTTGCTTTCATGATTGCCTGAAACTGATGTCCGAGGCAGTCAATTCTTGTAGTGACAGATTTCTATCAATTGGATACTTAGGCTGACTGCAGCAAAGATGGAAGTGTTTCCCATATCAGGGAAATTTCTGTCAAGGCACATCCACTCTGTGATCATGTGTAACTGCCCCCTGAAAAGACATGCACAAAACAGCCAGAATAACAAATTTACCATGGCACACTCAATCATCCCAGCAGTCAATTCTTTCATTGCATGAGTAATGCATCGTACATTTCAGTTCCAGAGTATTGTTGATTATCAGTCTCAGTGAAAAGTGTTTATGTGTCCAATAAAATTACAGCCTCAAATTTCTGTGCAATAAACATTTGTTTTAAAAATGCTTTTTTCACACTTTCAAATTACCTCACTTGGAGGTCTCGGAGTCCTTGATTCTGTTTTGACTCATGCAATTCATAAAGTAATGTCAAGCAATGTATGAAAACGTGAGCACAGTGGCTCAGTGATTAGCACTGTTGCCTCACAGGAGCAGGGAACCAGATTCAATTCCACTCTCTGGCGACTGCCTGTGTGGAGTTTGCACATTCTCCCTGTGTCTGTGTGGGTTTCCTTTGGGTGCTCTGTCCATAGGTGTGTAGGTTAGATGGATTTGCTATACTAAATTGCCCATAGTGTTCAAGCATGTGTGGGTTATAGGGGAAAGGGTCTGGGTGGGATGTTCTGAGAGTTGGTTTGGCCCTGTTGGGCTGAAGGAAATGTTTCCACACTGTAGGGATTCTAAGGCTAAGTCACATGTTGACACCTTTACTATAAAACCAATTTCTTGTTTGTTCTTTGGTGCCAGCAGCCTGAAACTATCATCCTCGTCTTCTATTTCCAATTAAACAGCTCTGAACTCAGTAACAGCAAGAAGGTGAACTTGTCCTCCAAAGGGGGCTACCATCTTTTATTGTTTTTTTCTGGAAATCCACTTCTCAAGTCAGTGCTCCCAGCAATGATCACTAAAATCATGCAGTTTGTGAGCCTGATACCAGACTTCTGAAGCAACAGCTCTACTTGAAATTTGGATGTGCTGGGAGTTTCCCTAGAGGGCAGGGAAACACTTCAGTGATGTCCTCAAAGCATCCCTGAAGAGGCCAAACATACCCACTGACTCATGGGAGTCCCCAGTCTGTGACTGATCAAAATGAAGAAAGTCATCTGAGAAGGCACCAAACACACAGACATGTGCAGGTGAAGTTGGGGTATTCAAGGTAGCGCACAGATCTCTCAGCAACTCATTCAACTTTTCAAGCACCAGCTGCTGGATGTATGGCAGAGTCTGTAGATCATGCATGTGACTTATCAGCCATCTCAGAGCTCACTGAATTAAATTGGAATGAAGTCTTCTGCAATCCCGGGAGATTGCTTAAGAAGTAAATAAAATTGCCTCACTGGCCTCCTGCCAACTCACAATTGCCAAAAAATGTTGTTAGCCAGACTCCAGAGACCCCAGTTAAATGGAAAAGTGCACAAAACTTGGCAAAGTGAGCCATTCCTTTCATTGTCATCAATTTACTTACATACCAAATCCAACTCTTGATTTTCTTAAAATTGAAGTTTTGTAGCCCAATGTCAATTAAACTTATTTTCAGAATCATAAAGAAAACCCACTACCCCTCTTTTTCTTGAAGTGAATGGTTTGCAAATGTGACAGTTCTGAAATTTATATTTTGTATTCTTAACTGTTACTTGATATTCCAGCCTATTAACTCAGAATAGATATCCACTGAGAAGTAGATGTCTGAAAAACTATTCACTACTCAATATTAAGGAAATCAATATCCTCTTGGTGAAAGATTGCAGAACTCTGAGACACAAGGGATCTGGTTGTCCTACAGCATGAATTGCAAAAGGTTGCTATACAGCTACAGCAAGTGATCAAGAAAGCTCATAAGTTGTTGTTATTTATTGCGAGGGAAATTTTATACAGAAGTGGGGAAATTATGCTTCAACTATACAGGGCACTAGTAAAACCACATCTGTATTACTGTGTACTGAGGATCAGTTTAGCTCAGTTGGCTAGAGTGTTGGTTTGTGAAGCAGTATGATGCGAATGCTGTGGATTCAATCCCTGTGTCACCTAACATTACTGTGAAGGACTCTCCTTCTCATTCTCTTCCCCTGGCCTGCGGTATGGTGGCCCTCAGGTTAAATCACCACCAATCATCTCTTTCTGATGAGTGAGCAGCACAAGGTGTAAGGTAAGACCAAGGTGATTTGATTGACTGATTGATTACTGTGTACAGCATTGGTCATCTTATTTAAGAAAGAATTTAAATGCATTGCAAATAGTTAAAATAAAATTTATCAGGCCAATAGCTAGAATGGGTTGATTGTCTTGTGGAGAAAGGTTAGGCAGGCTTGGCTTGCATCCACCAGGGTTCAGAAGTCTAAGAGACAATTTAATTGAAACATATATGATTCTGAAGGACATTATAAAAACTTAGCCAGTGCAGCAGCAGCCTTGTTGCTTTCAGTGGCAAGAGTGGAGAGAGCGCAAGCCAGGGAGCGAATTAATATATTTGGGCATTGGCCAAACCCAAAACACTACACGTGTTGTGTCTCCCACCCATCGTCCTCCTCCAACCAAAGAAAAACACTGCATGGAGGGTTGGTAAGGTAAGGATTTTTTAAATTCTTCTGGAAATCTAGAGCAGCGGGAATGGAAGCTAGGGCAGTGGCATGCTCCCCTTGCCGGATGTTTGAGGTAAGGGTCACTGCTGGTGTCCCCTCTGACTTCACCTGCGAGAAGTGCACCCAACTCCAACTCCTCGCAAATCATGTTAGGGAACTGGAGCTGGATAAACTCCAGGTTGCTCAGGGGGTGATAGAGAGGAGTTATAAGGAGGTGGTCACACCCAAGGTACAGGAAAAAGATAGCTGGGTGACTGTCAGAAAGGGGAAAGGGAACTGGCAGACAGCGCAGGGATCCCCTGTGGCCGTTCCCCTCAATAATAAGTATACTGTTCTGGATACTGTTGGTGGGGGGGACCTACCAGGGGAAGGCCATAGTGAACAGGTCTCTGGCACTGAGCCTGGCCCTGTGGCAAAGAAGGGAAGGGGGAGAATAGGAAAGCAATTTTAGTGGACGATTCAATAGTAAGAGGCACAGACAGGCAGTTCTGTGGACACGAATGAGACGAGCGGATGGTACGTTGCCTCCTGGGTGCCAGGGTCCGTAATGCCTCGGGTCCCATCTTCAAGGTCCTTAAGGGGGAGGCTGAGCAACCAGCTGCCATGGTACATGTCGGTACCTATGACATCGGTAGAAAAAGGACTGAGAATGCGAAAAACAAGTACAGGGAGTTAGGCTGGAAGCTGAAGTCCAGGGCAAACAGGGCAGTTATCTCTGGATTACTACCAGTGCCATGTGATAACGAGGTAAGAAATAGGGAGAGAGTGCAGCTAAACACATGGCTACAGGGCTGGTGTAGGAGGAAGGGCTTCCATTATGTGGATAATTGGAGCACACTCTGGGGAGGGTGGGACCTGTACAGGAAGGACAGGTTGCACCTTAACTGGAAGGGCACAAATACCCTGGGGGGGAGGTTTGCTCGAGCTATATGGGATGGTTTAAGCTAGATTGGCAGGGGGTGGGGAACCGGATTTGTAATTCAGAGGATGAGGTATTCAGCCTTACAGGGAGTGAGTTGTTAATAAAGAAATGCGGTCAATGGAGCGTAACTGTGGACACAGGGATGGTTTGAAGTGTGTATACTTCAATGCTAGAAGTGTCAGAAATGAGGCAGATGAACTTAGAGCATGGGTCAGTACTTGGAACTATGATGTTATGGCCATTACATAAACTGGGATAACTCAGGGACAGGAATGGTTGTTGGAATTTCCAGGATTTAGATGCTTTAAAAGAAATAGAAAGGGTGGTAAAAGAGGCAGGGGAGTGGCATTGTTAGTCAGGGCTAGTACAGCAGCTACTGAAAGGCAGTTCAAGAATGACATGCCTACAGAGTCAGTTTGGGTTGAGATCAGGAACAAGAAAGGA
Source organism: Stegostoma tigrinum (assembly GCF_030684315.1). Lineage (NCBI taxonomy): Eukaryota > Metazoa > Chordata > Chondrichthyes > Orectolobiformes > Stegostomatidae > Stegostoma > Stegostoma tigrinum. Next base: position 17,314,043 of record NC_081385.1, read on the forward strand.
GCGGTCACTTTGTTGGTGTTTTTTTACAGACTCCCTAACAGTTGCAGAGAAGTGGAGGAGCAGATTAGGAGGCAGATACTGGAAAGGTGCAGAAGTCACAGGATTGTAGTCATGGGTGACTTCAACTTTCCAAATATTGATTGGAAATTTTTCAGTTTTAATAGTTTAGATGGAGCGGATTTTGCCCAGTGTATTCAGGAAGAATTCCTGACACAGTATATAGATAGACCAACACAAGGAGAGGCCAGTTTGGATTTGCTGCTTGGCATTGAAACAGGCCAAGTGTTAGACCTGTTGGTAGGAGAGCATTTTGGCTGTAGCGATCATTACTCTGTTACTTTTACAATAGCCATGGAAAAGGATAGGTACATACAGCAGGGTAAGGTTTATAATTGGGGGAAGGGGAATTATAATTCTGTTAGGCAAGAATTGGGTAAAATAATATGGGAGCAGATGCTGTCAGAGAAGAGCACTATAGAAATGTGGAGGCTGTTTCAGGAATGCATACTGCATGTCCTTGATATGTTTGCCCCCAGCAGGCAGTGAAGATGCAGCTGAGTGAGGGATCCTTGGTTGTTGAAAGAGGTCGAACGACTCGTTCAGAAGAAGAAGGATGCTGAAATAAGGTTAAGGAAACAAGGATCAGAAAAGGCTCTAGAGGGATACAAGTTAGCCAGGAAAGAGCTGAAGAAAGGGCTTAGGAGAGATATAAGGGGGCATGAGAAAACCTTGGCATATAGGATCAAGAAAAAGGCTTTTTTTACATGTACATGAGGAATAAGAGAATGACCAGAGAAAGGGTAGGGCCAATCAAGGATTGTAAAGGGAATTTGTGCACAGTGCCTAAAGAGATAGAAGTTTTTAATGAGTACTTTTATTCGGTATCCACAACTGAGAGGGAACTAATTATAACGGAGAACAGTGTGAAACAGAATGGTAGGTTAGAGGAGGTGGATGTTAGTAAGGAAGATGTACTACGAATTTTGAAGAACTTGAAGATAGATAAATGCCCGTGGGCCTGATGGGATTTATCCAAGGACTTATGGGAAGCGAGGGAAGAGATCGCAAAGCCTTTGGTGGTAATCTTTTCATCCTAACTGTGCACAAGTATAGTGCCGGAAGATTGGAGAGTGGCAAAAGTCATTCACTTGTTCAGAAACAGGAATGGGGATAACCCTGGAAATTACAGTCTTACTCCAGTGGTGGGCAAATAATTGGAAGGGTTCTGAGAGATAGGATTTATGATCACTTAGATAATCATAGTTTGATTTGTGATAGTCAGCATAGATTTGTGAGGGGTAGATCATGCCTCACAAACCTTGTGGAATTCTTTGAAGAGGTCACCAAACACGTGGATGAAGGTGGAGTAGTAGATGTGGTATACATGGATTTAAGTAAGATGTTTGATTAGATTCTCCATAGTAGGCTTATGCAGGAAGTAAGGAGATATGGGAAAGGGGGAAATGTGACGGATTGAGTTCAGAATTGGCTGACCCTTAGAGGTCAAAGGGTGGTAGTAGATGGAAAGTATTCAACACGATGCTCAGTTACGAGTGATGTACCACAAGGATCTGTTCTGGGTCCTCTTCTATTTGTGATTTTTGTAAATGATTTGGATGTAGGAATGGCAGGGTGGATGAGTAAATTCACAGATGATACGAAGACGTGTCGAGTCATGGATAGCGTGGGGGATGGCCTAGGTTACAAAGGGACATTGATAGAACGCAGAGCTGGGCTGAGAAGTGGCAGATGGAGTCTAACCCTGAAAAGTGTAAGGTGATTCATTTTGGAAGGAAAAAACTTGAAAGCAGAATATGGGGTTAATGGAAAGATTCTTGATAGTGTGGAGGAGCAGAGGGATCTTGGGGTTCATGTCCACAGTTCCCTGAAAGCTGCCACCTGGGTAGATAGAGTTGTTAAGAAGGCATATGGTTTGTTAGCTTTCATTAATAGAGGGCTTGAGTTCAAGAGCCATAAAGGTAGGCTCCAGCTATACAAAGGTCTAGTTCAGCCACATCTGGAGTATTGTGTCCAGTTTTGGTCAGCTCATTATAGCAAATATGTGGAAGTGTTGGAAAAGGAGATTTACCAGAATGTTGCCTGGAATGGAGGGATGATCTTACAAGGAAAGGTTAAGAGAGCTAGGGCTTTTCTCTTTTTTTTTCTAGAGAGTTTTTCCTAAGGTGGAGGTAGTTATTACGAGGGGGGCATAGTTTTAAAATGAGTGGAGGTAGATATAGGAGAGACGCCAGGGATAGGTTCTTTAGGCAGAGAGTGGGAGGGACGTGGAATGTGTTGCCAGAGAGGGTAATGGAGTCGGCTTTATTTGGGGCATTTAAGCGGCTATTAGATAGGCATATGAATGATAGTATAAGGTAGGGGCGGAGGTTAGATAGACCTTAGGTTTAGGGTAAAAGTTCGGCACAACACCGTGGGCCGAAGGGCCTGTACTGTTCTATGTTCTACGTTCTTAACAGGGTTGTTATGGCGAGTATGTACCCTCTTCTGAGAGCATCCATTTCTGGGTGTCACTGTTTAAAATTAAGGGTCACTCATTTAAAACAGAGATGAGGTGAATTATTTTTCCTCACAGAGTTCTAAGTCTTTGAAGCCCACTCCTAAAGTGGGAGTGAAAGCAGAATTTTTAAATATTTTTAAGGTCAAAATGGGCAGATTGTTGATAAGCCAAGGAGTGACAAGTAATAAGGGGATTTGAGGTCATGTTCAGATCAGGAATGATCTTATAAATGTGGGGCCTGTGCTCCTTGTTCATAAATTGATAATTTAAAGTCCTTAAATTATGATAGTGCACTGATACAAGTTAACTGGAATATATTTCTTATAAAATAATTTATTTATGAAAAATAGAGATTCAGTACAAAACCAAAATCTGCTTTTAGTAATTTGCACAGTTTAAAACAAAAAGCTGTTAATTTCAGGAATAAACATAAAAATCACATATTGATGGCATGGAGCTCATTTCACTGAACAGGTTTCAATTTTTTTTGTTCATCTAAGTTTGTAAATCAGTTTTGGCAATATACAACTGTGTCAAATTTTGCAGTTCGGGCAATTGGTCATGTGGAAAGTATTCATAAGTTTTCAGTGTTCTACAAATGTTTTTATAATATGCATAAGTATGAGGTTATTCAGTTTGTTAGGAGGATCAGAGGTTTAGAGTATTTTTTAAGTTGTAAAAGATTGGAAAATGTTAATGCCCAAATGGAATCTGCTTATCTGCATTCTTATGTCACTGAAAACCAACATACAAGTGCAGCGAGCAGTTAGAAAGAATGTTGGCATCTATCGCCAGAAGATTTGAATACAGGAGTATAGATTTCTTGCTTCAATTGTATCAACCTCGATGAAATCATATCTGCAAGAGTACGTGCAGTTTTGGTCCCCTTACAGAAGGAAGGGTATACTTGCCCTAAGGTACTACAGCAGACTGTAGACTGATTCCTGGGATGCCAAAATCTATGAGGAATAATGGAAGGTACTGGGGCCATATTCTCTAGAGCTTGGAAGAATGAGAAGTGATCTCCTTAAACTTACAAAGTTCATTAAGGGCTGGACTGGATGGATGTAGAAATGATATCTCTACTGGCTGGGGTAGGGGGAAGGGCGAAGGGGTAAGGGACTGCAGCCAACAAACACATCCTCAGAATAAAGGGCGAGCCATTTAGAATTGACATATAAAGTAATTTCTCCACTTAAAGCATAGTGAGCTCTGGACTTCTCTACCCCAAAAAGCTGTGCAAGTTCAGTTATTGAGTGTCTAGGTACTAATGTCATCAAGGAATGGGTGATAATGCAGGACAATGGTGCTGGGGTGGATGATCAGCAATAGCCCAGAAAGGAGGGGCAAACTTGAGGGGCTGAATGGCCTTTCCCTGCTCCTATATACCTATGTTGCTAAGTTTCTTCCAGTTAACTATTTGCTTAATAGAGGTCCTAGATTATGAGGTACATTACAATATTCACACCAGAGTCTGACTCAATTTAAATGCCCATTCATTTGCAAATTGATTGGCAATAAATCCTGTTAGAAAGTTAGAAAGCCCTTAAAACATTGAAGCCTGACATAAATAGGAAGGCTGTGCTCGTGCCAGAATAGTGGACCAAACATTTAGAGCTCTGTAGGCAACATTGCGTGCTTGGATGCAGAGAATTGGAAGCTCTGCTTAAGGAGGTAGACAAAGGAGGATGGGCTGCATGAATCAAAGTCACCTGCTGAGCTAGTACAGTTACACAGCTCCCAAATTATTGGCAGAATGGGAAAGATACTTTCCGGTTTCAGGATCAAGACAGATTTAAAAGCTCCCTTCGTACATAGAACTTATTTCTTGACTGTGGTCTACCAATCATGGCATAATTGTAAATAAAAACTGAAAGATCTGCGGATGCTGTAAATCAGGAACAAAAACAAAAACAAAGTTGCTGGAGAAGCTCAGCAGATCAGGCAGCATCTGTGAAGGGAAAAACAGAGTTAATGTTTTGGGCCCAGTGACACTTCCTCAGAACAGGCTGGGAACTGCTGTATAAATATAAGAAAATGATGAACAGGGAACATCAAACTGGCCAGACTCACATTATACTGATGCCTTAAACATAGCAAAGTGCCCCAAGAACATTTGATGCTATGTCACACAAAGAGACATTAGAACAAATAGTTAAAGAGTTAGATTTTAAGGAGCTTCTCAAACCATGAAAGAGAATCAAGACGTGTGAGAGAAGGAAGCCCAGAGCTTTGCTTGCTGCAGCAATGGGTGTCAATGGAAGTGCTTATCATCAGGATTTCTGAAGAGGTCAGAATTAGAGGAGTACAGTTTTCTTGAAGTGGGGGTGAAGGAAATTACAGAGATATGGAGCAACAAACACATAAAGAGTTTTGAAAACAAGGATGAGAAATCGAAGTTCTGAGGAACGGTCATTGGACCCAAAATGCTAACTCTGATTTCTTTCCACAGATGCTGCCAGACCTACTGAGTTTTTCTGGAAATTTCTTTTGTTTTTGGTTTGAGAAAGCAGAAGTGATCATGGGTTGATGGATTTGCTGCAAGTTAAGACAGGGGCAGTACAGGTTTGGTGATCTCAGATTTATGGAGAGTAAATTCAGGAGGTCAAGCCGGAGTTTAATGGAATTGTCAAACCAAAGGGTAACAAAGATGTGGATGAGAGTTTCAGCATTAGGTGAGCTGAGAGAGGATGGAGTTGGACAATGCTACGGAATTGTAAATACATACTCTTTTCAAGGGCCTGAATATGCATTTAGAAACTTATTTTTGGGCCACACGTGATCTGAAGACTGTGAATAGCCTTTTCAGTTTGTAATGAAAGAAGAAGTCCTCAGGATTGTTAAACTACTCATGGCAATTTTTTGCTACTTTTTATCTGAATACACAGAGTTAAGGAATACTCAAATACATGATTCTGTTGGAAAGTACAGGGTAGAAATTCCTACTGGTTGAAGTTTATTTACAAACTTCATTCACATGCTCACATTACATTCCACTATGTGCTGTTTCCTCTTGGACATAATTTCAAAAGCGAATGGACTCTTTATAAAAATAGCAAACACAGGAATGTGTACAAATGTTTTAAACAGGAATATGTGAACTTTGCCAATCAAAATGTCTACTCTGAAGTATCAAAATTTACATTTTTCTTGTATATAGTATGGATGCCAGATTGAGCTCATTCTTATCCTTCTACATAAATTACAGTCCAGTTCAAATATCTTTCATTCCTTCATTGATATCTAACTGTATAGAATTGTACTCACCTGGTTCCATTATAATCCAACCAGTCGTAGTCACCAACTCTACCCCTTTCCCAGGCCACAAACTCAGGTTGAATCAGCCCTTAAACTATTATGTGACATGCAGAAATTTTAGTGGCATCATGAGGTGAACTGTTTCTTTTACCCCTTATGCACAACTTTAAGAATCAAACATTTTCATCTGATTATAAACAATGATAATTCATGTAAGGTTAACCGGACAATAAGCAGCAAATTTTCTGGAATAATGTGTCAAAGGCTTATTGTTTCCAAGACACATTTCACTGGTACATGGGACATATGGGTCTTACATGAGAGCCATTGCACAGGGTCTTTTTATGGATATTGTCTCACATTTTATCGCCAGTGGGATTTGTATTGAATGTTTTCTGTACCAGAAAATAGTGACAGGCTTACCTAACACGGTATCAGCCTGGAATGAATGAACTGCAGCAGTACACTGTGAGGCATGCTTGCTCCCAACGTGGGAATGGCTCAACCCTACACTCACAGAATGGACAGGCATTCCCCAATTTACACCCGACCATGCCATATACTGCAATCTCCTTCCACAAAGGCACAGATATTACTAAATCAACTGGAACATTTTCAGAGAACCTATGGATATTTTCAGGTAGGATGCTCCACTTTTGAATTAATGTGGTCTTGGTTATAGTTGTATAAATAAATTTTTTAAATGATCTTTTGCAGGATGTGGACATTTATTGCAAACATTTATTGCTCATCCCTAGTTACCCTTGAGAAAATAGTGGTGAGCCACCTTCTTGAACTGTTGCCATCCACGTGGTGTGCTTTCAACTACAATGCTGTTGGAGAGGGAAATACAAGATTTTGACCCACAGACAATCAAGAAACAGTGATACAATTCCAAATCAGGATAATGTGTAATGTGGAGGGGAACTTGCAAGCCGTAGTGTTCCCAAGCATGTTGCCCTTTCATAAATTTGAAGAAGTATTGTCATTATAACGTGAAATGGAAGTGAGATTAATGGGCTTGATCTTGCTTGTATTACATTGCCACCATTTTTCTAGCATTGGCAACACAGTCACCTGTTTCCAATCTGCTGGTACCTAGCCAGTGAACCTCATAATATGTCAGTGCCTGCAAATTTTCTTCTCAGTCTCTTTTACTGTTTCAATATTCTGAGTTCACATACTTTGAATCCCTAGGGACTTAGTTGCTTTATAAAGTTGGAAAAAAGAAGCAAAATATAAACTAAAAAGGAATGCATGAGCACATGATATCAAGCCAAATAAGAGAATAAAACTTGAAGATGTTTTTACTGCATGAATTACAATCTATACATCCTCCCAATTTGTGTTGAACTGGGGTATTCTTCCCTTTCACAACTCAATATGAAATGTATTCCCTTGTTCAGCCAACAAACACACATTATTTGATCAACCTTGAAAGAATTAGTTAAAGCATTTGTTGTGCTAAGCATTATTTGACAAGACTAAGAGGTCCTGATTGTATAATGACAAGATTTTACAGAATCAAAGGACTATTGAATCATTACAGTGCAAAGAATTATGAAGTATTTGTTGATAATATAATTACTAACTTACAGTGAAGAACAGTGCAAGGTTTACTTTTAGAATAATCTAACATGTAGTGCATCCAGTAGTGTGATTTGATGCAATGAATAAGACTATGCAGTTTAAATACTATGTTTAAGTGAAATAGATAGGATTACAAACGTGTCATATTATGTTGCTGTTTCTATTGCTCTGTTGAAATGATAATGATTGATCAGAGACCCAATTCTATCTCTGGGTTTCAGCTCCTCCGTTTCAGGCCCTCTGTTTCTTAAAACTTTAATTTAGAAGATTGAGTTTAAAAGACGGCAGCAATGACCCCATTCTCACCTGGTTGTAACAACATTTGCTGTCCAGTTTCTCATGTAACAAAAGTTGACTTGGGTGACAAAGCAAATGTGTAGAAACAACCCCAAAAAAGACAAAATTTCAAAAAAGGCTGGAGAGAAGAAAGTAAAATAGTGTAAAATATTTATTCAAATACGTCTGTTGACAAAGTTAGCGGAGATCACAAGCTACTTTGTAAAATTTATGTTCCAAGTTAATGAACGGGGTTGGGAATCATGTAGGGTTTGCTGCTCCCAATTCAGGAGGAAAAGCAGCAGCAAGGAATGCAGTAAAAACATTCCACTGCAGGAGGCCAAAGGATACGGAATCCAAGCATTCAGGAACAGAATATCCTAGCTGCACTTCATAGGGGTATAATGTGCAAAGTTTCTGACTTTCAACATAAAGATGAGAATCGGAGCCCAACATCAGGCCATGAATTGCATTGCTGATATCAACAAAAGTTGTCCTTATGGGGATTCCAGCAGGTTAAATTTGGAACCTAAGGAATTGGTTGACAAAGCACAGTTCTTCCTCCTAGACCTCAAGAAATTCATTTACAGGCTGGATTCAAGCATTCCTACTTTCCTTCAGCTGTTGGGTATTCCGAACAATGGAAAACCTGGACGTGCTGTAGCACCTCAATAATAGATAGTGACATTGTGGTGCTTCATGATGCTGCTATGAGCAATAAAAGTAAATAGCATAAATGAATGCTGCAACAAACAGATCACCAACATAGTGCATTTGTGGAAATATGTCATCAAGGTTAAACATAAAATTACACATTTTGAACATATTTGCACAAATATTCTTCTCTCCTTTCTTCTCTCCCAGCTGTTTTGAAATTTTGACTTTTTCTGCAGTTGTTAGTATGTATTTGGATCGTTGCCCAACTTACCTTTTACTATGTGTGAGACTAGGCAGCAAATATTGTTACAACCAGGTGATTTGGGGTCACTGCTCCCTTTTTTAATAACACTGTTTCAGTCATTGACAACAATTACTTTTAGTTTTTCTTTAGCACGTAGCTACCACACTTCATTTAAACTTGGTGAAACAGATCAACAGTGAAGGGCAGCCAATAAAGGAAGTAGAGGTGATGGGTATGTGGTGCAGACAAAGAAAAATACAATGATTGATTATTGACTTGGAGTTTCAAGAATGAAAACAATTGATTCTAACTGTTTGCCTGCTGTCTTGTTCTCTCTGTAATGTGAAGCAGCATTTGGTCCTAGAGTTCCTAGTGAATTGGAACTGTTTTTGCAAGTAACAATCCATTGGCTAGTATTTGAGTTTCTAGGAGATTGAGAGAGATAGGCAGAGACAGTGTCTTCCAGTTGGTGTTCAGAAAGTCACTCCTCCTTGCTGTTTTCTCTTCTGTTTAGAAGTTCTTATTCTTAAAGGTTCATTTGTGTATTCCTCCATCTGTCATTGCATTTCCAAGCTGAATATGTGCAAACAGTCTTTCATCTCATTTGTGACTTTCAGAAATGTCTGAATCAACCAGGAGATACAGATCTACATTTCAATGCTCTTTTATAACATTGCGAATTTTGACTCAGATTTTGCTTGTTTGTTGATGGCTTCAAGATCTTGGCTCAACATAGTTAGGAGATTATAGCAGCCAGTATTTATCCTTTTGAAATCTATTTTTAGGCAATTGAAGTGCCAGGTATTAAAATCCCAATGACAATAGTTGAGTAGTGATCACATTCTCCATAATCATGGCATCTGTTTACCATGAAGAATGAATATGACCACTATTTTGCCATTTCATTTATGATAATGATTCCATTATAAGGTCAATATGTAAGAACAATGTAAGCAAAAGTGACAACGTACACACATTCCATCTTCACTTGCTTTGTGCTAACTTGGTTTTGTACTAGGAATCTGACTTGTTTGTTGGGCTATGTCACATTCTCAAGTATTAACCCTTCATTGCTCAGTTCTATAATCCATGTACTGGATTCAGGCATTTTTTCATATTTGATTTCAAGAGGTTGCTGAGTGCCAATCTGAGGCTTGTCTCCTTTAGAGTGTTTGTGTTGCATCTTTTTGCACCTCACTGTCATTTAACTTTACATCAGCCTGATTTGATTGATTGTCTCACATATCCATGTGCTGCAGGCAGAGATATTTTGACAGAACTCAACCTAGCAACTACTGCCTCTTGAAGAACATGTAAATCATCCCCTTAGATCTTTAAACCTCCTTGATGTCAAAACCAGAGGGACCGCTGAATCCAATCTAGAACCACCCACATTATCAACTCATGAGGAGCACATCATTTAATTTTGAGTCGGCTTTAAAATTACCTTTAATCTATCCTCCTGCTTCGTAAACTGAGTGTGTGTATGCGTGAAATTTGAAGTGTTTTTATTATTGCACTTAGATCAGTTGTAGTATAATAGTCCTCTGCTTTACAAAGAAAAATGAGAAAATCTTTCTGTTTTATATCATTTACAGCCATAGCATATAAACAGTTAAACACTCATTGAATTGGTAAGCATATCCTTAAAACCAAAGCTGCACAGTCAAACAAGCAGTGGGAAAAAATAGGAATCATTCTACCTCTGCTCAGCTGATTTAACAAAAGTATAATGAAGAGGAATTTTGGCTATCCTTTTCCCTTTCTTTATGGGCACTAATGACAATTGTATGTACACTCTGCATATCAAATCATTCCAATCATCCAGCATAGACTTCAAGCTGGAGCCTTTTTGGTCTGGATTGTCAGTATCACATCAGCCATCAGGAAATCTGGACTAATTCATTTAACTTGCCCAACGCTATTGGACCTGATCTGATTGAATATTTAATGTTTCTAGACTTAGTTCTGTGGCAATCAGTTGTTTTGGAATCTTGTCCTGTGACAGATACTACTTTTACCAGTTACGTTCCATGGATTGTTTTCTTTCCCTGCAGTTTAGGAAGTACTGACAGTCACTGTGAAGTATTTATATAATGAATTCCAGATGGTCCAGCTTTTCCAAGAGGGTTTTTTGTAAATGATCTGCTTTTTCAAATGGGCTTTTGCAGACAACTCTGAAGGCACGTAGCTGAAAATGGATATGTTGCCCTTGTTTAATAGGGATCAGTGGAATTTCACCATTTCAAGACAAAATGAGATGAGACAACAGTTCTTATATTTATCAAATTAGCACTGACCTATTATTTTCCTTTACAAGTCATTATTGTAACACATTGATTGAAGTCTAAAACTTACAAAGAATTGAAAGTTTTAGTGGGATAAATATCGTAGTTACACAACAGACCAGGGCGAAGGAAGAAAAGATTCCATATGGTTTAATTGCCATGGAATAGTCTAACTACAGAATCTGGATGAAAATTTGATAATGGCAATTGAAGAGGTTGACAGGAACTTGCTTGTATCAAGATTACACATGCATTAGTTCGGGGCTGGATGTGAAAAGCAGTATCCAGTATTGATGAGATCTTATTCAGATGAGACAACGATACAGTCTTGTCATTCACAAATTGCAAATAGCAGTTCCCCACTAATTTAGGAACCCCTTTCCTTCCTTTCTCTTTCTAGCTATCCGGCAGCCAAAAGCACTCCCTCAGTTCTGATGGAAAACTCTTGGAAATTCCTGGCATTTCTGAACAAGAAAATGCATCATGAATATATTGAGCAAAGGAACTTCATTCATGCAAATCATTCACATGCTAATCTTCAAAAAAGTTCTTGTGTGTAAGCAGACAAAGTGACGCCTCATTATTTTGGTGGGTTTCAGATCTCCTTTGCGAAACCTCTTAAACATTGAAGGTTGCAGTTTTCCCATTTTTAGTCAAAGTATAGAGGTGAGTGTGTCACGTAATGACTAACATATGATGCTCACCTCTGAGATAATGTGTCTTCTCCTGGGTCCTAAAGGTTATATTTTGAAGCCTATCTCTCACGGGATGCAACAGTGTGCAGGTAAGTGTTCTTTTGTCAAGTGAGAGTGACAATAAGAGCAAACAATGGTCAGAGAAGTTAGATGCTGGTGTAGCAGTTGGGGTTGGGTGTGGCTTGCCTATGTCTGCCATCCATACTTCGTTTTGCACCAGATTGGAGCAATTGAGGGGTTCTCCCTAACCCGGTAGCCAAGTGTCTCTGGTAATCCAGTCAGAAATCTAGCCACCTTTTTCATCTGCCACAAAGGTATGCAATCAGGAAGGTGGTGAATTGAGGCCCTATTAATTAACCACTTAAGGGCCTTAATTGGTGGTCCTTCTTGCCTAGAACTTAATTGATAAAGTCGAAAGAAGTGGGAGAATATTGCTCTAGAGATAACTCGTTCAATGGTTTCTCCTTCTCACTACGTTCAGGGGCAGAAAATTCTTCCCTTAAGTTATGATGAAGTCTTCCCACTACAGAATGAGTAAGAGTTTATTGATATTTCTTTATGCATACATCAAGTCTGAAATTCCCTATTTGCTAATTGGCAAAATTGCCTGAGTTAACTCATGTATCCGTTGAAAAATGTTACATTACTTTCAAACATCAAGCATTTCAAAAGTCAACTTTTTTAATGTTTGTGAGGTTTTAGACCTCAGTTCAGTTCGTGTGCTTTATTAAAATATAATTGCCATTTGCACTAATTGAATCTATTGAGGTTGTTAAAGGAATAAGCCATGGTCCTCTCTTAGGATGAGAGCCCCTTGGCTCTCTCTGTAATCTCAGTCAGCACAGTGACTGAAGCCTAACGAATCCTGTGCACTACTCTATTCACGACAGCCATCATTTAAAAAAACACAACAGTGATAAAAGCAAGTTCTCCCAATAAATACAAATCAACTAAAAGTTATTTGAAGAATTATTGAAGTAAACATTGCACGTAGGATTATAAGATAAACACAAACATCCATCATGTGGAGTTTATGTTATAGCAAAAGAGGGATTCTAGCCATTCAGTCAAATTCTCACAAGCTTCACATAAGCAGAAAGCCAGATAGAATTTTTACAAAAAGTAAATTCAATCTCATTGAACAGATATTATTGCTAACTTATTTCTAACAATGTCGTGCTGTTGTCTGGATTTGTAATCCTGTTGAGCAGCCATTGTATGTGATGGCAGAACACAAAACAGGAAAACGGGGAAGACCAATGCATTTGTATGAATATACTTTTCTAGTTTACCATTTCTCGCCATTCTGGAACAATTTTTGGAATAGAAGAAAACATATATGTTCACATGTAAAGCATCAAAAATGCATAAAGTTGAACAAGTTATTAATTGCCCTTACATGCCTTTTGCTTAGTTCTAGCAAAGAATTAACTTATTCAAGATAAGTGTTTACAAAAACAGAAGTTGCTGGAACTGTTCTGAGGAAGGGTAACCAGACCTGAAACATTAACTCTGATTTTTCTTCACAGATGCTGCCAGACCTGCTGAGCTTTTCCAGCAACTTCTGTTTTGGTTCCTGATTTACAGCATCCACAGATCTTTTGGCTTTTATAAGTGCTTACAATATTGTTTCTGCTTCTCTTTTTAGAGGAGATGTGTTGTCTGTCATTATTCAGTCTCGCCCAGCGTCTGTAATATTTTAGAAAAATTCAAAGTCAAACACCCTGCTGAAATTGATTCTGGGTGAACTTTTTTGATGCAGCTCTAGACTCTTCATTCTCAGTATGACTTCTGCAGCTTTTCCCTGAAGATTGTCTATTACAAGTCAAGGAATCTTAAAGGGACTACTTAATCTGTCTGTCCGAAACAAAATTTATAGTCCCTGCAAAGATGCTCTTAAGACAGCTAAACGTAATGTCCCATTCTTCCACTCATATCTTCATATTTTACTTGTTTTTCAGGGATTTCTCTATTTACAATGTTGATATGAATTTTCTTTCACCATTGTTTCTTGCAGGACACTCCTCATTCCAGCAAGTATCTGGGTACATCAATGATAGGAAAGTGCCTGGGAGAGTGGTGTAAAATGGGGATTATTGTAAAGGCTGCCAGCTTTAAGTTGGCCTTGACATTCAGTTCAGTCAATAGCACTAATTACCAGGTATTAGGTATAACAGATCACCACTCCAAAATTCCCTCGTGCCACTGCCTCAGCTAAATCTCTATTTCTAAATCTTCTAGCTTGTCCCTGTAATCCTTACACAGAAAGAATCTTGGACATCATATAGTAACTCTTTTTCTTTGTTTTGTTAAATTCACCCATTATTGCATGCTGTCATTTCAACCTAATCGACCACATATATTTTCTCATATCACTTTTCCACAATTTTGCACATAAAACAGGTATATTATTCTATTGCTAAGGTGTAGTTATGTATAAGTTTGAAATGTCCCTTTGAGTTATAACATCTTAAAGTCTCAGTTAAATCTCTTTAAAAGATAACACAAGTCCTGAAGTCAATTAGAAGAGATTTAATTTTCACTGAGAGGTTCTTTTCTGTGGATTGAATCATTTTCTTTCCATATATTCACAAAGAATGTACCCCTACTCAAAATATGCAGGGATGCCAGATGAATTTGCTGCTGAAATCAACAAAACTAATTGGAGACTTTAATCATTAGGGTGAACAATCAGAAACAATTCTACCAACTACCCCACTCCTCTTTCAGTTTCTGTATCACCCTTGCTGGCTGATCTTCTGAATGGTGACTGGAGAAACTGCAAAGCTGGGAGAGACAGAACCCACGATTGGGGTAGCTATTCTGGCCAGTCCTGCTGTCGCCATACAGGAGACTAGTTGTTGGGCATTGTCTCTAATGCTGAGGAGAAGAGACCGAAAGTGAGAGAAGGAGATGGGAGCCTCAATCTTGTAGAGATGCGAACTGAGAAGAATGCCTGACAGGGCCAGGCCCAAGCCTCAGCTGGGTTTAGGAGAAACACAATTAATCCATGCTACCAGAATAAAAGGGAAGGTGCAATTTTAGAACACATGCTATGGATGTACAGTGGAGCTGTCGAGGTTTGAGTAGAGCTTTGTAGAGATCGCCAAATGATTGTGTAGAACTTACCCAAAGAGAAATATGATGGACTCCAATATGATGTACTGCTTGTAGTCTATAGAATGGGGTTGGAGGGGTTAACAGTGCATCCTGTCATTGTTGAGTGAATGAGTTGAATTAACATGTATAGAAGATTGGTTAACTACCAGTCAACGGGGAGTAAGTGTAAGCAGATCACTTTCAGGTTGGCAGTATGTAACAAGTAGAATGCCACTGAGATCAGTGCTGGGACCTCAAGTATTTACAATCCAATGACTGGATGACAGAATGGAATATCAAGTTGCTAAATTTGCTGATGACGCAAAGATAGATAGAAAACTAAGTTTTAAAGTGGCCATTGGAAGTCTGCAAAGGCTATAGACAGGTGAGTGAACAAAACATTGACAAACTAAGTATGAAGTGAGGAAATGTAAACTTGATCTCTTTGGCAGGAAGACTAGAAAAACATATTTAAAGTGATTAGTGTAAAGAGCAGCTTTAATTTTTGGACTGTGGACTGAAATACAGGGAAAGATATTGATTTAAACCCAGAGATAGGAAGTGGTTGCAATTTCTGAAGTTTCTGAATCTCATTGTAATTTGTCTCTGCAATGTTGTCTTATTCAAGCAGTGTGGAAGAATACTAAGCATTTCAGCTCCATGGATGTGTGTTCAGGGCAATTTTGGCCCATGACGGATTTTTGATTGATTTATCAAACAAGGTCTCTTTCATGTCTCTGGAAGTGATCAGGATTATAACAATTTCTTGATTGATTCCTGGGCAAGTGGTTACAGCTTTGTGTTTGGACAATGCAATAGAAACATCCAACTTGTGAAAAAGAAACCATCTCAATGTGTTTCTGTCTTGTGTGAGTGACAAGCTGGAAGAAAATTCCGAGCAGCTTGCTAACTCTCTCTTTCTCTCTCTGTCT
This sequence comes from Stegostoma tigrinum, assembly GCF_030684315.1. Taxonomy (NCBI): domain Eukaryota; kingdom Metazoa; phylum Chordata; class Chondrichthyes; order Orectolobiformes; family Stegostomatidae; genus Stegostoma; species Stegostoma tigrinum. The sequence continues at coordinate 17,329,600 of NC_081385.1, forward strand.
CCCTCTGACTCTTCAAATTCCCAACTTGAAAGTAAAAGTGGGAAAACCACCTTCAGACAAATTGATGAGGCAAATTTTCATTTCATTGAGTGAAAGGTTAAGACTGAGTGTGTTCACAACCTTGTGTCCTCATCAAGAATTTGCAAAGAATCAGACATATATAATCCTGAAATCCAGACTGGGACCAGAATCGCCCTTCACCGATGTTTTGGCTCCTTCCCCACATTATTTCTTTGCATGTTGTTTTGTATGTTGCCATAACTCGGAGAACTCGACTGGGAAAGAAATGTCATTTATTGCTGAACGCCAAGATAGAGCCATTTCTTATGCTTTCTAGGGTAAATCGTAGAAATAATCTTACAATCCGTACAGTGTAGAAACAGGCCCTTCTGCCCAATAAGTCCACACTGACTCTCACAGCATCCCATCCAGACCCATCTCCCTATAACCAACCCAATCAACACATCCCTGAAACACTATGGGCAATTTAGCATGGCCAATTCACCTATCCTGCACATCATTGGACTGTGAGAGGAAACCAGAGCACCGGATGCATTGTATTTTGCTGAGAACATATCCTTGGGGGGCTCTAGCTTTGAGGGTTATTATGGAGTAGGTGCAGTTACCTATCCTCACTGATTGCAGTCTATGGGTCAGAAAGCTGAGAATCCAGTTATAGAGGCTGGAATCAAGACCATTGTCTCGGAGCTTTGAGATCAGTCTGGAGGGGGTAATGGTGGTGAAGGTGGAGCTGTAGTTGATGAGTAGGAGTCTGACATAGGTGACCTTCTTGTCCAGATGTACCAGGGATGAGTGTAGGGCTGGGAAATGATGTCCTCTGTGGACCTGTTATGTCAGTTGTAGGGGTTTAAGACAGGCTGGGAGACAAGAGTTGATGTGGGCCATGACCAGCCGCTCGAAGCACTTCATGATTATTGAGGTCAGAGCCACTGGATGGAATTCAAAAGGCACATTGCATGTGCTTTCTTTGGTACTGGGATGACGGTGGTCTTCCTGAAGCTAGTAGGGACTTTTGCTTGTAGGAGGGAGAGGCTGAAGATGTCAGTGAATAGCAGGTGTCTGTATGGTTGGTTTGGGCCTCTAGCTTTGTCCGGTACTATCTGCTGGTATCTCTGTTTTGTGGAGGTCGTATCTGCATTTTCTGTATTTTTGTCCAATTTGAATGCTGCACTCCTGGTCTTCAGAAGGCAATGGAGTTCCTGGTTCATCAAAGATTTACGGATGGTGAAGGTAAGTCTAAATCTGAATTCATCCATTTTGTTTTCAATAGCCTGGACATTTGCTAGAATGCTGGCAGCATACAATGTTGGTTTAGCCTCATCTGCAGGCCAGCAGGCCAACATCTCCCCCATTTTCATGTGGGTTTCTTGCATCTGGACGGTCCCAGGAGTCTGTGGTAAGAGCCTGCTGCTTCATGAGATATGTGAGACAGGACCGGTCGGGCTGGGCTTCTTCTGTGGGTGGATCGCTGTGAGATTATAGTTTGGGCCTGGACTGCTCTGGTTTCCTTGGGGACAGGTCACTGTGGTAGTATTTTCAATCCTCAGTGGCCCCTGGTGGTGTGCGAGTTCTGCTCCAGAAAGTAACTGAATCAGGTCTGGTTGGTCTGGGCCTCCCTGGGGTTGGAAAGTCACAGGATCAGGGACAATGCCTGGGCTGGTCGGGCCTTCTCAGGGTTGAGTGACTGTCAGGACTAGGTCCGTTCCGGGTCAGGGTTGGGATGCTGCAGTGTCAGGGGTTGGATCTTGGTTCCAGGTGTCCTTATCAGTTCTGCAGGAAGCCCATTGGGCCTGTGAATCCAGCATCAATAGTACTTAGGTCTGAAAGTCCATAGGATTCTCAGACCTGTAAGTAGATTTAAAAGAGCATTAATTGTAAATTTTACAGTCTTAGAATTTAGGTTTAAAAGTGTTAAACGTTATTTGAAATGATCAAATAAGATCTGCTGTAGGGAGCTCACAATGAGTCACCCAGTGTCGGTGCCATCTTGGATCCATATAACCAAATTCTGAATGAATGCCATTAACAGGTTGCTGATGACATCATCGTGGAAGAATGGATATCACACAGTGATGAGTCAGAATACAGAAAGGAGATAGAGGGCTTGGTATTGTGGTGCAATGATAACAACTTCTCACTGAATCTCAGCGAAACAAAAGAACCAATCATTGACTTTGGAAAGAAAGGAAGAGAACACGCCCCCATCTACATCAACAAAGTGGAGGTTTAGAGCGTCAAGTTCCTTGGAGTGACGATAACTGACGACCTGTTCTGGACTTACCAGGTAGATGCGATGGTCAAGAAAGCACAGCAATGCCTCTTCTTCATCAAGTGGCTTAGGCAAATTTGCCATGTCCATAAGGTCCCACACCAACTTTTACAGATGAACCATGGGGAGGCAATGGCCTAGTGGTTAGGCTGGGCTGACAATCCTGAGACTCAGGTAGTGTTCTGGGGACCCAGGTTTGAATCCCACCGTGGCAGATGGTGGAATTTGAATTCAATAAATATCTGGAATTAAGAGCCTAATGATGATCGTGAATCCATTATCAATTGTCAGGAAAAACCCATCTGGTTCACTAATGTCCTTTAGGGAAGGAAATCTGCCATCCTTACCTGGTCTGACCTATATGTGACTTCCGGGCCCACAGCAATGTGGTTGACTCTGGGCAATAAATGCTGCCTGGTCAGCCATGCCCTCATCCTGTGAATGAATAAAGGGGGGGGAAAAAAAAGACAGCATTCTGCCTGGGTGCATGATAGCCTTGTACAGCAATTGCTCTGCACAGGATTGCAAGAAACTACAGAAGGTTGTGTGCCTAGTCCAGGCCATTATAGAAGCCAAATTCCCATTCATGGACTGCATTTATGCTTCTTGTTGCTGTGGAAAGGCTGCTAAAATCATCAAAGGCCCCTTTTATCCCAGTCATGCTCTCCTACAACTTTTTCCATCAGCCAGAAGATACAGAAGCTTGAACACATGCACCAAAATGTTCAAGAACAACTCCTTCCTTGTCATTATTCAACTGATGAATGGACTGTCTAACTTCAAATAATGTTCATCTTGTTTAGGTGGATCTCGCTTGGCGCACCTTCTGTACAGTGTAACCTGTATCCCTTGCTCTGACTAAGCGCCCTATGATTTGTATATTCTTGCTTACCATGATCTGCCTATACTGCTCACAAACAAAGCTTTTCACTGTAGTTAGCTACTCGTGACTACAATAAATCAAATCAAATCAACTTAAATAGTCAAATTTTTGCATTTGTAATGACTTCTGGAATAGTGAAGTTTGATTAACAGCGCATTATCCAAGGGAGAGATTGCAGAACTTTGAGTACAGAGGGATCTGGATTTCTGGATTCCTGGGACGTGAATCACAAAGGATAGTGCCAGAAATAGAGACATGCTGTTGAAACCTTTTATCTTGCCCCCATTTTTTTTAGTAAAACTCAAGTTCTGATCTACCAAATGGATATTTCAGCCATGAAAGTTAGTATGCAAGTGCATCAAATTTTTAGGAAGACAAGTGGCAATATTGCTACTCATTAAAATAGATTAGTCCAAAGATGTGCAGGTTAGGTGGATTGGCTATGTTAAATTGCCCATTGTGTCCAGCTATGTTCCGGCAGAGTGGATAAGCCATGGGAAATGCAGGATTACCAGGATAGGGTGGGGGTATGGTCTGTGTGGGATGCTCTTCAGAGAGTCAGTCTGGACCTGACCGGCCGAACGCTCGGCTTCCCCACTAGGGATTCTATGATTGGCAACAATTGCACTGCGGGTTAGTGAGTCCGCATCTAAAGTGTCTGTATTAATTTTGTTTCCCGGAAGTTTTACTTGTCTGATTCCTGGGATGGGATGCTCTGCAGGTGTTCACTTGTGAAGCACAGTTGAACAATTTGGACCTGCGTCTGTCAGCGTACAGGAGAATGAGATGACACCGTATTTAAAGATTCTGAGGTGACCTGATGGGTTGGAGACTGAGAGGATATTTCTCTTGGTGGGAGAGACCAAAAATGATTTAATGACCATGGTTCAGAATCATGAAGTGTTGTGGATAATTTTAAACTGTAATTTGAAATATACTTTTTTTTTAAAAAAAGAAGGCTGATCCAGCCAAAAATGGCTGCAGTTATAGATTAAGTAGCTGTCTGGAGAGAGGGAGGGACCCACGGAATGGCACAAGGAAAGATGAAGAGAGAATGTTAAACAACAACCCTTCAGAGTGGGTTGGAGAGTGGGGAAGAGCAAGCCATAACAGACTCACTAATCTCTTATGACTACAAAAATAATAATGGCTCACAATCCTCTGGTGAACGGCAAACTAGTTCATGTGGATTATTTTCCAAACTGTCAACACGTTTTATGTTCTTCCATTTGAAGAATAAACGAGGATAGAAGTTAAAGGTCAGATTCAGATTGATTGGAGAGAGCTAATAGTACTGAAATTCTCATGTGAGCCAGTGAATGAAGATACTCTTGTGTACTGGTTTGAGTTTGAATATTAGCATGATGTGAAGGACACAATCAAAAGTTTTATTCCCCATTTATCTCTATGTTGCAGATAAAAGGGACTTTCACACTCTGAGTATGAGCAGCCAGCTTGCTAATAAGACAGGAGAAAGGAAACAGGACAACAAAAGGATTGTCTCATCCTGAATATTGGAATTCAGCCACCGTTGAAAGGAATCAGAAGAACGGAATTTCAATCAACCTGCAAACCTAAGACATTTGAAATTGATTGTTCAATGCCCAGCATCATTTCTACAGCAACAGCTACAATGTTTAACTATCGAATTGTCGCAAACAATTCAAGTCTGATCCCTAATACCTTGTTTTAACTCCTAACTTTTTGGGTGCACCTCGTACTTTTAATTTGTGTGTATATATTGCGTTTCTAGTTCTAGTCAAGTATAGTAATTAATAAGCTCACTCTTTGCCAGCTCACTGAAGCCTGGTTAAATTGGCTTCATTATAAAGCATAAGTTTGTATGGGTCTGTGAGAAAGGTATCTAAAGTAACTCCACGAAAGCTGGTATCATTTCATGTCCTCACCCTTTATTTACACATGTATAGTACTAACACTGACCAGGTAGCTTGGAACCCACTGTCAGAGTGAACAGAACCTCTGACACTGCTTTTGATGTCTGTCAGCCAGGGGTCCCTGATTGTAAAGTCATATTCTATGAGGCCCACTCAGTAAAGTCCTTTCAGTAAAGTCATATTCTATGAGGCCCACCTGGCTGACCTCGTTACAATCACTGCATTCCTTTCCCTCAAAGTCCTCGGAAAATAGGCCCAATATTTTTCCCATAGCTTCTCCTGGGGCATTTTGGTATCGAGTGAAGCTGGAGGGTGTTTCTTTAAGTCTGCGTCCAAAGTTTGGACTGCTCTTTCTGCCAGACCATTGGATGATGGATGATACAGAGCTTACATGCAAAATGCTATTTGACTTTAGGAAATACTTGAATTCTCTGCTGGTAAATGATAGCCCATTGTCTCTGACCAACATCTTTGGGAGTCTAAGTATTGCAAAAATGCTTGCAGCTTTTCAATCATTGCCACTGTGTTTGACGAATGAATTAAATGCATGTCCAACCACTTTGAATTGGCATCCACAATGACTAAAGACATTGAACCCACAAAAGGACCTACATAGCCAATCTAGTCCAAGGTTTACTTGGCCATTCCCACAAATATGGGCGGGGGGAGCTGCTGGCAGTAATGATTGTTCTTGTTCAGTCTCTGGGCACTGCCCCACCAACATGGCTGTGTTTGCATCCAATCCTGGCCACCAAACAAAACCGTTCACCAACACCTTCATTTTGGAAACCTCTGGATGACTCTGATGGAGTGCAGCAAGTACCTGGCGCTGATCTTTGCTCAAGGTGATCACTCTTACTCTCCATAATAAAACACTGTCCTCTATGGTGATCTGGTCTCGTCGGGCCTGGAAAGGTTTCAATTCTAGTTCTGATGGCCTTTTTCACTTTCCACATCACCATCAGGTCTTTCAGTTTTGCAAGGATGGGAACTTTTTGCGTCCACAGTCAGATATCGGTGACTGGAAGACTGTCCAGGAAGTTTAAAACCAGAACAGATTCTTATAGTGATGTATCTGCCAGGCGGAGGCAGCTCATGGCATCCGTGTTTACCAATTGACCTCCTGGATGGTGTTCCAACTTGCAATTGTAAGCACTCAGAATAAGAGCCCAGCACTAAATTCAACCTAAAACTATGGGCAGCACGGCCCTGTTCTTTTTAAGTAACTCTAGCAGGGGTTTGTGGTCCATTACTATTACAAATATACGTCCATAAAGTTACAGGTGGAGCTTTCTCACACAAAAGATGCCCACGAAACCTTCCTTCTCCATTTGGGCATATTTTTGTTTGGCATCAGCCAAAGCCCGGGCGGCATATGCTAGTAAGCGTTCCTCTCCATTGGGACACTGGTGACCAACACTACCCTGATATCAATCGGGGAGGCATTGTATGTCAGTACCACTTCTTGCTTGGGATTGTAGTGTGCCAACAACGCAGATGACAATAACTGCTTCTTCACTTCCCTAAAGGCTTCTTCTTGGCTTTGAGACCATTTCCAAGGCCAACCCTTTCTCAATAGCAGGTGTAAGAGTGCCAGGATGGAGACCGTGTTACATATGAATTTTCTGTAATAATTCACCAACCCAAGGAAAGACCTAAGCTCCAGCACAGATGTGGGAGCTGGGGCACCTTTGATCGCCCTCATTTTATCTTCCAATGGGTGTAAATTGGTCTTGTTGAAGCTGTGGCCCATGAAAGTCATGGGGTGCCTGGGACATCTATTTTTCCCTTCTAAGTCACACACTTGCCTTGGTGAAATGTTTAAGCATTATGTCCAAGTTCTCTAAAGGCCCTTTCTGGTCATTTGCACATCATCCAGATAAATGGCAACATGGTGTAGACCTTGTAAAATGTTCTCCATCATCCGCTAGAAAAGAGCCCAGGCTGATGATACCCCAAAAGGCAGCTGTGTATATTGGTTCAAACCCTTTTCTATATTAATTGTAGAATACTTCTGGGAATCCTCATCTAATGGCAATTATAGGTGCACATACCTCCTGTCCAGCTTCATGAAGGGCAGTGGCCCTGCCAGTTTTGCAAATAATTCCTCTATGTAAAGGATTGGCTAAATATCCACTTGCAAAAACTGGTTTACCGTTTGAAATCCCCACAAAGACGAACTGACCCATTGAGCTTCACAATTGGAATGACTTGCACTGCCCATTCTGCAAACTGTACTGGTTTCTATTTGACTATAGCACCATTCCTCACCCAACCACAGGGACAGATCCAGCAGGTAAAGATGAGAAGAATCTGCACAAGTTAAAACTTATCTTCCCAGGCTTAGTGGGGGAAGGAGGGTAAAACTGCATCAGGAACACCAATGCTGAACAAAAGATTCCTTTAAGTGAGAGAGGAAGTTTCGCATCCAGGGTTAGCATTCCTGGTACCTCAGGTCCAGGATGATCATGTTTAACCTGGTTAAAAAAAAAATGAAAGAACTGTGGATGCTCTAAATCAGGAACAAAAACAAAGTTGCTGGAAAAGCTCAGCAGCTCTGACAGCATCTGTGAAGGACAAAACAGAGTTAACATTTCGGGTCCGGTGACCCTTCCTCAGAGCTGATTAAACTGGTGTTGGGATGTTGCCCAAGTTCTTGAATTGACGAGTGAAACCAGTAGTGTCCAAGAATTAATAGAGGCTTAGGATTATAATATTCCTTAGCTAAATCTGTTGACGCTTAAAAGGCTTTAGTATCTGGTGCCTGAGGGAACATTAGTCTCCTAATAACCAAAAAAAGCTGTCGGTCCACGAGCTGTCAGGAGAATTACTCATTGCTTTTCATCTACCCCAATGTCATTTGTCTGGAAAAAATAACACATTCTTTCCATACACCAGGCCCAGTCTTCGAAGGTAGCATTGAACAAGTCGAGCTTCCCAAATCACAGCACTATGCCAGAAATGTTTACCCCGACTCAAAGGACGACTGTTGCAAGTGAATCTCTTCAGGGGCATGTTTTCCTTTCATCGCTACTGAAATAACTCGGTGCAGGCCAGTATCATATCACCTCATCACCCTTTATTTAGACATGTATAATGCATGACACTGGTCCAGTTAGCTCAGAGCTAGTTCGTACAGTGAACAGAACCCCAGACACTCCTGTTTATATCTGTCAGCCAGATTCCTGATTGGACCAACTTAAAAGGCCCAATCCGCGAACCAACATTCTATGAGGTCCACCTGGCTGATTTTGTCCAATCACCACAGTACCCACGAGGGAAGGGATAGTTTTTAGGTTAACCTTGTTACAACTAACTGAGGGGTTGGATGAATAAGGAAATGAAGCCTCACTGTCTGACCCATTAACAAATGGGAAACCTCACCTGGGATGCATCTGTCACAAATTATGGGCTCGTTATTGTTAGTTTTTTCAGTCTGATCCTAATCCTAATCCACGCCAGTACCTCACTTGCCTTGTACAGCCTCGAAAGCATTAGTTCAAAATAATAGAATCAATTGGCTGTGATGTCTGTCCTCTGGACTTTTCCATGTTTATGTTCTTCTTTCAGCTTGCTGATAAACAGTCCTTACTTTGACAGAATGGTTTAACTATACACTGCTAATACACGTTAGTTTGGGATTCTATCAACATTTTTGACAATGTTGTCTACATAGTTGTATTGCAGATTTTCTTATTGCAATGCAAAGACTTATGCCAGTTGTGGCAATGGAACTGCTATGACCTTTCTCTAATTCAATTTTTATTCGCCTTCCCTTCAGCCGGAGGTCTTCACAGGAAACATCAGAGATATGTGGATGTGCCCCAGGACCAAGGTTCTTTCACCAAAATGGTAAGTACTGATTGAACCTGAGATGAGATGGCTACTGAAGATGTATCCACAGTATTGCTTTCACCCACCTACCCAACAAAATCAGGTGGCCTCCCATTGACCTGCAAATTTCAACAAGCTTGATGTTGAAAGGTAAAAGTGGACAAGATCTGATGATCCAGGGTAACCTCCAGGATCACACACTTTGGATATTTAGGACAATGGCTGAGCAAGTCCCTGTTGGAAATAAATTTTCTTTTACTATTTATCAATTGCATCACATGTAATTTACCCTCACAATAAAATGGTTAAGTATCAATCTTTAGTGTTATTTTTAATATATCCATTTTCTGCTTGCATTCTGAATTCCCTAAAAATAAACTTGCATCCAGGCAAGAGGCAATTGTGTTCTCAGAAATGCTAATTTGTTTATTCAAGTGCTAACATATGCCAGATCTTGGCATGGAGCTCCATTTAAAACCTGGCAGGTCCAGCCAATCCTTTCTTCTCCTTCCATTCAAACACCTACAGCTCATATTTGTCTTTTAAGGGGCTCCAGCATTGTTTTCATACAATTATCATCTGCCATTAGTTCAGTTCAACAATCTGCAGACCTTGAGGCAACAAAGAAATCTTACACAATGAGGGACTGCGCCTCCATGTTAATTAGAAATGAATGTTAGGCACACTTTGGATAAGTCAGCTTTAATTTATGATTTATTAATAGAATAAAGTCATTTAGTTGGTACACAACTTTATTAGATACAACTGGGAAATTGGCAGTGCAGTGTGGAAAAAAGTGCTGTTTGTAGGGAGTTAACTTGTTTGCGTCAAACATGTTTAGATTTTCTTTTTTGCAAAAATTATCAGACCTTCAAAGTCAAAATTAAAGCACAGCCTGAGAAAGAGTGTAAGTTGAATTTACAGTTTGTGACATTGGCCAAAATAAATAGTGCTTCAATCTTTTACATCATGCCTATTTGGAAGTAAATTGCAATATCCTCGAACCATCTGGTAGGATCTTAGAACACTCCCTTTATTGCAGTAGTCTATTATTTAGTGCATTAAATCTTTCTGTTGATAAATACTTCTTGAATTTCACAATGAAGGTTCCTAATTGCCACCTAGTGGTATATTGCAGCTGATCCCTGCTGAGTGAATTATCAGCTCACTGATGTGAAAACAAGTTCAAGTATTGAGAATTCACATTACGGGTATGTCTGTCTCAACACTGTGGACAAGAAGTGAAGGAGAAAAACTCTCCTTGAACTTGTGCTCTTGCATAATCATTCCTTCCTGACGTAGATTCTGAATGGTTAGCAAAAGGAGTTTTAAATGTGTTAAGAAATTATTGAATTCACTCTAAAGGGTTTTGAAGACTGATTTGACGTTCCTTTTCCCAATAAATCACTTGACTTCAAATTTATTTGTATCTGACTTTCAGCACAAACTGAAGGCCATCATGAATTAGGTGTCAAAAATTCATACAAAACGGGGCTACGCCACATTGGCCTTTTTGTGTTAGGGATGACCCATGAGGAACTGAAGCAGTTGTAAAAGAGAAAGGCTGTTGGAGATGGTGGCAGTTACCACACTTCTTCATTGCTGGCGACGAGTTGCGGGCTAGACAAGATTTAGATTTGGGGTGAGGGTGTGCTGAATGGTGGCTGATCGTGGCCTACAGAGTTAATTTGGAGCTAGGCGGAACACCCATGCCCCTCTTGGCTCTGCGTTCAAATCAAAAAATTACTTATGCATCATTTTGCTAGCAGCCAGCTATTAGCACTTAATTAAGGGACAGAATACAAGAATGTAAGAATGTTAGAAATAGGAGCAGGAGTAGGACATCTGAGCTATTGTGCCTGTTCTGCCATTGAATAAGATCATGGCTGACTCACTGTAACCCTTCTTTACTGTTCAAAAATCTACCTATCTTTGTCTTAAATGAGGTTGCCTCACCAGATCCACACATTTTGGGTGAAGAAGTTCCTTTGCATCTCAGTCCTAAATCTGCTCCGCAGGAAAGCTGACGTTTCGGGTCTAGACCCTTCATCAGGAATAGGGGAGGGGAAGAGGGTTCTGAAATAAATAGGAAGAAAGGGGGAGGTGGATCGAAGATGAAAAGAGGAGAAGATAGGTGGAGAGGAGACAGACAAGTTAAAGAGGCGGGGATGGAGCCAGTAAAGGTGAGTGTAGGTGGGGATCTAGGGATGAGATAGGTCAGTCCAGGGAGGACAGACAGGGCAAAGGGGTGGGAGGAGGTTAGTGGGTAGGAAATGGGGGTGTGGCTTGAAGTGGGAGGAGGGAATAGGTGAGAGGAAGAACAGGTTAAGGAGGTGGGGACAAGCTGGGCTGGTTTTGGGATTTGGTAGTAGGAGGGGAGATCCGCCTCCCCCTCTCTCCCTATTTATTTCAGAACCCTCTTCCCCTCCCCCATTTCTGATGAAAGGTCTAGGCCCAAAATGTCAGCTTTCCTGCTCCTAAGATGCTGCTTGGCCTGTGATGTTCATCCAACTCTACAGCTTGTTATCTCAGATTCTCCGGCATCTGCAGTTCCTATTATCCCTAAATCTGCTCCCCCTGATTTTGAGGCTATACCCCCCAGCTCTAGTTTCACCTGCTAGTAGAAACAACCTCTCTGCTTCTATCTTATCTACTCCTTTCATAATTTTATATCTTTCTGTAAAATTCACACCCCCACCCCCTCTATTCTTCTAATTTCCAGCAAGGATAGTCCCAAACTACATAGTCTCTCCTCGTAAACCAATCCTCACAATTCCAGAAGCAACCTAGTGAACCCTCTCTGCACCCTGTCCAGTGCCAGTACATCCTTTCTTAAGTAAGAATAAAGAATAAGAATATGCGGTAGATTGCTGATTTGGATTCAGAAAGGGCCTTTTGGTAGTTTCAGATGAGTATCTCGTACAAGTAATGGCCTGGCAAACCAAACATGTATAGAACATGTACTGAATGCAGAATGAGTGCACTTGCCAAGTGGCATTTGGGCTGTCAGTGCCCAGCTTTATCTTGGAAATTAATGTTGTACACTCTAAAGTCTAGACTCCTATGTTAAACATTTCACTGTTTTTGTGGCAGAGAAAAGGGAATGGACATCCTTGAAGCCAGGCCTGCGCAAAATTTCCCTGTGACATTAGGGACAATTTGGTCTGAATCAGGCTTGTGTTCATTTAAATAGTGGGAATGATGTATTAGCAATCCTCATAGATTTTCCTCAGTCTTAATGTCAAGTTTATACCACAAGTAAATCATGACAGTATAAACTGGGTTCTAAGAAGGGAAAACACAAATATAAGTAAGTTTTTAAAAAAAATACAAAATGGATTTCACATATTTCACACCATGTATGTCTAGTTTTCCTAGGATCTTTTCTGCTTGCAATTAAGTTCAACTGAGTCTTTGTTCTAACTTTTCTGTTGCTCCAAACACTGTTATGTATAAGAATGAATGACATCAGAGAGCTATGAGGCAGGCCAGGCTGCATGTAAAGTCTTCTCTAGCTACCAGTTGGTACTTGCCTATTCGTACATAACGTTCAGAAGTGAACGTACCTCATTTTGGAACCCTGTAAATGTAGACATATCCGTTCACACAAGAAAACCAATAAAGCCAAAAATAAGACTTTGATTAAATCTGTCTGGGGTTTGTCATTGTTCCACATTTTAGTAATGGCAAGCCAACACTTCTGCTTGAATACAATACAAAGTGGTGTTTTACTGTTGAAGATATATAGTTAGCAATGATTCATTGTGTTTCTTAGTGCCCATGTGATACGTAAACAAACAGAATGTGCAACTTATTGGAAAGTCTGAAGTTAAAGCAAGCACAAAAAAATGTGCTTATTAAATAAACCGCCAAAGACTTTCAAGCCTCTGTTAAGCTTCAGGACTATTGTTCCATTGTATAACTTCGAAAGGGTTGCTTCTCTTGTATAAGACAATGTCAATTAGCAAATACTATACTGAAGATACATTTGGTAAATTCTAATTCTTTCATTGTTTTTGTTTCTCCTGCATAGCTTGAAATTAAAAGTAATTTCGTAATGACAACAAATGGTTGAATATTACAAATAAATGATGAAGACAATTATGAACATTATGAATACAACTGTAACATTCTTTACCAGTCACTGTAATTCATGATAAAATTAAACTGAAGCATTTCTACAGCATAGTGGAGCGATCTTAATAGAGGGAGGTGATGACCAAGTGGCTTTAATCCAGAAACCCAGGTAATGTTCTGGGGAGAGACAAGAAGACTGCAGAAGCTGGAATCCAAGGTAGAAAACAGGAGGCTGGAAGAACACAGCAAGCCAGGCAGCATCTGGAGGAAAGGAACAGTCGACATTTCGGGTGTTACTCTTCTTCAGTCCTGAAATCCAAAACATCTGGGTACCCAGGTTCAAATCCTGCTATGGTGGATGATGGAATTTGAATTCAATAAAGATCTGGAATCAGGAGTCTAATGATGGCCATTGTCAATTGTTGGTAAAAACCTATTGGGTTCACCAATGTCCTTGAGGGAAGAAAACTGTCATTTTTACCTGGTCTGGGCCTACTTGTGACTACAGTTGATTCTAGCCAGTGACGCCCACATCCTGTGAAGTAATCCCAAAAATACTTCATCCTTTCAATTGAATAATATTGTGAGAGAGCTATCACATTTGTGTAAAAGTACACTAGGAAAATAGCTGTTTTAATCCAAGACTATCTTTTTTAATTAGTGTTTGTTTCAGCATCAGTTTAGTAACTGAGATAAATGTTATGTTTTGTCTTCAATAGAATTATCTCTGTGTATAAAATGACATTAGCAGAAGGCATATCGTTTGAAAAGAGATAATGGGAACTGCAGATGCTGGAGAATCCAAGATAACAAACTGTGGAGCTGGATGAACACAGCAGGCCAAGCAGCATCTTAGGAGCACAAAAGCTGACGTTTCAGGCCTAGACCCTTCATCAGAAAAGCTTTTCAGGCCTAGACCTTTTTCTGATCAAGGGTCAAGCTTCATCAGCTTTTGTGGTCCTAAGATGCTGCTTGGCCTGCTGTGTTCATCCAGCTCCACACTTTCTTATATCGTTTGAAAATTCTGTTTGTTTCATTGCTACCTGGTAAATTGTGAAACCTGAATTTGCATGATATCGTAAGGATGGATATAAATACACAAATTGTCTTCAGACGTTTGAAGGCGAATAACATACCAGCAAATCATAGTTTTGCTCATGATATGCCAATGCCAACAGATTTTTTGCTTTCGCTATTTCATTTATTATCAGTTTTCTCTGTGTCTATCTTATTTAACTTGTGATTCAATCTTCTCTGTTCATTGGTTGTTGTCTTTCTATTTCTTCACTTCTTTTGTCAATAACGATAATGCAGTGTGGAGCTGGAGGAACACAGCAGGCCAGGCAGCATCAGAGGAGCAGAAAAGCAGACATTTTAGGTCTGGACCCTTCTTCATTTGTGTCTTCTGGGCTTTCTCGCTATTTATATGACGAGATTGAAGCTTTTAGAGGAGAAGCCAAAGACTGTCGATGTGGATAGTTCATTTAATGAGTAGATTTTTTTGGAGCAGAGGAGATTGAGGGGAGATTTAATGGAAGTGTATAAAATTAATAGGGTCTTACAGAGAGTGGATACAGAAGACCTATCTCTCTTAGCATAAGAACGAGGGGCAAAGATTTAAAGTAATTGGCAGGAGAAACAAAGCAAAGTTGAAGAGAATGTTGAGATAACAAGGTGTAGAGCTGGATGAACACAGCAGGCAAAGCAACATCAGAGGAGTAGGGAAGCTGACGTTTCAGGTTTGGACCCTTTGCACACGCACAATGCATCAAACAATCTCCTTTTGTACTGAAGTTTTCTATGTTGCTACATACCGTTGTTTTCTGAAGAAGGGTCCAGACCCGAAACTTCAGCCTTCCTGCTCCTGTGATGTTGCTTGGCCTGCTGTGTTCATCCAGCTCTGCACCGTGTTATCTCAGATTCTCTAGCATCTGCAGTTCTTACTATCTCTGAAGAGAATGTTCCTCTTCTTTGTGTTTAGGGGTTCTGAAACCCACTGTCTGAAAAAGTGTGAGAGGCAGAAGCTCTCATAACGAGTAAAACATGTTTGGGTGCACGTTCCAAAGGCTACAGGCCGAGAGTTCAAAAATGGGATTAGGATAGCTGGCTCTTTTTTACCTTGCACCCTCAAATTGTGTCAAACAAACTCTTTTTTTTGTGCTGTAAGTTTTCTATGTTTCTGTGTCCCTTTGTTTTCTAGATTTCTTTAATTACTGGGTGGAGATGGGTGGATGATCATGATAAAATGGCATAAGAGTTAACAGTTCTTTGTTTATTCCTGTGAATTGGCAGGCAGAAAAGAGAATGTTTTGAAGCTGGGACTGAGCCAACACCAGACAGCATGTCCCAAATAGAGAGACAGTAGCAAGATTGTTGTTGAGCCAGAAAAGAACAGCAGAGGCAGAACTTGGGCGTCACGGTCAAGCCTTGGCAGCCAGGAGAAGTGAGAATGAACGATGGAGATAGGCAAACTGGGCTAAAGAAAACTGCGCGATAGCAAGCACTGCAGATGCTGGAGTCAGAGTTAACACAGTGTGGAGCTGGAGGAACACAGCAGGCCAGGCAGCATCAGAGGAGCAGGAAAGTTGATGTTTCCTGTCAAGACCCTTCTTCAGAAAATGGATGGAGAGGTGCAGATTGAGGGGTGGGGGTGGTAGTTTATTTTGTCTGGATGATGCTTGGTAAGCAAATGTGTGGAGAGAAAATGCATGTACGCAGCAAAGGTAAATGTCCAGAATGCACTTCTTAGATATCTGGTGGAGGCAGGGTCAATTGAGGCACTGAAGACATTATTAGATGATTACTTAAACAGAGACAATGTGCAGGGCCACGGGAAAAAAGTAAGAGATTATTACTAAATGCTCTAAGAGCATGTGCAGACACCGTGGGCTGAATGGGCTCCTTCTGCACTGTAACAATTCAATGATCCGTGACGTCATCACAGAAAGATGAGATAGCAAGAACTACCAGTGCTGGAATCAGAGATAACACAGTGCAGAGCTGGAGGAACACAGCAGGCCAGGCAGCTTCAGAGGAGCACGAAAGTTGACGTTTCAGGTCGGGACCCTT
The DNA here is from genome assembly GCF_030684315.1 of Stegostoma tigrinum. Classification (NCBI taxonomy): domain Eukaryota; kingdom Metazoa; phylum Chordata; class Chondrichthyes; order Orectolobiformes; family Stegostomatidae; genus Stegostoma; species Stegostoma tigrinum. Next base: position 17,345,648 of record NC_081385.1, read on the forward strand.
CTTCAGAAATGGGGAGGGGGAAGAAAGTCTTTCAAAAGTCACTGGAGTCAGGAAAGTCCCAGATGATTGAAAAGGTACTGTTGTAACCCCCTTGCTTAAGAAAAGACCAAGACAAAAGATGGAAAATTATAGGCCGATTAGCCTAACCTCGGTTGTTGGTAAAAATTCCAGAATCCATCGTTAAGGATGAGATTTCTAAATTCTTGGAAGTGCAGGGTTGGAGTAGAACAAGTTAGCATGGATTTAGTAAGGGGAGGTTGTGCCTGACAAACCTGTTAGAATTCTTTGAAGAGGCAACAAGTAGGTTAGACCAGGGAAACCCAGTGGATGTTATCTATCTAGAATTCCACTTATCTCAAGAGGGTTGGAATATAAAAGCAGCAATGTGCTTCTGAGACTTTATAAAGCTCTAGTTAGGCCACATTTAGAAAGCTGTGTCCAATTTTGGGCCCCACACCTCAGGAAGGATATACTGGCACTGGAGCATGTCCAGCGGAGATTCATACAGGTAAGGTGCCTCAAAGGAGGCTGCTGAGTAAGGTGAGGGCCCATGGTGTTCGAGGTGAGCTACTGGCATGGATTGAGGATTGGCTGTCTGACAGAAGGCAGAGAGTTGGGATAAAAGCCTCTTCTTTGAAATGGCAACCGGTGACAAGTGGGTACAGTGTTGGGGCTGCAGCTGTTCACTTTATATATTAGTGATCTGGATGAAGGGACTGGGGGCAGTCTGGCAAAGTTTGCCAATGATATGAAGTTAGGTGAACAGGCAGGTAGTACTGAGGAGGTGGGGAAGCTGCAGAAAGATTTAGACAGTTTAGGAGAGTGTTTCAGGAAATGGCTGATGAAATTCAATGTGAGCAAATGCGAGGTCTTGCACTTTGGAAAAAAGAATACAGGCATGGACTATTTTCTAAACGGTGAGAAAATTCATAAAGCAGAACTACAAAGGGATCTGGGAGTGCTAGTCCAGGATTGTCGAAAGGTCAACTTGCATGTTGAGTCTGTGATTAAGAAAGCGAATGTAATGTTGTCTCTTATCTCAAGAGGGTTGGAATATAAAAGCAGCGATGTGCTTCTGAGGCTTTATAAAGTTCTAGTTAGACCCCATTTAGAATACTGTGTCCAATTTTGGGGCCCACACCTCAGGAATTATATACTGGCACTGGAGCATGTCCAGTGGAGATTCATACAGATGATCCCTGGAATGGTAGGTTTAACGTATGATGAACGCCTGAGGATCCTGGGATTGTATTCATTAGAGTTTAGAAGGTTGTGGGGAGATCTAATAGAAACATACAAGATAATTCATGGCTGAGAAAGGGTGGACGTTGGGAGGTTGTTTCCGATAGGCGGGGAGACTAGGACCTGTGGGCACAGCCTTAGAATTAGAGGGGGTAAATTTAAAATGGAAATGAGGAGACATTTCTTCAGCCAGAGTGTGGTGGGCCTGTGGAATTCATTGCCACAGAGTGCAGTGGTGGCCGGGAATTTAAACGTTTTCAAGGCAGAGATTGATAATTTCTCGATCTCACAAGGAATTAAGGGCTACAGGGAGAGTGCGGGTAAGTGGAGTTGAAATGTCCATCAGCCATCACCTCCCCCCCTCACCTCCATTCAAAGCCCAAAGCAAACCTTTCATTTCAGACAGGGGTTCACCTGTACATCCACCAACTCGGTCCACTGTGTCTGCTGCACCATATGTGGCCTCCTCTACATTGCTGAGACCAAGCATAGACTCGGAGACCATTTTGTAGAGCACCTGCACTCCGTACACGCCAAACATCAACACCTTCCGGTCGCCAACCATTTTAACAATGCCCCCCCTCTCCCATTCCCTAGGTGATATGACTGTCCTGGGCCTCCTGCGGTGTCACAATGACACCACACACAACCTCGAGGAGCAACACCTCATATCCCGCCTCAGGAGCCTACAGCCTGATAGCCTAAACATGGAATTAATCAATTTTAAAATCTCCCATCCCCAGCCTCATCCCATGTCCAACCCTTCATGTCATCCCTGCCTCCTTGACCTGACGTAACTTCTTCTCCCACCTGTCTGCCCCACCCATACAACTGATCACTCCCCACCTACATTCACATATCACCATCCCACCTACCTTCCCCAACCCTACCCCTGTTTTCTCTATTTACTTCCCAGCTTCCATCCCCCTCCCCATTTCTGAAGAATGGTCCCCACCTGAAACGTCAGGTCTGACCTGCTCCTCTGAAGCTGCCTGGCCTGCTGTGTTCCTCTAGTCCCACACTGTGTTGTCTCTGGAAACATGAGCAATGTTGATGAAAGGTAACTGGGAGTGTAATGGCCCTCTTTGCCTTGTCCCTCTTTCTCCCAAGTTGTTTCCTGCACTGGTCAGCAATTTGTTTTTAAATGCTAATCACATGTAAATAAATAGAGCAACTTTAATAAAATTAGAAACAAATTGTTTCTTCCAAACTGCCATGATCATGGATTAGAACTCCAAAGTAGTGTGGAAAATTTAAATTTGTTATTGCAATTTTTTTAAAAAGAGAGATAATACAACCAAAATGGTTCCAAATGTAAACTGAGTGGCTTTCTGGAGAGCAACAGAGAGAGAGTCAGAGAAAGTTACATCCATGGGTGCAAAGCACGCTTCAAAGTATAGCCCTTCAAAAGGGGGAAAGAGAAAAGTCAAAACAGGTTGGAGTATGGTCTCGGAGATAGCATGAACTGCAGATGCTGGAGAATCTGAGATCTAGACCCAAAACGTCAGCTTTCCTGCTCCTCTGATGCTGCTGGGCCTGCTGTGTTCATCCAGCTCCACACCGTGTTAAATTGGATATGGTCTCTTGTGACTATAAAGATAATGAGGGGCTGATGACCACCTGCTCAACAACAAGCCAACCCTATCGATTACATCTCAAACTCTGGGTGCATTTTGTATTTTTTTCACTTTGAGAACAACGTAAGGTCTGGAGCTAAAAAGCTAATTTCAATTCTACTGGAGTATACTATTAAGAGTGAAAGTTTTCATGTGAACCAGCCTGAATCTAAGTGTTAGCATTCTTCGAAGATTTAGTTGTCAGCTAGCTGGATGGCAGATAAAAGAAAACAGGGCAACAAAATGAACTCTCTCTTATCCTGAATGCTGGAATTCAATCACGGTTGAAAGGAATCAAGACGACAGAATCTCAATCAATCTGCAAAACTCAGGATCATGACACTGACTGTTCAACTACAAATGTCAATGTTACCAGTAACCTTTGCTGTAACAGCCACAACATTCATCTCACCTCAATAAAAACCAAAAAATTGGGTTCTATGCTGTAAATCAGGAACAAAAACAGAATTTACTAGAGATAGTAAGAACTGCTGATGCTGAAGTCAGAGATAATACAGTGCAGAGCGGGAGGAACACAGGAGGCCTGGCAGCATCAGAGGGGCAGGAAAGTTGATGTTTCGGGTTGGGACCCTTCTTCAGAACTGAAGTGTTCTGAAGAAGTGTCACTGGACCCGAAACTTTAACTCTGATTTTTTCTTCACAGATGCTACCATACCTGCTAAGTTTTTCCTACAACTTATGTTTTCAATTCATCTATCCTCTTCTTGTGAACAGTTCAGAAACTGACCTGTTTCTTTTTTCCTCACATTTATTTTTTTGTGCTCACCTCTTATTTCCAAACTGTATGTCTGTGTGTTATGCTGCTAAGTCTTCTTACATTTAATAATTAAGAAACTTACTATTAAACACAACAAAGCCTGGCGAAGTTGATTCCTTCTAAAATGTAAGTTAATTTGAGTCTGTGAGAAACATATCCACAATGGAAGGGAAGCATTTTGGGAATGAAGAAAGGAAATCAATTGATCTGACTTCATCTGGGAGATCAACAGTTTGTGATATCCCATCTGGCACCATAACAAATTGGGGATCCTCATCCAAGGATTAGTCTCGTGTACAGAAAGTATGTTACTATTTGGAATCAGTGTGCAAGTTGAGGCCGGGTGCCTAGGCCAATTAAAAAAAGTGAGCAGCTTTGATTGTGACTGGGCTGAATGATTACGACAGACCAGGAGTCAAATTTGGTGGTAAGTGGGTCAAGACTAATTAAGAAAATATGTAAACTTAGAGCTTTGCCCATTCAGAGTGCGAATGAGTTGGAATGGATATTTTACATTCTAACACAATTAGCTCAATGGGAGTCCATTATCACACATATGTCAGAAAGTGAAGCCTTATTGTAACAAACCTATGTTTATAGGAAACATCATTTTCTCCTATTTTGTAACTAACGAAATGGAGATTTAAATAAAGATTTAACTATTTGGGAGCTGCAGGAATCCTGTGCTATAGGTGTATCCATGGCATATTAAACCACATCATAATGGAGTTTCTTTGGATATAGTTTGGAAATTTTCACAGTTAGAAAGATTTGTTCCTTAAGTATTCAATTAAAATGTGCATCTTATAACAAAACTTATTAAGAAATCATCCAAATCTATGGGTAGAAAACTCCCTTTTTTTTAAGTGTAAGGTGAGCGTGTTGCTGGTGACTAAAGTAGCCACACCTGTGGGATCTTGAACTGGGTCATCAACTAATGGGGAGATCAGGAGCTGACAGGCAAGTGAGAGTGAGCATCTCACCCCATCACAGGCCTTGATATTGACCAACTAGGTGGCCCTTAAGCTAACAGCCAATTAGGCTGGCAGCCACTGGATCCGAAAGTTCATCAGTCAAGGCCTATTGCTCAGGCACAAAAGTTCATTTTGTCCTTCTTACAGGGAACGTTATGGTGAGACGCCGGTCAAGTGTATCAGAAGGCAGTCAGGGAGTGACATTCAGAGACACCCCTTACCCAACACTCATGCCTCCGATTGTTCCTAAACGAAGGCAATTGGATGTCCCTCCCAATCTGACAAACGAGATATAGTTGTTTCCCAGTTGGGAATCCGGTCATGTTTCACAACCACCAAGCAGACGTGATTTGGGGGTAGCGTGTTAAGGCTATTAAGTAGTCATTGATGAAGGAGTGAGTGTCTCTCCAGGTCCAAATCACCTGATTACATCCCCTTCACACCATCTCCCATGTCACTGTCAGGGAGGGGAAAATTGCACCGCATAGATGCACAAGTTGTTTCCTCTCCTCTTTGGCATAGCTAGCAGCACATATGGCAAAGCATGCTTTCATTGTTCTTTACAAATGACAGATTCACCTTCATGTTCTTTTTATAATAAACTTCCATCTAGATGTCAGTAGAGAAATACCCAGTGGTGAGTGGTGGTGGCTGGGGATGGGAGGGTAGTGGCAGGAGGAGGTGAGCAATGGTATAGAATCCTGCATCATGGGTTGTGAGCTTCCCATTGGATTTCAGAGACCGAAGCTCTGGCCTTCTGAACCCAATTGGGTTGTAATGAGAATTGACTTCATATCCTGGGATGTGAATAATTAATTAGATGTCAACATAGTATCCCAGATATAATGGGAACTGCAGATGCTGGAGAATCCAAGATAACAAAGTTTGGAGCTGGATGAACACAGCAGGCCAAGCAGCATCTCAGGAGCACAAAAGCTGACGTTTCGGGCCTAGACTCTGATGAAGGGTCTAGGCCCGAAATGTCAGCTTTTGTGCTCCTGAGATGCTGCTTGGCCTGCTGTGTTCATCCAGCTTCACACTTGGCTATCATAGTATCCCAGATTTGGACTCATCTTCAATGTACTTAAACTGTCGTACACATTCAATTGCAACCCATCGTCAGTAATCTTCTCTCCTCTCTTGAAAACACTCATTATTATGAAGGCATTCTAGTGTGTGTCTTTATAAGTGCCAGCAGCAATTGTAAGTGTGAGTGCTGACAACAAATGCTGGCTAGCTGTTCACACCCGAGCCCAATCCTTTATTCATCTAGGAATTTCAGGAATCCAGTAGGGGGCCCATTGGATAGAAATGAGAGCACTAGGTAGTTTTGCCTAAAAGCAAAAATCAAGAAACTAAAATAGAGTTAAGAGTTGAAATGCTTGTGGCTCCAGCTGTGATCAGCGAAGTCAGTTGTGGATTGATTTTGGAGCCCTCATAGGACAGTAGGGCCCAGCTGTTCACCAAACAGCCGAACTGATCCTTTGGGAGAGGGCTCACATTCAACCATTTAAGGAATGTAGGCCATTTCCTTTTATTTCTACTGCTTGGCTCAAGCCAGAATTGGATCTAGTAGAAAATGTTCCCTTATCACTTGTCTATTAAAAGCATTAATGCATGGTTATAGTTATAAATTCAAACTCCAGGCTCAACTCTCAATTTTTTCAACAGGGGGCTTCAGTTATTTTCTTTCAGAAGAATAGATAGAAAACAATGCAGTAGAGGTTCAACTATAGTTTGGATGAGATGGAGATAAAATGGGCTAAGGTAGATTCTTCCTGAAGGAAGTCATCTCATCTTCCATTATTATTAGGTGATATTTTGACAGTGTTGGCTGCCGTCCCCCTCTCAGAAACGTGTGATGGAAATTCACATTTATAAATTAATTCTTCTGCGTTATATTTCTGGACTGGTTAAACCAAATTCATGTTATGATTGCAGACAAGATCACCAAGTTGTGAGATAACGAAGTGTGGAGCTGAATGAACACAGCAGGCCAAGCAGCATCAGAGGAGCAGGAAGGCTGACATTTCTGGGGCCTAGACCGTTCTTCAGAAAAGGGGGAGAGAATGGGGGTTCCGAAATAAATAGGGAGAGAGGGGGAGGCAGATCAAAGATGGATAGAGGAGAAGACAGGTGGAGAGGAGACAGATAAGTCAATGAGGCGGGAATGGAGCCAGTGAAGGTGAGTGTAGGTGGGGAGGTAGGGAGGAATCACCAAGTTGTGTTATGTTCTGGATAGTGACCAATAACCTTTATCTTTAAAGTAAACAATAGGTAAGACCTAGGGAGCTTACAATGAGAATAGAGCCACAGGACTTCACAGTTTTGAACAAACAAGTGTCTTTTATAATACGATTTGGACTGGTAATGTAATCCACATTACGTATACAACATAGTTCTAACTCAAATGTGGTGACAGTGGACGGATAATTATTGATCAAACGTCCCACAGCACACATTAAACAGTGAACACGATCAAGTCAAATCTCATGAGCTTCTCAATGACTCATCAAATATATCAATTACACACTGGGTCATTTACTATCAAGAAACATCACAATAAATCTCAATAAATACATCTCAACAACATCAACAATAAATTACAATTCTTCACTTTTGTGAATGTAGCTTTAAAATTCCCTTTCAAAGAACAACTGCACCATGGATTTAGTAATGACAATTCCTGCACTGGTTTGTTATGGATTCATATTCATCATGACTCCAAAAGATGCCATCCAGTAGTTATTCACAACTACAGCTTTCGGCTGACAGCAAACTTTATCAAACTAGACCTTCTATTTAAAAACCGAAAGAACTGTGGTCGCTGTAAATCAGGAACAAAATCACTCTAGAAAACGACAGTGTTGTCGATGAGAATACTGAGATACAGGCTACTAGATTAGGTGGGATTGAGGTTCACAAGGAAGAGGTATTAGAAATCCTTCAGAGGGTAAAGATAGATAAGTCCCCTGGGCCGGATGGGATTTATCCTCGGATCCTCTGGGAAGCCAGGGAGGAGATTGCCGAGCCTTTGGCATTGATCTTTAACTCGTCATTGTCTACATGAATAGTGCCAGACGACTGGAGGATAGCAAATGTGGTTCCCTGTTCAAGAAGGGCAGTAGAGACAACCCTGGTAATTATAGACCAGTGAGCCTTACCTCAGTTGTTGGTAAAGTGTTGGAAAAGGGTATAAGGGATAGGATTTATAATCATCTAGAAAAGAATAAATTGATTAGGGATAGTCAGCATGGTTTTGTGAAGGGAAGGTCATGCCTCACAAACCTTATTGAGTACTTTGAGAAGGTGACCAAACAAGTAGATGAGAGTAAACTGGTTGATGTGGTGTATATGGATTTCAGCAAGGCGTTCGATAAGGTTCCCCGCAATAGGCTATTGTACAAAATGCGGAGGAATGGATTTGTGGGAGATATAGCAGTTTGGATCGAAAATTGGCTTGCTGAAAGAAGACAGAGGGTGGTAGTTGATGGGAAATGTTCATCCTGGAGACTAGTTACTAGTGGTGTGCCACAAGGGTCGGTGTTGGGTCCACTGCTGTTTGTCATTTTTATAAATGACCTGGATGAAGGCGTAGAAGGATGGCTTAGTAAATTTGCAGACGACACTAAGGTCAGTGGAGTTGTGGATAGTGACGAAGGATGCTGGAGGTTGCAGAGAGACATAGATAAGCTGCAGAGCTGGGCTGAGAGGTGGCAAATGGAGTTTAGTGCAGACAAGTGTGAGGTGATGCACTTTGGTAGGAGTAACCAGAAGGCAAAGTACGGGGCTAATGGTAAGATTCTTAGCAGTGTAGATGAGCAGACAGATCTCGGTGTCCACGTACACAGATCCTTGAAAGTTGCCACCCAGGTTGACAGGGCTGTTAAGAAGGCATACAGTGTTTTAGCTTTTATTAATAGAGGGATCGAGTTCCGGAACCAAGAGGTTATGGTGAAGCTGTACAAAACTCTGGTGCGGCCGCACTTTGAGTATTGTGTACAGTTCTGGTCACCGCATTATAAGAAGGATGTGGAAGCTTTGGAAAGGGTGCAGAGGAGTTTTACTAGGATGTTGCCTGGTATGGAGGGAAGATCTTACGAGGAAAGGCTGAGGGACTTGAGACTGTTTTCGTTAGAGAGAAGAAGGTTGAGAGGTGACTTAATTGAGACATATAAAATAATCAGAGGGTTAGATAGGGTGGATAGGGAGAGCCTTTTTCCTAGGATGGTGATGGCAAGCACAAGGGGGCATAGCTTTAAATTGAGGGGTGAAAGATATAGGACAGATGTCAGAGGTAGTTTCTTTACTCAGAGAGTAGTAAGGGAATGGAACGCTTTGCCTGCAACGGTAATAGATTCGCCAACTTTAGGTACATTTAAGTCGTCATTGGATAAGCACATGGACGTACACGGAATAGTGATGGTTAAATGGGCTTCAGATCGGTATGACAGGTCGGCACAACATTGAGGGCTGAAGGGCCTGTACTGTAATGTTCTATGTTCTATGTTCTATAAAGTTGCTGGAAAAGCTTGGCAGGTCTGGAAGCATCTGTGAAGGAAAAAACAAAGTTAACTTTTCAGGTCCGATGAACTGATGGTGGCTGGGAAAACGTCCGTTTATATGCAGAAAATAGGGAGGTGGGTGGGGTAGGGAGTAAATGATAGGACAGAGCCCAAAGAGAGAGAAAGACATTTGGACAGACAAAGGAGTTGCTGATGATCAGGCTGGGAGGATGAGTAATTGTTAACAGGGACTGTTAGTGACTAACAACAGGGGGTGTGTAGTTGCAGACTATGTGGTAACAAGGCCTGGTGTGTGGGCTGGGGGGCAGGAACAAGGGAATGTTTAGGCCCTAAAACTATTGAACTCAATATTGAGCCCAGAGGGCTTCGGGTCCCCAGGTGGAAAGTGAGGTGTTGTTCCTCCAGCTTGCATTGGGCTTCACTGGAGCACTGCAGCAGGCCAGAGACAGAGATGTTGGCCAGGAAGAAGGGTGGTGCATTAAAGTGACAGGCAGCAGGTAGTTCTGTGAAGCCGTCGCCAAGCCTACGCTTCGTTTCCCTAATATAGAGGAGACCACATTGTGAGTAGCGAATGCAGTAGACCAGATTCTGGGAAGTGCAGGTGAAGTGTTGCGTCTCCTGGAAGGTATGTTTGGGCCCTTGGATACTGGGGAGGGAGGAGGTACATGGGCAGGTGTTACACTTTCGCCGGTTACAGGGGAAGGTGCCATAGGCCTATGGGGATTTGTTGGGGGTGAACGAGGTGTAGACCAGAGTGTCCCGGAGGGAACAGTTCCTGCGGAAGGTAGACAAGTGAGGGGAGGGGAATATGTGTCTGGTGGTGGCCTCTCGCTGGAGGTGACGGAAATGGTGTCTGATGATCTTCTGGATGTAGGTGCTGGTGGGATGGTAGGTGAGGATAAGGGGACCTCAATCGCTGTGGTGGGAGGGAAGAGAAGGGGTGAGGGCAGGAGTGCGGGAGATGGGTCGGACTCGATTGAGGGCCCTGTTGACAACGGAGGTGGGGAATCCTTGTTTGAGGAAGAAGGTGGGCATTTCTGAGGCTCCCTTATCGAAGTTGGCTTCATCTGAACATATGTGACAGAGACAGAGGAACTGAGAAATGAAGGGTCTAGGTCCAAAACATCAGCCTTCCTGCTCCTAAGATGCTGCTTGGCCTGCTGTATTCATCCAGCTCTGCACCTTTTTATCTTGGATTTTTCAGCATCTTCAGTTCCTATTATCTCTGAGAGAATGGGATGGAGTCTTTCCAGGAAGCAGCGTGTGAAGATGTATACTCCAGACAGCTGAGGGAGTCAGTGGTTTGCAGTGGATATTAGTGGCCAGTCTATCCCCAGAAATGGAAACAGAAATGTCAAGAAAGGGTAGGGAGGAGTCAGAGATAGACCAGGTGAATGAGATGCGAGGAAATTGGAGACGAAATTGACGAAGCTTTCTAATTCCAGATGAGAGAGGGGAGCAGCATCGACTATACCATCGATGTATTGGAGGAAGAGTTGTGGGTGGGGGACGGAATAGGACTGGAACTAGGAATGTTACATGTATCCCATGAAGAGACAGGCATAACTAGGGCCCATGCGGGTGCCAATGGCAACCCCTCTTACTTGAAGAAAATGAGAGGAATTGAAAGAGAAATTTTTGAGGGTGAAGGCACGCTCAGCCAAGCGGAAGAGGGTGGTGGTGGATGGGGATGGCTCAGGTCTTTGGTCCAGGAAGAGGAGGTGGCCGGAACTGGTAAACTGGAAGTTTTGAAATTGACGTAAGGCATTAGCGGAATCATGGATATACGTGATTGGACCCGGGTGGGGGGAGAAGAATGAGTCAAGGTAGGAAGAGATGAGTTCTGTGGGAGTGATAATCTGAACTGCAGATGCTGGAGAATCCAAGATAATAAAATGTGAGGCTGGATGAACACAGCAGGCCCAGCAGCATCTCAGGAGCACAAAAGCTTCTGAAATGCTGCTGGGCCTGCTGTGTTCATCCAGCCTCGCATTTTATTATCTTGAGTTCTGTGGGGCATGAGCAGGCTGAAACAATGGGTCTGCCTGGACAGTCCTGTTTGTGAGTTTTTGTCAGAAAGTAGAAATGAGCTGTGCGGGTTTGGGGGACTGTTAGCTGGAAGTGGAGGTGGGGAGATCATCGGATGAAATGAGATCAGTTACCGTGGTGGATACAGTGGCCTGATGTGCCATGGTGAGGTCATGGCCCAGGGGAGGTTAGGAGGAGGTATCTGAGAGTTGGTGCTCAGCCTATCCAAGGTAGAGGTCAGTATGCCAGACTACAACAGCAACACCCTTCCAGCCACCAGAACCCTCCTCCGCTTGGCTGAGCTTGTTCTCACCCTCAAGGACCATGTCTCCCGCATTTCCCGCAACTCATCCCTCACACCCCGTCCCCGCAATAACAACCAAAACAGAATCCCCCTCGTCCTCACATACCACCCCACCAACCTCCGGATACAACGCATCATCCTCCGACACTTCCGCCATCTGGAATCCGACCCCAACACCAAAGACATTTTTCCATCCCACGCCTTGTCTGCTTACCAAAGGGACCACTCTCTCTGTGACTCCCTTGTCTGCTCCACACTCCCTTCCAACCCCACCACGCCCAGCACCTTCCCTTGCAACCGCTGGAAGTGCTACACCTCCCCCTCATCTCCCCCCTCACCCCCATCCCAGACCCCAAGAAGACTTTCCACATCAAGCAGATGTTCACTTGCACATCTGCTAATGTGGTACACTGCATCCGCTGTACCCATTGTGGCATCCTCTACATCGGGCAAACCAAACGGAGGCTTGTGGACCACTTTGCAGAACACCTACGCTCGGTTCGAAGTAAACAACTGAGCCTCCCAGTTGCGAACCATTTCAACTCCCCCTCCCATTCCTTTGGCGACATGTACCTCCTGGGCCTCCTGCAGTGCCACAACGATGCCACCTGAAGGTTGCAGGAACAGCAACTCATATTCCGCTTGGGAACCCTGCAGCCCAATGGTATCAATGTCGATTTCACAAGCTTCAAAATCTCCCTTCCCCCCACTGCATCCCAAAGCCAGCCCAGCTTGTCCCTGCCTCCCTAACCTGTTCTTCCTCTCACCTATCCCCTCCTCCCACCTCAAGCCACAACTCCATTTCCTACGTACTAACCTCATCCCTCCCCCTTGACCTGTCCGCCCTCCCCGGACTGACCTATCCCCTCTCCACCTCTCCACCTGCACTCACCTCTACAGGGTCCATCCCCGCCCCTTTAACTTGTCTGTCTCCTTTTCACCTATCTTCTCCTCTATCCATCTTCGATCCACCTCACCCTCTCTCCCTATTTATTTCAGAACCCCCTCCTACTCCCCCTTTCCTGATGCAAGGTCTCGGCCCAAAACATCAGCTTTTGTGCTCCTAAGATGCTGCTTGGCCTGCTGCATTCATCCAGCTCCACACTTTGTTATCTCAGATTATCCAGCATCTGCAGTTCCCATTACATCTTTCAACTCCTCTCATTTTCTTCAAGTAAGAGGGGTTGCCATGGGTACCCACATGTGCCCTAGTTATGCCTGTCTCTTCATGGGGTACGTGGAACATTCCTTGTTCCAGTCCTATTCTGGCTCCCACCCACAACTCTTTCTCGATACACTGATGATATCGTCGATTCTTCTTCCCCCTCCTGTCTGGAACTGGAAAACTTCATCAATTTCGCCTCCAATTTCCACACTGCCATCATGTTCACCTGGTCCATCTCTGACTCCTCCCTATCCTTTTTTGACATTTCTGTTTCCATTTCTGGGGATGGACTGGCCACTAATATCCACGACAAACCCATTGACTCCCACAGCTATCTGGACTATATATCCTCACGTTCTGCTTCCTGTGAAGACTCCATCCCATTCTCTCAATTCCTCTGTCTCGGTCACATACGTTCCGATGAAGCCAACTTCGATAAGGGAGCCTCCAAAATGTCCACCTTCTTCCTCAACCGAGGATTCCCCACCTCTGTTGTCGACAGGGCCCTCAATCAGGTCTAACCCATCTCCCACACTTCCACCCTCACGCCTCCTCCTCCCTCCCGCAACAGCGATAGGATTCCCCTTATCCTCATCTACCATCCCACAAGCATCTACATACAGAAGACCTTCAGATGCCATTTCCACCACCTCCAGTGAGATGACACCACCAGACACATAATTACTCCCCTCCCTTGTCTACCTTCCGCAGGAACTGTTCCTTTCGGGACACCCTGGTCTACACCTCTTTCACCCCCAACACATCCCTACAGCCCTGTGGCATCTTCGTCTGTAACCGGCGAAGGTGCAACACTGCCCAATTACCTCTTCTCTCCCCAGTATCCAAATGCCCAAACATACCTTCCAGGTGAAACAATATTTCACCTGCTCTTCCCAGAATCTGGTCTACTGCATTGGCTGCTCACAATGTATTTGGTCTCTTCTACATTAGGTAAATGAAGCGTAGACTTGGCGACCGCTTCACAGAACATCTAAGTTCTGCTCACAGAAAATACCCTGAACTACCTGTTGCCTGCCACTTTAATGCACCACCCTTCTACTGTCTGGCCTGCTGCAGTGCTCCAGTGAAGCCCAACGCAAGCTGGAGGAACAGCACCTCATTTCCCTACAGCCTTCCGGACTCAATATTGAGTTCAATGAATTTTGAGCCTAAACACTCCCTTGTCCCAGCCACTTACCCCATGAACCAGGCCTTGTTACCACATAGCCTGCCATTATACACCACTTGTTGTTAGCCACTAACAGTCCCTGTTAACAACTACTCATCCTCCCAGCCTGATCATTAGCAACTCCTTTGTCTGTCCAACTGTCTTTCTCTCTCTTTGGTCTCTATCCTATCGTTTACTCCCTACCCCACCCACCTCCCTATTTTCTGCATACAATCTGACATTTTCCCAGCCACTATCAGTTCTGAGGAAGGGTCACCGGACCTGAAATGTTAACTCTGCTTTTTCCTTCACAGATGTTACCAGACCTGCCGGGGTTTTCCAGCAACTTTGTTTTTAGATCTTTCATTTGTTTTTTTCCATGTGTTTCAATCTTACTCAGCTGCATCAACCAGATACTGCTTGTGATTTTTCAAATATCACTGAACTATTCTGACCAATTGGTTGAACCTGGCTTGTTGTGAACCACATCAACATCTAGGACTTTTCCTCAGGTGTGACTACAACATCTAGTGCCTAATATGTGCCGGAATTTAGCCTGAGCTCAAACAGCGCAGAGATATCTAATTGCTCTTGCCAACGCATGTTGTTCCCAATGATACATATTCAGTATTATTCAGCTGGTTTTTCCTCAATCCTCTTAATTTTGAGTTATTTCTTCCATGGAGATTTTTATCTTTGTCTGAGGACTTCCAAGAGCACCAGCTACATTGCAGCTATGCAGTTGCAGTTCAGTTGCTTTCTCCATAATATAGCTTCTAACATGGAGCCAACCACTGTCCCTGTCTTCTCTATAACTAACTGCAAACTTGGACTTGCTTTTCAGTGACCCCTGAATTGTCCTGCATGATCTAGTCAAGATTTGGCTATAAGCCACTCTCCTAATGCTGGGCAGAATTGAATGTTGCCACTCAGCATCTTTGTAACTGACTATGTTCTACAGCACCAAAATGTGGATGTAACTAAAAGATTTCATCACTTGCAGGACAAAGCAGTTTTAAAATTGGTAGATATTAGACACAAACCAGGTTTCATTTTCCAAAGCAACAGTCATATTTATTGACAGTCTTGGTAGCTGTGAATACAACGTAATGTATTGACAGAATTTGCAACAAGATCTTTGAATTATGAAGTATTTTTAATGCAGTGAATCATCCTAAAGTACCTCACAGGAGCACAGTTCAGCACCCACTCTCAATTGCACACAGGTTGATGGGAGAACTGCAGCACAGTGGGCAGACTATTTCACAGGACGAGATAGGAAAGCAATAATCAGACAGTGCCCTTATTACAGGAACCTTTGTTAAGCACACTTTAATTAGCCACATTGGATGCAAATTGACAGGACACTTCATCAGGGACATATACATTTGCCCAGTGGGATTTGTTATGAATAATAACAACTATCCCCACAAAAAAATTAACGATTGCAAGCTGAAATAACAAGGTGCAGAGCTGGATAAATACAGCAGGGCAAGCAGCATCAGAGGAGCAGGAAAGCTGGCTTTTTGGGCCTAGATCCTTCTTCAGAAATGGGGAAGGGGGTTCTGAAATAAACAGGTAGAGAGGGGGAAGTGGATAGAAGATGGATAGAGGAGAAGGTAGATGGAGATGAGACAGACAGGTCAAAAGAGGCAGGGATGAAGCCAGGAAAGGTGAGCGTAGGTGGGGAGGTAGGGAGGAGATAGGTCAGTCCAGGGAGGATGGACAGGTCAAGGGGGCAGGTTGAGGTTGGAAGGTAGAAGATGGGCGTGGGGCTTGAGGTGAGAGGAGGAGACAGGTGGGAGGAAGGACAGGTTAGGGGGGCGGAGACAAGCTGGGCTGGTTTTGGGATGCGCTTGTGGGAGAGGAGATTTTGAAGGCTGTGAAGTCCACATTGATACCATTGGGCTGCAGGGTTCCCAAGTGGAATATGAGTTGCTGCTCCTGCAACCTTCGGGTGGCATCATTGTGGCACTGCAGGAGGCCCAGGATGGACATGTCGTCTCAGCAATTGGAGGAGGAGTTGAAATGTTTGTGACTGGGAGGTGCAGTAATTTCATGCAAACCGAGTGCAGGTGTTCCACAAAGCGGTCTCCAAGCCTCCGCTTGGATTCCCTGATGAAGAGGAGGCCACAACGGGAACAGTGGATGCAGTATACCACATTAGCAGATGTGCAGGTGAACATCTGCTTGATGTAGAAAGTCTTCTTGGGGTAAGTGTAGGGGCAAGTGTAGCACTTCCTGCGGTTGCATGGGGAAAGTGCTGATTGTGATGGGGCTGGAGGGGAGTGTGGAGCGGACAAGGGAGTAACGGATAGAATGGTCCCTCCGGAAAGCAGATAAGGGGAGGGGGAGAGAAATGCCTATGGTGGTGGTGTTGGATTGCTGATGGCGGAAGTGTCGGAGGATGATGCGTTGGATCCGAAGATTGGTGGGGTGGTATGTGAGGAAGAGGGGGATTCTGTTTTATTGTTATTGCAGGGAGGGGATGTGAGGGATGAGTTGCGGGAAATGCGGGAGACACGGTTGAAGGCGTTCTTGGCCACTGAGGGGGGAAATTACGGTCCTTGAAGAACGAGGACATCTGAGATGTATGGGAACGGAATGCCTCATCCTGGGAGCAGATGCGGCAGAGGTGAAGGAATTGGGAATAGGGGATGTAATTTTTGCAGGAAGGTGGGTGAGAGGAGGTGTATTCTTGGTCGCTATGGGAGTCAGTGGGCTTGAAATGGACATCAATTTCTAGGTGGTTGCCAGATATGGAAACAGAGAAGACCAAGAAGGAGTGAGAAGTATCAGAGATGGCCCAGGTGAACTTAAGGTTGTGGTGGAAGGTGTTGGTGAAGTGGATGAACTGTTCGAGCCCCTCGTGGGATCGTGAGGCGACACCAATACAGTCATCAATGTAATGGAGGAAGAGCTGGGGGATAGGGCCAGTGTAGCTATGAAAGAGGGAGTTTTCCATGTCTCCTACAAAGAGGCAGCCATAGCTTGGGCCCACGCAGGTACCCATGGCCACCCCCTTTGTCTGTAGGAAGTGGGAGGAATTCAAAGAGAAGTTGCTGAGGGTGAGGACAAGTTCGACAAAGTAGATGGTGTCGATGGAGAGGGACTGGTTTGGCCTGTGGGACAGGAAGAAGTGGAGGGCCTTTAGGCCGCCTACATGGGGAATAGGTGTACAGGGACTGGACGTCCATGGTAAAGATGAGATGGTGGGGACTAGGGAATAGTATGTACTGGAGGAGGTGGAGGGCATGAGTGGTGTCATTTATGTAGATAGGGAGCTCCTGGACTAAGGGGGAGAAAACGGAGTTGAGATAGTGGAGATAGGTTCGGTGGGACAGGAGCATGCGGAGGGCAGTCAGGTTTTTGGATTTTAGGAAGGAAATAGAAGCGGCAGTGTTGGGTTGGGGAATGATGAGGTGGGAGGCTATGGTTGGGAGGTCACCTGAGGTGATGAGGTTGTGGATGGTTTGGGAGATGATGGTCTGGTGGTTGCGGGTGGGGTCATGATCAGGGGGGCGGTAAGAGGAGGTGTCGGAGAGCTGACGATGTTACATCGCCGAGGGTTACACCGCAGGTGGCAATCTCCGACACCTTCTCTCACCCCCCAACTACTAAACCATCATCTCCCAAACTATCCACAACATCATTAACTTTTTCAATTCCCTGCAGTACCACAACCATGCCACCTGAAGGATGCAGGAACAGCACCCTGCAGCCCAATGATATCAATTTGGCCTTCACAAGCTTCAAAATCTCCCCTCCGCCTACCGCATCCCAAAACTTCTCCCCACCTCCCTAACCTGTCCTTCCTCCCAACTATCCCACCCCCATCTCCTACCTACTAGCCTCATCCCGCCCTCTTGACCTGTCTGTCCTCCCTGGGCTGACCTATCCCCTCTCTGACTCCCCACCTACACTTACCTTTCCTGGCTCCATCCCCACCTCTTTGACCTGTCTGTCTCCTCTCCACCTGTCTCCTCCTCTATCCATCTTCTATCTGCCTCCCCCCAACCCTATTTATTTTGGAACCCACTTCTCCTCCCCCATTTCAGAAGAAGGGTCTAGGCCCGAAACGTCAGCTTTCCTGCTCCTCTGATGCTGCCTGGCCTGCTGTGTTCATTCAGATCTATATCTTTTTGTCTCAGAATCTCCAGCATCTGCAGTTCCTACTATCTCTGAAACTATTGCAAGCTATCAGATTTGAACTTTTGTATGACAAAATTGCTCTCGATGAGCCTGGATTTTGATACCAGCTATCCATTACACTTACACCTGCACACCACAGAGGCTCTGTGTAGTTTTGTTGTGAAACCTGCAGTTATGAGAATGAATTTGATGCTAGACCCTCAACAGGAGATTTGGTATCAATGTGAATAGTAGAAGCAATTATGTAACTCCTACTCAATTAGTTTGAAGAAACTTGACTGAGACATATAGGGTTTGAACCAACATATTGAAATTAAACAGTCACATCAAATCAAACCTTACATAGAAAGTGGAATAAGGAGCTCTAAAGAAACATGAGATTAAGAGAGAAAGGACAAAGAACAAAGAACAAAGAAAATTACAGCACAGGAACAGGCCCTTCGGCCCTCCAAGCCTGCGCCGATCAAGATCCTCTGTCTAACCTGTCATCTATTTTCTAACGGTCTGTGTCCATTTGCTCCCTGCCCATCCATGTACCTGTCCAAATATATCTTAAAAGACGCTAATGTGTCAGCGTCTGCCACCTCCGCTGGCAACGTATTCCAGGCACCCACCACCCTCTGCGTAAAGAACTTTCCACGCATATCTCTCTTAGACTTTCCTCCTCTCACTTTGAACTCATGACCCCTAGTAATTGAGTCCCCCACTCTGGGAAAAAGCTTCTTGCTATCCACCCTGGCTATACCCCTCATAATTTTGTAGACTTTATACCCCTCATGATTTTGAAAGAGATAAAAGAAACAGAAAGAAGACATAATTTTTAAAGAAATTAAAATATTATGGAAATCTAAAGAAATGGGCCTTGAGGCTTGTTGAAGTGAATGTTCAGTGTCTCAAAGATTGTTTGGAAGTAATTAAGACTTAATACTCTTTTAAAAAGTTATTTATACTGAAAAATCACTTCCTTGACAAGAACAAAACACTGCAGATGCTGGAAGTCTAAAATAAACACAAAAATGCAGAAAAATACTCTACAGCTCAGGCGTATCTGTGGAAAGAAGAATATCTGATGTATTTATCATCTAGTATACTTATCAAGTAAATATCACAAATCGTGCATTCAATATGTTTCAATGAGATATTGTTATAAGACAGCACCTGGAAGAATGGGACAACACACAAAGCAGCTGCACATTTATGGTTGTTGGAAACTGCAGTCTAATTTACAGATGAATAACAGTGATTACCTCTTAACACACTGCACAATCAGTTCTTATAAGCCAGTATCTCCTTCAGGCTAATCTTGAAACTTTTACTGGAAACATTAGTAGAAAAACACTTAACATGCTCATGTAATGTTCTTTTGTGAGGAAGTTGACTCATTAAAATGATGAATTGATGAAGTCCTGTACTGAAACACTAGGGAAAGGCACATCATTCACTAAAAGCACTGGACATATCAATTTTGGAGTATTACATTCAATTATGGCCTCTCTGCTGTAAGAACATTGGGGGGTTTGAGCTATAGGGAGAGGCTGAATAGACTGGGACTATTTTCCTGGCGCACCATAGCCTGAGGGGTGACCTTATTTACGTCTATACAATCATAAGGGGCATGTATACGTTAAACGGCCAAAAAATTTTGCTCAAGTTAGAGGGGTCCAAAACTAGAGGGCAGAGGTTTAAAGTGAGAGGGGAAAGATATAAAAGGAACCTAAGGGGCAACTTTTTCATGTAGAGGGTGGGGCATATTTTGCATGAACTGCCAGAGAAAGTGGTGGAAGTGGATACAATTACAATATTTAAAAGGCAGTTAGATGGGTGTATGAATAGGAAGGGTTTAAAGAGATAAGGGCCAAATGTTGGCAAATGGAACTAGATTAATTTAGGATATCTGGTCAGCAAGGACAACTTGGACTGAAGTGTCTGTTCCTGTGCTGTATACCTCTGTGACTGTATGACTTCAATTGTGACAATTGTATGTTCAGTTGCATTTTATTTTATTGAAATCAAGACTCAGTGCTCTTCATTACAAATGGACATTTATTTAAAGCTGGTTTGTATTCAGTGGTATCCATCATAACATTGCAACACAGAATGTTATGGAATGTTGCTTAGCAGAGAGAGGCCATCCTATTTAAAAGTGACCCTTTATTTACAGTAGTTACAGAGTGTTCTGGTTAAAAACAGGCCATGAATTATATTGCTCCATGTGACCAGTTATGTGACTCAGGGCCAATCATAGTCATGGCTCTTGATTGTTCATTCCACTAATTAACTCATCGAGGTAATAATTGTTTACGGGTACATGTCAACCTCATGAGATTAGACCTCTTACTGAAATAGAGAGTGTTTACAGCTAATGTAAGAGGGAGTGTATTTTATGAAAGAATTTTGTGTTGTTGTATATAGCTTTGGTAATTTTGATAAGGCCAACTGTTGCATGCAATATTGGCAAAAGCACATTTAAATTTGAAGATCAGATATTGATTTGGCTGTTTCAAGAGACTACTGTTACCGTGTTACTTATAAGCAAACCCTCATGATTTTGCATTTGTTTATAAGAGCTGTTAACAGATTGTAGATCTGTCTCTGCACAAAGTTGCACAACTGCACTTATTGAACTGTGTATTTTCTGGTTTAATGTAAGCAAAAAACCAGCTGTA
This sequence comes from Stegostoma tigrinum, assembly GCF_030684315.1. Taxonomy (NCBI): domain Eukaryota; kingdom Metazoa; phylum Chordata; class Chondrichthyes; order Orectolobiformes; family Stegostomatidae; genus Stegostoma; species Stegostoma tigrinum. The sequence continues at coordinate 17,366,267 of NC_081385.1, forward strand.
TATGTGCAGTTAAATGTGGAAAGTAAGAAAGAAAGAAGATGATTAGGTGTGAAGTGACCTGAAAAGATAAAGAGAGTGTTTGATTGGTTAGACATAGAGAAACTGTTTCTTGTTTATGAGGTCGGAAATACAGGTCACATATTGGACAAGGACTACAGGCTATGTATTGGGGTGGCACAGTGGCTGAGTGGTTTGCACTGCTACCTCACAGCACCAGGAGTCCCAGATTCAATTCCAGCCTCAGGTGACTGTGTGTGGAGTTTACACATTCTCCCCGTGTCTGTGTGGGTTTCCTCCCAAAGTCCAAAGATGTGCAGGCTAGCTGGGTTGGTTATGCTAAATTGCCCATAGTGTTCAGGGACACGTAGATTAGGTTGGTTATAGGGGGATGGATCTGGACTTTTTGGGCCAAAGGCCCTGTTTTCACACTGTCCGATTCTATGAATCCAATAGGGAATTCAGTCCTAACCTATTCACCCAAAGAATGGTTAGAATATAGAACTTGCTACTGTTACAACAAGCCATGGGTGACAGTATTCAATTTGAAGTTTTTTTTAGAACACAACAAAGGAGGACCAACATATTGACAAGGAAGGAAAGCATAGCATGCAAATACAATTAACAAAAATCATAAAAGTGGATTGCCAATGGTTCTACAGATGTGTAATAATGAAATGCTTGGCTAAGCCAAATGTCCATTAACAGCTAAGTCAGGAGAATTTCCAATTGGGAATATCAAAGTGCCAGAGAAGTTACAAAAACAGAAATTGCTGGAAAAGCTCAGCAGGTCAGGCAGTATCTGTGGAAAGAAGGCAGAATTATTGTTTCAGGTCTAGTGACTCTTCTTCAGAATGGGTCACCGGACTCAAAATGCTAACTTTGCTTTCTCTCCACAGGTTTTCTGATTTCCAACATCTGCAGTTCTTTTGGTTTTTTGACAGTTGTTAGTTTGTGACTACTTTTTTTACAAAGGTTGATGTAAGTAATCTCTCAGAATTACAGATCCAAGCGATTAGGGAAAATGAGGAGTTGAAGAAAATTCATATTGAAAAGAAGGTACAGGTGAAAAAGTTGATAAGTTCTTGGGACCCGATAGTCTAAATTCCAGACATTGCTATAGTGATAGTTGATGCATTAGTAATCATCTTCCAAAATTTCTTACATTCTGGAATGTTTCCTGCATGTTTGATGTTTTCAAATGTCATCTGCTATTTAAAAAAGTAGCAATGGAAAAAAAATGGGCAGTTGCAGAGCCATTGACCTCACATCAATAGTAGCCATTGTAAATAGCTAGAAAGCTAGAAGCTATTGTAAAGGATGTGACAAGTGGACACTTGATTAAATAATCTAATTGGGCACAGCTGGCATAGCTTTATGAATGAAAATCATGTTTGTCAAATTTGGAGTTGTTTTAGGACGTTACTAATAAGGTTGATAAAGGGGTGTCGATAGGTGCAGGCCAATTTGGATTTTCAGAAGACTTTTAATAATGACCCCCACGTAAGATTGGTTAGCAAAAATCACAGGGGATTGTGAAGTAAATGAAGTACTGGTGTGGATTAGCGATTGACTAACAGACAGAAAGCAGAGAGTAAGAATAACTAAGTCAGAGATGTGTTAGCAAACTGTGACTAGCGGGCTCCACAACGATCAATACTTGTGCCCCAGATTTTATAATATTTATTAATGATGTAGATGTGGGAACCAATTGTAATATATCCAAATTTGCAGATAATGCAAAGTTAAGCAGGAATATATGCTCTGAGGAAGATGTAAAATGTTTTCAGAGCATTTGTATAGGCTTAATGATTGGGCAAAACACTACAAATGGAATGTAATGTGGAAAAATGTGAGATTATCCACTGATAAGAAGAACAGGTATACAGAATATTTCTGAAATGTTGAGAGTTTGGATACTATAGATGTACAAAGGGAGCTAGGAGTCTTCATCCATAGGTCATTGAAGGCTAACATACAGGAGAAAAGAAGAAGGCTCATACAATGTTGCAAGAAAATTTGAGTATAGGAGTAGTGAATTCTTGCTTTGGTTAGTAGTCAGATTAGGCAACGTTTGGAGTACCATGTGCACTTTTCATCTCCTTGTCTCAGGAATACTATTATTTCCAAAGACTTGTTCCCAGGATGGCTGTACTGTCCTTTGAAGGGAAATTAGACAAACTGTGCTTGTACTTTCTAGGACTTCAAAGAATGAGAGGTGATATCATTGAAACTTACAAAATTCTTAGAGGGATAGACAGCGCATAGGCAGGTAAGATATTAACTAGGAGGCATAATTTAAAAATAGTGGGAATGACATTTCGGCATGAGATGAGGAGATTTTTGTTTTACTCAGAAGGTGACAAGTCTTTGGAATTTTTTTTGCTCCAAGGTGCTGGGGGTAGCTAAGTCTTTGAGAATGTTTGAAGTAGAGATTGATAATTTTTTTTATTATCAATGTTCAGTTGACCACCTAATCAGTGCATATGGAATGTTCATTAGATAGTTACCCAGCTGATTGAAGACAATCAGATTGAGTTCTTACCTTATTACAATTTCATTTTCGATGTGCCATTAAGCTCTAGATAACATCAATCAGGATAATTAATCAATAGACTATAAAGTATTGATACTCAGATGCGTATTTGGGACTAGAAAACATGGCAAGGGAATCACTTTTTAATTTAGGGTATGGGGGAGTGATAAAATGTGCTCAGTATAATCACAATCTATTTTAAGTCTTTGGCACTGCAACTTTGTTCAAGGCAGTCTGTTTTCACGTTGTATGACTTTATGATTGTATATGTAACTTATGTTGCTATTTCTGTGACCATTAGCATGTTTGCCTTCAAATGGAGAAAATGCCATAATGCAAAGGCTCACTACAGGTGGTTCCTTCTTTTCTCTACATGCTGAACAGATCAGCAACTTCTTTCCCTGCTATGAAGAGCAGTGCTTTAGTAACTTGTTCCCTGGTGCTAACTGCAGAAGTTTCAGATGTTGCCAATCCTTTAAATACTTTAAGTTTGTTGTGGCAATCCTCACTGCTTTGGAGACCACATTCATTTTTTTTGGCCTTCATCCACTCTGACCACAAGAGTTATTGCATATGCAAATGTGTAAGTTTGTAGAATTAAAGTTTGTAGAAATTTTAAGATTTCTATTTCCAGCTGCTTCACACCTGTCTCTGTGGTCATTGGCACCATTTTGCGGGTTTTAGATTACTGCTTCCGATAAGCATCTTTTTTTTCCCTCTGCATTTCTTAACATTTTCAACTTTTGGTGGGACAAGTTCTATAGGCCTTAACTGCTCCCTGGTACTTCAAAGTAGTGGCAAGTCTTCAGATGCACACTTCATTTAAAGCGCCAGCAACTAACTCTACGACAAGGCCTTCACAATGAAAGCCCATCTTCTGCTCATTGGATGCTCAGACACTTTTATTTTCCAATAGAAATCACTTTAAAATAATTGGGGACCATTTTTTGTTCTCATTCTTGGGCCAGAGATGCTGAAGCGATTGACTGTGCTTTCAGTGCTAAAATCAGCTAGAGGTGAACCTGAGGCTTGTTTGTCTATATGGCTCAGTCATGTACCTACTGATTCACTTCTTTGGAATAATAGCATTGGACAAGGTTTAAATGAATTGGTTCATTGTGGAGTTATGAATTTGAGAAATGTACAGAACTTTCTTTGATCTCTCACCAGGCAGCTTGATTTACTATAATACTCCCTCTTGAGCTGAACCCCTGCAATATAGTGGATCTGTGTTTAATCAGCAGCATTATTCCCAGTGAAATAAAACCTTAAGACAGTTGAATTACTTTTAAATAATCAGTTCATTTTTATACTAGGTTGGTCAAATATGTCCAGCCTTAATTTTTTTTATTCGTTGACAGGATGTGGGCATTGCTGAGTGGGTGAGCATTTACTAATATCCCTAATTGCCCACAGGACAGTCAAGAAAGAGCCACATTGCTGTGGATCTGAAGTTCAATGTCAGTTGGACAAGGACATAACATGCCCTTTCGTAAAGGACATTAGTGAACCAGATGGGTTTTTAATGACATTTGACAGGGCTTTGATGGTCATCCTTGGGCTAGGTTTTCAATTCTAGATTTAGAGAGAAATCATATTTCACCATGGTGGGATTCAAACCCATGTTCAGAGATCATTTACTTGGGTTTCTAGTTGGATTACTAGTCCAATACTGTTACCATTATGACACTACCGCCTCATAAACATTTATGTAGAAATGTTCTGTCAACCAATAGACAGTATAATTCATTGAGCCAAAACATGTTTACGTTCTATGGAAACTGCATGGCATCTATCTCACATTGTATCGGGGACATATAGTTTGTTGACTCTTTTGTAGCAGCTTGATAGCAATTAGATCTGGCACAAACTTAAAAACAAAAATTGCTGCAAAAATCTCAGCAGATCTGGCAACCCATTGGGAGAAGGGTTCTGAAGAAGGCTCACTGGATCTGAAAAAACTCAGCAGATCTGGCAACCCGTTGGGAGAAGGGTTCTGAAGAAGGCTCACTGGATCTGAAACATTAACTCTGTTTTCTCTCCACAGATGCTGCCAAACCTGCTGAGATTTTCCTCTGATAATAAAATGTGGGGCTGGATGAACACAGCAGGCCAAGCAGCATCTCAGGAGCACAAAAGCTGACGTTTCGAGCCTAGACCCTTCATCAGAGATTTTCCTCTTTTTGTTTCTGATCTCTGACATCCAAAGTTCTTTGTCTATTTTCCCTTGTCTGGCACAAATGCTGATGATATCAGCAGAAGGCCAATGTCAAAGAGTGTATTGAGGTATTGAAAGTGTCCCAAATCTTCTCTCAGAAAAATAAATTACATTTGGAAAAATCCTTTCGCAAAGCAGAGCATTTTATAGCCAGTTAAGTGCCTTTTGAATTGTAATCACTATTGTCAATGCAGTGAATGCCACAAAGAGCAGTGTGATAATAAGCAGTGAATCTTAGATGTTGATTGAGGTATAAATATAGATCAACTCAACTTCTGAATTCTTCTTTGAAGTAATATTGTGAGCTTTTTTATACCTACCTGACAGGGCAGACAACAACTTTATTTTATATCTCACCATAAGACATCACCTCTAACAATGCAGTACTCCTTCAGTATTGTTTTATTCAGTATTACTAGATTTTGGGTACAAGAAGCTCAAATGAAATTAAATCTACAAACATCTGACTTAGAAGTAAGAGTGGTGGCAACTGAGCCATAATTGTATGGAGGAATCTTCATTTACGTAGTGTCTTTCATGATCTTAAGTTATCTCCAAATGATTTACAGTCAATTAAGCATTTAACAGCACAGTCACTGTTGTGAGAAGACAAACACAGCAGTCATTTGCCGCAGCAATGGACCAAATAACCGCATATGGCATTTATGGTGGTATTACGTTATACACGATGAAGAATGACGTTATTCTGAAGTGATTTGTTACTTAGAAAAGAACCAACTTCTATGTTCAGATAGTTACAGATTGCCTGGAGGTGTCTTGGCAGGTGCCCTGTTTTCTTTGATAGCTTCATTTTACTTGAATGATACATTGCTGTGAGGAAAGCCCTCACATCACTCTTTGGATCATTGTTTTCCATTACCCAAAATATATTGGATTTCATCCAGGAATTTCTGGTTCAGAAAAAACTGTGCGTCAACATCAATATGTGGAACAGTCATAAATAATAAGAAATGTGGATATGGAGCAGATGAGTGGCTGTTTCTTATCAAAGAGTCTTGCCATTATGGAAAAAGTATTCCTTTAGTTGTGAAATCCATTCAAGAATTCAAAACATTTCAGAAGGAATCTTGCCTTCACGACTCGTCTTGGGGGGAGATTTATTGAGCGAGGGTCATTTTTATTGATGATCTCTTGATATTAAAATCATTTTTCAAAATAAGCGCAGGGAGTTTTAATTAAGCTCTGCAATTTTTCTTTGTTTTCTATGATGCCAACCATCTTACAGTGGCTGTCTGCTCAAAACATTCGAAAGTTGGCTTTCGAATGTTATCAATATAAAAAATTTAACCAAACTGTTCACATACGTCATGATATACTCCTGGGACAGGTAGGACTTGAATCTTGGCCTCCTGGGCCAGAGATAGGGATTTTACTTCGATACCACAATTGCATAGTGATTGTACAATTACAGGTGTATTTGATAATGTGGGTCTTGACTACTATCCAATCTAATACCTCTCTCCAGTAAGCCTGTTCCATTACATCATCAGAGAACATAATTTGTCTAATACTTACCTGCAATTGTTTTTTCAACTTTCTGTATTTAAGTGGAGATTTGATACATTGTTAATGATACACTCCCAAGCCCTGAAGGGTGTGGGCTTCAGCAAGTAATTTGGGAGGATTATGTGTGATGTCATCGAGGCACTTCTCAATATCAAGACCAAAAAGCCACATTCGATAACCACTACACAGACGATGAGATGGAAATTTCACCGGGGAATGATGGGAGGACTATTAGCAGGGATTATTTTTCATTACCACCCTCATTAGTATCTAATTTCACCACAGCAATAAGCAGATCCCCATTCTCTCACTCACTAGAGAGAAATTTCTGACATGGATGGTTGAATGGGTACAGGGTGACTCAAGACAGCTTCTTGTTTCTCTAGATCTCTATTTTGGAAAACCCCAACTCAGGGCATACTCCATAGGCAGTGGCCTCATGCACACCATGTCCACAAACATTGCATTTGACATGTACTAGCCTTGGTTTCTCACATAACACATCTCTGCTCCACTTACTAAATAATAACAAAAGAACTGAGGATGCTGTAAATCAGAAACAAGGACAGAAATTGTTGGAAAGCCTCAGCTGGTCTGGCAGGATCTGCAAAGTGAAATCTGAGTTAATGTTTTGGGTCCGGTTACCTTTCCTTAGAACTGAGCCAATTCTGAGGAAGGGTCACCTGACCTGAAACATTAACTCTGGTTTCTCTTCACAAATGCTGCAAGACCTTGCTGAACATTTCTAGCAACTTCTGTGTCTGTTTCTGCTCTGCTTTCACTATGCTTCTACACTTTAATTTTTTGGGGTGCACAAGCACCTTTCATTGCGATACTGCCAAAGGATACTTTGTGCACAGGAACAAGCACCTAGCTCACTGACTGGGGCAGGAAGTGTCCTAGATTTCTCACTTGCTTCCTTGGCGCATACTCAATTTATGCCAACTTGGATGCTCACAGAATTCCTGTCTTGCCTCGCCTTGCATTGATTGTCTTGCCTTTTTAAGCCCTGTCCATCCAGATCAAACACTGCAGCATTTTTTGCAATCCTGCTCAATTCAGATACCATTCTGTACTTTTATTCCTCCATGGTCCCAAAGCTCATCGTGCTTTTGTTTTACATTGCTGTTTAGTACAGATGGAAAACTAGACTGTTTGTCTTAATTGTTAGCAGTCATCAGTCAAGAGGGTGGTCAGTTTATTGAATGGCATCATCCTACCTCAATGTCATATCTACGGCATATGCTAACAGCCTATGTGGCAAACCCAATGAATTTGCAGCAATGAATGGCCAAAGGCAGTTGTGTACAGTCAAGTCCATGTGAGTTATAACAGTTGGTATATCAGATCTGATTCAATGCATTTGTTGATGGAATCTCCAGATGAATATTAAGGCTCCAAGAATTCCCTGGCTGTCCTTTGTTTGGCTTGTCCTATGATAGTAGTTCTTCACTCAAACCCCGATGAGATCAGGCTGGCAAGGTTTGCTGTCATCATCTCCTCTGCTGGTCCTAAAGGAAATGGGCAGTTTGCCCCGTGCACCCATTAGACAATAAGGCATAAGAACAGAAACAGGCAATTCAGCCCATTGAGTCTGCTCCACTATCCAATAAGATCGTGTCTGATCTGATGACACACAACTCCAACTTTCAATGTTTTTCCCATAACCCTAAATTCCCCTGTTGGTGAATCTCAATCATTAATACACTTTATGAACCAGCCCCTACAAACTGGCATAGTTAAGAATATTGTGGATTCACTGCCTTCTGAGAAGAAACTCCTCCTCTTCTCTGTCTTGAGTGGGTGGTCCCTTGGTGCAAGTTTATGCCCTTTTATTATAGGACTCTCTTAAAAATGTTTCAATAATATCACTTCTCTAAAGACCAGTGAACAGTGGCCCATTCTGCTCAACTTCTCTTTGTAGCAAATCCCTCCATATCCAGGATCAATCTTGTGAACCTTCTCTAGACTGCCTCCAATCCGAGCAATTTTTCTTTCAATGAAGAGACAAAACTGTTCAAGTTGTGATCTGACTAGCACCTTATACAGTTTTGGTAAAACTTCCCTATTTCTATGCCCAATTCCCTTTCAAATAAAGACCAACACTCCATTTTCCTTCCCATTACCTGCTGAATTTATATGCTAGCCTTCGGTAGTTTATGCACAAAGCCTTCCAAATCCATCTGTGCTGCAGCGTTTTTGTGCTTCTGCTCCATTCAGATACTATTCTGTACTTTTATTCCTCCATGGTCCAAAGATGAGCAGGTTAGGTGGATTAGCCATGGGAAATTCAGGCTTACAGGGATAGGGTAAGGAGGTGGGATGCTCTTCAGAGGTCAGTGTGAACTTGATGGACTGAATGGCCTGCTTCCACAATGTAGGGATTTCCCCTTCATGAAGCCATGCTGACTTTTTTTGATGATATATGCATTTCTAAATGCGTTACATTCTTTTATAATAGACTTGAACATTTTCTCTATAACATATGTCATTCGATCTGGCCTGTAGTTATTTTTCTCCAGTTATTTGTTATCTGTTACCTTTATTTGCATCCTACACTTTTTGAATAAGAGTATTACACTGGCAGTTTTCCAATTCTCTGGTGCTTTTCCAGAATCCAAGGATTCCTGAAAGATCATTACTAGTGAATCCACTATTTCTATCAAACTTCTTTTAACATCCTATGATGCATTCCATCAGGACTTATTGGTCTTTAGTTCCATTAGTTTCCCAAGTAATTTTTCTTAAGTGTTAGTTATTGTTTCTTTGGCACTTGATAAGTTTATATTTTTGGGATGTTATTAGTGCTCTCTCCGGTGATGACTGATGTAAAGTATTTATTCAACTCCTTTGCCATTCCTTGATTCCCCATTATTATTTTCCCATTCCCCTTTCCCCTTGTCCTCAAGGATCTACACTATGGCATTTTAGTTTTCCCTTACCTAACGTGTTTGGAGCAAATGCATGACAGCTCTGACTGATTTGCTTCATAGCACCAGGGACCCGAGTTCAATTCTATCCTTGGGTGACTCTCTGTATAGAGTTTGCACATTCTTCCCATGTTTGCATGGGTTTCCTTTGCATGCTCTGATTTCCTTCCACTGTCCCAAGATGTGCAGGTTAAGTGGATTGGCTATCCTAAATTGCCCATTGTATTCAGGGATATGCAGGTTAGGTGGATCGGCCATGAGAAATGCTGGTTTGCAGAGATTGGCTTGGATCTGGGTGGGATGCTCTTCAGACTGTCAATTTGGACTTGATGGGCCTAATAGCCTACTTCCACATTGTAGGGATTCTATGGTTCCATGACCAGGCAGCAGCATTTTAATTTATAGTGTCGGTGAGTTCCAAAATGCAGTATTAAAGTATAGAACTGTATTATAAGTGAACCTGAGTTGTGCCTTAATGATATAGTGGGGTTATACTTTGACAATGCCACCTTCCATGGACACAGGCCATAAGCATTCGCTGCCCATAGATCATGCTCTGAGATGTTGGTGAATCCTAGCCAAGGTAGATTCGTAAAGAACATAACGTCAAATTGTACCTGCTAGGTACCTGCTCTGACTTTACATAAAACATAAAACAAAGAACAATACAATGCAGAACAGGACCTTTAGCCCTCCATGTTGCGCCAACCTGTGAACTAATCCAAGCCCATCCCCCTACACTATCCCATCATCATCCATCTGCTTATCCAAGGACTGCTTAAATGCCCCTAATGTGGCTGGGTTAACTACATTGGCAGGCAGGATGTTCCACGCCCTTACCACTCTCTGAGTAAAGAACCTGCCTCTGACATTTGTCTTAAATCTATCACCGCTCAATTTGTAGTTATGCCCCCTCGTACAAGCTGACGTCATCATCTTCAGAAAAAGACTCTCACTGTCCACCCTATCTAATCCTCTGATCATCTTGTATGTCTCTATTAAATCCCCTCTTAGCCTCCTTCTCTCCGGTGAGAACAGACCCAAGTTCCTCAACCTTTCTTCGTAAGTCCTGCACTCCAGACCAGGCAACAGCCTGGTAAATCTCCTTTGCACCTTTTCCAATGCTTCCACATCCTTCTTGTAATGGGGTGACCAGAACTGTATGCAATATTCCAAGTGAGGCCACACTAGCGTTTTGTACAGTTGCAGCATGACATCACGGCTCCGGAACTCAATCACTCTACCAATAAAACCTAACACACCGTAATCCTTCTTAACAGCACTATCAACCTGGGTGGCAACTTTCAGGGATCTATGTACATGGACACCAAAATCCCTCTGCACATCCACACTACAAAGAATCTTTCCATTGACCCAGTATTCTACCTTCCTATTATTCTTCCCAAAGTGAATCACCTCACATTTATCTGCATTGAACTCCATTTGCCACCTTTCAGCCCAATTCTGCAGTTTATCCAAGTCTCCCTGCAACCTGCAACATTCTTCCACACTGTCCACCACTCCACTGACTTTAGTGTCATCTGCAAACTTACTAACCCATCCCGCTATGCCTGCGCCCAAGTCATTTATAAAACTGACAAACAGCAGTGGTCCTAAAACAGATCCTTGAGGCACACCACTGGTAACTGGACTCCAGGCTGAATATTTTCCATCAACCACCACTCGTTGCGTTCTTACAGAAAGCCAGTTTCTCATCCAAACTGCTAAATCTCCCTCAAACCCATGCCTCTGTATTTTCTCCAATAGCCTACCATGTAGAAACTTATCAAAGGCTTTATTAGAGTCCATGTACACTACGTCAAGTGCCCTACCCTCATCCACATGCTTGGTCACCTTCCCAAAAAACTCAGTGAGGTTTGTGAGACATGACCTGCCCTTGACGAATCCATGTTGACTATCTCCAATCAAGTTGTTGCTTGCTAGATGATTATAAATCCTATCTCTTATAATCCTTTCCAAAACTTTTCCTACAACAGACATAAGGCTCACAGGTCTATAATTACCTGGGTCATCCCTACTGCCCTTCTTGAACAAGGGCACAACATTTGCAATCCTCCAGTCCTCTGGTACTAAACTTGGAGACAATGAGGACTCAAAGATCAAGGCCAAAAGCTCCGCCACCTCCTCCCTATCTTCTCAGAGAATCCTCGGACTTTCATGTAAGGAATTGGCACTAACTAGTTTCCTTCCATTAACTGGGAAAATAGTAACTTGCAGAGTTTTTTAAATAGGGAGATAAAAAGGAGATACAACTGCCTGCAACTAACATATACATGATCCATGAATTCCAGTAACACAAAATTAGCAGTTTAACAGGGATAATGGGAACTGACTGACCTCAATCTACAATTGCAAGGAATGTTGCTAACAGCAACTTACATTAATGAGGTGAGATGTGGTAATAATGAGTGTTGATGCATGACAATAGGTATCTTGCTGCTCACTAATGTGATTTTCCTCTGTTATGTGGAAAATTGAACATTTTTCTCAACTGTCCCAAATCTCAATTTCCATTTTTGCTGTATTTTCCTAACTGTCTTGCCACAACCCACGTCGTTCAGAGGCTGGGATAATTTCATCTCTGGTTTCACTTAATATGAGAATGATTGATCAATTTCATACTGGAGGTGACATTAAGGGATGGCAATGATAATTGCCTTGAAAATACAAACAAAGTTGTCACTTTGGAAATCTAATGTGTGTAATTATCAATGTTTGTCTATTTCAGTATAAAAGGATTAGTTTCAAAATCCCACAAACTTTACTTTTTAAAGGCCCAGTTTTCCCATCTTGGCAATACAAAGTCGACACAGTTTTCATTTGAGTTTTAGAATGGTTCACAATTTATGGAGCTAAATGCACATAATTTTCTGAAATCAATTCATTAACAAAATCACTAACGTCTTCCTGCATAAATTGACCCTCATGTAGAGAGACATGTAACATCTACCATGTAACAACAATTCATTAAGAACTCCTGTTGCACTTAAAGACTTGCTGATTTTTTTTAGTTCTTTACCAACAATTGGTGATCTAAATGAAGTAGCAGAAGACAGAGAAAGAGATTCATTGAAAGGTTTGGCATTTTCAAAGCTCTCTGAATGATTTTGTAGAACTATAAAAATTGTGCATACTCCAGGTCTGACAGCCTTCTTAAATATTCTGAAGTTGTGTTATTGTGTTGGTTATGATCACTCTTTGTGTTTAAAAGCTCAGTTTTGTGTTCTTGCCTCAAAATTAAACAGGGAGTTTCAGACTTCTCACCCAAAATGCTGTAAGTTTGCAAAGGTGGAACGATTTCACTTGTAATGATTTCCTTATAAACTTCAATAATTTTAATATAATAACAAAGTAATGCCATTAAAACAGGAATGCTAAGATTGGTTATCTTTAAATGAGCGTAATATTTGGCATGCATTTACGACAACACAAAGTTTTAGTTTCAGCATGATAAGTTAATCCCAGAGTGTAGTTTCTTTATAAATCAGGTTGGGCAAAACAACATTGTTTCCAATTGTATAAATGACTTGCTTTCAGCACTAATTTTACACTTATTTTTATCACGGTTGAACAGCACTGTAAACTAGTGAGGATTAAAGCTGTAAGATGATTAGGCTGGTTGATGAATGATAATTTATACAGTGCTTGGATTGGAGTGTATTATTTAAACCACATGTGACTTCAGGACTAAGTTTGGAAACTTATTTTGAAGTCTGTTACAAGAAACCATAAATAAAGAAAAAGAAGGCACTGATTTACTGAGACCAAAATAAAATAGTATCAGAGATAATGGGAACTGCAGATGCTGGAGAATTCCAAGATAATAAAATGTGAGGCTGGATGAACACAGCAGGCCAAGCAGCATCTCAGGAGCACAAGGTGGACTGGTTTTGGGATGCAGTGGGTGGGGGGGAAGAGCTGGGCTGGTTGTGTGGTGCAGTGGGGGGAGGGGATGAACTGGGCTGGTTTAGGGATGCAGTGGGGGAAGGGGAGATTTTGAAACTGGTGAAGTCCACATTGATACCATATGGCTGCAGGGTTCCCAGGCGGAATATGAGTTGCTGTTCCTGCAACCTTCGGGTGGCATCATTGTGGCAGTGCAGGAGGCCCATGATGGACATGTCATCAAGAGAATGGGAGGGGGAGTGGAAATGGTTTGCGACTGGGAGGTGCAGTTGTTTGTTGCGAACTGAGCGGAGGTGTTCTGCAAAGCGGTCCCCAAGCCTCCGCTTGGTTTCCCCAATGTAGCCGGTGCGGCTTTCTCTACATTGGGGAAACCAAGCGGAGGCTTGGGGACCGCTTTGCAGAACACCTCCGCTCAGTTCGCAACAAACAACTGCACCTCCCAGTCGCAAACCATTTCCACTCCCCCTCCCATTCTCTTGATGACATGTCCATCATGGGCCTCCTGCACTGCCACAATGATGCCACCCGAAGGTTGCAGGAACAGCAACTCATATTCCGCCTGGGAACCCTGCAGCCATATGGTATCAATGTGGACTTCACCAGTTTCAAAATCTCCCCTTCCCCCACTGCATCCCTAAACCAGCCCAGTTCATCCCCTCCCCCCACTGCACCACACAACCAGCCCAGCTCTTCCCCCCCACCCACTGCATCCCAAAACCAGTCCAACCTGTCTCTGCCTCCCTAACCGGTTCGTCCTCTCACCCATCCCTTCCTCCCACCCCAAGCCGCACCCCCAGCTACCTACTAACCTCATCCCACCTCCTTGACCTGTCCGTCTTCCCTGGACTGACCTATCCCCTCCCTACCTCCCCACCCACACCTTCTCCACCTATCTTCTTTACTCTCCATCTTCGGTCCGCCTCCCCCTCTCTCCCTATTTATTCCAGTTCCCTCCCCCCATCCCCCTCTCTGATGAAGGGTCTAGGCCCGAAACGTCAGCTTTTGTGCTCCTGAGATGCTGCTTGGCCTGCTGTGTTCATCCAGCCTCACATTTTATTATCTTGGAATCTCCAGCATCTGCAGTTCCCATTATCTCAGAAACGGAGATGCTTCTGTGTAGAATACGGAAAAAAAATGTGTAGGCAAAGCTTGTTCATGTTGAGGAGGCCGAGAAATGGTTTGCCTTGATTAGCTTCATACTGAATGTAGATCATCACTTCCCAAATCTTCCCACTGTGTGATCCTACTTCAAGGTGTGAAATTGTTGTGATCCATTAATGAAAATGGGGAGAATTAAGGGTGGAAGGAGGTGTGAGAGTAGAAGTCTGTTCGAGTAGGAGCACATTGTAATAAGTCAGTCTGAGCATCATGGTAGTTATTGCTGCCTCAGAGATTGCAAACCTCAAGTTTCAGTTTGTGACCGATTTAGGATCCCAATCCGAACTTCGGGAAACCCCCAATACAGATCATTTCAACATTACAACATTTCCATTTTGCTTTGCTTGTGGAAAATTAGCTTTCTCAAGCACAAATTAAGTCAGATGCAGGAAGGTCAGATCTGAGAAAAGAAAGGCAGGCTAATGTTTTAGATGAAATTTTGTGTTTGATTTTGGAGACACACAATACAACCTTTTCTTTCACCTCTCAGATTAGGTTTATTCCTAATGGGGCATGGGCCATGTAAAACTGTCAACAATGTTTATAAATTGTGAAACCTCTAAGGATAAATATTTTCTGATCTGTAAGTTTCACACTGTGACTGCTCTTCTGAAATTTGGGCCAAAGCAAATACAGCTAACCTCAAAAGTGACACCAAAGTAGCAAGCTTCCCACTACAACTACAGATGCTGTCAGCAGTTATGAATGAATCGAAGGAAAACTAGGTGAAGAGTAGTTGTCAGCTATCTGATATATGTTCCCAGCAGGTGAGGCTTCCTGTTCAGACCACAGCAAAAAAAATTATACTATTGGGGCCAATACACTCGCATTTTCCAGCATCAACATCTCATGTTGCTGAACACACTTGATTTAATTATATAATTAATAGTATTACAGCACAGTTGCTAAGTGGTACTGTACAAATAACATTATCTTAAATGCGCGGGATAAACAAGGTCGTTTCTAGTATATTTGTTTTCTGAAAGGTAAGTAAAAGATATTCATTATCTTATCAAATAGCTTTACAAGCCTATCTTTTGCTGAGGAAAAGGCATTTCTTCAGATTCATGAAACAAACACAACGACACAGATTGGTATTATTTTGACATTCCCTAAATGATAGACGATCTGTGGAACAAATTATTTAATCACCTGCATTAAATAATGTGAACAGCTTAAGCACTGTGGAATTATTAGAATTCACAATGATTTATAATCTCGTGGCTGGCCATTTAAATGCCATTCATTGTAATATAATGTGTTGTACTTCTGATATAAATTATAGCTGGCTTCTGCTAATACTGCAAAACTCTTCAACTTCCCCAAAAGACACCTCTTAGGAATTTTCTAGTTTTTATAAATGAAATTCTTCGCAGGGCAGCAAAGAAATGTCTAGACTTGCAGAAGATTATTTGAGTTTACAACTTTTGACCATAAAGGGACAAAAGGAAAACCTGCAAATACTTAGAGGCTTCAACAAAAGGTGGAACAAAGAGAAAATGACTCGGAAGATTAGCAATTTCTGACACATTATGCAAATTTGAAATGTAAACCTAAATGATCAATCAGCCAGATTGTTAATTTTAATTCATTCACTGTCAGAAATGTCAAAAAACTTTGGTTTTCTGGTCCACACAATATTAATAAATTTTAAGAACAAAAATTGTTGGCTTTGTTCAGTAACATCACTGAATAAAATGCTGCTGATTGCATTTATATTCCAATGTTAAAAACCACAACACTTTTGAATTCAGATAAAATTTTTTGGGCCATGCATTGACTCGGAACCTACACTTGGAGGGAACACTTTGAACTGAGTTGTCACCCTGCCTTCTACGAGCAATTTCTTCTAGCTTGGAATCTTCTGGGAAAATGTTATACTAAATATGCTCAGAGATAATGGGAACTGCAGATGCTGGAGAATCCGAGATAACGAAGTGTGTAGCTGGATGAACGCAGCAGGCCCAGCAGCATCTTAGGAGCACAAAAGCTGATGTTTGGCTCTAGATCCTTCATCAGAAAAGGGGGATGGGGAGAGGATTCTGAAATAAATAGGGAGAGAGGGGGAGATGGTCCGAAGATGGATAGAGGAGAAGATAGGTGGAGAGGAGAGTATAGGTGGGGAGGTTGGGAGGGGATAGGCCAGTCCAGGGAGGACGGACAGGCCAAGGGGTTGGGATGAGGTTAGTAGGTAGGAAATGGAGGTGCGGCTTGAGGTGGGAGGAGGGGATAGGTGAGAGGAAGAACAGGTTAGGGAGGCGGGGATGAGCTGGGCTGGTTTTGGGATGTAGTGGTGGGAGGGGAGATTTTGAATCTGGTGAAATCCACATTGATACCATTGGGCTGCAGGGTTCCCAAGCGGAATACGAGTTGCTGTTCCTGCAACCTTCGGGTGGCATCATTATGGCACTGCAGGAGGCCCAGGATGGACATGTCGTTTAAGAAATGGGAGGAGGAGTTGAAATGGTTCACGACTGGGAGGTGCAGTTGTTTATTGCGAACCGAATGTAGGTGTTCTGCAAAGCGGTCCCCAAGCCTCCGAAGCGTCAGCTTTTGTGCTCCTAAGATGCTGCTTGGCCTACTGTGTTCAGCCAGCTCCGCACTTTGTTATCTCTTACTTATATATGCTCCATGAAATGATTGCATGTAGTGTTGCAACATGGGTTGCAGCAGCTTGTGATACCTCACACACCTAAATTCCCAAGCTGCGCTTCACCAATGTCAATATACAATAGACAATAGGTGCAGGAGTAGGCCATTTGGCCCTTTGAGCCAACACCACCATTCATTATGATCATGGCTGATCATCCACAATCAGTATCCTGTTCCTGCCTTATCCTCATAACCCTTGATTCCACTATCTTTAAGAGCTCCATCCATCTCTTTCTTGAAATTATCCAGAGACTTGGCCTCCACTGCCTTTTGGGGCAGTGCATTCCATATATCCACCACTCTCTGAGTGAAAAAGTTTTTCCTCAACTCTGTTCTAAATGGCCTACCCCTTATTTTTAAATTGTGTCCTCTGGTTCTAGACTCACCCATCAGTGGAAACATGTTTCCTGCCTCCAGACTGTCCAATCCTTAATAATCTTATACGTCTCAATCAGATCCCCTCTCATCCTTCTAAACTCAAGTGTATACAAGCCCAGTCACTCCAATCTTTCAACATATGATAGGCCCGCCATTCTAGGAATTAACCTCGTGAACCTACACTGTACTACTTCAATAGCCAGAATGCCCTTCCTCAAATTTGGAGACCAAAACTGCACACAATACTCCAGGTGTGGTCTCACCAGGGCCCTGTACAGCTGCAGAAGGGCCTCTTTGCTCCTACACTCAATTCCTCTTGTTATGAAGGCCAGCATTCTATTAGCTTTCTTCACTGCCTGCTGTACCTGCATTCTTGCTTTCATTGACTGATGCACAAGAACACTGAGATCTCATTGTACTTTTCCTTTACCTCGCTTGACTCCATTCAAATAGTAATCTGCCTTCCTGTTCTTGCCACCAGAGTGGATAACCTCACATTTATCCACATTAAACTGCATCTGCCATGCATCTGTCCACTCACCTAGCTTGTCCAATTCACCCTGTATTCTCATAACACCCTCCTCACATTTCACACTGCCACCCAGCTTTGTGTCATCAGCAAATTTGCTAATATTACTTTTACTGCCTTCATCTGTATCATTAATGTATCTTGTAAACAGCTGGGGTCCCAGCACCAAGCCTTGTGGTACCCCACTGGTCACCGCCTGCCGTTCCGAAAGGGACCCGTTTATCATTACTTTTTGCTTCCTGTCAGCCAGCCAATTTTCAATCCAAGTCAGCATTTTTCCCCCAATACCATGTGCCCTAATTTTGCTCACTAATCTCCTATGTGGGACTTTATCAAAAGCTTTCTGAAAGTCCAGGTACACTACATCCACTGGTTCTCCCTTGTCCATCTTCATTGTTACACCCTCAAAAAATTCCAGAAGATTAGTCAAGCATAATTTCCACTTTGTAAATCCATGCTGACTCTGACCTATCTTGTCACTGCTATGCCTGTCCACCAGCCACAAGCAAAGTCTGGGAGCTTATGAACAATGATGGTGGAGAATATCAGAAGTAAATACATCCTTCATTTACTCCCTTGCATTTTCTAATTGCCTATTACAGGGTTATGTTCGTACAAGCATTAAAGTATATCATTTAAATTCCCTTCATGCAATTTGATGAAACATGGCATGGACAGACCCAAATGGAACAAGTGGGAATGTGAATTAAAGGAAGAATTGTTGCTTTCAATAACTGAGGTCAAAAATCACACGACACCAGTTTATAGTCCAGTGATAATGGGAACTGCAGATGCTGGAGAATCCATGATAACAAAGTCTAGGCCCGAAACGTCAGCTTTTGTGCTCCTGAGATGCTGCCTGGCCTGCTGTGTTCATGCAGCTCCACACTTTGTTAACCAGGTTATAGTCCAACATGTTTATTTCAAGACAGGTGTCAGTGAGAGAGGGTCTGGGTGAGAATATGAATGTGTGT
Source organism: Stegostoma tigrinum (assembly GCF_030684315.1). Lineage (NCBI taxonomy): Eukaryota > Metazoa > Chordata > Chondrichthyes > Orectolobiformes > Stegostomatidae > Stegostoma > Stegostoma tigrinum. Next base: position 17,385,093 of record NC_081385.1, read on the forward strand.
GTGTGTGTGTGTGTGTTTGTATGAGACATTGTGTGTGTATGTGTGCCTGTGTGAGAATGTACAGTGTGGTGGGGTCACCTGTAGTGCAACATGAATATAATATCCTTGTTGATGCCATCCTCATGGGTAACAAACGGCCTCAACCAGGAGGGTTCATGTCGCACTGCAGGTGACCCCACCACACTCTACACTCACACACACACACACACACACACACACACACACACACACACACACACACACACACACACACACACACACACACACACCTGTAGGGTGAATTTGTATTTGCAGATTTCTAACTGCAGATACATTCTATTTTGATCAAAAAGCACACAATTTGTAGACAGCCTATGTGGCATTTTGGAAATTCCTACATTGGAAATGAAACCAGTCTGACTCTAGGTTGATACACAGCCAGGTAATATTGTCTGGCCTGGGTAGTCACCTCTGCCAAACTGAGGGACTTGATAAAATCCTTACTTATCCTGGGTCAGTGATTGGAAAGAAATTCAGGAATTTGCACATTAATCCTTGTTGACTGATTAAAGATTAAATAGTCATTTTAGGCTTGTTCAACACCATATCAGTTCTATGACACTTTGATGTTTTGCTTATAAATTCTATGTCTGATGCCACCTCTCTCACCATAACCTGGTATTGTGTGATTATTGACCTTGTCTACCGCAGTCCAAGCCAGCATCTCCACATCATTAATAACTGAGTACGTGTCTCTGATCAATCACCTTTCCATGAATATGCTGGATTAAGACATCTACTCATTTTGCAGTTACTGTATAAATTTTCTAAATGTTTATTTTTTCAGTAGTTTACAGAAATTTTTAAAAACACATCGAAGCTCTTATGTAATTGTCATATGGCCATGAGGTGTTAACACTGCCAACATATGAATGAGCTATTAGTTGCCACCACTCTCCTGTTCTGACTGGGGCAGTCGGGCTTGCTTATTCTAAAATAGTAGAGAAAAACTGTCAGGTAGTGAAACAAGAAGCTGTTTTCCTAAGCAAGGTGTAGTTTATTGCACTATAGCATTCAGGGGCAAGTAATAACAGTAAGATAGGCATTGTTCCTAAGACTATTAACATGACAACGATAACAGATTTGTCTCCTTTGTGATTACATTTATTACTATCTCATTTCCCCTCAAATTCTCAAACTTCATAAATACAGGCTGTCAGGAGGTTTCACAATTCTTACAGAATGTATGTGCATTGCACTTGGAAAACTGGCAGATCTTTGCCGTGATTCTGTTCTTGACACTACGAGGTCTATAAAGTTTCTCTCCACCAGAGAACCTTTTATCTCTTAGATGTCCTTTGCAGATGTCCTGCTTGAACAGGAATTAGGACCAGACTGGCTGCTGCTGGAGCTCTATCCCGAATAGTTTCAAGGGTGTACCCACACCACATGAACAGCAAGGGTTTAAGAACGCAGCTCACTGTCACCTTACCGAAGTCAATTAGGGATGAGCAATAAGTGCTTGCCTAAACAGCAGTGCCTATATCTTGCAAGTGAATAGACAAAAGACAGCCTCCTTGAATGGTAACTCTTCCTTATACCCCTGACTGAATCCAGCCATGACAGGATGATGCCACTTAAGAGCTTCAGGGTAGGAAAGCAGCCCACAATCCCATCCACCTGGAAACAGAGAGAGGTAGAAACATTGTGGAATCTACAGCCCAAACAATTCCACCTGATTTCCTTCCCCACTGCCTTTTACTCAGGGAGAAAGAGCATTAATACTGCCCAATGTTTCAGGTTATCTATCCTTCATCAGACTTCTCAGGGAAGGAGACTAGATTATGTTATTGATAGAGTATTGTTTCTCTACAATGCATCATGCAGGACAGAGAACTGCGTCAAGTGTTTCCCAGTCATTTCACAGAGACCTTTCAACTAGCAAGAGAGATTAAAGAATGTTGAATTGGAATTTCAATCCCTAGATGTGAAGAGAAGATATTCTAATCTATTTTCTCGTAAATATTTCTTTATGTAAGATGTTTCATCCAAATCTTTTAAATGTACAGCATTTGTGTTAATTGTGATTTAAATAATTAATGGATTACAGAAATGCCAATCTCAATTAACTAAAATAGTTTAGAAAACAAATGTCATTATGGGATTAATTATTGTCTCTTTAATTCCTATACTGCCCACTGAAGACAGTAATGAAACATGGATGATTCATCCTCCTCCACTATGCTATAATTTCACCCTTATGATACCAGAAATAAAATACAAGTAATTCCACTTCCAACTCTGCCTGTGCTCCAGATGTTGAGCCCACCAACACCAGTAAAGACAAGGATTACATTTTCCATTGCCAGATGTCAGGAATCATGTGTATTCTTCTCTGAGTTTATGTTGTTAAATGGGTATACAATAGTCTCTTGACAATCTTGTTGACCCTATTACAACTGTTTGAACAGACGAAGGAAAGGAATCTAACTTGATCAAAAAGCAGAATACTGCAGACGCTGGAAATCTCAAATAAAAGCAAAAAATCCTGAAAATACTCAGCAGGTTATAGCAGCAGTAGTGAAGAAAGGAATAAAGTTAATGCTTCAGGTCTGTGTCAATTTGTCAGAACTCAATAGTTGGGTGCCTTTGTTACAATCTAACCTGATCCCTGGTTGACAAGTGCTGGAAATTTAGAAAGCCTGCAAGTGGCCTTGAATTTATGAAAAAGGGTTCTTATAAATGGACTAAACCAAATCCCAATCAAAATAATTAATGTTGATTTACATTAATGAATCATTAATTGTAAACCTCCGTTCATTTCAGGTTTTGAAATCTTTTGCATGCTCTCACAAGAGATTGAAACTGTCTAACCACTGTGCACATGGACTGAAGTCTAATCATACTTGCAGTAAGAAAAATACATTTTGTTTTAAATAGAAAAAGAGACCATGTAGAATAATACAAATTCAACAGAACACTTGTCAATCTTTCCGTCTCATGGGAAAGGCCACGGCCCTTGGCTCTCATTATGGTCTAGAGCTGATTCCTGCCGGAATCAGGCAGAAATGAGAAATGAGTTCAAGACATACAAGCTGTTTGGAACAGCCTGCAGCTTCAAGGTGCATGTCTCCGGACATGATTTCTCCTCCCTATCTCTAGAACAGACATTGCCAAATTGGAAACTATTACTAATTCACTGGATGTGTTTTAATTTCCTCAGTATTTTTCCTTAGTCCTTTGGTAGAAAAATAAATGTTGCAAACAATGTGAACATTTGACCTTTTCCAATTGCACAGCTGTTTCTGGATTGACAAGAGTCCCTGACAAAAGTGTTTCTACTTGAATATTCTTTAATCAATTGAGGATAATGTCGTGCTTACCAAGATGACCAATATTAACGCTAATGATAAGAACCAGGAGTCAAATTTACTCCTGTCAATCATTGCAATCATAAACTTCACAAGGGAACGATATTAAACTTTCTTGCTGTTTACTGTTTTACCTTCTTCCCAACAGAACCATCTCCACCATCTTCTACCCAGCTATCTGGTTTTGGCAACTGACTTCTTAGCTAGGCAATTTTCTTTAATTTCCAACAGTGTTCCATATATTCCAAAGGGAAAGCAGTCAACTGGAGTTCCATAAGTTTGGGGACATAAAGTAGAGGACATAATGAGACAAAAAGTGTGTGATAATATATATAAAATATAATTAATGCCAGAGCTTGAATGAGTAGCATGCGAGCATTTGTCTGTTTGCTAGAGGATACCTAGTAATGAACATGTCAATCTTCCTGCAATAGAGATAATAGGAACTGCTGGAGAATCTGAGATAACAATTTGTAGAGCTGGAAGAACATAGCAGGTCAAGCAGCATCAGAGGAGTGGGAAGGCTGATGTTTCAGGCCTAGACCCTTCTTCAGAAAATTTCAGAATTCTTCAGAATTTCTGAAGTGGGGTCTAGGCCCAAAACATTAGCCTTCCTGCTCCTCTGATGCTGCTTGGCCTGCTGTGTTCATCCAGCTCTATACCTTGTTATCTCAATCTTCCTGCAACCATTATTTTAAACCAGAATGTGTCAGAGTGTTAGTGATTGGTCATAAGTTCATGAGGTGTAGGAGCAGAAGGAGGATATTCAGTCTATTGAGACTGCTTTGCCATTCAAAAGATCATGACTGATTTGATAATCCACAACTCTATTTTCCTGCCTTAGCCCATAACCCTTGATTCGCGTACTGATTAAAAATCTGTCCATCTCAACCTTGAACATAATCAATGACCAGCTTGTCAATCCTCTGTGGCAAGGAAAATCGATAGATTCACTACAAATTAAGAGAAATAATTTCTCCTCATCCTCATTTTAACTTGATGATCCCTTACTTGCTGATCCTAGACTCTCACATTTTGCATCAGTATTTACAAGTAAAAGATAGCCAGGTGGAAGACCTGAAGAAATTAATACTGGATTGGGAACAGTGTTTGAATGAAATTAGTATAAATAAAACATCGGTAAGGAGGAAATTAATGGACTCAAACAGTGAGAAATACCCAGGACCTGACTGTTTCCAGCCAAGAGTTTAAACGTAAGCAAGAGAGCACATTGTAGATGCCCTAACTATAAGCTTTCTGAGCTCCATCAATACAGGAGTTGTCCCTCTGAATAATTTGCACATGTCACTCCAGTTTTTAAGAAAGACAAAAGAATAAAACCATGGAAATACAGGCCAGTTAGCTTAACAAATCTGGTGGGAAAATCGTTGGAATCTATCATCAAAGATGGAGTAACTGAACACGTTAAAACTTTTCAGTTAGTCAAGGAGAGTCAGCGTGGATTTATAACAAGTAGGTCATATCAGACAACCCTCTGATTTGTAAGAGGTGACTAATATTGTGGACTAGGGAATGTCTGCAGATGTTGTATATATAGACATATAGAAGGCATTCAATAAACTCCCACGAATGAGACACTTAGCTAAGATAGAAGCCCACTGAATTGAGGGAAAGTTACTGACATGGCTGGGAAATTGTTTGAGCGACAAATGACAGAAAATAGGAATAATGGAAATGTATTCAAATTGGCAGGACGTGACAACTGGTGTCCCACAAGAATTTCTGTTAGGGCCTTAACTATTCACCTTACTTATTAACCATTTTGAAATGGCATAGAAACTCATATATTCAAATATGCTAATGCCACAAAGTTAGGCAGCTTTGTAGACAGTGTAAATATTATCATAAAAGTATAAAGTGGTATTCATAGACTAAGTTAATGGGAATAATTCTGGCAGTTTTCTTATTCAGTTGGGATGTGGGTGTCACTGGCTGGACTGGCATTTATTGGCCATCCCTAGCTGCCCTTTAGAAGGTAGTGGTGAGCTGCCGTCTTGAACTGCTACAGTCCATGGCCCATGGATTGACCCATAATGATGTTAAGGAGGGAATTCCATGATTTTGATTCAGTGGCAATGAAAGAACATTGATATGTTCCCAAATCAGGATAATGAATTGAAGGTGAACTTGTAGGTTGTGGTGTTCTCATGTATTTGATGCCCCTGTCCTTTGAGATGGATCTGCTGCTGGGCTTGAAAGGATCTTCGGCAAATTTCCACGGTGCATCTTGTAGTTACATTGCTGCAATTGGCCCTACAGCGGCCCTACTAAGGTGGAGGGAATGGATGTTTGCAGATGTGGTGCCAATCAAGTGGGCTGCTTTGGCCTCTACGGTGTCAAGTATCTTGAATGTTGTTGGAGCTGTACCCATTCAGGCAACTGGGGAGTGTTCCATCACACTCCTGACTTCTGTCTTACAGATGATTGACAGGCTTTGAAGAATCAGGAGGTGAGTTACTCGCTACAATATTCCTCGCCTCTGACCTGCTGTTGCTTATATGGAGAGTCCGGTTAAGTTGCTGGTCAATGGTAAAGCCCAGGATGTTGATAGTGGAGGATTCAGTGATGGTAACACCATTGAACACCAAGCGGTAGTTATTAGATTGTCTTTCAATAGAGATGGTCATTGTCTGGCATTTGTGTGGCACAAATATCACTTGTCACTTGTCAGTCCAAACCTGAGTACTGTCCCAATCTTGTTGCATTTGAACATGGACAGTTTTGGTATCTGAAGAGTCACAAATAATTCTGAACATTGTGCACACATCAGCGAACATCCCCACTTCTGACCTTATGATGGAGGAAAGGGCAATGATGAAGCAACTGAAGGTGGCTTGGCTTAGGAGAGTTTCCTGTGAAACTCCTGCAGAAATGTTGTACAGCTGAGATGACTGACATCCAACAACTACAATTATTTTCCCATTTGCTAGGTATGACTCCAATCAGTTGAGAATTTTATCCCTGATTCCCATTGATTCCAGTTTTGCTGAGACTGTGGAGTTAAGATCTGATCCATTGATTGTGGGATTACTTAGCTCTATCTGGAATGCAAGCAGCCCTGTTTGTTAGTTTCACCAGGTTGATACCTGATTTTAGGTATGCCGAGTGTTGCCCGTGGCACGTCCTCCTGCACTCTCCATTGAATCAGAGTTGATCCACTGGTTGATTGAGGGTTGTGTCAGGCCATGCAGTGGCACATTGTATTGGAGTACAATTCTGCTGCTGCAGATGGTCACAGCGTCTCATAGATTCTCAGTCTTGAGTTGCTAAATTACTTTGAAGTCACTCCCATTTAGTACAATGATAGTACCACACAACACGATGAAGGGTATTCTGGAGTTCAATGTAAGCAAGTGTGAAGTTATTCATTTTGAACCAAAAAGAGATTGATCAGGGTGATTCTGGATGATTTGAAGTTGAACTCAATGGATGTCCAAAGAGTCTGGGGAGTTCAGGTACATAGATTTTTCAAACATCATGAACAAGGACAGAAATAAAATAAGGAAGCTAATGGAAAGTTGACCTTTATATCTAGAGGATGTGAGTACAGAGATACAGAAGTTATGCTGCAGTTATAAATGAATCCTGATAAGATAAGATAAGGGGTAAGATAAAGGAACCTTGGATGATGAGAGCAGTGGAGCTTCTCGTCAAAAGGAAGAAGGTAGCTTACATAAGGTGGAGGAAGCTAGGGTCAAGCTCAGCTCTAGAGGATTACAGGCAGGCGAGGAAAGAGCTCAAAAATGGTCTGAGGAGAGCCAGGAGGGGGCACGAGAAAGGCTTGGCAGAACGGATTGGGGAGAACACAAAGGCATTTTACACTTATGTGAGGAATAAGAGAATGGTTAAAGAAAGAGTAGGGCCAATCAGGGATAGTATAGGGAACTTGTGTGTGGAGTCTGAGGAGGTAGAGGAAGCACTAAACGAGTTTTTTGCTTTGTCTTTACGAAAGAAACAAATTTTGTAGTGAATGAAATCTTTGAAGAGCAGGTGTGCGTGCTGGAATGGATAGAGATAGAGGAAGCTGATGTGCTGAAAATTTTGTCAAACATTAAGATTGACAAGTCACCAGGCCCGGACCAGATTTGTCCTCAGCTGCTTTGGGAAACGTGAAATGCAATTGCTTCGCCACTTGCGAAGATCTTTGCATCCTTGCTCTCCACTGGAGACGTACCTGAGGACTGGAGAGAGGCAAATGTAATTCCTCTCTTCAAGAAAGGAAATAGGGAAATCCCCGGCAATTACAGACCAATAAGTCTCACGTCTGTCATCTGCAAGGTGTTAGAAAGGATTCTGAGGGATAGGATTTATGACCATCTGGAAGAGCATGGCTTGATTAAATGCAATCAACACGGCTTTGTGAGGGGCAGGTCATGCCTCACAAACCTTATTGAGTTCTTTGAGGATGTGACTAGAAAAGTTGATGAGGGTCGAGCTGTGGATGTGGTGTATATGGACTTCAGCAAGGCATTTGATAAGGTTCCCCATGGTAGGCTCATTCAGAAGGTCAGGAGGAATGGGATACAGGGGAACTTAGCTGTCTGGATACAGAATTGGCTGGCCAACAGAAGACAGCGAGTGGTAGTAGAAGGAAAATATTCTGCCTGGAAGTCAGTGGTGAGTGGTGTTCCACAGGGCTCTGTCCTTGGGCCTCTACTGTTTGGAATTTTTATTAATGACTTGGATGAGGGGATTGAAGGATGGGTCAGCAAGTTTGCAGATGACACGAAGGTTGGAGGTGTCATTGACAGTATAGAGGGCTGTTGTAGGCTGCAGCGGGACATTGACAGGATGCAGAGATGGGCTGCGAGGTGGCAGATGGAGCTCAAACTGGATAAATGCGAGGTGATGCATTTTGGAAGGTCGAATTTGAAAGCTGAGTACAGGATTAAGGATAGGATTCTTGGCAGTGTGGAGGAACAGAGGGATCTTGGTGTGCAGATACATAGATCCCTTAAAATGGCCACTCAAGTGGACAGGGTTGTTAAGAAAGCATATGGTGTTTTGGCTTTCATTAACAGGGGGATTGAGTTTAAGAGTTGTGAGATCTTGTTGCAGCTCTATAAAACTTTGGTTAGACCGCACTTGGAATACTGTGTCCAGTTCTGGTCACCCTATTATAGGAAAGATGTGGATGCTTTGGAGAGGGTTCAGAGGAGGTTTACCAGAATGCGGCCTGGACTGGAGGGCTTATCTTATGAAGAGAGGTTGACTGAGCTCGGACTCTTTTCATTGGAGAAAAGGAGGAGGAGAGGGGACCTAATTGAGGTATACAAGATAATGAGAGGCATAAATAGAGTTGATAGCCAGAGACTATTTCCCAGGGCAGAAAAGGCTAACACAAGGGGACATAGTTTTAAGCTGGTTGGAGGAATGTATAGAGGGGATGTCAGAGGCGGGTTCTTTACACAGAGAGTTGTGAGAGCATGGAATGCATTGCCAGCAGCAGTTGTGGAAGCAAGGTCATTGGGGACATTTAAGAGACTGCTGGACATGCATATGGTCACAGAAATTTGAGGGTGCATATGTGAGGATCAATGGTCGGCACAACATCGTGGGCTGAAGGGCCTGTTCTGTGCTGTACTGTTCTATGTTCTATGTTCTATGTACACTCCAGCTGGAGTACAGTCAGATTGATATTTGGTCTTGGAGAAAGAGTACAATGTAGATTTACATGAATGATTCCTGGACTTCACAGGTTCAGTTATGAGGAGAAGTTACACAATATTAGTTCGCTTTCTCTAGAAATTAGATGATGAAAGGGTGATCTGATCGAATTGTTCAAGATATTAAAAGGAAAAGACAGGGTAAATAAAGATAAACTCTTTCAACTGATTGGGAAATCCAGAGCTTGGGAGCGTGGCCTGAGAATTAGGATCACACTATATAGTGGAGACATTAGGAAGCACTTCTATAGGCAAATGGGTGGTAGATTCTTGGAACTCTCTTCTACAAACAGCTGGGTCAGTTGTTTACTTTAAATCTGAGCTAGATAAATGTTTAATAAGCAGATGTTTGAAGGTGTTTGAAAGGCAGGTTTAGTGATTCGGCCACAAATCAGCCATGATCTCATTGAATAGTGGAACAAGCAGCAGGGGCTGAATGGCCTACTCCTATTCCTATGTTCCTAACGGGTGCATTTACAGGTCCATAGGTTACTTTAGCTGGTGTCTTTTTCCCCTTGTCATTTCCTACTTCCATCCAGATTCTAAATAATCTGATCCAAGATCATGTTTTGCAACCAAACTTATTTAATCTCACACTAACAAAACCACCCCAACAACCTCTGCTTCTCTTCCTAAATGTTCTTTGAAAGGTGCCCTCCTGGTGGGATAATGTGAATTTGTTTGTATGATGAGAAAACTACTTTTGAAGAGAACAGACTCTGGAAGGTATTTGCTTGCATTTGGTTTTGAAGAATGAAAAATTGATTATTGCTTTGGAAAAACCCACAGATTGGAAAGCTTTTGTTTTGGTGCGTAGAAACCCTAGTTGTAAGTTGTGAAGACAGTTTCTCCAGGAGGAAGAATTTATCTCGGAACAGTTGGGGAATAGATTACTTTTGCAAGTGCTTTAGTTTGAATGTTCCAGGCCAAAAGTGTTTGGTTAGAACTCTGAAGAGATTACTTGAAGCTAAGAAGGATTAAGGTCAGTAGTATGAATAACCAAGGAAAATGCAATCAAGCTCTTAAGACCAGAAGTTGAAAAAAAAGTGAAGTTAAACCTATAGATGTGTTAGAGAAGGGAACAATTTCTATCTATTGTATTTGAAAACTATTTAGTGATGGTGTTGGGATTGATGTGATTTTATTTGCTGTGTTCAAAATCTTTCAAATTGTGCTATCTGTGAAGCTTTGTTCTATTTTATCTTCATTTCTTCAGTGTAATCAATTTTTGCTTCATCGTTAAACCCAATCTGCAGTACTACGGACTTATGTTTCAGTGAAAGACCATCATGTTAAAAGAAAAGGCATCATCTATTAGGCCAGACCTCCATCTGGGGTCTTATGTGTTCAGTAGTCACATTACTTGGGATCATAGCATGTATCTCAGGACTGGCCTTTCAGTGGCTAATACACAGCTGTTAATACTCTCATAGAGTTACAGTGACAGTTAGGCTTTTTAATGAGTCAGTGTTAGCATTAGTCAGACCTAATTGTGCCTCCCAGTTGTTCAGCTAAGAAAGAACATAAAGAAAGAGCAGATAGTTGAATAAAAGAATTTGTATCAAAATTTGGGCTGCCAGTAGCTTTATGAGACAAATGCAAACATTGTCAATCTGACAGACTTTAGATTTTTGTTTTAGATGCAGACTTTCATTAAAAAAGTTTTAATCAAATAATAATTTTTAAACAATCGTCTGGTAACCTGTTTTGAACTTTTGAAAACAGCCTTTTCAAATCAATGAAGTTAACTTGATACCACAGTCAGTGTTGGACTGGGTTGAACAAGGTCAGAAGTCACACGAAGCCAGATTATAGTCCAACAGGTTTAATTGAACTCACAAGAATGGAGCATCACAGCTGAGGAAGGGGCAAGGCTCCAAAAGCTTGTGTGTTCAATTAAACACGTTGGACTGTAACCTAACAGCCCAAGATGACCATCCTCACTTGTATTACTATATATTTCACATTCTAATTCATTTGAATGGAGGCAGTGACCTGATACAGAATGTTAAAAAAATCTCATCTCCTGTCCTATTAGCAAGGCATTAAGGGAAATGCCTTAGATATGCAAACTGTTGACAATAGACCTGCAAGACTAGTCACTTGGACAGTGGAATATAGCTAAGAGAACTTTTCAAAACTGATCTAATCAATTTACCCTTGAAATACATGGATAGTTAACTTATTGTTGGTGAGGGAAAGTTACTACAAGACAGCCCAATTTCTTTGATTTAAGAGATAATGGGAACTGCAGATGCTGGAGAATCCAAGATAACAAAGTGTGAAGCTGGATGAACACAGCAGGCCAAGCAGGATCTCAGGAGCACAAAAGCTAACGTTTCGGGCCTAGACCATTCATCACCCTCTCTGATGAAGGATCTAGGCCCGAAACGTCAGCTTTTGTGCTCCTGTGATGCTGCTTGGCCTGCTGTGTTCATCCAGCTTCACACTTTGTTCTCTACTTTAAGTGCATGCTTTCTCAGCAGAGGATAATAAGTAGCTGGAAGGCTAAGAGAGAGACCTAACCAGACACTTTCTGGCCTTCCTCTCTCTCCAATCTACCTGGCAAGTTTTAGCCTTGTTTGCTGTCACTATCCAGGTCTGTCCTGCAGAGACAGCTTTCTTTTAATGTGATTCAACCCAGCTGTACTGTCTCCAAAAGAACAATCTAATCAGCTGTCTATATCTTTAAACCAGAAGCAGTGGGACCACAGGAAAAAAAATGTCATAGGACCACTGAATTCAGCCTTTAGACAGCTGAATCACCAAGTCATAAATGATATATTTCCTTATTTTTTATGGACTGTAATTTGATTAAATGATCTGTACTTTATGTAAATATTAGCCAACTTTGAGGCTGTGTATGTGTGAATAAATCAAAGCATATTTCATAATTTTGCTTTCATCACTTTTAGTATTATAAAGTTAATCTCTTTGTTAAACTCAAGGAAACATATATATACACCATTGGTTCTTTTGTGAATACAGTGTCTAAACAATTAAGTATTGGCTAGTATTAGCAAGTATACCCTTATCAGAAAAATATCCTTGTGTTCAAATGAGGAAAGGGAAAAGAGGAGAGCAACTTTGCCCCACCTCATCTGATTATAGCAAGGATATGAAAGGAAGTGAAAATTTAATCAGGGAACAAACAACTTTGCAATAAAATAGCAGCACTCTAGTCAAACATATAGAGACTAGAAACAAAGTTTAGGTCAGGGGAGAATGGAATTTTTTTTGGATTAATTCAACTAAATTAGGAAAAGAATCAAGTGAGGTACAATAAGATCTAGGAAGTAATCAGATAAAGAACTAATGGAACATGGGGAGCCAAAGGAAAAAGAACAAGAATGTTTTTTAACACCAAGGAGTGTAACTAGAGTTAAAACATCCATCAGTGCAGGCCACAGCAAGGAAAATTAATGCCAATGTTTATTCAACAAAGTAATATTCATGATGTGGAGGTGCTTGTGTTGGACTAGGGTGGACAAGGTCAAAAATCACACAAAAAAGCTATGTCTAATGCCACATCTCTCACTGACACCTGAGACTCCAGAAGTTTGCATCTTCAAATAAACCTGTTGGAATATAACTTTTTTTCCCCTTTATTCATTCACAGAATGAGGACATCACTGGCTAGGCAGCATTTATTGCCCATCCCTAATTGCCCAGAGGGCAATTAAGAGCCAACCACATTGCTGTGGGTCTGGAGTCACATATAGGCCAGACCAAGTAAGGATGGCAGTTTCCTTCCCTGGAGGACATTTGTGAACCAGATGGGTTTTTCTAACAAAACACAATGGATTCACAGTCATCATTAGACTCTTAATTTCATATATTTATTGAATTCAATATTTAGATATTTATTGAATCTGCCATGGCAGAATTTGAACCCAGGTCACCAGAGCATTATTTATAGAACATAGAACATAGAACAGAACAGCACAGAACAGGCCCTTCAGCCCACGATGTTGTGCCGACCATTGATCCTCATGTATGCACCCTCAAATTTCTGTGACCATACGCATGTATGCATGTCCAGCAGTTTCTTAAATGACCCCAATGACCTTGCTTCCACAACTGCTGCTGGCAATGCATTCCATGCTCTCACAACTCTCTGTGTAAAGAACCCACCTCTGACATCCCCTCTATACTTTCCTCCAACCAGCTTAAAGCGATGACCCCTCGTGTTAGCCATTTCTGCCCTGGGAAATAGTCTCTGGCTATCAACTCTATCTTTGCCTCTCATTATCTTGTATACCTCATTTAGGTCCCCTCTCCTCCTCCTTTTCTCCAATGTTTATGACCGTAATTTTTTTAGTTATTTACTTGTGGAACGTGGGTGTTGCTAACTGGGCCAGCATTTATTATCTGTCCCTTGTTTCTCTTGAGAAGGTAGTGCTGTGATGCCATCTTGAATCACTGCAATTCACATGCTGTAGATTGACCCAGTGTGCTCCTAGGGAGGAAATTCCAGGAAATATGACCCAGTGACAAGTGAAGGAACAGCAATGTATTTCCAAGTCGAGTTGGTGAGTGGCATGGAGAGGAATCCGCAGCTGGTCTTTCTCTGTATCTGCTGCCATTGTCCTTCCAGATTGAAGTGGCCATGTGTTTGGGAGGTGCTGTCCAAGGATTTGTGGTGAGCTTCTGCAGTGCATCTTGCAGATCATACACACTGGTGCTACTAAGTGTTGGTTGTGGAGGGAGTAGATGCTTGTGGATATGGTGGCAATCAAGCAAGCAGTTTTGTCTGGGTTTGAATCAAGTTTCTTGACTGTTTTTGGTGCTGCACCCATCCAGGCAAGTGGGGAGTACTCCATCACGCTCCTGACTTGTGCCTTGTAGATGATTGGCATAGATCAAGAGGTGACCACTTGTCAGCCCAAGCCCGGATGTTGTCCATATCTTGTTGCATTTGAACATGGATTGCTTCAGCATCTGAGGAGTTGCGAGTGGGACTGAACATTGTGCAATCATTGGTGAACATTCACACTTCTGACCTTCTAATGGAGGGAAGGTCATTGAAGCAGATGAAGATAGTTGTACATCAGACACAATACTGAGAAATTTTTCAGAAATATCCTGGCATTGAGATGACTGACCTTCATCAACTACAACCGTCTTCCTGTGTACCAGATATGACTCCAACCAGTGGAGGTTTTGCCCCTGAGACCCAATGATACCAGTTTTGTTATGGCTTCAGTATGCCACAGCCGGTCGAATGCGGCCTTGATGTCAAGGGCTGTCAGTCTCAAACAATACCCTGTATTGTATGCGGTAGATTGTAAAGCAATCACTCATTTCTCTGCAATGAGTTGATGTTAAAGCAATTGTGAGACAGCAATCACTTCATTTGATACACTGGCCAAAATGCATGATCTCAAGTGTTTAGCACTGTTGGTTTGATCAGATAGTAATGACATTAAAAGAATTGTGACTAATTGGATTTTATAGATTCTCGTTACTATTAGTTTCATTTTATCAGAACTGCAACTATATTTACAAGTACAGCAATTACTTTACAGAAAATATGGGAATAAGTCATATCCTTGGACATTCACAAGACTTATTGCTAATATTCAAAATAAATGTAATTGCCATTGTTCAATTAGATGCTTTGGAGAAACAAAATATTTAGATTCATTTGTGATCGCATTGTACTGTGCACAATAACGATCAGTTTTTTCAGCATGATTCAGCTTTTGACCTATGCAACACTATTAGTATCCAGCACTGTGTGGGGGCCAGCCACGATGAAGTTTACACTTGTTTAGTGATTTGTCAGCCAGTGTCACCTGATTTCAAGTGTTAGTGATGTGTAGGGTAGAATGAAGTGAGCACCTAAAGTCAGTTCAAGGCTGAGCATAAAGATGCTGGCAATCTTGATGAATTGTTTGCTCGAAGAATATGCTGATTGACTGCGCATAAACTTGTCAGAAGAAAAACATCACCTTCATCAAACAAAAACTTCAAGAACCTTCTTGAGCAATCTGCGTGTTAATATTAATCTTCACAACTGAAACATTGGAATTTGAGGTGACTTCTGTTGATTCTCTTGAACAGCCATATTCGCCTTTTTAAGGCACCTATTTGACCAGGCTAAAGAGATAAATGACCAGGAATGTTGGAACTCACAACGTCAATGAAATATATTCATTTGTTCTTCACACAGTACTAGACGCTTCAAACATATTGCATTCATCTACTTTTGCAAAGACAGCAACAGAGGCACAATTTCAAGGAAGTTCTTATCTTCGCATCACTCTATGAATAATTTTGTTCTTCCTTAATTAGAATAAAGAAAAGATGGAATTAAAATAAACTAATATAATGTCTAAAGAATCCAGCTTAATATTATGAATTCTGCTCTCTCAGTATTCTAAATAATGAAAATTATCTTTTCTTCACAATTGATGATTCAGCAAATTGTACCAAACTGAACTTAAAATAAAGCAGAGCCTTACAATTACGTAACATGTTTCGAGGCTCAAGGACTTTTCAAAGTGCTTTACAACCAATTAAGCTGCTGGTAACGAACACAAAAAAGAATTACATAGTGGGCTAAATTTTTCCAGTGCTATTGAGGTGGATGAGGGGATAGGAAGGCTGGCAAAGGGTGTATGCGTAACATCTTCCTGCCAAGATGTCAATTTGCTGGCAGTGGGGAAACTGGCAGATGGTCTGCCTGCCAGGTATCCACCACTTGAACCTCATTGCTATTGGGGTATCAGGATGTTGGAGGGTGGAAAGGAATGTCCATTGTTGCATGGGGAAGATCCAGTAAACCATGATGACCTCCCAACAAACATCCAGAATTTGGAGTAGAGGGCGGGGGTGCTGAAGGAGCTACATTTTGTGCACTCCATGACCAACAGAGTGGCTCTCCGGGAACAATGACCTCCCCTGTTGCATTGGTGCATATGCATTTTACATTTTACTACTAAACTAATACTGAATTGCACCCATACCTATTACTAAAGCACCAAAAATGTGGATGTGTTTCACCACTAAACCAACAAGGAATTTGAACCTTACTCACCACTAAGCAACCAAGAAGTTAAACTCATACTTTCAACACTCCAGATTTGGATATTTGTCATTAACAGACCACCAAGAATCTAGATTCAAGCCGATGACTAAGCAACTAGAGGTCATGTTTTCTGCTGGGTGGTAAAACAAGTGAAAGTAGAATGTACCTGATGTATTTTGCAATGTAGCTAATACACCGAGTTTGTGAGTTTTCTGTTTATTTTACCACGGAGTGCAAATGTTCAAATAAAATATCCAGTAGAATTAAATATTAATTTATTAAGGAATTTTAAAGTCTCATTCCTATTTCCCTGCCGATGGAGAGCAAGGATGCAAAGATCTTCGCAAGTGGCGAAACAATTGCATTTCTCGTTTCCCAAAGCAGCTGAGGACAAATCTGGTCCGGGCCTGGCGACTTGTCAATCTTAATGTTTGACAAAATTTTCAGCACATCAGCTTCCTCTATCTCTATCCAGCATGCACACCTGCTCTTCAAAGGTTTCATTCACTACAAAGTTCGTTTCTTTCATAAAGACAGAAGCAAAAAACTCATTTAGGGCTTCCCCTCCCTCCTCAGACTCCACACACAAGTTTCCTATGTTATTCCTGATCGGCCCTACTCTTTCTTTGACCATTCTCTTATTCCTCACATAAGTGTAAAATGCCTTTGTGTTTTCCCTAATTTGTTCTGCCAAGCCTTTCTCGTGCCCCCTCCTGGCTCTCCTCAGACCATTTTTGAGCTCCTTCCTTGCCTGCGTGTAATCCTCTCTAGCTGTATTTGACCCTAACTTCCTCCACCTTATGTAAGCTACCTTCTTCCTTTTCACAAGAAGCTCCACTGCTCTCGTCATCCAAGGTTCCTTTATCTTACCCCTTCTTGCCTGTCTCAGAGGGACATATTTACTCATCACTCACAACAACTGTTCCTTAAACAGTCTCTACATGTCTATAGTGCCCTTACCATGGAACAATTGCTCCCAGTCCATGCTTCCTAACTCATGTGTAATCATGTCATAGTTTCCTCTTCCCCAATTAAATATCCTCCCATTTTGCCTAATCCTCTCCTTCTCCATAGCTATGTAGAACGTGAGGCAGTTATGGTCACTATCACCAAAATGCTCTCCCACCACAAGATCTGATACCTGCCCCGGCTCGTTTCCGAGCACCAAGTCTAGAATGGCCTCTCCCCTCGTCGGCCTGTCAACGTACTACGTTAGGAAACCCTCCTGAACACACCTTACAAATACAGCTCCATTCAAATCTTCTGCTCGAAGCAGGTTCCAATCAATATTAGGAAAGTTAAAGTCACCCACTACAACAACCCTACTACGTCCACACTTTTCCAAAATCTGTCGACCTATGCTTT
The DNA here is from genome assembly GCF_030684315.1 of Stegostoma tigrinum. Classification (NCBI taxonomy): domain Eukaryota; kingdom Metazoa; phylum Chordata; class Chondrichthyes; order Orectolobiformes; family Stegostomatidae; genus Stegostoma; species Stegostoma tigrinum. The sequence continues at coordinate 17,402,528 of NC_081385.1, forward strand.
CTTCAATCTCCCTGCTGCTATTGGGGGGCCTGTAGTAAACTCCTAACGAGGTGATTACTCCCTTGCTGTTCCTAATTTCCACCCACACTGACTCGGTAGGCAGATCTTCCTCGACAATGGAAGCTTCTGTAGCTGTGATGCCCTCTCTGATTAGTAGTGCTACACCCCCTCCTCTTTTTCTCCCCTCCCTATTCTTTTTAAATGTCCTAAACCCTGGAACATTCAGCAACCATTCCTGCCCATGAGAAACCCATGTCTCTGTTATGGCCACAACATCATAGCACCAGGTATAGCACCATCATAGCATCCATGCTCTAAGTTCATCACTTTTATTCCTGCTACTCCTTGCATTAAAGCAAACATACTTTAACTGATCCCTTGGTTCCTTCCCAGGAAAATCCTCCCCACTAGCTGGTCTACCTCTTGCTACTGCCTCACCTGCATCAACTCTCACCTCCGGTATACAGCTCAGGTTCCCACCCCCCTGCCATACTAGTTTAAACCCTCTCGAACTACTCGAGCAAACCTTCCACCCAGGACATTGGTCCCCTTCCAGTTCAGATGCAACCCGTCCATATTGTACAGGTCCCACCTTCCCCAGATGGCATCCCAAATATCTACATATCTGAAGCCCTCCCTCCTACACCAGCTGCGTAGCCACGTGTTAAGCTGCGCCCGCTCCCTGTTCCTCGCCTCGCCATCTCGTGGCACCGGTAGTAAACTAGAGAACACTACTCTGTTCGTCCTGCTTTGCAGCTTCCATCCTAACTTATGTTTCTGGATTAACAGTCCAGTGAGAATACTACAAGGCCAGTGCCTCCCTCATGTTGTGTGTGATTTTTAACTTAAGTAAAATTCAGCAGAGAAAATTGTTGTGTGACATTTTTTATTCCTGACATTGGTTCCACAAAAGTAAAGACTACTATTATCCTGCTCTCTCATTAGGCAGAGAGAGGAGTGGTTTAACCAGAGGGTCACTACACGTCAGGTGAGGGGAATAATTGAGTTGGAGAGTCCTTCACAGTTACCTCAGCCAGTACAGGAATTGAACCTGTGCTGTTGGTGTCTTCCCCCACAACCGGTTGGCCTTCCAAACAACTGAAGTAACCAACCCCTTTGTGTCCCTTGTAATGCTGGCAAATACAAGGAGGCAGAGAAAAACATCATACAGGATACAGGTAGGTAATTGACTCTGTTGAAACTTATTCTATTGTTTGCATTAGAAAGTTGAAGATCCAAGTCTCCAAAATTAGAGTACATTTTCTAAGATGACAGCATACTATATCCATAAAACTTGTAATGGTAAATTCCACAACTAAAATTTAACAGTCCATAAAAGGCTAAACAGATAATTTCTGTCTATAGTTTGTTCCACGCGAAGATGCCTCACTGCACTTGCAATTGTAGATTGTATTCACAATATTTGGTCTAGGTCAAATATACAACCTGCAGAATTTTAGAATGTTCCCAATCCCTCTGTATACTATGGCAGGAAGAATCATTTTCCATTAGACGGTGACATTTTCCAATACACCTTTGTAGTAGCTGCCACAAACTTTAATGCATCCCTCCTTGCTATCAAAATTTCAGTGAGGCCTTTTAACAAATTGTTGGTGTTCCAAGAATAGTCAATGTGTACCTCAGTGTACATCTCTTGGCACAGCTTTTGCAACATTAAGTTTTGTGTAGCAGAGCTGCTTTGAATGAACCTCAACAAAAACCTTGATATCTCTGTGCTGATGTGCTTTGCAAAGGTATATTCAATAATGAGGCCATCTCAACACTTTCAAGGCCACTAATGCAAATGAACATGCAAATTAGAAACAAATTAGGCCATTTACCTCATTTGAGCCTGCTTTGCTATTTGAAGCAATTGTTGTTGATCTGGTGATAATGGGAACTGCAGATGCTGGAGAATCCAAGATAATAAAATGTGAGGCTGGATGAACACAGCAGGCCCAGCAGCATCTCAGGAGCACAAAAGCTAACGTTTCGGGCCTAGATCTGGTTACAGCTTTAACTCTACTTTCCTATCTACCACTTTAGATTCTTGATTGTTTCCCCTGTTAATCTAGTAACCTTATAAATATTCAATTACACTGCCTCTACTGTTCTTTTGGTAGGGAGTTCCACAAACTTTGAGAAAAAAAAACTCTACATCTCCATATAAATCAATTGCAGGCATGGATGGACAACTGGCTGATGGAGTATAATCCAGTTAAGGGTGAGATGCTGCCCTTTTGGGAGATCAAATGTTAATGAAAAGTATACGGTTGATGGTAGGACGCTGAGCAGCATTGATATATAAAGGGATCTTGGGGTTCAAGTCCACAGCTCCCTGAAAGTTGCCTTTCAAGTAGATAGGGTGGTAAAGAAGTGTCATGCTTGCCTCTATTGGTTGAAGAATTGAGTGCAAAAGTAAGAAGGTCACATTGCAGCTCTAGAAGACCTTGGTTAGAACACACGTAGGATATTGCATTCAATTCTAGTTGCCCCATTACAGGAAGGATGTGGAGGCTTTGGGCAGGGTGCAGAAGAGGTTTACCAAGATGCTGCCTAGATTATAGGGTATTAGTTATAAGGAGATGCTAGAAAAACTTGAGTTGCTTTGTCTGGAGCTGTGGAGGCTGAGGATAGACTAGTAGAAGTCTATAAAATTATGAGATGCCTAAATAGGGTTGGCAGCCTGAATCCTTTTCCCAGGTGAAATGTTTACTACTAGGAGGCATGCATTTAAGGTGAGAGGGGGAAACTTCAAAGTTGATGTGAGAGGCAGGTTTTTTTAACACAGAAAATGGTAGGAGTCTAGAACGCTTTACCAGAATTGGTGGTGGAGGACTGATGGTGGAGGCAGATATGACAGGGGCAAACTTTTAGGTAAGCATATGAATATCCCAGGAACGAAGGAGTGTGGACCAAGGGCAGGCAGAAGGGGTTAGTTTAAATTGACATATTCAGCACAACATCATGGGATTAAGGGCTCATTCCTGTGCTGTACTGTTCTATGTTCTATGTTTTATCTTAATTGTGGAGACCCTCTATTTTTAAATGGCGTCCCCTTTTTTAGATCCTCTCAAAAGGGGAAACAGTATCTACTCTGTCAAGTCGCTTCAAGTTCTGATATGTTTTGATAAGATCTTCTTTCATTTTTCTAAAATCCAATAGTTGAGAGTAGCATGTAGAGTTGGTGAGAGGCTACCCATAAATGAAAGCCCTACTGGGGAGGACTTCTCTCACCAACAGCCGAGCTACGTTTTTCTGGTTGTTTGGAAATTTTGGTGATTAGACATTGTGCCAAGTGGTATTGATATTCTAATCAGAGAATCTGGCTATAGTGCAGTTATTGATGGAGCATAGCTTTGTTAGAGATTTTTCTAGACATTTTGCCAGATGAAACGGTAGAGACTTAGGTGGTATAAAAGATTGTACAGTATTATTGAACTAATCTTCCTCTCTTATTCAGCTACACCAGCTGATCTATGTCACCATATTTACTGGATAATATCTGACTTTAATGTATTTGATGATTGAATAGATTAAATAAATGACTACCTTTCAAAAGTAAGCATCTTGGGACATCTCTTCTACATTACAAATGTTATATGTTGTAATTGTTACTGTAATCTATTGACTTAAATCAATTTTGACAATCCTGAGGACCTTCTAAATACAAATGTTTTGATTGAATACTGTGTTTGATCTGGAGTTTATACTGTTAAGCATTCCTGAGAGAACACCACGTTTATTATCATGTGATGTTGGCTGACTAGATGGAAAATCAAAGTGGTAATCACTCCGATTGGTCCAGGAAATGTCGCAATGCAATTCCATCCAGCTTTCAAGTGAAAAGCAAGAAATTAACGGAAAAGTAACAGTCATTGTGTGTACCAGTACTTTTATTGTCATTTTGGAAGTGTTTTGGAAAGTTGTTTGCCTGTTTGTCCCTTTTTTGAAAATAACAGCTGTGAGCTGAGAGAAACAATTTTGTCATTGCTGTTTCATGTACCAGATCAATTTAAAATTATTTTCCTTTCCAAGATTTGAATTTTTAAAAACCTGTTTGTTCAAAAATGCATTTCAGTTGAATCAACCTAGACATTTGGTGTGGTACAATATGCAAATATCCATTCCATGAGAATATTATTCATCTACTAATTTAATTTGTTGATAGCTTTCTTAGGATGATAAGCCTACTTTAACAAATACTGGTTGATTCATCATTTGCAGGGATGTACTTATTTGGATTGCACATATCTGGATTCAGTCACAGGAAATTAAACTTTGAAAGAAAATCCCAATTTATATATAAGAGACTGCAGATAGGTTGGGCAGATACGTAGGTCATTTGGCTCACTGACTGGTTAACCATAACAAATAGCATTTGGCATTTCTGAAGAAGGGTCCTAAATTGAAACATCAACTTTCCTCCTCCTCTGATGCTACCTGGCCTGCTGTGTTCCTCCAGCTCCATACTGTGTTGTCTCTGACTTCAGCTTCTGCAGTTCTTGCTGTCTCATAACAAATAGCATGTCCATTTGACTGCCTACATTGAGAAGCATGCAGGCCATGATCACCAGCCAATGCTCAAAACAGTACACAACACAGAATCTAGCAGTAGACATTATTTGGCTATTGGACAGCATTTACTAAGTAACCCTGGCTGTGCTATGATTTGCATCTTTAAATTATCATTCAACCTTGCAGTACACTTCATCTGAGCATGTTAAGAAGCAAGAGGTAAACACGCACAGGATCTTGTTTTGTGTTGGCAAAAGGGGTTTGTGCATACATTTCACTTCTTTAATTAAGAGAGGGTTTTAGATATTGTCAATCCTTGCTGCATTCCTTTGGGAAATGCCCTGATCAATCAGAGCCTACTTGTTGGTTTGAGGGTAATTAGCTAGACAAAATAAGGAAGCGATCATGACATAGCAGTAATGTCATTGGATTCAGTAATTCAGACCCCTGGCTAATATTCTGGGGGCATGTTGAAGTCCCATCATGGCACATGATGAAGTTTAAATTCAGTAAAAAGTGGTTATAACAATAATAACAAAAGCTAGACGGGTGATTATCACTGTCATTAAAACCTGATTTTTGTTATCAATGTCCTTTAGGGAAAGAAATTTGCCACCTTACCTTACCTGGGCTTCATGTGTCTCCAGACTCACAGCAATGACTCTGAATGCCTCCCAGTCAATTAGAAATAAGATGAAAGTGCTGGCTTTGTTAGTGATGCTTTACATCCAAAGAATGAATTTAAAAATAAAAATTACAGTTCCAGATTATTCTCCATGCCAACCATTGTCCAAGCAATCACCAGACTCTTCTCATGCCTTTATAAAGTTTGGTTTCTTGTGTTCCCACCATGCCACTTGAAGTATTGTGTCCCCTAATGGCAATATTTATGTCCGAACTACCAAGCAATGAAGGGCTTAATTTCTGATGCCACATTTCAATAATTTCAATTAATCACAACATGTTTAATCATATTTGAAGATATGACAGTAGAAAGACAAGTCAATCAGTCTGAAAATATACCTTTACAATCTGAGAGGCACTGTTACAGTACAACTAAGATGACATAAGTATTATTTTAAAAGGGGTAATTTGCTTCATTATGGAGAGCTGTATTTTTACAATTGCATGTTCATTTTTTCAGTAATTTTGATCACTTTATAGTGTCTCAGGCCTACCTTGATGAATATTTTTCTATCGAATGATGGAACTCAAGCGGTATAATAGCAATGAACATTACCAGCAGCAAAGCGACTTTACCTTAACACTTATTTCTTGAAAATGATTTTTGATCTCATCTTTGCAAAAATGCCTGCAGTAATTTGCATTTAAAAAATCACTACATTGAGTCTACATTACAAAGTATTCCTTTCCCTTTGATCTCTTTATTCCTACTAACTAGTACAATGGCCAGGTTTTACTATTGTCATAGACAAAGGGTAGTGAGGGTGAATCTAAATTATGATTATTGTTCCTGCTTAAACCTGAAACAGTGAGGTTTTGTTAATTTACATCCTTCCCTTCTTACTCCCAACACTTATTGATGTGGGCCAAAGGCCGTTCCCCAAATGATGGTTTGGGGTACCAACTTTTGAAATAAACTCATAGGAAAATCATTTTAGATGAAATTATGGGTAGAATTTATCAGCAAAACATTCAAAATATGGGAAATTGCTTCACAAGTTCATTCAAACACACAAGCCTAAATCAATGAGAGAAAGAGATAATAAATTTTCTTCTTATGAATTTCTTAAACAGTCAAAAGCTATTGGTGTTACTTAGAGTCTGAAGAGTCACTAATGAATTGGGAATTTGGCAGTTAGCCGACCTTGAAACAATTCTTTTCTTGAGAGATATGATACAAATTGATGGCAGTCAATGGTGCAGCAATATGTCTTGTTCTCAAGCAACTTATTCCAGCTTGGCAGGCAAAATCCAAGATTCTACCTGGAGATGAGAATTTTGAGAGAGAGAGAGAGAGAGAAAGAGACAGCATGCCTCTTGGCTGCTGAGGCCCAGAGCTGCTCTTTTCACAATATTAAGAAAGCAAAATATGTAGAATTCCAGAATTGTAAATTTAAGCAATTCCACAAGTTCATGTGACACAAACAGACATGTTGAGGGCCCATCTTGCTGGGCTTATTGGAAGTTTGTTAAACCAATAGTGTAGCTTTAGTGATAATGGGAACTGCAGATGCTGGAGAATTCAAGATAACAAAGCGTGAAGCTGGATGAACACAGCAGGCCAAGCAGCATCTCAGGAGCACAAAAGCTGATGTTTTGGGCCTAGACCCTTCATCAGAGAGGGGGATGGGGAGAGGGAACTGGAATAAATAGGGAGAGAGGGGGAGGCGGACGGAAGATGGAGAGAAAACAAGATAGGTAGAGAGGAGAGTATTACAAGAGAGTTGCAGTGGGAGAGAGATTCCCTTTACCTCCTTCATTTGAAGTTTCCATTACAAGGTGACAAGATAACTGTAAAAGTATTAATGCTCAGTTTAGCATACTGAGCCAGCCTTTTGTTGGAAGTAGATATCTTTCCTCCAAGTCCTTTGGTGTCAACTTTAGCTGGAATGCCAATGCAATGCAGGAAATACATTGATCTGATGAGCCTCTGCCATTCTACAGGTCCAGAAAGGTTATCTTTTTTTAAAAAAAGGGACAGAATTTAAACATGAAAATACAGTGAGAAGTCACACAACATCCGGTTATAATCCAGCATGTTTATTTGAAATCACAAGCTTTTGGAGTGCTGCTCTTCTGTCAGATAAAGTGAGGGGTAGTACGTTGGCACAGAATTTATAGGTGGAGAGATCATTGCAAGGTAATTCTAGGTAATTAAGAGTGTCAAAAGATAGTACAAATGATGTGAGTGGGATGTCAAAAGGCTGAATGACAAGTCTTTGAAAGTGGTCAAAAGTGTAAAATGGTGCAAGTGAAGTGTCAAAAGCTGATTAGCAAGTGAAGGGATGACCTATGATCTAATTAATTAAAGCAGAGACATAATTACAAAAAATCAAAAATAAAATAGTGCTAAAGACAAATCAAATGGCTGGAACAACATAATGAGTATAACAGTTGCCAGCTTCCAAGTGAGTCTTTAACTTGAGAGCTAATCTACAGACTAAGGTTGATGCAAAAGGTCCCGTTGTGCTATTCTGAAGAAGACAAGGGGAGTTATATCTGATGACTTGATCAAGAATAATCCTTTGATAGACATCATAAAATCAAGTTAGCTGGATGTTACCACATGCTGTTTACTAGGAATTTTCTGTGTGTGCATTGGCTGCTGTGCCTGTTACATTTCCACAGTTACACCACTTCAACAAGTACTTCGTTGACTACAAAGTTTTTGAGACCTCTGATTGTTTGTCAATAGTGTTATATAAATGCAGGTCTTTTGCTACCTTTCCTTACCTCTCTCCGACCCTTTGCTCTCTCCCTGCCTCCCACTTTCACAACCAGGTAATGTCAAGATCTGAGTCCTAGTACTTAAGATATTCAATTCAGCATGAAAAGCACAGAATTAGGCAGTTGCATTTTTTATGTGATTTCACTGTTGGTCTGGGTATTCTGGAAGATGAAAGAATGTTGAATGTGGTTATGTCAAAATATAAATCCTTTTAGAATCTATCTTGCATTTCTCTGCTGTCTTATTCAGTGAGTCACTGAGCTGTATGTAACAGAATCAGCTTGACTTTGCTCAACGTGTCAGAACAGAATGAAATGAGCTCAGAGGGATGGTAGCAGAGAGTTAATGATGGGTCTTGGTGCCATCTGATTAGAGCAGAAGAACATCAAGAACAATCCACTAACAATCCTGCAGTCCCTACAGGAATTGTGCATGTGTGGGCAGAACAGCTTATCCCTGATATCACCACAGCCAAATGATTAATGAACACACATATAAGATTCTGATTTGAATCATGGCCCTTGGGTAAGATAATGTTGGAAAGAATAGTGCCAGTGGAACTGTACCAAAGGCAGCAGTCCAAACTTTTAAACAAGCAAAGTAAGGGAGAAATTTGCAATGTTCAAGAATCAAATAAAGAGTTTACGTGTCAAACTGGAGGAAAGGTTCCATGATGTTTTCATGTAAGGGAAACTTTTCAAATCATCTATGCTGTTTTAACATTTAAGTTTAGTGAAAACCATAATTATAAATATGAAGCCTAACGTGGCAAAACAGTTTGTCTTTTTTGCCCACACATCCAAAATAGAGTTTGTGTCACATGATGAGTGCTAAACATTGAATCTGCACTTTAGTCTTAACTATGTGCCCTTGTGGCATTAAAATATAAATAGCAATACTGTGTTCGCCCTCATTTATAACGATGGACAGATAACCAGTAGGTACCTTTTTATTCGTGTGGAATCCAACTAGAAGGTAATGGAAGGTCTGGCATCATCTATGGAGAAAAAGTAGAGTTAGGACCACTGGACATGAAATGTTAACTCTGCTTTCTCTCCACAAATGCTGTCAGACCCCCTGAGTTTCTCCAGCAATTTCTGTTTTTATTTCTGATTTCTGATTCCCTGCATCAGCAGCTTGTTTTTGGAAGGTAGTGGCAGTGGAATCATACGGGACTAGCTTTAATTTCAGGGGTTATGATATAGGGTGACTTTCTATCTGTAGGTACAAGCAGATTTTGAACAACTTTCTGTTCTTGACAAGTTATCTGTAATTCAATACTCAGGCACATTACAGTTTATATCTCTCAAAATGACTACAGGCGAGGAAAACCAGTTAGCTCATTCTACCTCAGCCTCTCATGTTGATATTCATTTTGAAATAATTGCTTCCTACATTCAAAAAGTTATAGCTCCACTCCATTGCACCTCCTTCTCACTATAAATACAAGGGTAAGATTGCTGCTGTACACACTGCTCCATGAGGTCAATTTTGAACTAAAGAAATTTTCTAAGCAACAAGATAGATCAAAAATTTTAACAAGTTCAAGATCTTAAAAAGTGCAATGCCAGTGTTGTTACTGTTTCCTTATATGGAAATGAATACAGCACACACTGTCAAACTGACACTGGTGCACCTATCTATTCAAAATGCCAAGCATTTGCAATTTTGTGCCATCTGTTTGCAGTGGTTATTATATAACTTGTCCATTTGTACAGATAGAACTGACAGCAAACAAGAAAATAAAGCTTTGTCATAATGCTTATAACATTTCTTTCAACTCCAAGTATTTTGTAGATATCTTGCACATCATGAAATGTTACCCAGCTAATTTGAGTCAAAAGGACATCTGTCAATCCACTCATATTATTTTAATATGCTCAAAAATCAGCAAAACAGAATATGCCTCCCAACATATTTTCATTTTCTTGCTCTCTCTCTAGCTTTCTTTGTAATACATTCAGAACATTGCTTACAAATGACACAAAGTCATTTCCTTCCTGTCTGCAGATCAAGATTTGAACCTGTCAAGAAGTCTGGTTGCCATATCGACTCGTTTAGTTTTCAGTTTAATTTATAGCTCCATCATGCAGGGGCATTCCAGTGTAAGCTATGGCTGACTGCTCCACACGTGCACCTTCCAAATTCAGTAACTCTGAAACTTCAATAACAGTTGTTCTCCACTTTTTATGTTTGAAAGCACTTGGAGAATTTTCAGATCGTTTTTGGAATTTGCCTTCTCCACTTCTCAAGGAGTGCTAATGCTCACTGATATGTTGGTCAATCTCAACCTCCTGTTAAGTTAACTTACATTTAGCCTTAAAACAAAAGGGTGAAAGCAGTATGTCTGCAAGTGACTCCAGGTAAAGCTCCTTTGGAAATTTTGACTTGTGTCAAATAGTGGTGGATCTGCTAAAAAACATTGTATCTGCTGTTCATCAGTGCAGCCCTAATCAGTTTCAGATGTTACCATGTACAGTATAGCTCATTCGAGTATAAAGGTAACTTTCCACTTTGTAGATTTGCAGTAATACTGTTACATGTTGGTAAGTGCAAGATACAAAATGTTTCATATGTATAAAGCTTGCTATTTATCTCTAAAATCAAACAATATATGATTTGTTGAAGAATTGTGGAAACTGGATTGTGACTGGATTGTAACAGCAATATAAATTATTAACAGGTTGGTATTTTTTAATAGCTTGGGAAGTATGGGGCTACTCAATTAACAGAAAATGATATTACTGTGTGTTTAGGTCAAATCAACTTCTGAAGCAATGACTTTGGCTTCTTATATTGAATATATCCAGCAGTGGCAAATATTTAACAGGTATGCAGTGAAGGAAGGCAAATGGTTTCACTGCTAATTATTAATATTTAACTCAAGAAATATTTGTACCGTATAAATTGGGCAACTATTCCTTTTTAATACTTCCTAAATAAACAGAAAATGCCTGTGATATTGACAGAATAACTGTCAAAGTATTTCAACAGCTCTTGATCAAATATATAACCTAAGTCATCAAATATTGGGCCAAGGGTTCATTCAAGATTTTCTGTGAGAACTTTGAAAGCCTCCACTAGGTAATATCCTATTTTTTGTCTGAGGTATAATTCAAATCCCACTTCATACCTGCACAAAGGAGGAACATTTTGAGACAAGTTAATTTTGCTTTTATTTAGTGTACTGTTTCAAGATGTGTAGGTGTGGTGTGTTGCATGTCAGCATTATCGAGTTTTGAGAAGACTTGTAGCTCAGGTTGAGGTTCTGGATGTATGTTTGCTTGCTGAGCTGGAAGGTTTGTTTTCAGACGTTTCATCACCGCTCGAGGTAACATCATCAGTGAGCCTCCAATGAACCACTAGTGTTTTGTCCCGCTTTCTATTTATCTGTTTAGGTTTCCTTGGGTTGGTGATGTCATTTCCTGCATTGGTGATGTCATTTCCTGTTCTTTTTCTCAGAGGGTGGTAGATGGGCTCCAAATCAATGTGTTTGTTGATGGAGTTCCGGTTGGAATGCATGCTTCTAGGAATTCCCGTGCATGTCTCTGTTTGGCTTGGCCTAGGATGGATGTGTTGTCCCAATCAAAGTGGTGTCCTTCCTCATCTGTATGTAAGGGTACTAGTGATAGTGGGTCATGTCTTTTTGTGGCTAGTTGATGTTCATGTATCCTGGTGGCTAGCTTTCTGCCTGTTTGTCCAATGTAGTGTTTGTCACAGCTCTTGCAAGGTATTTTGTAAATGAAATTCGTTTTGCTTCTTATCTGTGTGGGGTCTTTTAAGTTGCTGTTTTAGTGTGTTGGTGGGTTTGTGGGCTACCATGACGTAGTCATGCATCATGCATCATGGTGGTCCACAAACCCACCAACACACTAAAACAGCTGCTAATGAACTTAAAAGACCCCATACAGGTGACAAGCAAAACGAACGTCATCTACAAAATACCTTGCAAGAACTGTGACAAACACTATATTGGACAAACAGGCAGAAAGCTAGCCACCAGGATACATGACCATCAACTAACCGCAATACATGACCCACTATCACTCGTATCCTTACATACAGATGAGGAAGGACACCACTTTGATTGGGACAACACATCCACCCTCGGACAAGCCAAACAGAGACAGGCACAAGAATTCCTAGAAGCATGGCATTCCAACTGGATCTCCATCAACAAACACATTGATTTGGGAGCCCATCTACTACCTTCTGAGAAAAAGAACAGGAAATGACTTCACCAATGCAGGAAGTGACATCACCAACCCAAGGAAACCTAAACTGATAAATAGAAAGCGGGACATAACACCAGCGCTTCATTGGAGGCTCACTGATGATGTTCCCTAGAATGGTGACGAAACATCTGAAAACGAACCTTCCAGCTCAGCAAGCAAACGTGCATCCAGATGTCAGTATTATTTTCAGAAATTTGGAACCAATATGCATTCCCCCATTCATTCTTCTGTCTAGTAGAAAATATTAGAGTTCAATACAAGCTACACTTTCCAGTTTTAACAGTAAGTATGTAAATACTTCTGGAATGCCTTCTCCAGGTTGACAAGAAACAATGTCATAATGGTGATGCCACTAGATTAGCAACAAAGAAGTCCAGGTTACCTTTGTGGGGATGAGGTCTCAAATGGCACTACAGCATCTGGAAAATTTAAATTCAACAGATAAAACCTGTAACTGAAACCTTTTCTCAGCATTAGCGACCATGAAACTATCACTAATGATTGACAAAACCCATCTGGTTCACAAATGTCCGTCAGGAAGGAAATCTGCAATCCTTACCTGGTCTGGTTTATATGTGATTGCAGTGACACGGATAACTCCTATGTGCCTCTGGATTGATCTAGTGAGCCAGTCATTTCAAGGCGATTTTGGAATGGACAACAAATGCTAGCCTTGCCAGAGATGCCCACATCCTGCAAAAAAGGAAAAGATTATTAATACCTATGCAATGAAATAAAGTGAGTCAAACATAATTTTGGGGCTCTGCACGAATGCTGTTTTGGAGCATGTAATTAGATGCTAAAATCAAATATGTTCCACATAAGTTTAGGATGATTCCATCTGCTATCCCTTGGCACATGTCCAGGAATATTTGATAAAACACAGTGCTAAAATCAGACATTCAGCCAATTCAGCCTTTGTCCAGAATGGATCATCTGACAGAAGGAAGCTTGTTGACTGCTGTTTCCATGGAAACCACAAAGTGTTATCTGTTATCTTTGATGCTATTGAGAGTTATTATTCAGAATTAAATTTCGATCTAGCATTACGTGCACGGTCACTGACGTATGACTAGGTTTGTTTGTGCAGCTTACTATTATCATAGCAACGTCTGTATGAGATCTGGGCATCTGTCTCTTAGAAACCACTTCTCGATTTCAAATTAGTTTCATAGGTACTATTTATATTCCTAAATATGACCTGAACAAATTTCAACTTGCTGCTATTGGTTTCCTTAAATTTTGAAATGAATTGTAAAGCATCAAAATATTATTATTGGGTTGGATACTCTGACTAAATGGAAAACTCCCATGACAAATGACATTAAGGTCCAAACATGCCTGTTTTACTTCTTGTGAGTACTTATGAAGTTGAATTTTGATACAGGCCAATCCTTGGTGCAAGGATCAGAGCTGCTTCCCAGCACAGTTAAAGAGCAGCAAGGACATGGCTTCATTGATGAAACAGGAACCTCTATTGCCCCTTAGGGCAGTGTCTAAACTGTAAGCAATTAAACAGAATCAGACCTGTGTGAACTATCAGCAGCAATTTTTAGGTGTAACAATCACATATATAGTACATACTATACTTAAAATTTTTCAATGTTATACGTCTTGAGTTATTGTAAGTTTAGCAATAGTGTTATTTATTCATTTATGGAATGAGGGCCAGAATTTATTTTTCCCACCTACCCTTGAGAATCTGGTGATGATCTGCCTTCTTGAATGGCTGCAATCCATTAGGTGTAGGGGTATCCACAACATTATTAGGATGGAAGTTCCAGGATGTTGATCCAGTGACAGTGAGCAAACGGTGATATATTTCCAAGTGAGGAAGGTGAGTGAACTCATGATGGAATAAAGGTCATTGATGGAGCAGCTGAAGATGGTTGGGCCTAAAACGTTACCCTGAGAAACTCCTGCAGAGATGTTGTGGATCTGATATGACTGGCGGCCAACAAACACCAACATCTTCCTTTGAGCTGGGTGTGGCTGGCCACCAGCAGAGAGTTTAAACCATAAGATGTAGGAGCAAAAGTAGACAATTCAGCCCAGTTAGTTCATTCTGCTTTTCAATGAGATCATGGCCGATCCAAATAACCTCAACAGTACTTTCCAGCTATGCCCCCATAATCCTTGATTCCCTGACTAATTAACAATCTGTCTGTCTTAGCCCTTGAACATACTGAGTCACCCAGTCTTGACAGCCGTCTGCAGTAAAGAATTCCATAGACTGATTACCCTTCAAGGGGAAAAAAAGTTCTCCTCTTCTCAACCTTAAAAGGATGACCTCTTTCTCTGAGATTATGCCTTTTGGCCCTACACATAAGGGGAGGCTCCTGTTAGTATAACACTAACCTATTCAATCTCTCCTCATAAGAAAATCTGTCGATGAACAGAATCAACCAAATGAGCTTCCCCGAGCTGCCTCCAATGGCATATTATATTTCATTAGATAAGAGAACCAAACCTATTCACTGTAATCAAGGTGTGGTCTGACCAGTGCCTTGTATAGTTTTAAAGGTAACACAGCGTGGAGCTGGAGGAACGCAGCAGGCCAGGCAGCATCAGAGGAGCAGGAAAGTTGATGTTTTGGGTTGGGACCCTTCTTCAAAAATGGAGGCGAGGGAAAGGAGCTCAGAAATAGGGAGTGGAGGAGTGGGACTGGGGAAGGTAGGTGGGATGATGATAGGTGAGTGCAGTAAGGCCATGGTGGGGATTTCCCTATTTTAATGCTCCATCCACTTTGAAATAAGGGCCGACAGTCTATTTGATTTCCTTATTACTTGCTGAACTTGCATGCTTCCTGCACTAGGATCCCCAAATCCTTCTGTTCTACATCTCTCCCCAGTCTTCACACACTTAAATTTTATTCAGGCCTTTGATTTCTCCTATTAATATTCAGCTCTTCTATTCTTCATCGTTCCCTCTGATTCCCATTGACTCTAGTTTTGCAAGGGCTGCTCAATGCAATACTTGATCAAATATGGCCTTAATGTTAAGGGCAGTTATCCTCACCCCATCTCTGAAATTCAATCCAAGTTTGAACAAAGGCTGAAATGAGATCAAGAGCTGAGTTAGCCTGGAGAACCAAAACTGAGCATTAGGTTCTTGCTAGGCAAGTTCTGCTTGATAGCACTAATGATGGTGTCTTCCATCACTTTATTGATGATTGACAGTAGACTGATGGGACAGTAATTTGTTAGGTTTGATTTCTCCTGCATTTTGTGCACAGGTCATACTTGGGCAACGCTGGTAGATACCAGTGTTGTAGCTGAGCTGCACATGGTAATTTCTGGAGTACATGCCTTCAGCATTAGTGATGTAATATCATCAGTTTTCACTGCCTTCAACTGTTTCTTGAGTGAACTAAATTGGTTAAGTCTAATGTTCACAATGCAGGTGACCACTGGAAGAAGACAAAATGGATCATTTGTTCAACACTCCTGACTGAGGATTGTTGTAAATGCTTCAGCCTTTTTTTTGCATACTTAACAAGTTTTATATAGTCTTTAGGAATTTAATGTGGTCATTCTGCAATTATTCCTGGTCTATTAGTGTTTATTGTTTTAAACATCAACATTAATGAATGATTCTATGTGTAGCTTGCTGATAAGAGCACATTCTTTTTTGCACACAGATGATGGCAGCACAAACAATCGTAGGTCAAGAGGTGTGAAACATTTGGTGAAACATTATGTTCATCAGCATAATTACCAAGGTGAAAGCAAGGCACAATAGATGCCTTGGAACCTCAAAGTTAAGACACCCACAAAAAGTGCAAACAATTGCCTTGAGCACATTATCCATACAGTCACTGCAAACAGTGCCTTTCTTAGGATGGTAGATCAATGTTGATAGAAACTGCAGGGTTGGATGCTTGTTGTCAAGGTACCTGTGCATGCATTAACAAATAAATTTGACTTTTTCAGGGTGTAAAGCAAACACCACGTGAGAATTTGCTTTCGTTTACCATTTTTATGAGATGTTGTAAAACACATTGCCTTGGAGATGGCCCTGAAAATGTCACTAATGTTATATTTAATTATAAAATCAGCCCCCTCACCCCTCCTCCCACCCCCTGCCACGTACTGGCCTTTAGAAATTCTCAAAAGTAATAAAATGGGTCACAAGACAGGACAGCATGGTTCAATTTAAATTTTCATCTCTTCCTTCAGGCAAAACTGGCCCTAAATATTCAGGGGCATTTATTGATTGGCAGGGAGCATGCCAGTCATCAGAGAGCTGACAGACTGGAGTTTGTAAAGTACCTGCTTGGCCTTAACAATTCTAGTTAACCAGCGAGGTTCTGACAGGGAGGTGAACAAAGATGATTTTTACGAGTGATGCTTGGTCCAAACGCGTTACTCTGTGAGAGGGAATAATTGTTATTATTTTCTCTGTCAGATGCTGAAAAGACAGCAGTTGGCAATGTAATTCAGATTGTTCCTTGGTCCAAGAGACCTGAATGGGGTGAGACTTGATAGAGATGAGATCATTGTGATGTGGTAGCTGAAGTGGAAGAGGAAAGGTAGCATCCTGAGGATGCCATATCCATCTCTGAGGGTGATGGTGACAATTAATTGATCGCCTTCAATGTAATATTGTTTAAGGAGGGTGAGGCATGAGATGCTAGCTCTGCTGGAATGGAGCAAGTGTATTTTGAACCTTCAGGAGGTAAGGAGCTTTGCAGCAGAACCTTAAATACCCCCATAACCAAAAGGGCAATATTAGATCCATGATAACGTCTTAAATAATGGTGGGGTGCTCCTTGAGCACATGTGTCAATCACATGTACAGGATGCTGAGAGATTTCACAGCTGGACAACCTCAGCGTAGCAAGTTTGAACTGATTTCCAGATGGATGTTGCTGAGCATATGTAAATGCAAATTGACAGATTTCAGGCAACAGGATTAGTTTTTATAGCTTGTTCAGCGCTAGAATCTGGCTGGAAGTGTAGCCCCTACAACTTCTGATCAGTAGCAGCTGAGTGCAGACACATCTGATGCCAGGCACATACCTGGTTCATAAAAAGGCCTCGTCATACAGAAGATGCAAATGTGCAAAGGATGACAGTGCCTCTCTCTGATCTGCTCGACTCTAACTCTTAATATCTGTCGACCTCCCCCCAAAACCCTATTTTTATGATGAAGGATATCTTTTGTCTCTTCAATCCTTTTTTGGTAAATTTTTTTTCTTATATTTGACTGTATACAGTAATATGTTTGACTTTATAATTCACTTTTTGTTGGCATTATTCATTTAATGTTACTTTATGCCTTTATTTATGCTATTGCTCCTCATGTTTCTTATTTATTAAAGCTCTGTGTTGTTCATTCAAAGTTCTTTTACATCATGTCATTTCAGCACTCACTGCTTCTAATGCAAGTGAAAACATTTTCTGTAGTCTCTGCAAGATGTTTTTTTTATTCAAACAGGAATATGGGGCAAAAAAACAAAGAAAATGGTAAGTGATCAATAACTTTTTCCTTTTACAGCTGAAGTTTAAATTTTTATGCAACTAACTTTCAAAGTATTTGTGTTTCAAAATAATCATTTTGCAACATTATCCTCATTTCTATGGAAGGGAGGGATTAAGAGAGAGAATGGGGGAAGGTACAATAGTTTCCAAGACGTAATTTAAGCCAAAAGCTACAGCTAAAGGATCCCTAGCTATCCCAGTGATGATTGGTGTCTGAGCTGCCTCACTTGCTTCAGGAGGCATAACTGCACTTGACACTGGTTCAACCTATCCACTTCCACTGATATTTCATCTCCAGGTTAAAGGCTTGGTCCTTCCTATACAACACAGTTGTACAATGCACAACATCCCACCATGATGTTGGACACTTTCACAGGTAAGTAACCCCTGACCTGCCCAGACAATGAAAGTGTGACTTCACTACCCCTATTGTCCTCTCCACCATCTAACTGATTGCTATATGTGCAAGATTGGATTGAGCCTGTGCTTCTTTAGTGTTCCTGCAATTTAGTGTTAATTACCATGTTCTCAATAGCTATCCCTTATTGAACAGCAGCCATACTGTGATTCCTAATGCTGAAATCATGGCCCGGTGCACCTTTGACTTCACCAGAATGAGTGAATTATGCATAGTTCCACTAATGTCCCATTAGTGGTTAGATTCTTTCTTTCCATGTCACATATCATCATGATAGTCGAAGAACGGACCCCCCTTTCTTTTGATTAAGGGAAAAAGCTTCATATAGTGGTGCTTCCTATGCATCATGTATTTCATCAATCCATGGTGGCATGGTGGCTCAATGGTTAGCACTGCTGCCTCACAGTGCCAGAGATCAGGTTTGATTCCACCTATGTGTGGAGTTTTCATGGTCTCCTTGTGTCTGCCTGGGCTTGACCCAAGTGACCCAGTTATCTCCCACAGTGCAAAGGTGTGCAGATTAGGTGGATTGGCCATGCTAAACTGCCCATATTGTCCAGGGATGTGTAGGTTATATGGATTAACCATGAGAAATGTACGGTTATAGGGATTGAGGAGTGGGCCTGGGTGGGAGGGTTGTTGTGGATTTGATGAGCTGAATGACCTGCTTCCACACTGTAGGGATTCTATGAATATGCCCAATCACTTTCAGGAACGCAGCAATGCTTTGGAACACAGAGACCTCTCCTTCATTCTCATGAGAAACATGTTAAAGTTAAAGAAATCTTAAGCCATGCTAAGTATTGCTGCAGTCATCTGGTGAATGCTGGTCCTGCAGCAAACTGTGAAATACTGAACATATCATCAGTGGCAGACTGAAATGACCCACATGCAGAAAACAACTTATGTTGTGAAGACTTGCATTTGCCCTGATAAGGCAATGCTGCATTTTGAAGTCATTTCCAGGTCTTCACTCAATATTTCACAGAGGCATCTGATTGCATATTTGATAAGGTATAGTTTCCACACACACAACTCCTCAGACATGATTTTGCACAACTTCTTCTGTCTCTACACTTACTGGGCTGGGTACTTATTCCTCTGCACAAACAATTTAAAATGCTCTCAGACTCTTCTTTGATTGTCACTGCACCTGAACCTTGTTCTCAGTATAATCAATACAATGGCTGTGAGAGAAACCTGAGGGCCGAGGAAGAAGGCAGCAAACATTTCCCACTAAAGTTTCCAACATTCAATGGATTCTAGAATACCTGCCTAAAGTGATAGATAAATCATCCTCCGACACTTCCGCCATCTACAATCCGATCCCACCACCCAAGACATTTTTCCATCCCCACCCCTGTCTGCTTTCCGGAGAGACCAGTTTCTCCGTGACTCTCTTGTTCGCTCCACACTGCCCTCCAACCCCACCACACCCGGCACCTTCCCCTGCAACCGCAGGAAATGCTACACATGCCCCCACACCTCCTCCCTCACCCCTATCCCAGGCCCCAAGATGACTTTCCACATTAAGCAGAGGTTCACCTGCACATCTGCCAATGTGGTATACTGCATCCACTGTACCCAGTGTGGCCTCCTCTACATTGGGGAAACCAAGCGTAGGCTTGGGGACCGCTTTGCAGAACACCTCCGCTCGGTTCGCAATAAACAACTGCACCTCTCAGTCGCAAACCATTTCCACTCCCCCTCCCATTCTTTAGATGACATGTCCATCATGGGCCTCCTGCAGTGCCACAATGATGCCACCTGAAGGTTGCAGGAACAGCAACTCATATTCCGCTTGGGAACCCTGTAGCCCAGTGGTATCGATGTGGACTTCACCAGCTTCAAAATCTCCCCTTCCCCCACCGCATCCCAAAACCAGCCCAGTTCGTCCCCTCCCCCCACTGCACCACACAACCAGCCCAGTTCATCCCCTCCACCCACTGCATCCCAAAACCAGTCCAGCCTGTCTCTGCCTCCCTAACCTGTTCTTCCTCTCACCCATCCCTTCCTCCCACCCCAAGCCGCACCTCCATCTCCTACCTACTAACCTCATCCCACCTCCTTGACCTGTCCGTCTTCCCTGGACTGACCTATCCACTCCCTACCTCCCCACCTATACTCTCCTCTCCACCTATCTTCTTTTCTCTCCATCTTCGGTCCGCCTTCCCCTCTCTCCCTATTTATTCCAGAACCTTCACCCCATCCCCCTCTCTGATGAAGGGTCTAGGCCCGAAACGTCAGCTTTTGTGCTCCTGAGATGCTGCTTGGCCTGCTGTGTTCATCCAGCCTCACATTTCATTATCTTGGATTCTCCAGCATCTGCAGTTCCCATTATCACAGATAAATCAGCTTACAGCTTTCTAGCATATGGCTTTCTTGCATATCATAGTAATACAGAATTGCAAAACACGACAGAACACATATTATAAATGCGATTTATACAAATATTGTATAGATCAACATTACAGAGACTCTTAGCACTGAAATACACCGTGCAATATCATAAAGCAAATAACTTGACCGGACAAATGCTGAGAGGATGTTTCCCTCCTGGGAAAGTCTAGGACCAAAGGGCAGTCTCAGAATAAAGAGGTGCCAATTTAAGAATGAGATGAGGAGAAAATTCTTCTCTCAAAGGGCTGTGAGTCTTTGGAAATCTTTGTTACAGAGAAATGTATGTGTAGAGTCCTTGTGTATCTTAAAGGGTGAGATGGGATTTTGATCAGTAGGGAAATCAAGGATTCCTGTTACTTATTGTCTGGTCTCCCTGACGGAACAACTGCACAAATAGAGATTTGGCTTTGACATGTTCGATCAGTCAATCAACAGAGGTGAATTTTCACATGGTATACTGTGCCATTGTTACACCAATTGAAAAGTCACTGTCCTGAAGATGTATCTCCATGGCTTTTTTATAGGTTAACTTATTTGTGTAACCATTGCAGGAATGATTTTTGTAAGGCCTGTGTAAAATGGGAGTCAACAGCTGGAAAATTAGAGTACAGCCTTTAAGAATGCCAGTTCTGGCTGTAGATTATGACAGCAGACTGAGGAAACAGCAGGCAGTTAATGAACAATGTTTGGCTCACTTACCTTGTCAGCTAAACCTGGCAGCAAGTATTTATGAATCTGTCTGCCTTATCTTTCAAGAAAGCTTAACAGAGGAGCAGCTGTTACAGGCAACCAAGCACAGCACTAGGGAAGAGCTGCTGAATCTGACCTGCTAACCCTCCTCAAAGAGACTCAGCTTAGTAAACATACTGTTGTGACAGGCTTCCCAATAGTATTGTCACTTATGATACTTCTGACAGTCATGGAAATGTACAGTCTGCTCAGCGATACAGTGTTAGTGCTTTACTAGGGTACAGCATAAAAATAGAAAATAACAATAAAGTTGTTAAAGGTTGAAATACACATTGTGTTAATGTATATTCACAGGCTGGATAGATAGTGGGCTGTTATCCAGATGAAGCTCTGGCTGGAGATGGGCATGCAATTTTTTTGCTGCCAACTCATTTGCCCAACTGTACCATCAGGCTGAACATCAGCTAGCTGTGTCCCACAATTGACAGAGAGCCAAACAGCATAGTGGCAACAGCATGGGGCATGGCTAGCCTTCTGTTCTCCAAAACAGGCTAACCCCCTTAAAGGAAAGCTTCTCAGAATGCTTTTGACACAGTTCTAAACAAGAAAAATAGCAGAGATTGGGTTGCAGGTTCACAGATGTGGCACTTGAGGACTCAATGCTGGAGGTCAACAGGAGGAGAAACCTTATTGTCCCATAGGCAATAGGAACCTTTCAAGAATCTAGGGGACAGATTTTTATGTCGAGCGGAGAGAGATTTAAAAAAGACATGTGGGGCAAATATTTTACACAGAGAGTGATTTGCATGTAGAATGAACTGCCTGAGGAAGTGGTGGATGTGTGTGTAATTATAATGTTTAAAAGATATTTACACAAGTATATGAATAGGAAAGGTTTGAAAAGATATGGGCCAGGAACAGGCAGATGGGGCGAGTTCAGTTTGGGATTATGTTTGGCTGGTTGGACAACAGGGTTTGTTTCTGTGCTATCTGACTCTATGAGATCAGGTAGCAACAAAGTCAATTTGCGGCAATTGAGTTCAAGGGTCTGGCAACAAAAATCTAATGACTTCACATGGGTGGCTAAGGTTAATGAAAGCACTTTCAAATGATACCTCCCCAATATTTCCTTTAATTTCTTCTTGCAGCATACAACCCATTTCTTACAGTCACCCTTTAAATGGTCATGTGACTGCAGATGTGCACATCTTAGCTGTTCCTTGCTTGCTGCATGGCCAGATGGAACATTTCACCTCCTACTCATGGCTCTCTCATTCTCTAAGGTTACTTAATGCACCATATTCTCTTCATTCACCTCGTGTTACTCCTTGGTCCTCAGGGCTCATGGTCAACATCCTGATATTTGATTTCAGTTTCACATATCTATCAATATTGCACTGTTGTATTGCAAAGCCAAGGCATTGCCCCTCTACTCCCATCCCAGTTGAAGCCTTTGTGAGTAAAGGTGATCAGATCCCCTACCATCCCTGTGTAGATGTTGAAACAATCTGGCAAATTTGATAACTCCTCACTATGCCTCCAAGTCACTCACAAATATTTTTGGGAACTTCAGAATAACAGAATTTACTCTAAATTACTATATCTGCAAGTCAGATGATGGAATCTTTAATTAACAATAATGACGGGGTACCGTGGTAGCTGAACATTTTGATTTTTGTGACTGGTGAGTGAATTTGTTGAATGGATTTGCATGGCCCAAAGTTGGACAATGGACATCACATCAACCAACAGGTTGCCATGCCCGGAGAGGACTAACTCAGCTGCTTTGGTACTTGTTGAGATGCACAGATGAGCACTCTCCTCAAATGTATAAACCATGGGCCATGCAACAAGTGATTTGCAGAGAAGCATGCTCCACCAGGAAGGAGCGCAGTGGCAGTACAGAACTAGATCTCACCCCCATTATTCTCACACTTTGCCAGAGAGTGTTATGTAGCATTATGTATAATTCAACTGCAAAAGTAAACGAGACAGAAGTTTTAAAATATGCTATGCAGCTATGTGTGAAACATTCCTTTTATCATTGGTTCAACTCAATTAATGATACACTTGAGGTCATCATTGACCCAGCAATTCCAAAATGGTAGTTGTTACATTTATCTAACTGTTGTAGTTAGCCTCTCAGATACAGATGTGGCAGTCTCTTCAGCAGTGAGAAAACTAACTACTTATGGATGGATATTGATTTCCTAACTCACTTTGGGCAATGATGTAGTGGCATCTGCATTGAATCATCAATTCAATACTAATGTTCTGGGGTCTTAGATTCGAATGTCACCATGGCAGATAATGGAATTTGAACTTTTTAAAAAAAATCTCAAAGTAACATTTTGCCAATTGTTGTAAAAAAACTCATTTGGCTGACTCAGGGAAGGAAATTTGTTGCAATGTGATTGACTCTTACCTGCCCTCTGAAACAGCCAGAAGTCACTCAGTTGTACTTAACCAGTAAAATGTTTCAAAAGAAATAAAGAACCTGAATAATCATCTTGCATTGACCCATTCAGTGGAAATGTCAAGGGCAAACTCAACTTTGTCGACCCTATGAAGTCCACCTGAGTAACATCTAGAAGCTAGTGCCAAAATTGGAAGAGCTGTCTCACAGACTAGTTAAGAAACAGCTTGACATTGTCATAACTTAAAAATATATTTTACGATTACATACTACACAATGTTTCAGAGAACACCATCACTATCTCTGGTAAAGCCCTGTCCAATGAGGATGGACTCAAAAGTGGTGATGGTGCAACGTAGGAAATTACAAACACAAAAATATGATCATGGTTGATCATCTAACCCAATACCCTATTCCTGCTTTAGCCTGAAGAACTATATCTATCTCCTTTTTGCAAACATTCCTTGTTTTTTGGCTCAAGAGCATTCGATAGCAGAGAACTCCACAGGCTTACTAACTCTCTGGGAGAAGAAATTTGTCTCCATCTCCGCCCTAAATTCCAACTCCATAACCAGAATCTCCTGGTTCTGGACACCCTACTCTTTGGGGACTTCTAGTATTTACCGTATCTGGTTCTTTTAACACTTCATACATTTATTCCAGCGAGTATACTTCTAGCAGATTTAATCTCTTTATATGTCAGTTCTGCTATCCCAAATGGCTGTTACACAAGAATCAAGACAAACCCAACCAGACCAATAACAATTCTACCAGTAAAATGACAGAAGGTGTCATCAACAGGACTATCAAATGGCACTTACATTGCAATAACTTGCTCCTTGAAGCTCAGTTTCGGTTCTGCCAGGGACACTCAGCTCCTGACCTCATTACAAATTTGATTCAGACATGGTAAGAAGTGGCAAATGACTGTCCTTGACATTAGGCCACATTTGGTGGAGTTTTGCATCAAGGACCCAAAGATAAAACAGAGTCAATGGGAAGTTGGGAAAGACTCTCTGTTGGTTAAAGTAGTATCTGTCATAACGGAAGATGGTTGAGGTTGTTTAAAGTCAATTATTTGAGCTCTAGGACTTCTCTGAAGACATTCACCAGGGCAGTGTCCCAGGCCCAACTATCTTCAGCTGCTTTCGCATTGACCTTCCCTTCATAAGGACAGAAATGGGGAAGTTTGCTGATGATTGCACAATGTTCAACACAATTTGTGACTCCTCAAATATCAAAGCAGTCCATATCAAAATGCAGAAAGACCTGGATTGTACCCAGGTCTGGACTGACAAGTGGAAAATAACGTATGTGCCACACAAGTGCCACATATTGGCCATCTTCAACAAGAGAAAACCAAATGATCATCCTTTGACATCCAATGGCTTTCCTATGGCTGAATCCCCCACTATCAACATTCTAGGGGTTACCATTGACTAGAAAGTCAACTGGAGTAACCATTTAAATACAATAATTACAAGAGTGTGATGGAATACTCCCCACTTGCCTGGATGGGTGCAACTCCAGCAAGACGCAAGAGGTTTGATGCCATCCAAAACAAATTAGCCTACTTGATTGGTACCAAAAGCACAAACATTCACTCCCTGCACCATTGGCACAGCAAAAGATGCACCAAAATTCACTAAGACTCCTTAGACCGCATCGTTAAGACTCACAAATATAACTATCTAGAAGGACAAGGGCAGCAGATGCCTGGGAACATCACCCCCCTCCAAGTTCCCCTCCAAATCACTTACCATCCTGACTTGGAAATATATCATCATGTCTTCACTGCCACAGACTAAAATCCTGAAACTCCATCCCTGATGGCATTTTGGGTGCCTCTGCACCAATGGAATGCAACAGTTCAAGAAGGCAGCTCACCACCACCTTTTCAAGAGAGACTATGGATGGACAGTAAATACTAACCCAGCCAGCAAGACCCTCATCCCATGAATGAATTTTGAAAAGGAAACATATATAGTGGTCAGAACTTTGGTAGTGATAACAAATCTCTCCTGTGATTCACATCGATTATCCACGTCTTGCACACATATTTTCCTTTAAGCTTTCAAAATATTAATTCAAGTAATGCTACAAGAAAGTGAATTCAAATTATAACATATTATTTGCCTCTAGTTAGAATATTGAAAGATCAGACTGAGGAGATTTGCTTTGATATGCTTTGTACAATAGTTGATTGCAATACAAAGAAGGCCACTTGCATTTCTCAATCAATCATCTTCAGAGCAGAGACCATATAAAGCTTGTTTCGTCAATTTAAGGTTGTTACAACTGCTACTTTGTGACTTTATTCTTTTTTCAATAAAGCTCCTCTTCCTCATCCAAATTGTCACTCTGAGATGTTATGTGTCTTCTTGAATTATAAGATGTTATTAAATTAGCCCATTATTTATGTGTCTGAGGGAAGCAACTCCCTAACATGATTTTAATCATCATTTGTTTGCCTATGTATGCATAGCCCTGCATAGGGCTGTCTTGAAAAACAAATTCCTTTTAGGCAAGCTTTGTTCACAACATATTTTGAAGAGCTCTGTCAGAATCTGGAATATGCATTTAGTCTTTCTCCAGGGGCTGTACTGAAGTTACAGCAGGCGGGATCGGGAAGATACTATAGATTTGTCCTCTCATCAGAAAATGTTGTGTTAAAAGCACACAAAAATTGCTAATAGTAATAGAAATCAGATTCCTCAGTTTATGAAATTATTTTAAGGTGCACACTGAGCAACAATAAACCAATAACTTGCATTTGTATGATATTTTAACACCTGATCATAAAACTGGCTGGCTGGAAAGCCATCACTCCCAAAAACTGCAAAGACTGGGGTGGGGAGGAGTGCTAGTGGTTTATTTTTACAGCCACATTTCGTAATACATAGGCCAGCTCGCTGCAAAAAAATGGGCATCTGGCACCAACTTGTATTTATATAGCACCTTTAAAATGAAAAAAATGTCCTAAATGCATTCCACAGGCTCACAATAAAGAGACAGGCGTCTAAATGCTTGCTCACAGAAATAGATTTTAAGGAAGTCTCAATAGGAGGAGAGAAAAATTGGAGGGCAAATCCCAGCCATTAAGTCCTGGGCAGCTAAGGGTCAGGCTACTCAGTGCTTATGGTGGTGAGTCTTGGAAGAGGTTTGGTACCAGGCATTTGGCTTAAGAGAGGCTGCTTTGTTTGAAATTTTTTGTAACGTTACGTTTATTCACCATTCTATCAATTAGGTACACTATCAAATGTTGATGTGATGCTTATGTTATTACTTGTAACATAAGAAATTAGATGTGGATATCATGGCACTAACAAAATCCACTGGACATGCATTAGAACGATCTCTTACCTACAAACATGCATTTCACAGACACCTATGCATCTGTGCAAATGTTAACCATTAGATTACAGTTGAACAACATGATTCCAGTGACACATCATGTTTCAAGTAATCGTAAATAAAATGGCATGTTAGGTTACATGCCATAATGCATTGATAACATCATAAGCGAGTCTCTTTAAAGATAGCAAAAGTAGAAATTGCTGGAGAAATTCACCAGGTCTGGCAGCATCTCTGGAGAGTCAGGTATACTGACGTATTGATCATGAGACATAACTATCCACCATTCCCTTTTTTTAAGGATCCATGCTTGTCCCAAACAAATACACAGGTTTGTATATAGAAATATATGATCAATTCAACATTCAATAACTATACGTACAGAAAATAAGAGAATTTACAAGGTTAACATTTCAAGATTTTTGGATGTTAACTCATCTTGACCTGATAAGCATTTACCAGTCTGGTGAGGCTTGCATAGTTCCCAGTTGCATTTGTTCAAGAATTTGTTTGTCTTGCTGCTGGTGATTTCATACAACATCACCGCACAGTCATCATTATCGGAATAGACTTTCTCGTTCTTCATGATTAACGTGACATGCAAATCTAGGCACAATTCATCATATTCAAACCACATTCACTCTGCAGGAACAGAACACATGCCATTAAGTCTGACATGTTGAGCTTATTATCCAGCTCTTACAAAGACTGAGAAATTACTCTTTATTTACATATGGATGCTCTGTCCGATGTTCCAAAATTTCTTTATGAGACTCAGAGGAGCATATGAATCAGTCAACAATCTTCAAGAACATGACTTTGATATGAGATATAAGCCAGGCATTTCCAGCAGCCTTGCATGCAGAGTCCTACTTTGGTGATGCATTTAACTACCCTGATA
This sequence comes from Stegostoma tigrinum, assembly GCF_030684315.1. Lineage (NCBI taxonomy): Eukaryota > Metazoa > Chordata > Chondrichthyes > Orectolobiformes > Stegostomatidae > Stegostoma > Stegostoma tigrinum. Next base: position 17,430,355 of record NC_081385.1, read on the forward strand.
CAAGCATCCATTCAGTTCTCTCTCAGCAATTAGGAATTACAAATTATCCAAAACAGGGTAGGAAAATGACTGTTCCTCTAAACATTTCAATTAGGTAAATTTGTCAACTTCTAGAGATCCACAAAGGTGGTCCATGAAAATATATAAACATATTTGACATAAAACTGGATAGGGAAAGCATATGGTGACATAAAGCAGTGTTAAAGCTGACAGCAACTTCAAGAAGTGTGGAAAAGTGAACAACATCTGTAACTCCTCAAATAATGTGGGAGAATGGGGACATAAAAAGAAGAATGGAGGTACATGAGAAGGGCAGCAACAGTAGGAGATAAAAAGCATTGGCAAAGAGCTTCTTCAAATTGTATCTATCTGTCGCAGCTATAATCTGTAACCACAGAAAATCAGGACATTATATGACAGGTGAAGATAACACATCAGAAACTCAGTTTTAAAATAATTAACATCCAAATTAATTACTTAAATGGAATGGAGTTGCCTTGAAGACAATGTGTTGCAGCTGCAGTATATGGGAATTGGTGGATGCTACTGCGATTTACAATGGCCACATCTGCGGCAAGTTTTGGTTACTCGATGAACCCAGACATGATGATCTGGAGTTCAAACTATGGGTTGTGACACATCAGGGAGTGCGGGAGGTACCTGGATACTGTGTTTCATAAGGCAATCACACCTCCTAGATTGATCAAAGTAAATTTGGCCTGTAGTCAGGGACAGGAGAGTGTGTCCATATTTGAGGCAGTTAAGGTGATGCGGGATGATTTGGAGGAGCCTTAGCCAGAGCCTTTGTCCAGTTGGTAAGAAACAAGGGCATAAACTGCAGAGAGGATGAGCAAACTGACTGTAGCACTATGGTCCAGAGTACCGTTCAAGTGGGGACAGAAAAGAAAAATGCAGCAGTAGTAGCGGATAGTATAGTTAGGAGAAAACCTTCAGAACAAAGACAGAGAGCCGCAAAGGTTATGTTGCCTACCTGAGGTGCTTAGGCACAGGACATCTCTTCTGGGCTGAAGAGGAACTTAGAATTGGAGTGTTGGATCAAGTTATCATTGTCCATGTAGATACCAATAACATTGATAACACAGGAAAGAGGTTCTGCTGAGCGATTACGAACAGCTCAGGAGGGATAGAGATATAAAGGTAATAATATCTGGATGTTTTTATTCATTCACGTGATGAGAGTGTTGCTGGCTAGGCCAGCATTTATAGACCATCCCTAATTGCCCAGAGGGCAGTTGAGAGTCAACCATAACGCTGTGGGTCTGGAATCACATGTAGACCACACCAGGTAAGGATGGCAATCTTCTTCCCTAAAAGATGTTAGTAATTTCTACCTGTGTCATGTACAAATTGGTGTAGGGTAAATAAAATTTGAAAGTTAAGTCTGAAACAAAAGCAGAAATTTCTGGAGAAACTCAGCAAATCTGGTAGCATCTGGGAGAGAAAAGAGTTAATATTTTGAATCTTGTGAGGCTACTTCAAAACTCAAGAAGGAATAACAGGGCATTTAGAAAAGCTTAACTGATCAAACAGAGTCAACATAGTTTTATGAAAAAAAAATCATGTTTGACAAATTTGCTAGAATTTTTTTAGAATATAACAAGCAATGTTTATAAAGGGGAGCCAGTAGATATGGTGTATGTAGATTTCTAGGAGTAACTCATTAAGAGTCAAATAAATGTTTATTACACAACTCAGGAGGTTATGGTTTTGGGGATCATGTATTCGCATGGATTGAGGATTGCTGAAACATAGAAGACAGACAGTCAGGATTAATTCTTTTTTCAAGATGGAAAGACATAACTAGTCGGGAGCCTGAGGGATCAGTCCTAGGACTTCAACTATTTATAATCTATATAAATGACTTGGAGGAGATGGTAGAGTGTAATGTATCCAAATTTTCTAATGATACAAAATTAGGTGAGAGGGTATGTTGTGATTAAGACATAAGGAACTTGCAAGCATTTGTAATAATTTACATATGAATGCAAAAAACCTGGCAGACAGAGATTAATGTAGGAAAGTGTGAGGTCATGCACTTTAGTCAGAAGAAACAAAAAGTAGACTGTTACTTAAATGGAGAGAAATTCCAAAAAATCACGTCACAAAGGAATCTCATTCATGAGGCACAAAAATACTAGCATGCTGGTGCAGCAAGTAACTTAGGAGGGAATTGGAATTGCGGCCTTTATTGTTGGCAGTTTGGAGTTTAAAATAAATAAGTTTTGATATAATTATACAGGGTGTCAGTGAGGCTGCTCTTGAAGTACTGTGTACAGTGTTTGACCCTGTAATTTGAGAAAGGATATGGTGCCATTGGTGACTGCTCTAAAGTGATTCACTAGGCTGGTTCCTGAGAAAAAGGAGTTGATTTATCAAGAATGGCAAAATAGGTTTTGCCTTTATTCATCAGATTTTAGAAGAAAGAAGGATGACCCTACTGAAATATACAAATTTCTGAGGGGACATGGCAGGGTAGATGTTGAGAAAATGTTTCCACTCATGGAGGAATCTCAAACATGGGCTGAGTTAGAAAATAAGGGAACATTTACTTAAAACAGGCACAAAAAGGAAGTTGAGACTTGGAGGAGATCAGCCATGATCTTGTTAAATGGCCAAAAATCTGCATCATATTTCTAGTTCTTTTGTTTTTGTTCACTTTGTTCTAAAATTGTGTTCGGCTAGATTTTAGATAAGAGAGGGTACAGAGGAGATTTCTTAGGATGTTGTCTGGGCTGGACTAATTCAGCTATGATAGGCAAGTGTTGTGTTGCAGCAGAGATGTTGGGGCCCTGATTGAAGCGCACAAAGTTATGATGGACAAAGATAGAGTACATTGGGAGAAATGTTATCTGCTCAATAGAGGACTCAATAACCATAGGCACAGTTTGGAACAGAGGAGATTTAGCAGAGATTTGAGGAAACTGTTTTTCTCCCAAAGGAAGGTGGGTATCTGGCACTCACTGCCTGAAAGGGTGGTCAGGTGGGAACCATCAAGACAATAAAGAAATATTTAGGTGAGCAATTGAAATGGCATAGCATCCATGGTTATGGTCCAAGTCTTGGAAAATGGGATCAGAATAAATCATTTCTTGAGGACCAGTGCAGTCATAATGGGCCAAAGGGCCTTTTCCTTTACTGTAAAAACTCTATGACTCCAGACTCGAACTCTAAATTTAGCAGGCAAGTATCTTGTTTAAAGCATGCTTCCTTAACAAAATCAAATTTGAGAGTTAAAGTGCTTTCAAACTGTCCTTTACATGTATCTCACATAAATGCACGAAAAGTCCAGCGCAATTTTGCAGCAGGATATATAATTCAATGTTCAAATAATCCATACTCGTGTGCTTTGCATCCTCAGAATGCTTAGATAAAATGACTGCTGTTGCAGTCACTCTGATATAATCATAACCATGGTATTTATTGGTCGCTGTTAACTTTCCTCCCAAAAATCTATTACATAAACAGAGAGACCCATCAGTAATAATGAAATTAAGTGATTTTTAGAATAAAATAAAATGATTCTAGACGGAATATTTTGCAGAAAGGTATGTTTTGCAGGACAATGTGTACCTTTTAGTTTTCAAACGAAATGCTAGATGGCACGAGGGTAAACAATTCCTTCACTTTATGACAAAACAGGTTTGAACATGTTTGTATTGAGCTGTTTGGAGTTAAGGAAAAAAATGAAAGGAAATGGGTTAATAGTCCCATTGACCATTGGCTGGCATGTCCCTGACATTTTCCAGGCACTGTTGGCAGTTAAATGATAGATCAAAATATTCACTGCTCGGTTTTCATTATGTACAGGTGATTTATTATGAAAACCTAATGCCAGCAGCTTCAAAATATATTCAAAGTTATTACATGAGGTTATATTCATATTTTGAATGGTGTTCTCATAAAGCCATTCTTTCCGCAAAATGCATCTTAATAAATAGTTATTTGGACATTTGAAGTCATTTAACAAGTGTTATGTCTGCTGTCTTAAATAAACGTTTACATTCATTTAGTCTGTGTGGACCTCGAACTACCAAAAGTATTGGTTGAGCCAAAAATTCCAGTTCATAAAATATGAGTGCACAGTGACTTTTCTGTACAGAAGGGAACAAATTGTAAAATAATAAAGATGCCAACAAGCAGATTGAGTTTGCAATGATCTCTTGGATCATTAATTTTACACAATTTGAATGTAGAACTATTCATGTAAATCCTTTCCCTGAAAATTCTATTATGGACATGATTTAGAGAGGAAGAGTTTTGAAGTGCAGGTAAATATTTAGCTTGCACTGTTTCTCCTTACATGTAGGGGAAATACGAACAGGTGAGGTGCAGTCTGCAATTTTACTGTCTGTTAAAGTGCTTTGATGGATAATTGTGAAGCATGTGTTTAGTTCGTGAACACGTATTCTCAGCAAGTGTGATTCCACACCAGAAGCTCAAGCAGTTATGTTCCTTTGCTTTTTCTGCCATTTTGATAAGGTTTTGAGTGAAGTTTAATTTTTACTTGAGGATAATCAGCATTACTGAGCTTGATAATGTTAGTACTGAACTGAAAAAAAACATAGCTAAGGAAGCACTGACAGGTCCTGCTGTACTTGTTGCTGAAAATTGGATCTAACAATAAATGGAAGATTAAGAACTCAGTGCAGATATTGCCAGCGGCGTGCTAATTTTAATTGTGCTGACAGGGACAGGAACTCTTAATGATGGTGTCGGGAAAAGTGCAACATCAGGAACTCTGAGACACCTACTTAAATTATTGTCCGTCATTACTCTGCACAGTGCAATGCAAGTCAGACAATTGTCCTTCTATTTACCATTCAGGTTAACAGCAATTTTTTTTTGTCAACAGATAATTCCCATAAGCATCCACTCCTTCCACGACCAATGCTCAGTTGCACCAGTGTATACTAGCTACAAGATGTACTGCAAAATTTCAGCCAAGATCCTTAGACAGTACCTTCCAAAAACACTATCATTTCCATCTTGAAGGATAAGGGGGACAGATACATGGAAATACCATCATCTGAAAGTTCCCCTCCAAGCGACTCACTATTCTGAAGTGGAAGTATATTGCTGTTCCTCCACTGTTGCTGGGTCAAAATGGTGCAATTGCCTCCCTAAGTGCATTGTAATTCTCCCAACAGTACCTGAACTGCTAAAGTTCAAGAAGGCAGCTCACTACCACCTTATTAAAGACAAGGAGGGACAGGCAATAAACGCTGTCAAACCAGTGACACCCACAACCTATGAGCGGTTAAAATAAAGTGTTGATTAAATCACATTTATCAATTATTAATGCTAACTTCCCTTAAGGGACATCTGCTTTTTGCTAACTAAAAAAGCATTATAGTTCACAGGCAATAGGTGAATGAAATAGTGCCTATGAGAGGCACATTGGATGGAGGAGCAGAAGAAGGCCATTCAGCCTTTTGAGTCTTCCCTATCATTCTAGGTCATGGCTGAGAATTAACCTTAACACTCTATTCTCATATTATCCCCGTATTCCTCTGTTTTGAACTTAGTTATAGACTGACCTTCCATAACCATCTGGCGTAGAGAATTCTAATGATTCACCGCCATTTATGGGAAGCTGTTTCTCTCCAAGTGTGTCCTAAATGGTTTAACTTTTATTCTGAGACTGTGTTCTATATCCCACAGCCAGGGGAATCTTCCTTTGTGCATCTACTCTGTCTATACTTTAAGAATTTTTGTACATTTTTCTTAGATTATCTCTCATTCTGATAAATTCCAGTCGGATGGATTTTCTCTCATGGGTTTTGGGGCAAGGGTGGGGAGATGGGTGTGCCTTTGGAATTCTCATCCTGACATGACAATGGAAGCAGAACCTTTAGGGATTTTAAAGGCAGAGATGGATAGGGTTCTTCATAGGCAAGTTGGTGGTGAGCATGTGGATTCATGGTTACAACGATATCAACCATGACCTTACTAAATCGCAGAGCAGGCTTGTATGGCTGAGAAGCCGAGGGGCCAAATGGCATATTCCTGTACTTTGTCCTTCTGCTTGTAATCTCTGCAATCTCTCCTCATAGGATAGTTACACCTTCCCAAGAATTAGTATGGTGAACCTCTCCTGCACTCCCTTTACGGAATGCATCTTTCCTGAGGCAAGAGGAACAGAACCACACACAACGTCCAGATGCAGTCGCAGCAGTACTCTTCCTCAATGACTACCAACAAGGAGGCAGAATAGTAACTCTTTCAGATTGGTCTTCTTTGTGATGTGGCTGACCAGAATATGTTGATTTAATGTGATCAAACATATTTACGTTTGCTTGAATTAAAACAAATTCAAATGCTTAAATTTATTAATGGGAACGGGGGAATATACAGTGCAGAGATTCTTAGATCTTCGGTGACAAAGCCTGCACTTTGCGACTGATTGCGAATCCAGGCTGAATATTTTACTTTTTTATGAGATTAGTAATGCCATCAGAAACTTGGAAGGTTCTAATTTGGTTTCTGGTCACACTAGCAAATATTCAATGCTAACAGTAGTTGAGTTGTAATGTTACTGGAACAATATCCAGAGGATGTGATTTCAATCCACCCTGCCAGGTTGGGAATGGGAAATCATAACAAATCATTTTTACTAAAAAGAATGATTGTCCTTTAGGCAAGGAAACTGTGTCTATTCTGTATACACAGTAAAAACAATAAAATGTATCTTTCATGTCATTAGGTATCCCAACGCTAATGAAATACTTTTGAAGTCAGTGATTTAGATAGCTTTTGCAAGCAGCTATGTAACAATGACCAGATAATGCATTTTTATGCGATGTTGTTCGTGTGATAGCTATTAGCCAGGATGAAAACTATGAACTCAATTCTGAAGAAAGGTCATATTGAATTCCATTTCTCTCGCCACAGAAGCCATTGGTCTTGCTGATCAGTTTTCCAGCACTTTTGGTTGTTTTCTTTTTCATACTGGTGCTCAAGGTCAATGGAGTGATCTAGCCCCACATATGTATGATTCTTTATTGCCCTCTTTAGTGGCCAGTCAGTTGTACCACACCATTAACTGATGGTGTAAAGCCCATCAAATCTTCTCAGGGCAACCATGAATGGGAAGCAACATCTGGTCGTACCAGTTAACCCCTACTCAGACAAGAATTTAAATAAAAATGGGTGAGTAGTTCAAATTATCTGAATGATTTAAATTATTTAAGCAAAAGAACACGGTGGGGAACCAAATGGTCTGGATCTGCATGAAAGCATTTTTGACTGAAGTCCAATTTCACTCAATTCCTTGGAAAAACAAGTCTAAACTACAATACCCTCCAAAGACAATACCACTTTATATGAACACATTTGGTGGTTAGTAAATTGTTCATTTTACTTTACTGTTTTTATTAAGAATACTACTAAAAGCATGTGTGATATCTGAATTGACAAAATGCCCAACAGCTTATGCTAATAATCTCCAACAATATGCTTGTATTAGGTTGTAAGGAGAAACAAATGTATTTTGTTTCTTACAATGGAATGGAGTGTGAATTATGGCAAATGAACTAGTGTCTGGAAAGTAGTAAGAAAGACCCTTTTCCTCCAGGTGCAAAATTGGTGCTGAAGAATCCAAGGGAGTGAAAATGCATTCAATTGGTTTCAGGAAAAAACCAAGGGTGCATTCAGCCATCCAATGTACTGCCTGAAACAGCTATCAGGCCCAAATACTGATGCAAATCAGGTGTCTACTTCCCATTTCTGGCTCCTTTACTATATTTCTCTGGAGTTTAGAAGAATGAGGGAGACTCAGAGAAACCTATAAAATTTGAATAGGGTAAACATAGCAGTCTAAGGATATGGTATTGGCTATTTAGGACTGAGATGAGGAGAAATTTCTTCACCCAGAGAATCACAAGCCTGTAAAATTCTCTGCCACAGAAAATCATTGAAGCCAGAACATTGAATGTTTTCAAGAAGGAGATAGATACACTTCTGCGGGCTGAGGGAATCAAAGGATATGGAGTGAAAATAGTAACATGTTGCTGAGTTGGATGATCAGCCATGGACAGACTGAATGGGAGGTAGCCTCAAAGGGCCGAATGGCCTATTTTTGTTCCTATTTTGTACGTTTTCACATTTGATTGTAACTGATCATACCATGTAACAGTCGCACTGCAATCACTTTCTCATGTGGACAAAATATTCTTCTTTAAAGTCGCGTAAAACTGTTTGACTTATTGAGGAGTCAAAACAGTTAGGACCGTTCTTCATTGCTTCATATTCAGACTGCTAACTGTCACTTGCACGTCTATCACTGTGCCCTCACCACTGCCGATTCCCATCCATTTGTTCATTGTAGGTCTGATCCTGTTGCCTTCACTGGCTAACCTTCTTCATTTAAGGCATACGCGTTCTTAGGTCATTGCTGGTGGCTCCAGGCCAAAGCTGAGAGCACAGGACAGTTGAGAGATAATGGGAACTGCAGATGCTGGAGAATCCAAGATAATAAAATGTGAGGCTGGATGAACACAGCAGGCCAAGCAGCATCTCAGGAGCACAAAAGCTGATGTTTCGGGCCTAGACCCTTCATCAGAGAGCTTCATCAGGACAGTTTTTAGGCCAAATCACAATTCATATATTACTAATTGTATCGCATCAGGTTACTACTGAAAACATAGAAATGAAACCAGTGACTCAACAGGAAAAATGAGTACTGATGAAGATGTTGTTATCCAATGTTTAACACATGTATCAAATTCACCTCTTCATTACTTTAATGAAGCCATTGACACATTAACCTATGTGGGTGGTGTCTTCATTGAAACAGTGGTGAGTGAAGTAGCTATGACCATATCAAACATTCACTGTCTGTCACCTGGGGTTCAGTGGTAGGGCTCATACTTGTGAATTCAAGCCCCACTTCAAGACTTCTGCAGAAAAATCAAGGATAATATTCTACTGCTGTAGTGAAGGTGTGCAGAAAATTTGGAGATGGCATCTTTTTGATGAGATCCCTAGGCCTGTTCTGGTGGAAATACAAGATTTCAGGCCGCTATTTCAAAGGTGAGCAGGGATATTAACTTGGTTCTGCGGCCAATAAGCATTCAGTCAGTATCACAATATCAGGTCATCATCATATTGGTGTCTGTGGGAGTCTGTTGCATGCAAAATTAATGCTGCATTTCCTCAATTGTGATAGCGGCTATACTGAAAAAGTTTTTAATTATCTGCACAGTAATTTGAGATGTCGGATGCTCAAGAAAAACAATTGTACAAATGTGAATTATCTGACAATACTGTCAACTGTGCCATACGAATGAAAAATAAATCAGGCTGAAGAACATGTGCGATATGTTGTACAGTAGAGATTTTCATGTACTGTGGGCAAAGTATGACTGTATTGTGACTCCTCAACAAAAATAAGACGGTGGCAACATCACAAAAGCTGTTAAGGCTAACTTGATGCTTATATCAAAATCATGAAGAGATGTTACAATTACCTAAAATTCTTTACCAATGTTAGTACCAGTATAATATGCATTCAACAGAACTTACCAGACAGTATCTGGTGTCCGTGGATCTCAGTTATGGGCTTCAGTTTTCAATTTTAACTTAGCTTTTCCTCTTAGGGCTCTTGTGTAGAATATGTGCAAGTGAATGACATGAACATGAAACATGAGGAGCACGTAACAGGAGAAAATCAAATTCCACTGGGGCTTGGTGTCACAAATGGATATTGGTTTTCCTGTCTTCATTGCCAGAAATAGTCCCCTTGTGTGGGAACCTTTTGTTTTAAGTATATGGTGTGCTAAAGTGAAAAATAAAAACTGTAGGATCAATGTGCGTGTGTGTGTTTGGGTGTTGGGGGGGAGGCTTGTTCTTCGTTATGTATATTTATGTCACCATTGTCAAGATATTTCCTTTCCAATAACCTATTCCTCTCTCATTCCATTATTTTGCACCATGGGCCCAGACACCAGGGAGACCATTTATTCTCATTCTAAGGGAAGCTACTACAACCAGTTTATGCTTTATCTCAACTTGTAATGATAACGCAAATTGAAGTCATTTGCAGTACCACCCTTTCTATTATATCTATACCCACCTCATGATTCCTTCTTCTCTATTTACTTTTACAGTACATTGGAAGAAAACAATAGAGTGGTTATTGATGGTGTTGTGTATCATAGTGCATTGCTAAGTTGTACTAAGTTACCGAGTGTAGTGGTATAGGTAATTGGGATTGCATCACAATAACCAGTCTTTCCTTTTGGATTGATTTGGTAATTGGTGGCAAGCCATCCAATCACACATGGAGATACATCCTTTGGCCTGGTCACCAAATGCTAATTATGAGAGCTGCACCACCACACCACCAGGAATTAACTAGCTCAGCACAGAACAATGATCAAGTGGGGATGATCTTATATTTGCTCAGTATCAGTCTTGACTGGTGTTTGGCCTCATCCTTGAGCAGGATTTTCTTGTTGTAATACCAGTTTTATAAGATGGGACATTTATTTGGTGCAACTACTACTTGATTGCCGTTCCTCAATATGGGTAGTTTTACTACACCTAAACTGAAAATTGTGGAAGCTGGATACATTTTGGATAGTAAAATTGACAGCAAGCTTGTGGGTTATTCCTAAACTGGGACGATGGAGCTAACTCTGATCAGTTCCATTGACTAATAGAGAGCTGCTATTTTTGCTCCAGCATACTAAAATCTAGTTTCTGAAACTGAACTCTTTAGTTTTATCCAAACCATTCAAACCTAGCATCCAGTTTGCCTTCCTTTCAAATTCAAACAAGACTGATCCATTGTTAGATTCGAGTGTGCAAATTTATGTAACAAATTGCTAGATTCAGCCATACACAATGGAAGCTCACCCACTAAATAGGCATAAGAAAGGCGTAATGGGATTTTGAGTAGGCACATAATGCTACCTGCAGCCCAAGGCAGTACCTGCATGCCTGCTAAAGAGGTTTACAGATTACATCAATTAAATGAAGCAGTTGAATAAGGTGTCAAGTTAGTTATTTCTTCATTGACAAGAAATGCCCTGACACGTTTTGGTGGTTTACTTGGCAGGTTTTTCTGCCAAGATCCTTATTGCATGGCGAGTAATTGAGTGTGACTACAGCAGATGTAAGTTGTACTGAAATGACTGTGGACAAGGTGTGTAATGGCGTTTTTTTGACCAGCAGAACATACCTAATGAATTCCTGACCCACCATTGGAAATGATCAAATCCTCAGGAGTACTTAGACTCAGAAGTGTTGACAATGCTGCAGATTATATAACAAGAAAGGTACTACCTTAATATTGTGATGTTCACATCCTCAGAACATCCCAAAGTGCTTCACAGATGGTTATTTTCAAATTGTTGCTTTCTGGGCTCACAGCTCAGTGAGTTTTTGCACAGAAAAATCCCTGCCTTACAACCAATTAAAGACATTGGCAGAATTGATTAAGTGATAAATATTGGTAACTCCTTCTTTTCTTTAATTAAATCTGTGGGATCTTATGCATCCATTTGAACAAGCAGATGTGGTTGTGCAGTTATCTGTCAATAATACTTGCTGATTTACCTCTGACTATGCAACCCTTCATCAGTACAGTATGCACTGACATTCCAGACTCGATAGTGTACTTACATTTTGACCCCATCAGCTTTTGAGATAAAAGGGAGTCAAAGAACTGTTGAAGAAATCCTAATATTAAAAAAGCTAAATCTCCTGTTAAAACTGCTTGGAACTTAACCAATATCTTGACGTCAGGGTTGGTGACGAAGCTCGGTCATAATTTTAATGATGGCTCTTGATAAGTATATTTGAAAATTGTATAATGTAATCTATGATGAATAATAATCTACTGTGAACCTCCATATTTGGAATTTCAAAATTAAAGCTCAAACATAAGAGGACATAAATCCAAGAAGGAATTCAGGAAAAAAAACTTATTTAGCTTGACAAGGGTGAGAATGTGAAACTATCTCACAGAGTCATTATGATAAGCTGCATTTTTGCATTGAAGGGGAAGTTGCATAGTGTATGAGGAAGTAAGAAAATAAGCTATTATGCCAATAGGGTTAGATGGAGTAAAGTGAGAGGAAGCTATTGCAGCCCATAAGTAAGGTTATGAACCAGTTGGATTGAATGATCAAATGTGTTCTGGATGATCTATTTGAACACTATCCAAGTGAGACCCCATGACTAAAGTATTTGTCTGTGATTGAGCACCACCTGGTATGCTAGAAAGAATAGTAGAACAAAAATGTAGCATGTGGACAGCATCAGAGGAAAGCAAAATAATTTTTTAAATGACGTTACTGGAATGTCAAAGGCCATTAAGGTCATTCAAGGCATATGTTGGGAAATAATATTTTAGGGAAAAAAAATCAGGAAATGGCAGATGCATTAGATTAATTCCTCATCGTTGATGACCACGGACAGATTCCAGATCCAAACTGTTGGGAAATCGGCAATACATTTACTTCTCAGTGAAGTACATTGTTACTGAAAAAGTCAGAATACTTAGAGCCAGCAAATGTCATGCGTAAAGCTAATCTAGATAGTTTGCTAGCCATCACCCTGTACAGATTCTGCCAAGGTATTAATGTGGAATATTCTGATCCACTGAAATTAGTTATGAATTTTTGTCTTTTCACCTCCTGAACTTTGTCTGAATTCACTGCAACTGATGGGATAAAGGTGTCCTCTGTTTGCTATAAAATCTTGGGTCTTTGACAAGTTCATTAGTATGTTCTGCCATAAGGAATTAATCTAGGAAGCTTGTCTGAATCTTATTAAGGTTATCACCCTTTCTACATTTCATGTCATCTGTGATTAACAGCCAGTCTTATCAAAATAAACTTATAGTAGGCACTCTTCATTATAAATCTAAAAATAATTTCCCAGCCTAATCTCTCTCATGTTACCATTTTCCCGGAGCACCGACTATATCTAAATTTAAATGATTGCAGTTATGAGTAGTTTCTAGAGATTTAAATAAAATGTCATTCATGAAGAAGTGAAACATCAAAGACGAAGGAAAGTTATCAATCACTAGTGCCAGAGTTCTCACAAAAAGAGTATTTTACCTGAATAATACTTCCCATCCCCAAACTCCAACAATACTTCTCAATATCTTTCTTACTGCTGAAGATGTTATGTCTCCAACCTTGTGTGTCTAGCCCACCCTTTACTACAACAAGTAATGCCAAAGGCAAATCAAAAATTAAAATCATCAAACAACTTAATTCCATTTCTACCTAGCTTAAACATAAATAATAATAAATCATTCTTGTGCCTAGTTTTAGTACGTGCTTTTTATGCCTATTTATCTATTAAAGTAGTCCCTGAAGTGGTTTCACGGTGTATGAGTAATGTCTGCTGGAAAATTATTTACAGAGTTTTTGCATATAACACCACAAGTATTTAGTCCTAACTCTATTGACTTTCTTAGTCACAAAATACTTCACTGAACTACAGATGTATTATAGATTTCCCAAAAAGTTTAGATGCAGAATATGTCCATGATGAGGAATTAATGTCGTATATCTGCCATTTCCTGATATTCCCAGCTTGGAAAGTCAAAGGTTTACATGATTCGCATTGTGAAAATTTCAGATGCCCATGAAAGGTGATCTTGATCAGGCCCGGGCATTAAGTGCCTCGATGGAAACAGCAAGGTTTCAGTGGGGATCAGCTTACTCAGTGGCATTAACAAAGACATTGGTGGAATGTTCATTCAGTTCATGTATCATAACCCAAGATTACAATTCTTACTGTGCATGTGTTACTATGGTCAGAAGATTAGCTGTTGCATGATGAATGTAAGTTGAGTTCTGTAATGATCCACTACCAGGAATTGTACTTCAGCAAGCGTGTTTACTACAAAGTTAACCTGCTCAGCTTGCAACAGTTTCAGCAAACAGCATGAAAGATATTCATGTGTACATCAGTGTTGGCATGGCCAGGGATAGCTTGGCAGATCTTGAATTTCTATTTTTACCCCCTGTTCATGTTGAAAGTGAATAAAAATCAGAACAGATCGTTTCACCAAACTCTGCTTTATCCATATATCTGTTGCATCTTGATAGTGATTCGTCTTTCTTGATTTGTAGGAAGTCAGATGATGGTTAACTTGTAAATGTTTGAATGGTGTGCTGTTACATTCAATTCTAATTAATAACAATTTGCTAACCATCAGGAAGCCATGTTATAGCTCATCAGTGTAAGTGATATCAACTGATGGCAGAAAGGTTTCATTTCAGTGCTAATGAGATCAAGTAATGTCTGAAATATTGTCTTCTAGAGCCAACAAAAACAGTTGAAAGTGAATGGAGTCAAAATATATTAAAGATTTCTGGTAGGAATGTTAATTCTTTTTTGTTTTTCTTTTCCTGGTTAATTTTTGACTCCTTTACTGTCTTGATTTGCCTTGTTTATAGGCTACAAATATTCAATCAATCCCTGATGGCTTTTTGGGAGAAAGGGACACTTCAGCTATTTGGATGCAATGGGTCAGCAGTGCCGGTCTAAATGTAATTCTTCCTGATCAAAGGTTATGTGAGTATATCTGGATGTGATGTTTTAAAAGCAAATTTAAGAATGATCTTTTAAAACCTCATGAAGGAAGTAAGATGTTCCTTTATTTTTGAAAAAGAAGTTTCATCATGCTGGGAAATTGGCTGTAGCTTAAAGTCAGAATTAGCTGGTCATGGAAATATTGGTATTTGATGCAAAAAAAAATATCTGGGTAAGGTTTACATGAACAATCTAACTGAACATTCTTTGTTGAGACATTTAAACTAAAACTTCAACAATGTGTATGTCCTCAGTGCTAAATTCTACTATAATATGCCAAATTCAGCATATATTTAAGAAAGGCAGATTGATAAATGTACTATACAAGACCATTTAAAATTGAAACATCTATTATTCCCACTGAAGTAATTAATCTGCTTTGCTATATGAAAGCCATATATATGTTTATAACCAACTGACAAAGTTAATTACATACATCTGCAAAACAAAAATCCATTAGAGCTGCATGGTATTAACCAGACAGATTCGACCTGCAACGAGGTTATTCGATGCCATTTAAAAAAAAGCCACTTCCTTTTTCATGTGCATTTGGAATGTATTTATTGGGAGATTGTATTGCCCACTCCCAACTTCCTTGACAAGTCACCAGCATCTTCAGCAGTTTGAGTGGTTTACTAGACCACTTCAGAGTGCAGTTAAGGGCCAATCATGTTGGTGACAGGCAGTCCCTCCAAGACCAGGCAGAGTACAGAGGTACGTTTTCTTCCCTAAAGGACATTAGTGAACCAATTAGATTTTGACAACAATCTAACAAATTCATTTTTGCCAATTTTGAGGCATAAACAGAAAAATGAATTCAAAGAGTTAACTTGACACAATGAGATTTGCACACTAATCAAGTAAAACGTCAGACTATTCTGTTGCATTCAACGTTAGTCAAACTGTTAAGTCCACCAGCACAGTTCATATGTTCATTATGACAAGAGTCATCCCAGGCAAGGCAGTACTATCCAGTCCATACAGGCAGCATTAATCCTGAAACTACACCCCATTCTTCTTGAGTAGCAGTTGGTACTCTGTATCATAACAGTGCAAAAGCCACCGATGGCTTCTCAGAGAAATAAGTGTGTAAGGTGCAAGGGTAGAGTATGGCAGATAGGAGGGGTGTTAAGGTGCCAGCTGGGTAAGGAATGCAAACAGATGAGTGGGGGGGGGGTGCCAGGTTGTTGCTGGCATGGGTAGGGCAGTGAATGAGGAGAATGGCAGTAGTTAAGTGGATGGCTGGTCAGTGTAGCTCAGAGACGCTGGGTCAGGCCTGTCAATGTGGGTTGGCTTGTGAGGTCCATGGGTTCGGAGAGGCAGGAGTTGGGTCAGGTCAAGGTTGCAAAGGGTCTGGGAGAAAGGTACACTTCAGCTATCTGGATGTAATGGGGTGTGGGGGGAGTCAGGGATGTGGGGAATTTGTAGAGGTCAGGTCCAAAGCAGTTGTTCGGGGAGGAATATTGGGTCAGGGGCCATATCTGGTGTTTGTCTGTGCTGAGAGGATTTGGTGAGTGTCGGTCATTGCATTACCTTCTGTTCTTAGGAGGAATGTCCTAAATTTTTCAATTCGTAACTGAAGGTTCACTAAATTGATCTGGGTAGGGAAGGATTTTCCAGCACAGCCTCAATAGGCTGAATGGCCACCTTCTGCGCTGTTCCTTTCTTTCTTTCTAAAAGGTTATTGGGTTTGATGATTTTCTCGATTTGATTAACAATGTGAAATATCATGCACTCAATGAGGGCCTCACTTGATTGACATCATCATAAGACCTTTGCTATGAGCTGTATAAAGAAACTGTTGAAATGCGACCTTGAGCAAGTTCAAAGTAAAATCCAACAAATAGTACAACTAGCACTTAAAGGCAACATCTTTATATATTATTAAACAATTGCTCAATGTGTTCATATTACATCCTGTCTGCAATATTTATGGCAGTGTAAGTCTGCTTATTTTAAAGAAAACCCTGCCTTCGATAATGTTACAAACAATAAAACTTCGCACATGTGCTTTAAAGATATGTATCCTAATACTCAAAGAGGAAATACTGAATTCAGTCATTTACTCAAATTGAGTTACAGTTTCGATCTCTCATCAAATCATTTCTGCCTTTTTCCTCTGTTTGTTTAAATTATCTGATCACATATAATAATTTTGCACTGTTTTCCAAATACATTTTTTATGACTTGCTGCTTTCTGAATTAAAGATGTCACCCTTGCACAAGGTGAAAGAATGTGATTAAAAGGATAACCAATTGACATATTTCTATATGAGAAAAAGCTTTCACAAGAAATTGAAAATTATCCAAGTTTTTCCATAGATCATTTTTTAAAATGATTTGTTTCAATTTCTTGTGAAAGCTTTTTCTTTTAGATATATATCAATTAGCAAATTAGGATGTGAAATGCTTGCAATTAGCTGCAGTTGTTCAGCTAATTAGACTGCTAAATAAGAATAATTGAGGTTGTTTATTTACAAAGGCTGTTTTCTCATTCTGTTGTCTTTTTGCAGAATTATTCCAACAGGCTGTTTGTTTCTTGCAGACGGGTGTGCTTTGCCTTTGTTGCCTTTTTAAACTACATTTTGACAATTGCAGGCAATGTTTATTTTAACCACCTGCTACAGGCTTAATGAGAACGGTTGAGAACTGTAATCTAGTAGCGACAGATTCTTCTCACTTTCTTTGTATTTATAAGGTTATTGTCTGAGGTGAAAACTTAAAGGGAGTTGAAATGCTTTTTTTCCATCCAGAATGGAAGCTTGGCCTCACCTGACATTGTTTCCCATATCAAGTTGATTATTCTTTTAAATAAATTTGAATGGGAAACTCTGGTTTGTATAAGATGACACTTTATTTTACTTTGGGACAAGGCTGTAAATTGGTTGAAGCACGTGTTCTGTCTCAATCTGAGAGGAAGTCCTGTTTCTTAGAGCTGCTGGCTAAACCAATGACAAGGAGGTCTTTCATCCCAGCAACACCCTGGCAAGGTTGGAGCTGAAGTGAATAGGACAGTGGTGAACAGGGAAATGAGATGGCTCATCTCTTAGGTTAAATGCTTGGGCCCAGCCTCCCCTTTTCCTCCCTTGTGACATTGGAAACAGGTCCTTAAATGGCCTTAAAAGGTCATCAATGGCTCATTAGTGAATGACGGTACAATTGCAGTTAAAGAATGTAAGGCGCAGAAATAACACCATTGCCATGGTGCCCGACATTTGAAGCTTTGTCCCACTCTCATTTCACCCCTGGCAAACTGTGGAGTATACAATGGACCTTTGTTAACTGTTACCTTTACTGAAGTGACTATGTCCTACCAGCAAGGTAAGCACATTGGGTTTCAGCTTATTTTAGTTAATATTTAGTAATTGTTTGATCACATGCTAACATGAATTGTACTAGCCAATTCTGTCCTTGCATCTGTGCAGGATTATGCAGTAGAATATTCCACAAGAAAGTTATTTCAAAGTGAAAATCCAATGCAGAAAAGTTTTCTTGAGGTGAAAACATCCAACGCATATCGAAACGTACTTTTGCTTTTCCCTCCTTCCTTCTTCAGAGGCACTGAATGTCAGAACTGTAGGTAACCAACTAAACTCATGAAAGAGCAAAGAGCAGCTGGCATAACAAGGACCTCCCAAATTGCAACATGCTGGGAATTTGGAAAAAGTCAAGAACATCTTCTGTGCAGAGGTCTACCTGCAGCCTAACTATAGAAATGATAGATTCCAGATGGAGATTTAACACTGCTTATGTCCTTAATAGTTCAAAACTATGAACTGTGGAGTGAAGGAAAGATGACTGAGACAATTGGATGCTCTATTTACATTTCCTTCTAATATTTTGCATTTTAAACAGGCCAAGTTTCAGGAAATAGGGAAAGTCTTTCCTATAACTTGCTATGTTGTAAGTTGTTTAAATTAATTCTTCGTGGTTAGTAGGACTAGTATTTGCATTTATTATTGTTGATTCATGTTCATTTCATTTCATGTAAATTACAGTCCAATAGTTTTATAACTTAGTTCAGTTAAAAGTTACAAGAGAGATTTCACACTCAGGATATTGAACTGTTATGAAATTACTTAATTTGTCTACTATACTTAAAAAAATTTGAAATGATGCATAGTTAAAAATAGATATTTTTCCTGTTAATTCAGTAATTAACATTAGAAATGCAAACATGAATTTAGAAATTGGGCAGAACTAAAATAACAATTGTGAATATACTGTATTAATTTCAGTTGGAAGTCTATTGGTTGGAAGCAAGAATCATCCAGACCTCATGTTAGTACAGCATTTTTAGACACTGAAATATAAAAGGTAAAAAATTTGTTATTGACTAACCTATAGCATTTAATTTTGCTAAATGTTTATAATTGTGGTGTTTTCTGGTCCAAGCACTGTGGCTAAGTATGCTAATTGTAATCTATAGTGCACAAAATTCTGAAGTCCAGACATGACTAGCTACTAAGCATTCTGTACTGGAGATATTACAGAATAACTTATTTGCATATTATGCTCACTTTTTGTTCTGTGGTTTGAGATAGACTGAGTTTGACTATTATTAACTTGCAAGGATGAAAAACAGAAACAAGAGTGTGATGAAATTTCAATTGCCTGAAATAATTGCTTCATCGCATAGAGTTTAACCATAACTAAAACTGAGAAAGGGAACACACTTTTTGTTGGAAAGGGAACTTACCATATTTGCTTTTCCAAGTTTGGATTCTTCCATGCCAGCCCAGATAAGTGCAAGGTGAAAAGCTTAGCATCTCTATTGTGCTAATACATTATGTGCAACTTTTAGATACACTTTGTTAATGTCTTACCTTTCTAATGCTGAACTGCTTTCAGGTCATGAATTATTTTGCTTATCATTGTCTATTGAACACAATGAACTGTAATATAACATACAGGAAAGCTAAAATTATTCTTAATATGAAGTTTGCATCATAATTAAAATGCAAGGTCATAACACATTGACGGAGCTGTAATTACATGTGTAAATAATTCATGCTTAATGTCAATGGTCTGGGGTTCTCAACCAGGGTCTGTGACCTCCCTGATGAGAAAGTTTCAAGGACCCTGCCAAAAACCAGAGAATGTGTAGAATCCAGGAATTGTGTAATCTGCTCACACCTCACTGAGAATGATTTTTTTGAATGGTTTTTGGCAATTTGATGCTGATAATTATCAGAAACTGAACTTCACTGTCAATAGACTGCAACATTCCTCACTCTTGATGCGAAAACCTGCAGCATGTTTCACATTGAGGCAAGTAAAATAAAAATAATAAAAAAACTAGGTTCAACGTATAACTTTTTTCTACTGAAAAGGACTAGGCTGTGCCCTATTCATGAAATTAATCTTTGCATCATTGCATTATATACTTTGAAGATAAAACATGTACAAATTTCTTTCTCTCTTTTCACACATTTGTGGGGTTTACATTTTATTAGCAAGGTCAGTGTTTTACAGCAATCACTGTTGGTGGTTGAAGTTGTTAGTGAACTGCTGCAATTCATGTGGTGTCGATACATCAACAATGCTGATAGGGAAGGATTTCCACATTTTCGACACAGACACCAATTAAAAGCAATCTCATTCCAAGTCAAGAAGGTGCAAGGCTTTGAGGGAACTTGAAATTGGAGGTATTCTCACGTATCCATCTCTCTTATCCTTCAAAATGCTAGCTGTGGCAGGTTTGTAAGGTTCTATGGAAGAAGCTTACTGAATTGTTACAGTGAATCTTGTTAATGATACATACTGTGGCAAGCGCACACCAGTGACAGTCGAGCTGATACTTAAGGTGGCAAAATGGGGTGCCAACTAAATAGGCTGCTTTGTCCTGAGCGGCGGTGAATTCTTGAATGATGTTAGAGCTGTACTCATCCGGGCAAGTGGACAGTATTCAATTACACTACTAACTTGTGTCTTGTAGATTGTGGACATGTTTTGCAGAAACAAAGAAACCTACAGCACAGGAAGAGGTCCTTCGGCCCTCCAAGCCTGCGCCGATCAAGATCCTCTGTCTAACCAGTCATCTATTTTCTAACAGTCTGTGTCCATTTGCTTCCTGCCCATCCACGTACCTGTCCAAATATATCTGAAAAGACGCTAACATGTCTGTGTCTACCACCTCCGCTGGCAACCTCCAGGCTCCCAGCACCCTCTGTGTAAAGAACTTACCACGCACATCTCCCTTAAACATTCCTCCTCTCACTTTGAACTCATGACCCCTAGTAATTGAGACCCCACTCTGGGGAGAAAGCTTTTTGCTATCCACCCTGTCTATACCCCTCATGATTTTGTAGACCTCAATCAGGTCCCCCCTCAATCTCCATCTTTCTAATGAAAATAATCCTAAGCTATTCAACCTCTCTTCTTAGCTAGCACCCTCCATACCAGACAACATCCTGGTGAACCTCCTCTGCACCCTCTCCAAAGCATCCACATCCTTTTGGTAATGTGGTGATCAGAACTGTACACAGTACTCCAGATGTGGCCGAACCAAAGTCCTATACAACTGCAACATGACCTGCCAACTCTTGTACTCAATACACCGCCCAATAAAGGGAAGCATGCCATATGCCTTCTTGACCACCCTATTGACCTGCGTTGTCACCTTCAGGGAACAATGGACCTGAACACCCAGATCTCTCTGTTCATCAAATTTCCCTAGGACTTTTCCATTTACTGTATAGTTCGCCCTTGAATTTGATCTTCCAAAATGCATCACCTCGCATTTGCCTGGATTGAACTCCATCTGCCATTTATCTGCCCAACTCTCTAGTCTATCTATATTCTTCTGTAATTTCTGACAGCCCCCTTCACTACCAGCTACTCTACCAAGAAGCACAAGGTAAGTTACCAGCACCAGAACTCTCAGCCTCTGTTGCGCCTTTGCAGCTGAATTAGGTTTATGGTCAGTGGGAGTCCCAAAAAATTCTGATGATAGGAGATATATTGTTGGTAATGCCAATGAACATCAAATTTATTGTATAAACCTCCCATTTTGGATTTGGATATTGCCTGACACCAATATGTTGCAAATGTTAGTTCCCATTTATTAGCCCAAACTTGAATGTTATTCCAAGTCCAGCTGCAATAGCAGCACAAACCTTGCCATAATCTCAGGAATCAGAAATTGAACTGAACATTGTGCAGTCATCAGTCAACATTCTCACTTTGGCCTTGCAATAGAGGGAAGCTTATTGATGAAGCAGCTGAAGTTAGTTGTATTGAGGACACAACCCTGAAGAACACCGATATTGATGTCTTGGGGCTGAGATGATTGACCTCAAACATCCACAACCATTTTTTATTTTGTGTTTGTATGATGTCAGTGAGCTGAACATTTTTCCACCCACAATTCCATTTGACGTTTACTGGGACACCTTCATGTCACATTTGGTCAAATACCGCCTTAATTTCAAGGCATTTCATACTGTCTTCATCTCTGGAACTTCAGTTCCTTTGCCTATTTTAGAATAATGCTTGCAGCCAAGAGCTTCAAGTAGATTCTAAACTGAGCATCAATGAGCTAGTTACTGCTCAGTGAATGGCTCTTGATGACACGTAAGTGCATTAACATTTTACAGTTAAGTATAATTTTTGTATGATACAGCTTTTAATCTTGGATATCAGTCATAGCTTCAAATATCCTTCCATTCCAGAATTTGTTACTTTTAAATAATTGATTTTGCAATTATCAAATCTCATTAATGACCGCAATGTGCATTGGCTGAAAGATGTGAGTTTTAAGTACAATTAGATATGAACTACATGGCCCAGTATTACAGTGCATCCAAAGCCAGCAAGTTGAGTTCCAACTTTGACAGGGTCATGATACTTCTCAGCCTGCTTTGGAAGATTTTCTTCATTTTCTGGTAAGTTTTTACAAACTATATACAGAATAGCAGCTGAGCTCTTTGTATCTCCAGAAGGAGGAAGAACGTGAACAAGTTGGGACATCCCACAGAAATGCACATCCTGCCACTTAGTCATTCTGCATTGTTGGTGGTGGCCATATGCGTATGACACATACTATCCTGTTTTTATGACTGAAGGAGGAAGTATTCTAAAAGTGTCAAACCATAAAAGAAAGTGGAAAGTCTAGATAAGGTACTTGCCAATTACTGAATGTCTGCAAATAGGGTTTTTATTCATTTTCCATCTGTTTGTAATAAATTAATTGTTGTTTGTAGGAACAATATAAATTGGGTGTATAATTAAATCATCTAAGATCGAGAAGAACTGCAACGAACATGGTGTGCAGTCTGTTTATTTCCATTTTGGGAAACAAATGGTAACTGAGATTGTCAAGATAATGAAATGTGAGGCTGGATGAACACAGCAGGCCAAGCAGCATCTCAGGAGCACAAAAGCTGACGTTTCGGGCCTAGACCCTTCATCAGAGAGGGGGATGGGGAGAGGGAACTGGAATAAATAGGGAGAGAGGGGGAGGCGGACCGAAGATGGATAGGTGGAGAGAGTATAGGTGGGGAGGTAGGGAGGGGATAGGTCAGTCCAGGGAAGACGGACAGGTCAAGGAGGTGGGATGAGGTTAGTAGGTAGATGGGGGTGCGGCTTGGGGTGGGAGGAAGGGATGGGTGAGAGGAAGAACCGGTTAGGGAGGCAGAGACAGGTTGGACTGGTTTTGGGATGCAGTGGGTGGGGGGGAAGAGCTGGGCTGGTTGTGTGGTGCACTGAGATTGTGTTTAGGTTTCATTTTGGCTAAAGGTTCTATACTGTGATTAAGTGACATGGCTGCAGAATTTGTTTCTGTAATTTTGGCCCCAACGATGCTTCTTTTTGGTGCCATAACAGCATCTGTACTGCTCATGCATACTTACTGCATGGTCCATTTTGGTGGTTTCAATGGTTATAGTCAAATAATTTGTTCCCACCCATTAAATCATCAACCCAGCCCACCTTAACCTGCAGCATAGCAAGAAGAATAAGTCAAAACAGCACAGGACAAGCAGCTTGAAGACAGAGAAGAGGAGGGGTTGAATGTTGCACAAAAGTAAATCTTAACACCCATGACCATCAGGGTGAGTTTCTTTTGCCTCAGCTTCGGTCACAAATAATAAGTGTAGCATCTCCATTTATGAAGGTGCTTACTGAAATGTGCTAGCTCTGCTAGACCTGCAGCCTCATAATACAACTACGACAGGCCTACTAATGATTGTAAAGTTTAAACTCACTATAAACTATCTTTTGCATCAAGATAATTCCAGGCTGCAATCAGGAAACACATCTAACTTTTCCGTCAGGCAGTCTCTTCCCTGCTCCTTGCTAATTTACTACAGCTTTTTGCTGTGCATGCCATCTTTTTTGTTTTCTTTTGCTCTGTACTCTGACCAATAGAATACCTCAACTAAGTCTTCTGTAGCAGCATATGAGAGAGACCCTGCCCTCACAGAACTGTGTGACCCTTTGACCCTCATCTGAAGATAGTCGACTCATGCCCACTGGCCCACAGGAATAAGCCGTTGAATAAAGCACATGTAATATTAATTTCTGAGCTTGTGGCTGAAAGTGAGAGTTCAAGTGACTGTGCTTCATCTTCACAAATCTACTCCTCCTATATTGCGTACTCCCACATTCCTTCTTTGTAATTTCTGGGCTGAAGTTCTTAGTTACCAAAAAGGATAAAGCAGAAAGTTGTGATGAGAGAAGGCGATAAAGCAAAGATGCATTCACACATAATCTGCATCTTGAACATCAAAAGATATTAAGGAATGAGGGCAAAATAGGATGCTAAAAGTGGGCAAGGTAGCAACGTACTAACATACTGGACAATGGTTCCTGCCCAACTGTTGGTCACCTTCTCCCTTGTGGGTGTTGAGGCAATATACTCATTCCACTTGTTATCCAGTTATTATACTGCCTTGGCATCTATGAGAGTACTGTTTGCTATGTGTGCGCTGCAGTGTACTTTGCTGATGTACCTGCCACGCTTGAATAACTATCAGTGTTGAGAATTGAGTGAGAGACATATAAAGATGGAATGTGTTTGAGGGTCAGTTTTGGCTTTATGGTTGAAAATGCCAGGAGCTGACTGAAGGGGTACTGGTGAGTTGAGCAAAGTGTGAAGCTAATGCTTTGTTTGCAAGGCTATGATGATTGAAGATGCATTCGCTTTCACTGACTTTGATCTTGTGCATGATGTTATTAACCTTCTTGAGTCACTGAAACCAGGCCTTGGAACTGACTATGATGGCTATCTATTTCCACTGACTGTCTACAACATGTCTTGACCTCCTGTGGATTGAGGGCTACTCTGTCCTCCTAGTCACCTCGAACACCAAACCCACTCTGTCTGAGATTCTGGGATACTATTATCTGCCCTTTTGCACCATGTTCACTCCTGCAAGTCTGACACTCTCCCATAGCCATTCCGAGATCTTAGACCCAGCATGCACTTACCCATTTAAAAACTCAAGACTGGCAACAAATAGGTAGGTTAATTTTAAATTATACAAATTGTGCTCCTTTCAGCAGTGGGCTTAGCACTGTGATGTACGCCGCTGTATTGCCACTGTGAGAAGTAAAAAGTACTCACTTTCAGACCTCATCCAGTATTTTCTCCAAGGAATGTGAAGTTGGCCACACCCACATTGAATGAGAGGTTTTCTGCAGCTTTTGCATCATTGCATGCAATACTTGACTTTTCTTTCTTTTTGTCTAACATATCTGTAAGAGAGAGATTAATTCTAGATCTGGTTCTGGCAAAAAATGGAAGCCAACTCTTAGCTAATTCAAGTTGATACCCAAAGCCTACATATTACCTAGAAGGCTCAATTCAGAAGTGAAGTAACATGTTCCACAGACATGTTGATGAGTTCTGCTTCAACAACCATCTTCAACAGCTTCATCAATGTTCATCATAAAGTCAGAAGTGGGAATGTTCGCCGATGATTGAACAATGTTCAGCACCATTTGTGGCTCCTCAGATACTGAAGCAGTCTGTGTTCACATGCAACAAGATCTGGACAATATCCAGGCTTGGCTGACAAGTGGCAAGTGATATTCATGTCACATAAATGCCAGGCTATGACCATCCCCAATAACAGACAATCTAACCACTGTCCTTTGACATTCAATGGGGTTACCATAATTGAATCACCCACTATCAACATTCTGGGGTTTACATTGACCAGAAACTCAACTGGATCCATTACATTAACAGAGTGGCTATAAGAGCAGACTAGAAGTCAGGAATACTGCAGTGAGTAACTCACCTCCTGACTCAAAGCCTGTCCACCATCTACAAGGCACAAGTCAGGAGTGTGATGGAATACTCCCCACTTGCCTGGATGAGTGCAGCCCCAACAACACTCAAGAAGCTTGACACCATCCAGGACAAAACAGCCCACTTGATTGGCATGACATCCACAAGCATTCACTCCCTCTACCACCAACGGTCAGTAGCAGCAGTGTTTACTATCTACAAGATGCACTGCAGAAATTCACCAAAGATTTTCAGACAGCACCTTCCAAACCCATGATCACCTCCATTTAGAAGGACAAGGACAACAGGTATATGGAAACACCACCACCTTCAAGTCACTCATCATCCTGACGTAGAAATATATCACCGTTCCTTCACTGTTGCTGGGTCAAAATCCTGGAATTCCCTCCCTAATGGCATTGTGGGTCAACCCATAGCAGAATGACTGTAACGGTTCAAGAAGGCAACTCGCTGCTATCTTCTCAAGGGCAACTAGGGATGGGCAAGAAATTCTGGCTCAGTCAGCAACACCTACATTACATAAATGAATAGAAAAAAAAATTGTTGCATGACACCATCCAGAATAAAAGCGACTGGATGATCACCCATCATTAGGCAGTTGCAGCAGAGGATGCCATCTACAAAGTGCCCTCCAGTAACTCAGCAAGCCCTCTTCAACAGCACTATTTAAAGCTGGGGCTCACAATCACTCCAAAGGAAAGTAGGTGAATGGGAACACCACCACCTGCAAGTTCTCCTCAAAGTCACCCAATCCTGACTGGAAACCACTTTGCCTCGATCAAAATCCTGAAACACTCGACGCAGCATCAAAGTGGGAGTACCTTAATCTCATGGACTGTAGTGATTGAAGAAAATGGCTCAATATTACTTTCTCAACTGCAATTGGTATTCAGGCATCACTGGCATGGCCATATTTATTGTTCACCCCATAACCGAATTTAAGAAATAAAACTATTATTTGATGAGCAAATGGATGAAAATTTTTGAAACAATTTTTTTTGTTTGAAACCTATTCAAAACTTGAGTAAAAGTAACTTTGAGGTCATTTAGAGACTGAAAAATTCTATAGGCTTGAAGCATTTTACAAAATAAGAAAATGTGTGGTGTTGCAAAGAAATATTGTCGGATCAAATAGTTTGGAGATGGAATGCACTGCCTGGAAGTGCCATGTGGGCAGGTTCTAATTTAGATATTCAAGAGGCCATTATGTGATTATTTCTATTTAAATAATGTCCAGGGTTATAAGGAAAGAGCAAGAAATGGGAAATTAGTCGATATGGCCAATATGGTCAGGGCTGGATAGCTGATTTTCACAATATAATACATCTGCGAAGCTAGATCAATAAGGTTCTAGAAACAGACCAATCTATAACACAGCCCTAGTGTTAAGTACCTTTTCCTCCTGAGAGTGAGAGGGAATACAATTGCTGGACTGTTTTCTGTCAAAATATAAATATATTTCCACTGGGGAGAGGAGTAAAGTTAACAGTTGAAGGTTACATTTGAACAATGAACCTTTTTTTCTTAAAGTCCAAAGCAATGCAGTATTGTCTGGTTCTCTTACGGTCTTTATGACCGTAATTTTTTTAGTTATTTACTTGTGGAACGTGGGTGTTGCTAACTGGGCCAGCATTTATTATCTGTCCCTTGTTTCTCTTGAGAAGGTAGTGCTGTGATGCCATCTTGAATCACTGCAATCCACATGCTGTAGATTGACCCAGTGTGCTCCTAGGGAGGAAATTCCAGGAAATATGACCCAGTGACAAGTGAAGGAACAGCAATGTATTTCCAAGTCGAGTTGGTGAGTGGCATGGAGAGAAATCCGCAGCTGGTGTTTCTCTGTATCTGCTGCCATTGTCCTTCCAGATTGAAGTGGCCATGTGTTTGGGAGGTGCTGTCAAAGGATTTTTGGTGAGCTTCTGCAGTGCATCTTGCAGATCATACACACTGTTGCTACTAAGTGTTGGTTGTGGAGGGAGTAGGTGCTTGCGGATATGGTGGCAATCAAGCAAGCAGTTTTGTCTGGGTTTGAGTCAAGCTTCTTGACTTTTTTTGGTGCTGCACCCATCCAGGCAAGTGGGGAGTACTCCATCACACTCCTGACTTGTGCCTTGTAGATGATTGGCATAGATCAAGAGGTGACCACTTGTCAGCCCAAGCCCGGATGTTGTCCATATCTTGTTGCATTTGAACATGGATTGCTTCAGCATCTGAGGAGTTGCGAGTGGGACTGAACATTGTGCAATCATTGGTGAACATTCACACTTCTGACCTTCTAATGGAGGGAAGGTCATTGAAGCAGATGAAGATAGTTGTACATCAGACACAATACTGAGAAATTCTTCAGAAATATCCTGGCATTGAGATGACTGACCTTCATCAACTACAACCGTCTTCCTGTGTACCAGATATGACTCCAACCAGTGGAGGTTTTTTCCCTGAAACCCAATGATACCAGTTTTGTTATGGCTTCAGTATGCCACAGCCGGTCGAATGCGGCCTTGATGTCAAGGGCTGTCAGTCTCAAACAATACCCTGTATTGTATGCGTTAGATTGTAAAGCAATCACTCATTTCTCTGCAATGAGTTGATGTTAAAGCAATTGTGAGACAGCAATCACTTCATTTGATACACTGGCCAAAATGCATGATCTCAAGTGTTTAGCACTGTTGGTTTGATCAGATAGTAATGACATTAAAAGAATTGTGATTAATTGGATTTTATAGATTCTCGTTACTATTAGTTTCATTTTATCAGAACTGCAACTATATTTACAAGTACAGCAATTACTTTACAGAAAATATGGGAATAAGTCATATCCTTGGACATTCACAAGACTTATTGCTAATACTCAAAATAAATGTAATTGCCATTGTTCAATTAGATGCTTTGGAGAAACAAATTTTTAGATTCATTTGTGATCGCATTGTACTGTGCACAATAACGATCAGTTTTTTCAGCATGATTCAGCTTTTGACCTATGCAACACTATTAGTATCCAGCACTGTGTGGGGGCCAGCCACGATGAAGTTTACACTTGTTTAGTGATTTGTCAGCCAGTGTCACCTGATTTCAAGTGTTAGTGATGTGTAGGGTAGAATAATCTACTTTTGCAAAGACAGCAACTGAGGCACAATTTTAAAAAAGTTCTTATCTGCGCATCACTCTATGAATAATTTTGTTCTTCCTTAAATAGAATAAAGAAAAGATGGAATTAAAATAAACTAATATAATGTCTAAAGAATCCAGCTTTCTGTTATGAATTCTGCTCTCTCAGTATTCTAAATAATGAAAATTGTCTTTTCTTCACAATTGATGATTCAGCAAATTGTACCAAACTTAACTTAAAATAAAGCAGAGCCTTACAATTATGTAACATGTTTCGAGGCTCAAGGACTTTTCAAAGTGCTTTACAACCAATTAAGCTGCTGGTAACGAACACAAAAAAGAATTACATAGTGGGCTAAATTTTTCCAGTGTTATTGAGGTGGATGAGGGAATAGGAAGGCTGGCAAAGGGTGTATGCGTAACATCTTCCTGCCAAGATGTCAATTTGCTGGCAGTGGGGAAACTGGCAGATGGTCTGCCTGCCAGGTATCCACCACTTGAACCTCATTGCTATTGGGGTATCAGGATGTTGGAGGGTGGAAAGGAATGTCCATTGTTGCATGGGGAAGATCCAGTAAACCATGATGACCTCCCAACAAACATCCAGAATTTGGAGTAGAGGGCAGGGGTGCTGAAGGAACTATATTTTATGCACTCCATGACCAACAGAGTGGCTCTCTGGGAACAATGACCTCCCCTGTTGCATTGGTGCATATGCATTTTACATTTTACTACTAAACTAATACTGAATTGCACCCATACCTATTACTAAAGCACCAAAAATGTGGATGTGTTTCACCACTAAACCAAAAAGGAATTTGAACCTTACTCACCACTAAGCAACCAAGAAGTTAAACTCATACTTTCAACACTCCAGATTTGGATATTTGTCATTAACAGACCACCAAGAATCTGGATTCAAGCCGATGACTAAGCCACTAGAGGCCATGTTTTCTGCTGGGTGGTAAAACAAGTGAAAGTAGAATGTACCTGCTGTATTTTGCAATGTAGCTAATACACCGAGTTTGTGAGTTTTCTGTTTATTTTACCACGGAGTGCAAATGTTCAAATAAAATATCCAGTAGAATTAAGTATTAATTTATTAAGGAATTTTAAAGTCTCATTCCTATTTCCCTGCCGATGGAAATGAAATAATTGTGTGGTAAATTGAGTTTTTGAGTTGGAATTGATTGTAAGGTAGGATCACAATACTTGTTTTTTTGTCTCTAAATGTGCCAAGAGTAGATAACAATGATGGAATGTTCCTATACACACAGAATATGTTCTTTCAAAGTCTGATATTCAGTCTTAATCTGCCAAATCAAGCCATTTCTGCTGTTTCTCCTCTCTAATTTTAGGCCCGTAGTCACGGGATTGTAGAAGAATGAGAAGTGAATGAATTTATTGAAACATATACAATTCTTCCAGGGTTTGACAGGGTAAATGATGCAGAAAGGTTGTTTCCCCTTGTGGGACAGTCCATAAGTAGAGGGTATAATTACAGAATAAGGTGTTTCCTGTTCAAGATAGAAGAATTTCTTCTCTCTCAGGGTAGTGAATTTGTGGATTTTTTTTTTCCTGCAGAAGGCTGTAGATGCTGGGTTGTCAAATATTTTCAAGGCTGAGATAGATAATTTAATCACTAAGAGAATTAGAGGTTATGAGGAAAGGTGCAGTTGAAGATTATCAGATTATCAGATTGAGGATATGATTGAACGGCAGCAAAGGCTCAATGGGCCAAAGGGCTTACTTCTCTTCCAGCATCTTATGCACACCATTGAGATTACTTACATCCAAGGCTTACAAGATACCAACTGAGCAAATCATATTCTGTGTTGTGGTTCATTATCAGCTTGGGAGCATTTTTGCATTGGAGTCATCAGGTTCTGGGTTCAAGTCTCACTTCAATATTTGAACACAGATAAATGTTGACATTCCAGTGCAGCTCTGAGGGCAGATTTCACTGGTGGTGCCTTCTTTTGGATAAGACCCCATCTGCCCATTTTGGTCTGTATAAAAAACTGTACTACTTTTAACATAGAAACATAGAAGACAGGACTAGGAGGAGGCCAGACAGCCCTTCAAGCCTGCTCCATCATTCATCATGATCATGGCTAATTGTCCAGCTCAATGGCCGAGTCCTGCTTTCTCCCCATAACCTTTGATCTCATTTGCCCCAAGGGCTATATCTAACCACCTCTTGAATACGTTCAATGTTTTGGCATCAACTACTTCCTGTGATAATAGATTCCACACGTTCACCACTCTCTGGGTGTAGACATAGCTCCTCACCTCTGTCCTAAACGGTCTACCCCAAATGCTTATACTGTGACCCCAGGTTCGTCTGAATTCCAGTGAAAACAACCCAAACCTAGTCAATCACTCCTCATGCATCAGTCTCACCATCCTGGTGGGAATCAGCCTGGTAAACCTTTGCTACACTCCCTCGAGAGCACGACCATCCTTCCTCAGAATAGGAGACCAAAACTGCACACAATATTCTGGGTGTGGCCTCACCAAGGCCCTGTATAACTGTAACAACACATCGCTGCTCCTGTACTCGAAACATCGCACATACTGAGGTACATACTCAAAGGCCAACATACCATTTACCTTCTGTACCGCCTGCTGCGCCTGCATGCTTGCCTTCAGTGACTGGTACACAAGGACACCCAGGTCCCACTGCACACCCCCCTCTCCCAATTTACAGCCATTCAGGTAGTAATCTGCCTTCCTGTTTTTGCTTCCAAAGTGAATAATCTTACATTTATCCAAATTTTACTGCATCTGCATTGATGTGCCCACTCACCCAACCTGTCAAGATCATGCTGAAGGATTCTGCATCCTCATCACAGTTCACGCTCCCACCCAACTTGGTATCATCTGCAATCTTTGAGATATTACATTTTGTTCCCTTATTCAAATCATTAATTTGTCTTGCGAATAGTTGGCATCCCAGCGCTGAGCCATGTGGCACCCCACTTGTTACTTCCTGCCAATTTGAAAAGGACCCATTAATTCCCACACTTCATTTCATCTCTGCCAACCAGTTTTCTATCCATCTCAATACACTTGCCCCAATCCCATCCACTTCAATCTTGCACATCAATCTCCTGTACCAGACTTCGTCAAAAGCTTTCTGAAAGTCTAAATATACCGCATCGACTGGCTCCTCCTTGTTAACTCTATTAGATACGTCTTCATAGAATTCCAACAGATTTGTCAAGCATGATTTCCCTTTCATAAGTCCATGCTGACTCTGTCTGATTTTACTACTGCTTTCTATATGTTTAACTGTAAAGTCCTTGATAATGGATTTGAGAATTTTTCCCACTACTGATGTTAGGCTTGCTGGTCTATAATTCCCTGTTTTCTCTTCACCTCCCTTTTTGAATATTAGAGTGACATTAGCCACTGTCCATTCTGCAGGGACTGTTCCAAAGTCTATTGAATCCTGGAAGATGATCAACAATGCATCCAGTATTTCTAAAGCCACTTCCTTAATTTCTCTGGGACGTAGATTATCAGGCCCTGAGGATTTATCCACCTTCAATCCCATCAATTTCCCAGCACCATTTTGCTACAAACATTGATCTCCCTCATTTCTTCGTTCTCACTAAATTTTGCATTGTCCGACATTTCTGGTATCTGATTTGTGTCCTCTTTTGTGAAGGCACAAGCAAAGCATGTATTCAGTTGCTCAACCATTTCTTTGTCCCTTATCATACATTCCCTTGTATTTGTCTGTAGGTGACATACATTTGTCTTCACCAATTTCTTTCTCTTCAAGTACCTGTAGACACTCAAAGTGTCAGTCTTTCTGTTCCCTGTAAGCTTTTGTATCGTATTTTTCACTTCTTAATCAATCCCTTGGTTGTTCTTTGCTGAATTCTAAACTTCTCCCAATCCTCTGACATATTATTTTTCGTGGCCAATCTTTATGCATCTTCCTTAGGTTAGATACTATCTCTAATTTCCTTTGAAAGCCATAGATTGACCATCTCACCCATTTTGCTTTTGTGCCAGGCAGGAATAAACTGTTGTTGCAGTTCTCCATGTGTTCCTTGAATGTTTGCCTTTCCATATCCATTGTCATTCCTCGGTGGCTCAGTGGTTAGCACTGCAGCCTCACAACCCGTGTTCAATTCCAGCCTCGAGTAACTATCTGTGAGAAGTTTGAGCATTGTCCCCGTGTCTGCGTAGGTTTTCTCCGGGTGCTCCGGTTTCCTCCCACAGTCCAAAGATGTGCAGGCTAGGTGGATCGGCCATGTTAAATTGCCCATTGTGTTCAGGGGTGCGTGGGTTATAGGGAATGGGTCTGGGTGGGATGCTCCAAGGGGTGGTGTGGACTTGTTGGGCCAAAGGGCCTGTTTCCACACTGTAGGGAATCTAATCTAAGTAACACTCCCCAATCTATCATGGCCAACTCATGTCTCATATGTTTATAGCATCCTTTATCAAGAGTTGGCTCACTGGTCTTCAAATCAGCTACCTCACTCTCCATCTTGATAAAAAAATTATATCATATCATAGTTCCCTATCCCCAAGGTGTCTCACAATGATTGGCAATGATTCCCTTCTCATTACACAGTAGAGAAGATTTGTTAATGTTCTGAAGAAAGGACCTTGATTTTCAACATTTAACTGTAATTATTTCTAAAGATGCTGCCAGTTTGGTTTATGTATTTCTGACATTTTCTCTTTATTTTTCAGATTTTCAGCATTTGTGGTAAATTGAGTTAGCGTGGCCTAGCAATATTATGACTGAATTATTAATTCAGACACCTAAGTAATGTTCTGGGGATCTGGGTTCAAATCACATCATGGCAGATGGTGAAATTTTAATTCAATAAAAACTCTGGAACTGAGACTGTAATGATTATCATTGAAACTATTGTTGATTGTTGGAAAACCCCATCTAGTTCACTAATGTCCTTTATGGGGGGGATGCTACTGTCCTTACTTAGTCTGGACTACATGCGACCACCAGACCTACAGCAATGTGATTGCCCACTGGGCAATTTCAGGATGGGCAATAAGTGCTGGACTAACCAGTGATGCCCACATCCTGTGAATGAATTTAAAGAAAGTTATCCCCAGTATCTCCCATGTAACCATGGGAGCTACAAAACCATAAGTTACACTAAATCCCTGTGGGATATATGTGTCACCAGCTGGACCAGCATTTATTGCCCGTTGCTAGTCACGCTTGAAAAGAAAGTGGTGAGCTGCCTTCTTGAACCATTGCACTCTATGTTATGTGGATAGATCTGCTCTACCTTGTGGGAAGAATTCCAGGATTTTGTCCCAATGACATTGAAAGATCACAAAACCATACGCTGTAGTTATCATCACATTGCTGTCTATAGGAATTTCCTGAGTACAAACTGGCTACATTTTCTAAATTGCAACACTACCTTGAGGTTTTTCTACTCTATCCCAAGTCCCACTTCATCTCTTCCTTGTGTATTTGAGGTATCCTCACTCTCATTCATTTCCAGAAATATTTCATTGGCAGTGGAGCATGCTGAGGCATCAAGTAGTCACAAAATGCAACAATGTAAATTTTTTTTCTTTTAATTATACAGATAATTTAATGTCTATATTTGCTGCTGGATTTCCAGCTCAGTACAATCTATGTCACAGACATTCTAAGACACAATGAATTACTTTAGTAGGTTACGTGGAACAGTCCCTCTTCCGCACCTACACAGGCCCCAAACCCCACTTCTTCCTCCGGCACATTGATGACTGTATCGGTGCCGCCTCTTGCTCCCAGGAGGAGCTCGAACAGTTCATCCACTTCACCAACACCTTCCACCCCAACCTTCAGTTCACCTGGGCCATCTCCAGCACATCCCTCACCTTCCTGGACCTCTCAGTATCCATCTCAGGCAACCAGCTTGTAACTGATGTCCATTTCAAGCCCACCGACTCCCACAGCTACCTAGAATACACCTCCTCCCACCCACCCTCCTGCAAAAATTCCATCTCCTATTCCCAATTCCTCCACCTCCGCCGCATCTGCTCCCACGATAAGACATTCCACTCCTGCACATCCCAGATGTCCAAGTTCTTCAAGGACCGCAACTTTCCCCCCCACAGTGATCGAGAACGCCCTTGACTGAGTCTCCCACATTTCCTGCAACACATCCCTCACACCCCGCCCCCGCCACAACCGCCCAAAGAGGATCCCCCTCGTTCTCACACACCACCCCACTAACCTCCGGATACAACGCATCATCCTCCGACACTTCTGCCATCTACAATCCGACCCCACCACCCAAGACATTTTTCCATCCCCACCCCTGTCTGCTTTCCGGAGAGAGCAGTTTCTCCGTGACTCCCTTGTTCGCTCCACATTGCCCTCCGACCCCACCACACCCGGCACCTTCCCCTGCAACCACAGGAAATGCTACACTTGCCCCCACACCTCCTCCCCCACCCCTATCCCAGGCCCCAAGATGACATTCCACATTAAGCAGAGGTTCACCTGCACATCTGCCAATGTGGTATACTGCATCCACTGTACCCAGTGTGGCCTCCTCTACATTGTGGAAACCAAGCGGAGGCTTGGAGACCACTTTGCAGAACACCTCCGCTCAGTTCGCAACAAACAACTGCACCTCCCAGTCGCATACCATTTCCACTCCCCCTCCCATTCTTTAGATGACATGTCCATCATGGGCCTCCTGCACTGCCACAATGATGCCACCCGAAGGTTGCAGGAACAGCAACTCATATTCCGCTTGGGAACCCTGCAGCCTAATGGTATCAATGTGGACTTCACCAGTTTCAAAATCTCCCCTTTCCCCACCGCATCCCAAAACCAGCCCAGTTCGTCCCCTCCCCCCACTGCACCACACAACCAGCCCAGCTCTTCCCCTCCCCCCACTGCATCCCAAAACCAGTCCAACCTGTCTCTGCCTCCCTAACCTGTTTTTCCTCTCACCCACCCCTTCCTCCCACCCCAAGCCGCACCCCCATCTACCTACTAACCTCATCCCACCTCCTTGACCTGTCCGTCTTCCCTGGACTGACCTATCCCCTCCCTACCTCCCCACCTATACTCTCCTCTCCACCTATCTTCTTTTCTCTCCATCTTTGGTCCGCCTCCCCCTCTCTCCCTATTTATTCCAGAACCCTCACCCCATCCCCCTCTCTGATGAAGGGCCTAGGCCCGAAACGTCAGCGTTTGTGCTCCTGAGATGCTGCTTGGCCTGCTGTGTTCATCCAGCCTCACATTTTATTATCTTGGATTCTCCAGCATCTGCAGTTTGCATTATCTCTGAAATTACTTTAGCGTTCAGCTTTTATAATTGCAATCTTCTCAAAGATCAAGCAAGACATTCTATGCTTGGCTGACTTCATCTAAAGTAATATTTATAAGTAACGTATGCACCACACAAATGCCAGGTACTAGCGATCTCCAATAAGAGACATTCTAAACTTCATACTTTGACACTCAAAGCCATTACCATTACTGAATCCCCCACTTTTTTGACAAAAAACCTAACTGAATTAGCCATATAAATACGACATCTACAAGAGTATACCAGAGGCTAGGAATCCAGAAGTGGATAACTTTTTCTTGACTCCCCAAAGACTGTCCGCAATCTAAATCATTGAAGTCAAGAGTGTGAAGAAATACTCCTCACTTGCCAGATGAGTGCAGTTCCAACAAAACTTGAAGCTTGTATCCATCCAGGACAAACCAACTCATTTGATTGACATCACATTCACAAACATCCATTCCCTCCACCATTCACATTCAATGCAGCATCACATATCATTTATAAGTTACACTGAATAAATTCACCAAAACACTTTCAAAACTCATGATCATTACCACCTCAAAGGACAAGGGCAGCAGAAACATGGGAACATCACCACTTGCAAGCTTCCCTTCAAGCCATTCGCCACCCTGACATGGAAATATGTAGCCAATCTTTCAATGTCATTGGGACAAAATCCTGGAATTCTTCCCTAAAGGCAGTGTAGATCTATCCATATAACATAGAGTGCAATGGTTCAAGAAGGCAGCTCACCACTTTCTTTTCAAGGGTGACTAGCAATGGGCAATAAATGCTGGCCCAGCTGGTGACACATACATCCCACAGGGATTTAAAATAAAATCACTGAGATGACACACACACAGGTTGAGCCTTGTACCTCTACCTCCAACAAGGGGGACATCTAAACAATCAAGTGGGTATGGGTGCGAACCCTTCCTCAGACACCAGACCCGAAACCCCAACTCTGGCTTTTCTTCACTGATGCTGCCAGACCTGCGCTTTTCCAGCAACTTCTGTTTTTTTTCCCCCCGATTTACAGTATCCGCTGTTCTTTTAGTTTGTATTTTGTCCAAACTTTCAACTTCTTCTCTATTTCTGAAGTAACAACTTTGCTCATAATTAACATTTGAGAATTGCAGCCAGGGAACTGCACCATCATCGAAAACCCTTGAAACAGAAGAGCTAGAAGTCACATGTATGCAAAGGCGCTTAAGAAGATGGTCAAGTTGGAGCTAAAGAACCAACAGGTGAGCAAGGGAAAATGCTCAAAATAAGTGCTGGGAAATTCATCCCTTTCTCAAAGTATGGCAATGTCCTAGCCTCAATGTTTTAAGGGCCAAAATCAGAGTGGGCACAGCTAACGTATCCCCTCTCTGTTTA
This sequence comes from Stegostoma tigrinum, assembly GCF_030684315.1. Taxonomy (NCBI): domain Eukaryota; kingdom Metazoa; phylum Chordata; class Chondrichthyes; order Orectolobiformes; family Stegostomatidae; genus Stegostoma; species Stegostoma tigrinum. The sequence continues at coordinate 17,467,975 of NC_081385.1, forward strand.
AAGCATGGAATGTGTCTGGCAGAAAGAGATCAAACTTTTCAATCAACTCCCTGGAGACAAGAATGTTTTCTTTACATTCAGAGTGTAATTTGCCATAGAACCTATGCCACTGTCCATTACATTGGCATCTACTACCTCCAACATGTGAAACAATTACATACTAAGAATATCCCTGGTGATCAGTCTGCTGCGGATATACTGCAGACCAAATGCCAAGACATTGTGGAGGAATGCATGTGAATCTCTTGGGGAAGCCTGTATTACAGAGGAATTTGGAGAGCTCAACACTATCTAGTAAGCACAGCTCGCAAACAAAATCCACAGATGTACACCATTAGTAATTATAAAATATTAGTTTTGAGACTTCAACAGGACATTTTCTTCACATGTTACAGGGTATAGATTTGGTTTGATGAATACAACCATAATTTTTAGCCTCCTGAAATGCTCTCTAATGTTTTTCTTTTGGATTTCCTGACCTTTCAAGTGGTGAACACAGAGATTGACTAAACTTCCTTTGGATGAGTCAGATTGAGGGTGGAGCCTACTGAAATGTAATAATCAATCCTCCTCATAGCCATAGTATCATCAAGCTTATTCATAGTTGAGGAGAGATAGTAGAAACTGCTGATTCAGGAAAATCTGAGATAACAAGGTGTAGAGCTGATGAACACAGGAGGCCAAGCACCATCAGAAAGGTCTGCTGTGTTCATCCAGCCCTACACCATGTTATCTCTCATTCCTGGTCGAGATGTGTTGTAATGCTGCTATTCAGCCAGAACTCTTGAGGTGTTACAAACAAATGTATTTTTAAAAGACTTTTCATCTTGCACTCATCGATGCAATTTGCAAGAAGATCAATAAAGGGGAAAGTCAACATTTATGCAGTATGAGAGGACAATGCTGATCAATTGCTAAGTGGATTCTGATTGGTAGAAGTATTTCCGTGGGGAGTGCACCGATCAAAGCAGACTGTACTCAACCAGCCCACACTTGTAAAACACGTAACACAATGTCTAACATTAGATGTGATTCTGCAATTGGGCAATGTGCTATATTAATACTTAGAGCCCTGTTTTTTGCAGACAGATAGAACATGTACACATCCGGTGGCTGTTTCAACTCAATTCAATAGGTCACAAACAAATAGGTCTGTTTTCTCCAGAATTTAAAAAGGCAAGAGATGATCTGATTGAGATCTTCAAGATATTAACAGGATAAGTCAGAGCAGACAAACATAAGCTATTTCCACTAGTTGGAGATTCTGAAAGTAGGGGCACAGTCTTAAAAAATTAGGGCCAGATAATTCAGGAGAGATGTTAGAAAGCACTGCTACATGTAAAGGGTAAAAGATATTTGGAACTGCCTTCCAAAAATAACCTTTGATGCTAGATCAGTTGTTATGTCTAATTCTGTGACAGATTTGTTTTTAAGTAAATTTGTTAGGGGATATGGACTAAAGACTGCTTTATGGAGTTATACAACAGATCAGCCATGATCCCAATGAATAATGGAACAGGCTCAAGGGGCTGAATGGCCTGCTTCTGTTCCCGTGTTTTTATGTAATCATTCATTATTTCATTTTTTTCAGGTCAATACCCTGATCAGTCAAAGTCAACTTACCTTCCTTAAAAGTTGGCTACTGCCTGGCAGTTAGCTGCCAGTCAGCATTAGCTAATGCACAGCAATGACTCATCCAGAGTCTTCATGTAAACAATCTTTTTCCTCTCATTCTATAGAAATACTGGTTTTCCCCTTGAATTGGTATTCTTGTGGACTGCCCTGATGGTTGCAACATTGTAGGTTTTGACAAAATATATCTTGTTTTCAGTGATATTAAAGAATTTCTGTGTCTATCAAGCCACTTGAGAAATCAACAATGGAATTTACATTGTAAAAATTCTGAAGTTGTTGCAGAGACATTTTGCACAGTAGAATAAATCAGGTTGGGATGGGTGGAACAATATTGTGCTACCAAATCAAAGTATTATCACAAAAAAAACAAGTTTAGACTTTAAGCCTCCTGTTCCTGAAAGTATAAACATTGGCAAATTCAAGTTTTGCACTTGAGTTGAATGTAGTGCTTGATGGAAGTTCAGTTCAGTTAATCTTTAAAAAGTGAATGACTCTCATAACTAGAGAGCTAATGAGAAATGCTTGAAGTCATGTGAAAGATGTGATCGTCAATGCCCAATTTCTGCAATGTGGGTTACAGGCAAGATTTTCATGTACACAAAGAAAAGAGAAAGTCAAAAGGTTGAAACATGGCCGCTGTATGTGTGCATTATTCCCTACTAATGAGTGATGGATCTACTGTGTTATTTTAAACAATATATCCTTAAAGGCCAGGAGAATCTTTTTTCATGGACCACATTAATTGCCATATGGTTTTGAGCAAAGTTAATGCTTTCATCCCACCTTAGGTGTTTTAACATCACATTGATAGTGTTGTCATGTTTTTCTTGTAACATTGTGTATTTGCACAACTTTTGTCTATAGTTTAGAAATCCACTTTCACCATATACAGCATATGTTATACAATTTAGTGATCTTGATACAAGTGACCTGTAGACATCAAACAATCCGGCTTGATGCAATGATACATTTGAACTGTTGGTCATGTGACCAATATGAAGAAAACAAGGTGATGTTATTGATGTCCATCCGGATTATTAGCTGATTTTAACAGACTACACCAAGAATGGTGAATGTATGTTAAACTATCTCATACCCTCTTGGTTCGCTAATGATGATATCAACATTAACAACAAGATTTATCAAGGACAGCAGCTTGTCAATGGTGGTGAATCCCTCTTCAGCCAACCAAGAAATCACAGTCTTGTCCTAACATCAATTAAGAGATTGTCAATCTGCACATCTTGTATGCCTCTGTACAGCTGCGAGACATGAGCCTCCAAATGGGAATTGAGTCCAGCAGCTGAAAATGTTCCAAAATAGTTTCATGAGGAAGATATGCAGAGTTAGTCATCAGGATTAAGTTATAAATTCATCGTCACTTCAACAGTTAGGTCTCTGGTCATTCTCATGCAGAGCAGATGCTGTTTGGGTTATGATCATTGTATGGCAGACTCCCACCTAATGGAGAAATGATTATTCATAGCCAGGAAGGAAAATCTGTAGGCAGATCATTGGAAGTTTGGAGGCAATTGCTGGAATTATATCTGCAAGAGCCGTCTCCACAGATGGGAGAGATATGTAGACTGTTCTCTGCGGATTGACATCTTGATTCCAAATAGACCAATGCCAAAGTATCATGATTATTTGGTAGAATGTCCTTGTGATGTTCATTATGGAAAGATCTGGACGTGGAGTGTGCTTTCCGGTGTGTACCAAAAGCTATTAATTATCAAACTTATTGAACTAATTCATCATAATGACTGACACTAATACTTAGAGACACAAGCCTCAAATATACAGGAGTGGATTCTCCTTATGAGTGTGCCAGACTAAAAGAACTTGTTGGGCAGTGGGTTTTTATAAATTCATAGAGTCATACAGCATGGAAACTGACCCTTCAGTCTAAGCAGTCCATGCTGAACTTCATCCCAAACTAAACTAGTCCTATCTGCCTGCTGCTAGGCCATATCCCTCCAAACCTTTCCTATACATGTACTTATCTAATTATGTTTTAAATGTTGCAATTGTACTGCATCCACCACTTCCTCAGGAAGTTCATTCCACATGCGGACCACCCTCTGTGTAAAAGAATTTGCCACCATGTCTTTTTAAATTTCATTGACGTACTGGTCACAAACTGTTCATGAAGAGAAAAAGAAAAGTTTGATTCTCTTTAATCAAATGAGATTTCACCTCTTTGAACCCTTCTTTCCTTCTTCTATTTTTTAACAAATCATTTTGCAAAACTCACTTAAGGTATATGTTTGCCTCTTACTTTGCCCAAAGTCTCTTGTTCCTAATTTTTTAGATTGTATAATTTTTGCTATATCTCCAACTGTTTTGTTTTACATTTCCTCGACAAAACTACTTCACTTCTTTTCCATCTTCTCTTATTCATCATGTTTCTCAGTTACTTCCATGATTACAAATTGTATCTTCAGAGGTCTTGTGGTGCAGTGGGTGGTGTCTTTACCTTTGAGCCAGAGCTCTGGATTCAAGTCTCACTCTAGGTCTTGATGGTCCTTGACCATTTGCCAATGACAGGTGATAAGAGTGGGAGTAATTCCTGACCAAACATGTGATGAAAAATAATTGAGCCTTTACCATCACTAGCCATAATTCAGGACTACAACTTGCCTGTAAACATGGACACTGTCACAACAACTTTGTCTCATTGGATCCCTGATCTATCTGGGAGTTGGATCCAGGATTTGCCTTTTTATCCAACCATGGTAGAGACTGTGGCATGATGAATAGGACCTGCCTTCCAGCTGGAAACTGAAGAAGGGAATATATCTGATTGCTCCTGCTGGGATTGTATTTGCTGCTAAAGCTATTTTTATGCAGAGCAGCACTTGTTAAGAGGATCTAACAGTCAGCACCTTTTACAGAAAACCAATCAAAACAGACTGGGACTGGCTGACTGATACCAGCTGCAACTTCTGAGTTCAACATTAAATGATTTATAAGTAACCCCATCTAGGTAGACACCAACATCGGCTAACTTCATCATTATTGAACACACTATTATGGGGTTAGCTTCATTCTAAATTATAATTTATTAAATATTTAATGTCGATATTTTATTTACATTTTTGTCAGTACAAATCACAGCCATTTGCAAAATTTCTTTTGGCTTGTCACATTTCACACTGGATATTGTATTCCAAAGGAGCAAAGAATAAACTCACCTCATGATCTCTCGCTGTCTCGCAAATTTTACAAAAACTTGTCACAACTCTGTAACTCCCTGATTATCTGCCATGGGACAAGGATCTAGATGGAGCATCATCTGTATTCTCGTTTCTTGTGAACAAAGTGACAACAAAGTCCTCAGTAAGAATCTCAACACGAGGTAAAGTTGGGCTATGACTGTTACTTTTCTCCTTTTCCAATGAACTAAGTGCAAACTGAAACAGAGAGACAAAACAGATGTTTGTGCTGATCGTGATTGAACCCTTCACAATTTTAGCCTAATGCATGTATTATGATGTCATTTAAGACACCATGAAGTGTAATACTATGGACATGAGCTAAATGTAGAATATTTCAATCTTTTAAATGTATTCCAAAGCAATCTCAATCACAAGTTTCAATTATACGATGTGGATGTATAATATGACATATTCCAATAGTTTGGGTGCCCCAGCACAGAGATTAATTACACAACCAGCTAGACCTATAGAAGGGCATATAGGTATAAAGCAGACTGGAAGGGTCATGTATCAATGATACTTCACTGAGGCTTTAAGGGTCAAAGTAAAACATTGAACGTAAGCTTAACTCAGAATTGCACAAGGCCAGAGGAGACGTGGCCCACTTAGCTAAACAAAGAGACTCAACCAAGATAATGTTTGTAAAAGTACAACATCGTGAACATTACAGAGCTTATTGTTGTATCTGGAAATCTGTTTGGCTTTTCAAGGGACCAAAGCAGTGGATTTTGGCACAGCAGGAACTTGATAAGCCTTACACTAGAGAGTGTTGGTCCCAACCAAGGACTAGTCCAGCCTTCTAATGAGGCAACATTCTGAAAATGTCTTGTACTGTATATGGCCAAATGATGAATGGTAACAGGCATAGCTCTAAAGTATATAAGAATGCAAACAAAAAACTTCAAGGGTTGAACAGCATTGATGAGCTGCATCCCTATAAAAACACTGATTGAATAAACCCTTTCCTTGTTCGGTCCTCTGTCTTTGTGTCAAGTGCTTGAAACACTACAGCAAGTAGTAAAATTAACATTTGAATAACTAGAATACACTTACCCCACTATCTTTTTGCATATGTCTTCTGTGCGTATGTTTCAAGCACATAACATATTTCACTGCATCCTTTACGACATAACAAACATGTTAATTGCATCAAGTTGGAAAAACAGAAATTTTCATAAACTGGGACTTTGTTGTCTGAAGATAAATTATTGTTTAAACTCTTTCCCAACTTAGGTGCTATACATCCTTTTACCCCGCCACAGTCATGCTTTCTGTATTTCTGCCCGTCTTTTTTGATACATTTTTTGGCATTTGTGGGAAAATCAATGCTTTGTGAAAATGATATGGCTATATTATCTACACTTCAAAGGTTATTGTTTTTTGATTTGTATTTATGCTACAACAGTGGTTACATAACATCCTACCTATTTTCAGACACTCACTTGAAAACAAGAAAGACTTTTATAACAACTTTAATAAACTCAGGATGTCCCAAAGGGCTTTAGGTAATGAAGTAATCAGTATTCCTTCAATCATCTTCCAAAGCAATGATCTGCATCTCTAGAGTTGCAGATGCCTATGAAAACCACCATCTGTAAAGTCTTCTTCAAGCCACACACAATCCTGATTTTGAACTGTATTGCTACTCCTTCACTATTCCTAAGTGAAAATCCTGGATTTTTTTTCTGTAATAATATTAAGCAAAGGCATTAGGACCCTTGAGAAAGTTTACAATGATGTCACATAGCTGTTCTCCACCGGGCAGAAATAGCACAATGTGGGCAGAATTAGTTAGAACAGATAAATTCAGATGAGGTAAAGAGACACAGAGATAACGGATGCATTGATTGTAATTTTCCAAAAATCCTTGGAGTCTAGAGAGGTAGCACAAGATTTGAAAATTACGAATGTGACACCCTTACTCAAAAAGGGAGGAGGCAAAAACAGGCAATTATAGGCCAATTAACCGAACATCTCCTGTTGGAAAAGTATTGGAATGAATTATCAATAAAGTAAAAGCAGATTTGGAAAATCATAATCTAATCAGGCAGAGTCAGCATGGCTTCATGAAAGGGAAATAGTGTCTAATTTATCAGAGTTTTTCAAGGAGGTCTCAACCAGAATGAGTAAAGAGAACCAATAGAGGTGTTGTTTTTGGGCTGCCAGAAGGTATTTGACAAAGTATCTCATGAAAAGTTATGTCATAAGTGCCCACGGTGTTGTAGGTGGTAGATTGGCATGGATAGATAATTGGCTCATGTACAGGAAACAGCGAGTGGGGAAAAGGATTCTTTCTCAAGTTGGCAACCTGTGACCAGGGGGTTTCCACAGGGATCAGTACTGGTCTCGCAGCTATTTACAATACATTTTAATGACTCTGAGGAAGGAAGGAAGCACAAAACTAAGTATAAATGCAGTGTGCACAGGGATACAACCACTCTACAGAGAGATATCAATAGGTTAAGTAAGTGGGCAAAAAGCTGGCAAATGGAGTCTAATGTGGGTAACTATGAAGGTGTTTATTTTGGAATGATGAACGAAAGTGCAGTACATGAGTTAAATGGAGAAAAGCTGCAGAAAGCTGCAACACAAAGTGACTGGTGTATGAAACACAGAAAGCTAGCACACACGTGCAGCAGGTAATCAGGAATGGGAATAGAATATTGGCCTTTATTTCAAAGTGGTTGAAGAATAAGACTTGCGAAGTCTTACTATCATCTTGTACAGTCAGAGTAAGACCATATTTGGAGTACTGTGAGCAGGTTTGGTCCCCTTATTTCAGATATCAATTTGTTGAAGTCACTTCAGAGAAAGTTTACTTGCATGATCCCTGGTCTAGTGGGATTGTCTTATGGGCAAAGGCCAAAATGGCTAAAAAGACTACTCAGTGGAGTTTAGAAGAATAAGAGGTGATCATATTATGATATATAGGATTCATAACGAGCATGATAGGGTGAATGCTGAGACAATGTTTTCCCTCTTGGAAGAGCCTAGAACCAGAGGGCATAGTCTCAGAATTAAGGAGTGCCAGTTTAAGAGTGAGATAAGGAATTTCTCCTTCCACCAGGATGTGAGCCTTTGGACCTCCTGGCCACAGACAACTGTGAAGGCAGAGTTGTTGTATATATTTAAGGCTGAGTTAGATAGATTCTTGATCAGCAAAGGAATCAAAAGTTATGGGGAAAGGGCAGAAAAGTGGAAGTGAATGGTGGGGCAGGCTTGATGGGCCAAATGGAAAGTTGCTGTTTCTATTTCTTTTGGTCTTCTAGAGAAGCACAAGACTTCCAATAATGTAACAGTAAGATTAGAGCCTACTGCATGACTGATCACCATGTGTAATAGTATTTAGACTTCACAAATGGTGCTATAAAGAATTCTGTGCTTGATGAAAGCCCTAACTTTGCCTTCTCCTTGGTAGTCTATCTTGAACCTTCGATGCTCCTGGATGAGGCTACAAAGCACACAAAACATTTTTAAAAATGTCATTATGGGTTTATCAGCACAACATTGTACACAATGGATTAAGAAGGTGACCCTTTCCCAGGGTAATTCGGAATGGGCAATAAATGCTGATCTATCAAGCAATGCCCACATCCTGTGAAAGAATAAACAGAACTAGTATAATGTGAGGAATGGAATGCTCTGTATTACTTAATTCAAACCTAGTCTAGCCACAGACACCCACATCCAGGGAAAGAATAAGAAATGCACAATGAAGTATGAGTAGTGTTGAATAATTTATTTTGTGAGTTTATACATCAGTATTGTCAGGTTTTCTTCAATGAAATGCTTAAATAAGATCATGATCTGTATATGTAATATGCATTCCCATTAAAGTAAGCATTTAACTTATTGTTCACTCTTGTCTCTACTCTGCAAATTACTTTCCATAGCAACAATTGTGGAAGACAATTGCATTCCATACAAACAACCGTTAAGAGGCCATGTTAAAGAGGAAAGAACAGAGGTGTCCTGATTATTATTCACATTTTCAAACAGCCTTGTTCATCAGGTAACCTTAACTGAACTAAGTGTTTGATTTGAAAATGACAGGAAGAAAGTTAAATAAGCAAACAATTCCTGGAAAGACCTCATAAATGCGCCTTTTTAAAAAAAAGTCAGAAGTCGCCATGTTATTAACCTACAAATTGTTTTAAATGGGTTTGTCTAATGTTGGTGTGTCCTCGAAAATGTAGATAACAGTGGCCTCTAGTGGCTGCCTTTTATAAGTTAGTTATTATTGACAAATTTTAAGTATGTTTAATTTAAAATACATTATTAAAGATTTTAAAAATCTAAATAATTGCAGAGTAAGTTTCCATTTTGTTTAATTCATTTGTATGGGCTCTTTTTTTCAAATATGCATTGTTCAGCAGCTTCTGATATTGATAAGGGTCTGGGACTGGGGGCATTCTGGCATAGTTTGCCGATGATATGAAGTTAGGTGGACAGGCAGGTAGTGGTGAGGAGGCTGCAAAAAGATTTAGACAGTTTAGGAGAGTGGTCCAGGAAACGGCTGATGAAATTCAACGTGAGCAAATGCGAGGACTTGCACTTTGGAAAAATGATTACAGGCATGGACTATTTTATAAATGGTGAGAAAATTCATAAAGCTGAACTACAAAGGGATCTGGGAGTGCTAGTCCAGGATTCTCTAAAGGTTAACTTGCAGGTTGAGCCCATGATTAAGAAAGCGAATGTAATGTCATTTAACTCAAGAGGGTTGAAATATAAAAGCAGTGATGTGGTTCTGAGACTTTATAAAGCTCGAGTTAGGCCCCATTTAGAATACTGTGTCCAGTTTTGGGCCCCACTCCCCAGGAAGGACATTCTGGCACTGCAGCGTGTCCAGCGGAGATTCACACGGATGATCCCTGGAATGTTAGGCCTAATATACGATAAACGGCTGAGGATCCTGGGATTGTATTCATTAGAGTTTAGAAGGTTGAGGAGATCTAATAGCAACTTACAAGATAATGCTTGGCTTAGAAAGGATGGACGCCAGGAAGTTGTTTCCATTAGGCAGGGAGACTAGGACCCATGGGCGCATCCTTAGAATTAGAGGGGGTCAATTTAGAATGGAAATGAGGAGACATTTCTTCAGCCAGTGAGTGGTGGGCCTGTGGAATTCATTGCCATGGAACGCAGTGGAGGCCGGGACGTTAAATGTCTTCAAGGCAGAGATTTGTAAGTTCTTGATCTCATGGGGAGTTAAGGGCTATGGGGAGAGTGTGGGTAGGTGGACTTGAAATGCCCATCAGCCATGATTAAATGGTGGAGTGGACTCGATGGGCCGAATGGTTTTACTACCACTCTTATTTCCTTACGGGTTAGCTTTAACATCCTGGCCATTAAACGCTGTTCTGACCTGAAAGTCAACCTGTAACATCAGAGGTCATTGTTGATTTCTCAAATCCCAATTCTTTCTCCTATTACTCAGAATTATTTTTAATATTTCCTAACCCCTTAATCTCAACTACCCTCTGCAAAATACTTAGGTTTTCCTAGTCAAAGTTTGATCATTATTTTTTGCCTTAGAAAGATGTGCCAGTGCACATTACATTCCACCAGTCACCTCGATGTTAACTTAGCTGTTCCATTAATGAAGCCTTAGTTACATTAATGAAGCCTTAGGATTATAGGTACATAGGAATGATACATCTGGCTTTTACACAGGTTATTTGTGGGCCCATTTACTTAGACTGGTTTCTTCTGTTGGGAATTGGATCTGTAATCACGCTGGCAGAGATCTGAAGATGCACACATTACAATGAGGGAGCCAGGATGAAACAATTCCACCTTGCATTGGCACTGAAGTTAGAACACAAATATAGACTGAAGCCGCAACCCAGAGTGAAGGGAAACTAAAATCCCTGCAGGAACATTCGTTCTACACTTTGCTTTGAACTTGTTTTCAGGAATCAATGCCTAATTTGCACTCAATGGGTTGATTCTTTACTCACTGCTGTACTGTTTTTAGGCTGGTGGGATAGCAATGGAACTGCAGTATGGTTCAAAATTACCAGTCTTCAGATGAGTCTGAATTTAGGGCTTACCTTCTAAACCTAGTCCCAACTGTAACTTTAACCCAAATCCTAATTTAATAAATATAACTCAAACAGGCTCAAATGATGTCAGGACTTTGGCACATTTTGGTCTATGTTGATGCTGTTACAGCAATTCTTCAAGACCTATGAACCTTGAGTGAAACATGTTGGGCAGAATTTTGAGTCCTTGGCAACGGGTTTGCCGGGGGAGACAAACATTAGGTCAGGGAAGTTTCTTCCTGTTGTCTATTAGGCAAATTTGTGAGTAAGCCTGGGGTGGGGAGGATACAGTGTTCAGGTAGTGTGTGTCTCCCTCACAGGTCCCCTTTTCTGTATGAGCATCCTTTCCCCTCTCCCATCTTTGTAAAGGGTTAGCACCCCAGGATGTCACCTGCTTCTTGCCTTTGTAACTTTGTCTCCAACCCCTCACCCATTAAACTATCTCCCTCTGGGACCTCAGATCCTGGTCCTGCTCTGGGACCCCTATTGGACTTACCTACATCTCGCATTTTTTCTGTGGGACTCCACAGTTCCTCAGCTGGATTTGAACAATCAGATGGCCAAGGGGTTGTGCTTCCCCAGATAGGGGCAAACAGCCCACTCCCTGGCAATTAATGCTCCTTCAGGCAATAAGACTCCCAGGGTAGAGGAATCCAAGACTAGAGGCATAGGATTAAGATGAGAGGGGAAAGATTTAAAAGGGACCTCAGGGGCAACTTCTTTCACTCAGAGGATCATGTATGGATTGAGCTGCCAGAGGAAATGGCAGAGGCTGGTACAATCACAACATTTAAAAGACATTTGGATAAGTATATGAATAGGAAAAGTTATAGCGGGTATGGACCAAATGCTAGCCAATGGGACTAGATTGATTTCGGATATCTGGTCGGCATGGACAAGTTGGATCGATGGGTCTGTTTCTACATTTTACACCTCTGTGACTCGATTACTCTGTAACTGGTTGTGGACAGCTGTCAAAAGTGGGGGTTTCACTTGCCCACTGATGTTCTTTTGAGAGTATGGACAGGAAACTGATTCATCCAAGAATTGAGTAGTGCTGGTTCAACAAGTCCACAACAGCACTCAGTTCAGATGCTAGAATAATTTGCAAGGTGTTTCTCATTGATTACGTGGTGGTCTCAGATAAAACCAATGACATTAAAGTTTGTGTTGTGCCCTGTTCAGTTTGAATTTTTGTAGTTCTGCACTGTTGGTTTTTACCATGACAGTCATGGATAGCATTATCCCTTCGGCAGCAAGTGAAATTATCAATTATGATTAACGGTATTCCTGAAATTTTTACTACATGACTTGTCCCCATGCTCCAGCCATGAGTTGGCCAATGCATACATCCTTGTGGCAAACTGCCCTCCTGCACTGATTTAGATTGATACAGCTGTATGGAACCATTACTGCTCCCACAACTCATTTCTCTCCCGCTTATTCCACTTTCAAATAAAATCCATTTGACAAACATTGCAGGGTCAACAACTTCAGAATATCTATTTGTGCACAAAAACCTCAAAATAGATTAGATCTACCTGGACTTGAAACAATTACTTCTACTTCTCATCCTAGTAAAAGTCCCTTGGTATCTATGTTGTGTGTTATTTTACTACTCCTGCGCTCCCTGCAGTTTTTTTTCATGTTGGCAGAAGCATGGGGCACTGACATTGGTATTGCTCAGTTTCAGTGTCAGACATTGGTCAGACTTCTAACCAATCCTTAATCCTCAGTCATGATTAACCTGGCATCCCTGAGCAATGTGAGACCCACCTCATGCCCTGGAGCTTAGCGAACTGCAGGTGGAATATTTTCTGACTGCATATCTGCATTAGCATTTTCTCCAAAATGTTGATGCTTGAACTTATTTCATTCTCCTACAATGTTTGCTAACTCTTATAAGGGTCACCATAACCAGCAGCAGGACATTGGAAACATTAAACTCGAAAGAGAGCAGCACCTTTAAATCAGAGAAACTGAGTTGTGCTCACTTAAAGAGTGGTAACCCGGAAACTTCGTAAAGGTGGGATTGGGTGGAATAGCCATTGTTAACTAATACCGTACAATGGGCTTATTGGTCTTCTTTTGTATCATAAACATTCTACTGTCTTCAATGATTTCTACATGGAAGTAGTAACAAGGAACAGCACATACTTTGTGGCTTCTATCCAATGTTCGAAAAAAAATGACTGATCTCATCTTTCTGAGATAATAATTTCAGCTGTCTTCCATGAGACATCAGAAGAATACATTGATAGCATTCCACCTAAGTCATTAAGAATACAAAAAAATTCTTCTGTGAATTTAGAATTCTGTATTGCTAAGAGAATTTTTAAAATGTGAACATTTTGTCATAAATTGGACAGGAAGAATAGCTAAAATCCCACTCTTAAGTTTGTGGAGCAAATACTAAGACAGTGACTCAATCCTTAAAATTAGTCATCACAGTTTGTAATGTTTAATTGGAATCAATTCTTGATAAAGCTCCAGGCACTTTAAGTTTAAACCAGTCTAATCCAGATGAAGCCACAGTTCCATGCAAATTAGATATTTAAAAAAAACATATTTTAACTCCATTCAATATTCCATTTCAGCAATGTTCATTCAAGATAAGTCAATTTTTATATTTATGTCATGCTTCTTGATGAGTTGGATATCATGAAATGAATAATGTTTATAGCTTTTATCATACTAACCCAAACTATCAGTGTGGAAGTTATAATGATAGAGTAACATCTGACATGGTCTTTGTTAGCAGACAAATTCATGAAAAATGTCAAGACCAACGTCAGGAATTCTTCATTGCATTCATCAACCCAAATCTGTTTAATTCTGCATTCCAGAAATTTAGCCAGTCCTTGAATGGTGTAAAGACAAAACCCAATTATGATCCCATCTGGTCAGCCAAATGTTCTATCACCCATATAGATTGAAGGAGAGATTCTGGAAGTTGTAGGGCACTTCCCAAATACCTCTCTCAAAATGCTACCAATTGTTAAGGGATCTATACAGGACTAGTTATATCAATTCAGCTTTTACAAACAACACCAGAGAGAGTTTTGACAACACAAGCATCTGCAAGTCAACCACAGTTTCATTGTGCAGATCAGTCACTGTTACTACACTCCGATGTTGTAGTAAGACCTAGACTGTTAGCAATATATGACAGAAACGTCATCAATAACATATCCACCACTTCCTCCAGATTCAATCAGAGGACCTTTGAACAAATCCTAGTTGTTTTTTTGAAGGCAGCTCCATGAACATTCAGCTAAACCCCTCCAAAATCAACTTCAATGGACTGGATATGGTGTCCGGATGGCCAAAAATCATTATCCAATCAGGTCCTGTTTTCTCAATACTCAAATGGAAATTGTTTTAAGTTGGGGAGAAAAAAAGAAAATGTGAAAATGCTACAAAAACACTGAGAAGCTCTCTTTTAAAACTCAGCAGCATTGACAAGTCATTGACTGGGAGGAACCTACTGCCAACATTCAAAATGGCCACAGCTCGGCCATTAACATGCATCACAACTTAAATGCCTTATTAATGAGGCAGCATGATCAAAGAAAATGTAAGTAAAGACTGAAAATGCCGGATTCTGGTTTTCATTACCCATTGGGATGCTCCAACGATTTGTATTTCCAAAATTGCTTGTTGAAACACATGAAGACCAAAGGCAGAAACTCATGGCCCTGAGTGGATTTCATCTGTGAATCAAGAGTCAGTTGACTGTTGTTATGCCCATACCCAGGGTAAGGCCCCCAACTTGAGATGATTCCCTGTAAGAAACCATGAAGGTCCCAGACGAGGACAGCTGAATTGGCTTCCCTGGGTTAATCACCTACACCTTCTATTGGTCCCTTCCTTTGTTGATACATTTCTACTGAGCCCAAATGCTACAAAATGCTCTAAATGGAGCCAATTTAGCCAGGCTGTCATAAGCCAACAAAAAATTGAGTTTATTAAATACCAGATGTGATGAGAAATAGCAACACCACATGTGCGGATTTTAATTAAGAGGTGAGACCAAAAAGATAAAAGCAAAAAGGTATATGGATCTGCCTACGAATTATTCTGAAACAACAGATAAGTCAACATGGTGGGTGTTATGGGATTATACTAGTTGTTTTGATATCGACAGTTGAGCAGTCAGTTGTAAAATTCTTAGTTTTGCAGATTGGTGTAAAGTATGTTATTCTGATTCCTTCTGACAGTACCTGAATTCCAGTACAAAAACAAAGTTGCTGGAAAAGCTCAGCAGGTCTGGCCGCATCGGTGAAGGAAAAAATAGAGGTAACATTTTGGGTCCGGTGACCCTTCCTCAGAACTATTTTTGTTCTTGTTTTTGTTCCTGATTTACAGCATTTACAGTTCTTTCATTTATTATCCTGAATCCCAGCATTCAGTGCGAGAGAAGTATACTTTCTGTTTGTAATATCCAAAGCAGAGGGGTGATGAAAACAGCAATTCTCAAAACTATGACCCTCATAGTCAATTTTTAACTACTGTTTTCTATATTTCATAAGGATAAAATAGAAATGACTGTAAGAGGTTGCTTTCTGTAAATAGTTAGTCACCTCTTTGCCTCTTCTTTCTAAGTCCCTTCCTCTTTGAAGTTTCCCTGACATTTTATAGATATTATATTCCATTGGCTTCATGTAAGTCTTTGCCAATTATTAAATTTATATTCACAGGTCTTTGTCCAGTAGCAGTTCTCTTTTTGCCTTAAAGAAAACACACACTGAATGAAAAGTAACATACATTTATTAATACTTAAGGGTTCTGATTTGTTGCTGTAACACTACAATACGAGCAAGAATTTAAGTTCTTCCTGTGCCCTTTAGTTTACAGCTAAGCTAATGAATAAATTGTAATAAAACAATTAACAATAATGATGATATAGCTACTCCTTTCAAAAGATACTTACAGGGAACTTCTCATAATTCTGAGTTATCATCTTATGTAACCAAAACCTTCATTGATCATTGCAATGAAAACCGTCTGCATGAACAACTGAAGTTTGAAAAGGGAAAAAATATAATGTGAATTCAAACATTATTTGACATTACTGTTAGTGACAGCAATGCAGATTTCACTTCACACTCAGGCAATAAACCAACATTGCAGATGGACAAGGAGTTAAGTAACTGCTTGGTTTCAATTTCCAGTGGAACTCAGTTGAAACTAAAATTGTTTCAGAGATGGTGGGAACTGTAGATGTTGGAGAATCTGAGGTAACAAAGTGTAGAGCTGGATGGACACAACAGGCCAAGCAGCATCACAGGAGCAGGAAGGCTGATGCCCCAGGCCTAGACCCTTCTTTTCTGAAGAACGGCCTAGGCCCGGGGCATCAGCCTTCTTGCTCCTGTGATGCTGCTTGGCCTGCTGTGTTCATCCAGCTCTACACTTTGTTATCTCTGAAATTAAAACTGCATACTTTCTCTTGTGTGAGTCTGATCTGCAACGTCAATTAAATTTCATGAGCAAAAGTTGAAAGCCTCGCTCACCATGTTGCGTTTTTACCAAGACTGCAAGTTGTCGGAGGTAGGAAATACTGATGGAATAAATGTCCTGAGACCTTGGGAGTGAATGCCTCAGAGTAGCAGAGGGCTTCACAAAATTTTAATTAAATGATCAGTTCACCAGATATTGATGGTTTGGACTGTGGGATGAGCGTTAGCTAGGCTACAGGGAGAGCTCCCTGCTGTTAGATAGTGTCCAAGGCATTTTCAGCTGAACGACATCACACTTCAAAGGATAATCATCTTCTAATGCATTTCAGAAACAATTTAAGTCTCATAGCTGACATGTCCTGTGATATATGGTCAGTATTTAAGGATGAAATAGAAGGTCTAATTCTAAATTTCTAACAGGTAGCCAGAGACTGAGAGTCCAAGTCCATTGTACAGATGCTACTGAGAGAAAGAAATTTCAAGGAAACTGATACTATGACAGGATATATTTTCCCATTTGAAATGATTTGGTTTCTGCAATCCTAACAGAAAAGCTGCACTTGAAAATAATGAGGTGCAGAAAAGATTGCAAAACTACTGGTCTGATTCTCTCACTCTCAGTCCGTGGTTCTCTGTTGGAAACTCAGAATATTACATCTTCCATGTCATCCATCACAGATACAGACCATATATCACAAAGTATTTCTGCTACAAGACCTGACAGTAGGCCACCCGTTTCTGAAATATACCATTTTTAAAAATATACGTAGGCCTTAAACAGAGAATTCATACGTAAGAAGTTTCAATGGGAGATCTTTTGATTTTGTAGCATAACTTTGGCAGAAACCCCAGAGAAGTAATAGCCAGGGTAGTTGTTACAGTTGCCTGGTGAATTGGGAGAACACATTAAAACTACTGCGGAATGATCATTAGAAAAACAACTTGTTCCAATAATTTTCTTGTAACTCCTGTTAGGCTGTGCGCAAGGTTAAGGTTTGAATATTGCTAATACCCTGTGGACAGGCTAAGAGCTGAGAATGCTGATAAGATGAAATGCAAAGAGTTGGAGGGAGTCCCTTCAATTTAAAAAAAACTTAAAATTTAGTTTGTAAATTAAGGCAGGGGCAAGAATAAACAAGTTGGGCAGGGAGAAGTTTGTTGTGATGGCTGATCAGAACTCTGAAGTATTATGGACACCTTTAACTTCTAATTCCAAAGCACGTATTTTAAAAGAGGACTGCTAGAGACAAAAAGAAGAGACGAGACTACAGACATAAATTCAGTGCTGTCAGGTTATTATAATTCGAGTTGATGTTATTACTGGAAAAGTCATATTCCAGATGGAAGTTTTGTTTTGTCTTGCTTTTACCAAGGTGGTCTTTCATTGAAACAAAAACAGGCAATGCTGCAGATTCAGTTTTAACAACAGAACAGAAGTTTATTACTCAAAATCAATGAAGATGAAATTGAATACATTGAACTGTTTCAATATAATGCATAAAGTCTAATTTAACTGTAGTATCAAAGCCCCATCTTGAGAATCACATAGTCTCTTCCTTGAGTCTTCATATGACTGAACTTAGAATTTCTCAGCTTCAAATAATCTCCTTAGATTTTTAACCAAACTATTCTAGTCTCAAACATATAAATGAATCTCCTTATATTGAAGTAAACATGTTCTAAACAATCCTAAATCGTTTTCCTTTCTCAAAAACAGCTGTTTGAAACATTCAGCTTCTGTAAAACTGGAAACCTTTTTTTTAAACTATGGATGTTTCTCCCAAACCCAAAAGAAAATTCCACCTGAAAATCCTTTGCTCAACTGTTTACTTTCTTCACCCATAAACACTCCAATGAAAACAAAACCCATTGCACTCCACAGGAAGTCTTTTTTAAACATAATGTTTTTAAAGAAAGCACTATAGCTACAGAAATATTGTCATGTTAATTTAAAACTTCCTGGTGCACAGACCAAAGCCCTCATGTCATGACCAAACTCTGTAAGAAATGCCATATTCACATATATTATTTCACATTGGTAAAATCCTATTTAGGATTCATATAATATCCGACCTGTAAAGTATCAGGGAAAATTCAAACAGAGAAAGATGGAGACACAAGAGGAAAAGAAAACCAAAAGTTTGACTAGCTTCCACCTTTGAATAAAAAGATACCTTATGCAGACATTTCCAGGAATATACAAAAAAAAAGGAGTAAAAACTGATTGCAACCCTGACCTGAAGGAAGGAAGTGGAAGGAAGTGTAAGAGTGAACTAGTCAGGGATCAAGTCCAAATGTGGTCAGATGGTTGCAGTTAAAAAAAACATCCATCAGGATGGTGTGAACAACTGTGCCAGAGGCTGCAGATAAATCTGGAACGGTAAAGAAGGTTAGTTTCTCATTGTCAGTCACATTGGATGCCATTTATGACTTTGATACGTATTGTTTTAACACCGAGGCAGAAGCAGAAGCCTGAATGGAGTGCGTCAAACATGAATTTCTAAGAAAGTTAGGTACAGGTTTTTGAAACAACAACTAATTCAAGGAAAGTGGATGTGGGGAATGTCAGATCAGCCATGACCTTGGTGAAAAGTGGAGTAGGTTTGAGGAGCCAAACGGCCAACTCCTGCTCCTATTTCTTATGGTCTTAAGGACTTTGGAGAGAAGAGGGAGTTTGGAAAAGGGACATAGTTTTCAAGGCTGGAAAGGTCACCAGTTGTTTTTTTTGAGCATGACTGTGCTAAATGAGGTAATGGTTCTGAAATTGCTAAGGAGTTGATGTTGAACTTGTATAAGTGACTTATTGGACTTCAGTTGGAGTATTACACACAGTTTTGGCATCAAATTATAGGAAGGATGAGAAGCATTGGCGAGAATGCAGAGGCTATTTGTGAGAATAGCCCCAGGGAAGAAAAATTTCAGTTATGAAGATAGAATGAAAAAGTTAGGAATTTTACTCGTTGAAGAGAAGAAGACAAAGAGAATAATTGATTGACATTTTCAATGTCATGAGTGAACTGGATAGACTTGACAAAGAGAAATTGTTCATATTCATAATAGGAACAAGAATGAGATGGCATGGATTTAAAGTGATTTGTAGAAGAAGCAAGTGTGCTTTAGAAAATACTTGTTCACTCAGCAAATAGCTATGGTATGAAATGCTCTGTCTGAGAACGTGCTAGAGGCTTTTAAGAGAATATTGAGTAATTATGTGGGTAAAAATAACATGCAGGAGTATGGTGAAAAAGCAGGTTAGCGGTACGTAATGCTGTTCATTTGAAAAGCCAGTGCAGGCACACCAGGATGAATGGCCTTCTTCTACCAAATGACTTTTGTGATTCTGTAGCATTTGAATGTTGCTAAGCACACCCAGTGGCACAGCTTCAGGTTGTAGACTGTATTGGATTGTAGCACTGAAGAGCTTCTCCAGTGACCCTTCTTTTTCAAAGGAGGATCATTGGACCCAAAACTTTAACTCTAATTTCTCTCTGCTGGTGTTGCCTGACCTGCTGTGTTTTTCCAGCAATTTCTGTTCTGGTTTCACAGTGTTTAGTTACAAACTTCACATCACAATATAACAGATAGCATACATGGAGTGTGATGGATTAGTATCTCAAGAGAGAGAACAATCTAGAATGTCAGAAAAAAGTAAGTCAGGAAGAGAATTTGTGTGATTAGCAGTTTTGTGTGGGAAGGGGTGACGGCAAAAGAGATAGATCTCATGGGCGAGTTGACACTGAGGATAGCTTTAAAGGAGAGGGGAAAGTAACTAGGGAAGGATGAAAGATCAGGCTATTGCAGGGGCACATCAAAGGAAGTTCAAGCTGGTAGGGTAGGAAAATGGATGGAGATGACACAGCGAACTAAGTAGACTCAATCTTAGCACCAAATGCATCGATGATGGATTAACGTGTCGATAGAGGCCAGGATGGAAGAGAGAGTAGCAGATGGTTTAAGAAGGTGGTTTACAGCAGAAAAATATAACCAGGGCTAATTTTGCATTCCAGTGTGATCTGGACGAGTGAGCAGTTTTGGAAGGTGATAGTGGGACTCAGCAGTGTGGCCACATTGGATTTGGTAGAGAATGATTAAACCAATTATCCATTGCTTTCATTCAAACCTTTTTGCCTTGGACATAAAGGAGTAGAAAAGAAGCCATACCAGAAGAATGACCTGGATAGAATAAAGTAATGCTTTGTAATCTTGGAATGGAGGCCTGATAAAAATCTGCTGCATAAAATTGATGAGTCTCACTGGCAAGGATTAATTTTGGTGTGAGTCCAATAACTTGTAATCTGTAATTAGTTGTAAAATTCACTTGTACTCAGTCTATTGCAACATCATGTTGAAACAGCCACAGCAAAGTCCAAGTGCGATATTTTAAAACGAAAAACATAGCTATGTAATATGGGCTGTTTTATTGTTACACCATCAAACTCCCACCCATACAGATACATGTACAATTCCAAAAGGCAGTTTTGTGTACGGACTCGTAATGGATTGAGTCTGTCGAGGATTGTTTGACTTATGACTTTACAACTGATGGAGAAGTGCAACCATAACGCAATTTGTCTGGCTTGAAGATGAATCCATATTTCAGAGGAAAAGATTCTGCAGTCGAGCACACAGGCCAACTGATTACTCAGCCTATTGACTCCAAGGTCTGAATTAATGTCACAGCTGTGAAAATTCATCGTAGAGCCAACAAGTGTAACTGTATTGAATTACTTTGTATCTTTTTAGGCTTAATTTATTCTCAATTATTTTGTTTAGAAGTTTACAATAATTATTACCATTAGGCTTCAAGTAAAGCAGAGTGTGAAATCCACCTTAACAAGGAATTCTCCAAGTTGATCCTCAATGACCACAAACTATGTATCCACCTTAACAAGGAATTCTCCAAGTTGATCCTCAATGACCACAAACTATGTATTGAGAGAAATGTTAATTGCACATTTCAGCTCCTCCCTTGACACAGGGTTAGGAAATCTTGATCAGGTTTTGTTCAAATATTGCTGGGCTTGACAGTATAACCGGGGTTAATTCTGTGTCCTAGATAATAAAATGTGAGGCTGGATGAACACAGCAGGCCAAGCAGCATCTCAGGTGCTTTTTGTGCTCCTGAGATGCTGCTTGGCCTGCTGTGTTCATCCAGCCTCACATTTTATTATCTTGGAATTCTCCAGCATCTGCAGTTCCCATTATCTCTCTTTAATTCTGTGTCCTGCCCATTTTGTCAATTCCATATAACATAAAACCATTTTCAGTGCATGTGATGGCAGCAGGTTCTTGTCTGTGCCAAACCAGTTTTAATGAAAACTGCCGGGACCAGGACTTTTAAAACAAGAGTCTTTAAGTGAGCTTTGTGTAACTGACAAAACAAATATACAATCTGTCCAGTAGAACTTAATAAATAGAGTTGCAATATTGTAAGGTGATTATGATAATGCGATCAGTGACATATTTGTTTGACAGGCAAACAGGCACAGACTTACCCATATAATCTGTTTCTTCAGGTTTTATGTCTCAATGTTTTTAATCATCTTTGATAAATAGTTGAGTTAAGCAAGGAGCACAGTCCAAGCCAAGACTTCAATTGCAATAACAAGCTCAACGAACAAGACGAGAATTTAATTCAATATTCTGGATTTCAATTCTATATAGCAAACAAAAATCAAAGAACAAATTATCCTTTCCATAACTTATCAGCAATGACTTTATTATAACAGAATCCACTTAAGCTCATTCCCACTTGGAATTGTCATATAGATATCATGGACATTTTTTTTTCCATTAGTTGTGTAGATAATTTTATCCAGATTAGAAGATATTATATCCGAGAAAGAAAATTGTAATCTTAGAATACCCTGTGGGATAGCTGGCACTCTGTACATAGTACTGCTCAGCAGTTGGCCCACAGTCAAACTGTTAATTAACTTTAGAGCATTGACTTGACACCAGCCACCCAGAATAGAATCGGATTTTAATTTGCTCTATTGATTCCTGTCCTTAAGTCATTACTTCATAAAATAGAATGATACCGGGTAAATGTTGTGGGGTTAATTTTAGGTTCAGCACAAAACAGTGGCAAAATTCCCAAGCCTCATCGACTGTAAACATGATGAGGCCTGTACTATTTTAAGGCCTGGGCCTCGTTTGGGACACTGCCAACCAAGTACTCTTAAACTGTTTGGGGATAGTGGTAAGTTGAAGCCTGGGGAAAAAGCAAGCTATATTCATGCCAAAGGTGGTTCAGAATATTTTTGGACTCCCAAGAAGAAGATTCAAACTCTTTATGGCCCCACAGAAGTAATAATTAAGGATTTCCTTTGGGCTGTTTTCTTAGTGGAGGTCCTATGACACAGAATTTAGTATTTTTACCCAGGAGTCAGAAGCTCTGAGTTTGAGTACCACTCCAGTGCTTGATGTTCCTGGGCAGTGTATTTGTCATAATGTAGCCAATCAGGTTGGTTATTAACATTCAAATCCTTCCAACATGCCTACACTGAGAGCAGAAGAGTCTCCTGGTCAGCAAGGCTTGAAGCAGAGGGGTCCACCTCAAGCCATAGCTTCATGCGAGTGTCCTATTTCATGGAATGCCAACTATGGAAGTAGACAAATGTTTGGTTTGTCTGCCTCACGCCATGCAAAGCCTTCTAAGTGTATTCTGAGTGGCTTGCATCCATCCCTTTAAGAATTATTGGTTAGGCCATTTAAGTAGGCAGAGAATATAGGAGATCAATTTAAAGTAGCCTAAAGCAAATAGTTGATCAAATTAACTCTCCACTAGATTGTGGGAAGTGGATTGTCAACGTAAATAGGGCAGAAGTGTCCTGACACCATGTACATTTATTGCCCTGTTAATGCCATGCAGAGTCAAATAATCTGGACCCCTAAGGTCTGAAAGTTAACAAGAAGTTACACAGCACTGTTTGGCTCTTCAACACAGTTACTCAAGTGTAGTAAGTTTGCACTCACTGCCTGTTCCCAAAATGGCATTGTGCAATTGTTGCTCTCCAATTTAATAGTCATTTTTTCATAGTGTGTTTGAAAGTTGTCTAAATAGACGTCAATAATAGATTTCCATTTTACCTTGTTGCAGGGTGGATAAAAATGCAGGATATAGTGAAAAGATAATAAGAACTGCCAATACTGGAGTCTGAGGTATCACAGTCTGGAGCTGGAGGGACACAGCTGCCCAGGCGGCAGTAGAGGAGCAGGAAAGCTGACATTTCAGGCCAGGACCCTTCTTCAGAAATGGGAGAGGGGGCCTCTGAAATAAATAGGGAGAGGTGGTGATAGCAGGTAGGTAGCAGTGGGGGTTGGTCAGTGAGGTGGGAGGAGTGGATAGATGGGAGAGAAGACAGACAGGTCAAGGAGGATGAGAGTAGGGCTGAGCTTGGGATGAAGTCGGGGATAGGGAGATTTTGAACCTCGTAAAGTCCACATTGAGACAACTGTGTTGTAGGCTTGCAAGGCGGAATATGAGATGCTGTTTCTCCAGTTTCCGCATTTATCAACTTTACTAACCCAATGTTAAGTTCACCCGGACCATCTCTGTTACCTCTTTCTCCTTCCTGAACCACTCTATCTCCATCTCTGGTGACCACCTGGAAACTGATATTTATTTCAAGCCTACCAACTCCCACTGCTACCTAGGCTACACCTCCTCTCACCCACCTTCCTGCAAGAATGTGATCCCCTATTCCCAATTCCTCCAAGTCCACCGCATTTGCTCCCAAGAGGAGGTGTTTCACTCCCAAAAATTCCAGTCGTCCTCGTATTTTGAGGACCATAACTTCCCCCCTCAGTGGTCAAAAACACCCTCAACCGCATCTCTTGTGTTTCCTGCACTTCAGTCCTCGCACCCCTTGCCTGCAATAAAACAAAGACAGAATTCTCCTCACTTCATTAACCTTGCGATTCAACATATCATTCTCCGCCACTTCCACCACCTGCAATCTGACCCCACTACAAAGGATATATCTTCCTCCCCACCCTTATCTGCCTTCCGGAGGGACCGCTCTCTCCGCGACTCCCTCGTCCGCTCCACATTCTTCACTAGCCCCACCACCCCGGCACCTTTCCCTGCAACCACAGGAGGGGCCACACCCACCCCTACACCCGTCCCCCCTCACCCCCTTCCCAGGCCCCAAAGAAACCTTCCACAACAAACAGATGTGCGCCTGCACATCTGCTAATGTGGTCTATAGTGTCCACTGTTTCAGATGCGGCCTCCTTTACATCAGTGAGACCAAGTGGTGGCTTGGAGACCGCTTTGTAGAGCACCTACGCTCGTTCGCAACAAACAACCATACCTCCCAGTCACAAACCACTTCAACTCCCTCTCCCACTTTTTGGATGACATGACTATCCTGGGCCTCCTCCCGTGTCACAACAATGCCAGCAGAAACAGGAGGAACAGCACCTCATATTTCACCTTGGAATCCTACAACCCAATGGTCTCAGTGTGGACTTTACAAGTTCAAAATCTCCCCATCCCCAACCTCAGCCCCCCTCATCCCAGCCTCATCACCCATCTATCTGCTCCTCCCATCCCACTGACCAATCCCCATTATTACCTACCTGCTATCACCTTGTTCCCTACCCCCCCATTTATTTCCCCTTCCCCTCCCTCATTTCTGAAGAAGGGCCTGACCCGAAACGTTAGCTTTCCTGCTCCTCTGATGCTCCCTGGCATTCTGTGTTCCTCCAGCTCCACACTGTATATAGGGGTGGCATGGTGGCTCAGTGGTTAGCACTGCAGCCTCACATCGCCAGGGACCTGGGTTCGATTCCCCACCTTGGGCGACTGTCTGTGCGGAGTTTGCACATTCTTCCCATGTCTGCGTGGGTTTCCTCCAGGTGCTCCGGTTTCCTCCCACAGTCCAAAGATGTGCAGGCTAGGTGGATTGGCCATGCTAAATTGCCCGTAGTGTTCAGGGGTGTGTAGGGGGGGTGGATCTGGGTGGGATGCTTCAAGGGACAGTGTGGACTTGTTGGGCCGAAGGGCCTGTTTCCACACTGTAGGGAATCTAATCTAATCTAATATAATGTAGGACATTTTTACACTTAAAAATATATATTACAAAGAAATTGTTCAAGTAACAATAGTTCAACTAAAGTTCAAAATTGTAATAAAGTTGTTGAACGTAACAACAAAAACAAATGTATGAGCAATGAGCACAATTTATCTAAAACAGTGAATTTCTTCTTGTTCTCATTAAAAATAATAGAGATGTTTATATAAGTTCCAACACCAGAATCCTGACATATGTTTTACTTTAATGTCCTTCAATACATATTTAAATTGTAACTTTCACAAGCTTGGTGTATTCATTTGTAGCACCACAACTTCCAAAGTCTCAGAACGTCAAACAAATTTGCCAAATAGCACACAGAACACTAAAGTGATCTTTCCCACTAGTAGGAAGCTTAATTAAAAAAAATTCAAATCACATTTGTAAACCATTACGATTAAGAAATGGGAAATAAACTCCAACTCAAAGCACCAAAAACTGGCAAGATGCAGATTTCAGGCTGTAGATATGTGACACAACTGAGTTGTGATACAAATTCACCCGCATGTATGTGCTAAAGTCTCATTGACCCCACTGAGATGGAGGTTAAATCAGAGAGTTTAAAATTACCACTCTTTTAGCCATCAAACATAGCAAAGCATTTGGATGATCCAATGCTGAACACTGGGAACAAGCTTCTTGTTTCTTGCATCAATCAGTTGGATGCATTTGCTTAAAAGAAATGGGGTAGAAAATTGAGAAAATAACAAATTTCAGCTTTTGAAGATCTTTTGATACAGAAGATATCATTCATACTGATAGATCCATAAATGCACATTAGACAGATTCTAAGCGGTACAAATACCAACAATTGTAGAAAATCTTGAGCTTGTCATTTTTAGATTCTGAACTGACAGTTTGAAATTAATGGTAAAGGGCAGAACTTGTATTTACATACACTTTGCACAATTTCTAGACATCTAAAAGCACTTTACTGCCAATGAAGCACATCTGAATTTGCTCTTAAACCCTGCATTATGAACAAATTCTTGCACTCAGAATCTTCTGAACTGAGCCTGCAACATCACAGTATGATGCATCTTACTTCAAACATAATGTAGAAAGCAGAGGTTTCAATTTGTGAAACATAGTAACCTGAAGCAGAAAAACAAAATCTGGCCTGTTTGACAATCTTCGGATCATTGTTTTCCTTGTCTTTAATTACAATAATGGGACAGCTTATTCTGTATTATAAATTTTCCTGTGTTCTACATCACTGGGGAGACCTCAAAGGTAATTGGCAAATGAGAAAATTACAGACAGTGCACTTAATCTTTGAGTACAACAGTAAAGACCTCATAGGGTTAATCTGTGCTTTGTATATGGATCAAGTATAAAACTGCCCTTAGTAACCAATCATGCCTATATGACAGATTACATGCATACAATGAGATACTTACACTCTTACAAGTCACACTATATAGTCATTTGGGTTTTATTAAGTGGAGTAGGATCTCTTAAACCTTTTTTTTGTTTTGATATTAATGCAAGGTTATTGCAATTAAATATATTTAAAATTGGTTGATGCTAATAGCTGTTAGATAAAGAGACCCTGATAGCACCCCAACAGCACTAACATGGTGTGCCAAGTCAACAGGCTTACAATTGCAAAATATAATCCTGGCTTTCACTTTGAATTCCAAAACACCAAGCAACAGTGTAGGGTAAAGTTTATACAGTTTAATAGTATTTCCTGACACAAGGGACGCAAATGTCTGTGCAGTCAAACATCTGGGCAGATTTTTCACATTCTTTCTGAAATATTAGTCCAATCCTTTCTTCGAAAAAAATTCTCCTACCCTGTTGCCAAACATCAGTCATTGGATGTGAAATACTGTAAGTGGAAACATGAATTTGAAATTAAGACAATATAATCGATTAATACACAAAATGGTTGACATTTATCACATTAATAAATAGAAAATCTCTTAGGTTACTTACGGAATGTGATATTTGCCAGCCAATTTTACTGTTCTCATTGTGGCACTGCAATCCAATTCTCCAATTGAAAACATACCAGATTCTTAAATTTATCGCTCTTCAAATAACAAAGTCATCCTGGTTTGAGCAACTAACTCTAGATAACATTAAGGCTTGGACTGAAAAGTGGAAAATTACAAATATACCTCATAAAAATATCATAAGTCATAATCCTTCAATAAAAGAGAGCCTAAATACTTTACTGTGACATTCAATTACATTAACTAAGTTGAATTTCCTATTATCAACATCCTGTATGTCAGTAGTGACCACAAACTGAAATGGAACAGTAGGCACATAAATCCTATGGCTACAAGTGTAGGTCAGAGGTTGTGTATGCAATGAATGACCTCACTTCCTGATTTAGCAAAGCCTTTTTACCAGATCCAAAGTACAAGTCAAGAGTGTGGTGGAACATTCATATAAAACGTGGTGCAGCTAAAACACTGGTGTCCACCCAACAATGTGGAAAACTGTGGATTGATGTCCTGTACTCAAAAAGCAGACCAAATCCAAATTAGGCAATTACTGCTCTATCAGTCTACTTTTGATCAGCAGCTTAGTAATGTAAAGCATCATTGGGAGTATTATCAAACTAGGAATAGCTTGTCTAGCTCAGCTTGTGTTTTGCTGGGCTGACTCAGCTCCTGACCTTATTAAAGCCTTGGTCCAAATATGGACAAATGAGGTAAACTTCAGTTGTGACGTGAAAATAACAGACTGTGGTATAAAGGTTAAATTTAACTACGTGTGCCATCAAGGAGTCTGAGTAAAACTAGAGTCAATGGCATCGGAGCAAAATTGGCCAAATCATAGCTAGCACAAAGTAAGATGGTGTAGCTGTGGGAGATCAGCCAATTCAGCTCCAGGACACCTTTGCAGGATTCCTTCAGGGAGGTGTGATAGGCACAGCTACATTCAAATCCTTCATCAATGATCTCCTCTTCATTATAAAGATCACAAGTAGAAATGTTTGCTAATGAATGTGCAATGTTCAGCATTATTCATGTCTCCGCAGCAACTGCAGCGGTCCATGTTCAAATGCAACAAAGCCTGGATAATATTCAGAGATAGCAAGACAGTTTTCCCTCCCCACCCATATCTCCTTTCAGAAGGGTCCACTCTCTCCGTGACTATTTTGTCTGTTCCACAGTCCCCACCACACCCAACACTTTTCCCTGAAATCACAGGAAGTGCTACACCTGCCCCTACACCTCCCGCTCACCCCATTCCAGGCTCTGAGAAGACTTTCCACATCAAGCAGAAGTTCACCTGCGCATTTGCTAATGTGGTATACTGTATCCGTTGTTCCAGATGTGGCCTCCTCTACATCAGGGAAACCAAACGGAGTCTTAGGGACCGCTTTGTGGAACACCTACGCTTAGTTTGCACTAAACAACTCCACTGCAAACCATTTCAACTCCCCCCTCCCATTCCTCAGACAACATGTCCATCCTAGGGCCTCCTGCAGTACCACAACAATGCTACCCGAAGGTTGCAGGAACAGCACCTCATATTCCGCTTGGGAGCCATGCAGCCCAATGGTATCAATGTGAACTTTGCAAGCTTCAAAATCTCCCCTCCCCCTGCAGCATCCCAAAACCAGCCCTGCTTGCCCTCGCCTCCCTAACCTGTCCTTCTTCCCACCTATTCCACCCTCCCACCTCAAGCCCCACACCCAGCTCCTTCCTACTAGCATCATCCCACCCCCTTGACCTGTCCATCCACCCTGGACTGATCTATCTCCTCCCTACCTCCCCACTTACACTCACCTTTACTGGCTCCATCCCCACCTCTTTGACCTGCCTGTCTCCTCTCTAGCTAAGTTCTCCTCTATCCAACTTCTTTCTGCCTCCCCCTCTTTCCCTATTTATTTCAGAATCCCCTTCCCCTCCCCTATTTCTGAAGAAGGGTCTAGGCCTGAAATGTCAGCTTTCCTGCTCCTCTGATGCTGCTTGGGCCGCTGTGTTCATCCAGCCCTACACCTTGTTATCCTGGATAATAGTCAAACTGGGGCTAAGAAGTGGCATGTAACATTCATGCCACACAAGTACCAAACTACGAGCATCGCCAATAAAAGAAAATCTAACCACCACTCCTTGACATTCAATAACGCTACTACCATTGTATTTCCATATCACAAAACAGTTTGAAGCCTGCCATTAACCAGAAACTGAACTTGAGTACTGTGGCTACAAGAGCACATCAGGTAACTCATCTCCTGACCCCACAGAGCCTACACACCTTCTACAAGGCGCATGCCAGAAGTATGATGGAATACTCTCCATTTGTGTGGATGAGTGCAGCTCCAACAATACTCAAGAAGCATCACACCATCCATGACAAAGCATTCCACTTGTGCCTCTGGTGATGATCAATCATTCACTACATTCACCACTGATGCTCAGTGTGTAAATAACATCCATAAGATGTGCCACAGAAATTCACCCTTAAACAGCATCTCTCAAGCCACAACCTCTGCTATTTGGAAGGGGTATGGGAACTCCAACATATTTCCCTCCCAACCACTCAGCATCCTGACTAAAAATTATTGTTGTTCCTGTAAAATGTGTATACCCTAATGAGTGCAAGATGAGAACCTTCACCAAAATATGTTTTTTTCTGGCAATAATTGATATTAATTATTCTAATTATGCTGGAATACATATAAAATATTGTAATACATTTGTTAATTAAAGATAGATTTCTATGATAAATAATAGAGAAAAAAATTATCAGCGAGTTTTGAGAAGATTTGTAGCTCAGGTTGAGGTTCTGGATGTGAGTTTGCTCGCTGAGCTGGAAGATTCATTTTCAGATGTTTTCAGACATCACCAACCCAAGGAAACCTAAACAGATAAATAGAAAGCGGGACATAACACCAGCGCTTCACCGGAGGCTCACTGATGATGTTACCTAGAATAATGACGAAGCATCTGAAAACGAAGCTTCCAGCTCAGCGAGCAAACTCACATCCAAAAAATTTATTTTATATAAATGTTTAACACATAATGTATCTAAGATGGATTTTTATATGACATTTTCTCTAATCATAGTAAATTGAAAGTGAAAGGGAAACCAAGAACATATGTCTATTTTTGATTGTTTAAAACTACAGTGTACAAGCATCTAATATAACCCTTCCAGAAGGTGCACTAGATCAACGTACCGATGATCAAGTTAGATAATCGACACAAAAGAATATCACCACCGACAGGTTTCAGTCCAAGGAAGAAGCTAGCCTGCCTTGTAACAATGTTCCTGTTTCTTTAATATTGTATCAAAAACCTGAAAACCGTAACAATGATGTGGCGACACAGACATGGTGGTTCAAGAAGGTGGCTTAAAAACTGCTCATGGGCAATTAGGGATGAGCTATAAACTCTGGCTTTTCCACTAATGTTCTCATCCCAAGAATTCATTATAGGAAAATCAACTTGCAAGTTTAGATTTGCTCTTAATTAATCTCATGCTTTTTATTTAGTCCATTTTAATGATGATGGATGAGAACTTAGAAGTATTGACAGGATTTTGTTTTTGCTTTCTAAATCCAAAAATGTGTTCTTCTAAAAGGTCACTGCTACAGAAGGTAATAACTGCAAAATATAAAAAAAAAGTCTGTGTGAAACTGATTGGATGTAACACCTGAAAGTGCCAAAGAAATTGCAAACAGTCTGGACTGTGATGTCTTATTATTCTAAAAATAATAAGGGACAGATAAACCCCTTTTGAACAATAAGCTATCTATGAGCATTATGTCTCAAACTGCAGACACATTCTGCCTTTTTCTCTTTAAAGTGCACACTAAGATGGGGGTTAAATAGTTAGGAATAGAAGCAGACATTACTGGGGAAACTCAGTAGGTCTGGCAGCATCTGTGGAGAGAAAGTAAAGTTATCATTTCAAATCCTGTGCCCCTTCTTCAGAACAAATCTTCTGAAGAAGGGTCACTGGGCTCGAAACATTCACCTCTAGTCTTAACACCTGTGATAAAAAGTGTGTGATTAATATATTTTTACTGATATATTATGAGATGTATTTTTGAATTTGAACTAGTGGCATATGAGTTTTGTGTGTGGCTGAAAGAGTTTAATAAATAACTTGTAAATATTTCTGTAGTCATGTCGACGATTTTTAAAATAAAACTGCATCACAGATGCTAATGGGAATTTGTTTATATTGTGGGAGTTTATGAGTGAATGAAGTATGGATGATGGGTGGTGCTGATTCATCAAAAATGTCACGCTCTCAATCAAAAAACTCTGGTTGATCTTGATGTGTGGGTTGAAATCTTGCAAGCGGTGCAGGAGTGTTTAAATCTAGTTAGAAGTGTCACTGGAACATGATACTAAAGAACAGAGGCAGGATCCACCCACAGAGGTCAGGTCACGAGTCTGACAAATTTAGCAGCAAATAAGAATGGGACTGATTGGAAACAAATGTCAACTTCCGGGGATTAAAAGATATCTTTGATCAAATTGGTTGACAAAAAATCTATTGCAATAACCTGCCAGTTGACAGATCACCAGATATCAGAAGTGTGATTGAAATAACTCCATGCCAGTATCCAGTCACCGAGTCAACCTTTGTTCATAAATGTTTATTGACACTGCCCCAGATAGCTCAGAGCTGGCTCCTTGAGTGAAAAGAACCCCCAACAGTCTTGTTTATATCTGTCAGCCAGGGGTCCCTGATTGGGGCTGTTATTCTGGTCTGATCAGGGAAATCATATTCTATGAAATCTACCTGGCTGACCTCATTCCAATCACTACAGTTCCCATTGTTTAATTTAAGCATTCATTTAAACATTACTTAAACTGTTGACTAACAGTGTGGACCCTTGTGGAACCCTAGTCATCACTGGCCTTTGGTCAGATCCACTTCAAGAGTAACAATGTTCTTCCTTCCACTGGTGTACAATTTTAAGACATTTACTTTTGTCTTTGTTCCATTATTACTTTGTTCATCAAGTGAAACACAATTCCTCTATTTGCAAATGATCACTAATTTGTTCTGTTAAATATTCTGCGTTGCAGCAAACCTAAATCAAGCATGCCAAGACAGAACTGAATATTTTCTGGTGTCAAGATGATCTGAGGGACATGAACTTTACAGAAACTCATTGACTGCCTGGCATCCATTTGCTTTGGCTTGCTGCTGACTAATTTGATGACAAACATTCGGTCAACGGGTTCATGCAGTTATTAATAATTCTGCACTTTACTGAATAATATGTCCTTCATTATATGTTTTCAGCATAAATATGAATCATACATTCCTCTGTGTTGCATGTAATTTTGTTATTTCTCTACCAGTCTGTTACATGTTTATAGATCTATTTGATAAATGCTTGATTCCTTCCAGGACTGTGTTGAACTATAACAGGACTGGATTTCCCATTCCCACACCGCAAGCTAAAATGTCAGAGGGATATTCTGAGGGGACATGTCGACTACAGTGGTGACATTTAATGGCCATTGGCCATCAACAGTGGGACTGTCTGCTGCTCTTCTGAATCAGGACATCACACCTGGGGAGCTGCAGTCCAATCGGAGTGAATGGTGGCTTTAGGGATTTCAGCAGTCCGGGGTTCAGTCAGTCAGGTGAAACAAGGGTCTGTCTAGTTGCCAGGATGGCAGGCCCTGGTGAGGATATTGAGGGGAATAGTGGGAAGTGCCAGGGTTTGAGAGGCCTGAGAAGGAGGAGGACAACCTGAGTGACTGGGGTCAGCACGTTTTGAGTGCATTCTGATGGACTCTGCTTCAAGCTTAATGGCTGCCTCAGACTAAGGTGAAGTGCTTAGAACAGAAGTTGAGGTTAGCCAGTTCATGAGAAAGAAATGCACTTCTCCAAACAAATTGTTTCAGGAAGGGGTGCGGGCTGTGCAATAATGAGGAACAACCCAACCCACCCTCCTCAATGCCAGGATGGGCATCTGGCATAGGCCTCTCATGTCACCTGTTTCTGGCAGTGGTGAGGCATTAATTGCTCATTATTTGAGGCATTAAGAGCTTCAACTGGCCCACCATCCCATTTTCGCCACTATGGGCAAGGGCAGACAGGTAATAATCCTGTCATGCATCTGCAGCAAAATCACATGGTACCACCAATTACAGTAATCTGAATGTCCTTTTAACCAAAAGTACTCAAGATAATGATTCTGAGTTAAGACTTCTTCTGCTTCCTATTTGCAAGAAGGGACAAATATTGAGCAGGATATCAGGAAAGGTGCTTTATCCTTCTTTGAACAATGCTGTGGAATCTGTATCACTTATTTTGTCTAACACAGTGTTCTCTAGTTATGATATAATTAGGTAAAGTTGAGTGAAGGGAAATTAAAATATCTGTTTATCTTTCTGCTCCCTGCACTAGATTACATCATTCCAAATGGTGCACAAACAAGCAGAATTACTCCATGTATTCCACATGTATGAAGATTGTAAGCTCTTAAATTACAGTATGAAGGAAAAGGAACATGATCTAAGAATGCTGACCTAGTCAGCAATGCCCACACAACATGAATGAATTAAATAAAGGAATATTCAAACAAAAAATTAGCAATTAATAAAAGAATAAAATTCATTGATGCAAATGTCATGGATCTGAAAGCTCTCCTGAAAAGATTAGATGTAAAAATCACATAGAACCTCTGTGTAGGCCCACAATTATTTAAACTGCTAGTTCCATCTATTATTACAATCAAATATAGTCTTTATGTTTTTGTATTGGCAAATCTGTGGTGCACAAATCTTGAGAATATGTTTCTTAAAATTCTTTAAATGTTTGATTTACACGTGGAGTTTCTATAGGCATGTTGAAGGAATTGATACTTCTGTAGACTTGCAGCAGAAAAAAAATGGTCTAAGGGGTTATTTCTTATTTAGACATTTCCAGGTCAGACAAAGGCGCTATTATAAGACAGGTGATGTCTGAACTGCCGAATTAGCATTGAAGTCTGATGTAGCCTTCAGTTGACAAAAGGATCTTTCTGAATTGTGATAGAACCATTCTTCCTGGCCTTGAATATTTTTTGTCTTTCATCTATGTCTCCTTGACATAGTGATGAATAGCTGCATGAATGTCCAAGGTTTGAAGGATATAACTTTGGCACAGAAGGGATAAAACAGAAAAAAATGCAAAGGGCACATTTACTTCAAGCTGCTTATCTTATTTTGAAAATGTCGGATCTTTGAAAGCTGATACCTTAATCTACTTTTTAATTGGTGCTAAACAAGACCTGTCATTGTATTCAGCTGGTATCCAATATAAATTTCCCCTAAGAGGCCAGTGCTGTTTTTTGAAAGTTGTAAGCTGTTCATTAAATCCAGAAAGTACCACCTGAACTGTATTGTACATCACTTCAGAACCAATAAGCAGGGCTGGGAACAGCTTTTGGAAGGCTTTGTATGTTGTGAATTAGAATGCTTCCAACAGAGTTAAACACTTAAACAGCATGGGAATTAATTTAAAAAAATCTTGAACTTGCACTGTGGGATTTGAAATGGAGCTCTGAAATATTTAATGGATACAATAAAATGAATAAGATAGCACCTATACTAAAATTGTTGACTGAGGAATTTTTGCCAAATTTGTTGTACATTTTAATATTTGTTTGTATTTTTGGCTTTGATAAATAAGATGCTTAAGGGGCATTACAATACCCAATCAGCTCAATAGCTTTGTTCCTTGTTAATATATCATCATCTTACATCTGCTTCCATCTTCACTAACAGATCCAATTGCCCTTTTAAACTCAGTTCAATGAACTGCTTTGGCAATGTAGACCAAAAGTCTATTGTGTGAAGTTTCTACTCATCTTCCAATCTTATTCCTAACTTCTGATTTTCTTTAATTGTATCCCATGGGACCAAGATATCCCTACTCGTTACTTAAACCTACATTGCAAGTACACCGTAAGTGCGTGGGAATGTTTCCCAGTTGCTAAGGCTACTGGCTCAGGAGCACAACAGGAAGAGCTGGACATTGAGCCTATCTCTCTATAGTTGGACGTGCAGAACTTTTAGCAATGTGTGTAATTGTGAAAATGATATTAGCCTGGTCATCCCCTATACAAAGCAGTTTACACTTTTGTTCCCTAGGAAGGGTACCCTGACATTCAAAAGTGGTCAATATTTTTGCATTTGCCTCATGAAGTGTTTGAAGCACTGTGTGCTGTTTTGGTTACTACAGTTATGAAAGGGTATACTTGTATTGGATGTGTACAGCAGAGATTCATTAAATTGGTCCTTGGGATGAGAGGTTTATCTTATGATGAAAAGTTGAATAAACTGCATTCATATTCTCTTCAGTTTAGAGGTGATGTCAAGGAGACATGCAAGATTCTGAAGCGACTTGAAAGGCTAGATGCTGAGAGATTGTTCCACAGCTCAGCGAATCTCAAACACTGGGCAGAGTCTGAGTACAAATGCCGATCATTTAGAACTGAGATGAGGAGGAATTACTTCAATCAAAAGGTTATGAGTTTATGGAATTTTCTACTCCAGATGATTGTGAATGCTTCTTCATGGAATATATTTAAAGTGATAGAAGGACATTTTGTATCTCAGGGAACTGAAGAATCTGGAAAAACAGATAGAATTGAAACTAGATCGGCCATGATTATGTTAAACTATGGAGCAGGCTCAAAAAGCCATTTTTCCTCCCCTGCTCCAATTTCTTGTGTCTTTAAGAAGCCGCACCTGGACTTCATTTCTCTTCTAATTGGCATTTGAATGTTCCTTTCCATCAAATGCACACACTCTGCTTTCACATTTGGTTTGCTCATCTACTGTTTAGATCCTTTGGAGAAGGCTCAAACGCACTTTTGCATTGGCAAACTTTTGTTTTCTGCTGTGTTTTGGACATTGGTTTTTAAGTACCTCATTCTTTTAAATTTCCATAGCAGTTTCTTAAAAAGCTTGTTTTCAAAGTATTCAAGCCTAACCGTGTTTAAAATTACCTCATAACCTTAAATTCCTGACACTCCAAATAATTTTCATTGCTCAACTCTTTTTCTCCTGCCCCTACATTAAAAAAAAGTTTATTCTGATTAGGTATCCACAAATGTGATCAATCACAGCATTTTACAACAATACGACTTCTTTTACTGCTCACATGATGAATGCAGTAGTCCCTTACTTAGTAACCCTCACCAAGAATATTACACTCTCATGGAGATAAGTTCCTAATTGATATTAAATTGGCTTGATGGGATTAGATACAAATAAGAAATCCATATCTCTTCAAGTTAGTGACAACTATTCAATTTTACCTGCACATACTAGCTCCACCTGGATAGTCTTTCAGGCCATTTGGCACAGACAATTTGAAAGCAGAGATTTTTTCAAGCTTATGATAACTTTATCATGGTATGAATAGTAAATTTATTTTGCCCTCTACCATTTAACTGCCATAACATCAGGGAAGGTTCAGCCAAAATACCTGTTTGCATGTCAAAAGAGGAGTTTCTAATGCACTTATTATTGTGAAATAGGAGAAGCTTGACCAAATTAAAACATTTTCCAATTTACAATTTGACCGCAGTGGGCATAATAAAACATTCATGAGCCTTAGGTTCATGAGTATTACCTGTGTGCACAAGAAGGTTGAAATTAGGAAATTTGACTGCAGAATATATTAAGACAACATTTTTGTGTGGATATTCTGATGGCCAGATGGCTGTCTAATCAGTGAAGACTGGAGTTAGGGATCAAGAGAAATTCTCAAAGCAACTGACTCGAAGCTAACGTTCTGACAATGAATTTCCCTGCATCTGGAACACTTAGAAACCTCTCCTCAAAATCAGAGTGTTCAATGGGTTACAGCTCATCTAAGTTTAATAGTTACCAAGGAAATGGTTTAAAATCCACTCTAACTCCAACATAGCAATTAAACTGAACCTAGAACTCAATACATATCCCTAACTGAAGCACCCTGATTCCTGACACAACCCCAGAACTGAATCTGTCACCAACAATGACCCAACAACTCCATCTCCAATCTCAGATTGCACCCCAAGCACAACCAAATGCATCTTGTAGTTAACATGCACTGCTTCCACTGTATGTTGGTGGTGGAGAAGGTGAATGTTGGAGCTGGTAGATGGGGTATTAATCAAATGGGCTGCCTAGTTCTGGATTTTAACTTTCTTGAGTGTTTTTGGACCTCTTTTCTTCCAGACAAGCGGAGAGGATTGCATCACACTCCTGATCTGTGCCTTGAACATGATGGACAAATTTTGGGAATCAGCAGGTGGGTTATCATCAGAAAATTCCTAGACTCTGACCAGCTCTTGTAGTCACAGTATTTGTATGGCTTGTCCAGTTGAGGCGTTAATCAAGCTTAACCTCCAGGGTGTTGATAGTGTGAAATTCAGTGATGTAATGCAATTAAATGTAGACAGGAGATAATTATACTCTTATTTGCTTAAAATGATCATTTGTGTGGTAAGAATATTATTTGCTACTTATCAACGCAAGCCTGAATGCTGTTGAGGTCGTGCTGTACGTGGACGTGGATTGCTTTAGTATCTTAAAACCATGAATTGTGCTGAACTTTGTGTAATCATCAGTTAGTAGAGTCATTCAGTTAGGCAGCACAGAACAGACCCTTTGGCCCAACTCATCCATTCCAATCAGATACTCCTATCTGACCTAGTTTCTTCTACCAGCATTTGGTGCATATTTGTCTAAACCCTCCTATTCATATACCCATCCAGATGTCTCTTAAATGTTGCAATTGTACCTGCTTCTATCACATCCAATGGCAGCTCATTCCATACATGCACCACCATCTGCATAAAAAAGGTTATCCCTTGGATCTATTCTCAAATGTTTCCCTCTCACCTTAAACTTATGCCGTCTAGTCTTGGGCTCTCCAGCCATAGAAGAAAAACCTTGTCTATTCACCCTATCCACGTCCCTCATGATTTTACAAACCTCTATATGGTTAGTCCTCACCCTCCAGGTAATGCTCCAGGTAAAAAAGCCACAGCATATTCAGCATCTCTGTATGACTCAAACCCTACTGTGCCAGCAACATCATTGCAAATATTTTCCATACTCTCTCAAATTTAACAACATCTTTCCTATAGAAAATATCTCCAATTTTGCCTTTATGATACAGAGGAGCTTATTGTTGAAATAACTGAACGTGGTTGGGACTAGCTGAGGACTTGCTGCAGTGATTCTTGTGACTGAGAAGACTGTCCTCCTATAACTGCAATCGTC
This sequence comes from Stegostoma tigrinum, assembly GCF_030684315.1. Lineage (NCBI taxonomy): Eukaryota > Metazoa > Chordata > Chondrichthyes > Orectolobiformes > Stegostomatidae > Stegostoma > Stegostoma tigrinum. The sequence continues at coordinate 17,506,622 of NC_081385.1, forward strand.
TTCAAAGCCCATCCCTTTGTGTATATGACAGCTTAATTGATGTTTGAGTGATGGCCAAAATGAATGGTATTTTACAAAAATAAATTATATTTACTTCTAAGCATCTGGTTGAAGGATTTTGGAGTGCAACATTTCCTGTCTACAACTGCATGTCTATAGTTACTTGCGATTCTGGCTGGAATCTGAATTCACTGAGGTCTAACGCCTGTTGCATCTAAATAAAAGATAACGGAATCTGAGAGGTCAAACAGCTCTTGTCATTATATTTCTTGAACCTTTAGACTGGGCAGTCTGTGTCAATCAGTCAATTGTTCACTTCAGCGTGACTTCACATTGAATCTAAAATGATATTACCTTAAGTCAGACTGCCTACAGTCATTTTGGTTCTTGATTTTTGCCCATCCTGCTTTATTTACAGATTTATATATCCATATAAAAGACAGGATTAATGGCCAAGAGAGTGCAGCTTGGATGAGAGGACCAAAGGAGAAATATTTAGGTGCCAGGCACAGATTGTCAAAACATTGGGACCAGTTTCCTTCTCTTTATTTCCTTGTGCTCACATTACAACGTATTGCCGACAATCGCATCTACTGAAGAGAAACAATGAACAAACCCCAGAGCAGGCTGTTAGAAATAAAGCAGTGCAGTCAATCATTCAAATTTTTAATGGCATGCTCATAAAATTCAGAGTAAATAAACATGTTTGCATCCCTATGATTGATGGGACCTGGTTTCCTATAAGCTGATTTTCTTCATTTTGAGTTGTTCTTCAATTTGTTTCTCAGCTTTATCCTTCAAGGAGTTTTTCTTTTGTCTTCTCCAATATTTAATTCTCAACCCAACATCACCAAAACATTAAACCTGCTGATTGTCATATTGCTGTTTGTGCAACCTTGTTGTGATCGAATTATCTGCTACAATCCTTTCATTTCAGAATGGTTTCATTTCAAAAGTGCCTCATTGGCTGAAAATTTCTTTGGAATTTTATGAGTTATTTGTCATTGGTAACCTTGCTTACTTTCTTACTCTTTTTATATTTATATGCTTTAGCTATGTTTTCTTTTCTAATTACATACATCTTTCTTTAAACCCGCCTCTAAAAACGCAGAAAACACATTTGAAAAACAAATCAAAATACGGAATGAAGATTAACTACAGTAGATTTAGCTATTTCTGTTTTGAAAAATAACAGATCGAAAAGTGAATGTATAAAATATTGTTGGTACAATTAATTTTGAAGAGATTTTTGAATCTAATGTGGTGAACATCGTTGACTATTGTGCCGAGTAATTAGCTTTAATTATACCTGGTCAAAACAGCCTCTTCAATTTATTATGGAGAATAAATGTACTTAATAGTTAATTGTGCACTTGTGGTATAGTTATAGCTGTGCAAGTTTTGTTACACACCTATCCATGGTACACCAATCCATGTCATGCCATGTGATCTAATTTGCTTGAAGCAGGAAAAATAAATCTGGAACAATTTACGTAGTTGAAATGAGACATTTGCAGAAAATTTTTCAGTTAATGATTCTATGAATGTTAATTTAGCTGAGTTAATTCATTATTCTAAAGCAGTCCCCTGGTTATGTTTTCATTATTTTATATGGCGTTTTGGACCATGTATGACCCGCAGGCATTGCTGCAATGACGAAATTGGCTGAGTTAAGCTCATTAAGACAGTAAAATTATTTTTATTTACTTTGAATTGCTGGTTTAATTTGTTGGTGGCAACTGTGATCTAAAAATTGGGATAATACGACAGCATTGGAATCATTCTCTTATCTATTATCTTTCTAATGTAATTCTGCTAAACAATCTGAATAACTTGTTTCCTCAGTTGTTGAACAAAGATGCTGGCTTTCAGTGTTTAACGCACCTTCTATGATTGAGCTAGTTATTTTCTAATCAACTTGTTCAGAGATTTTATTATGCACTTTTGGAGCAGGATGGGATTTGAACTCAGGTTTCCTGGTTCAGAGGTAAGAACACTAATACTGTGTCACAAAAACTTTTTGTATAATGTGGCATAAACATGTTCCTGCAAGCTAGTGGCTCTACATTTTTGACATGATGGCCTGCTAACTTGTTTACATTTTACAATGGAATTTTTTTTTCAGGGAGCAGACAAAGGAAAGAGTGCACTGCACTTGTTATATGTCCTTCATATTCTTTTGTAACATTCTTGGGCTTCCTTTTTAGGAACAGCCACTGTGCATTGTTTTATTCCTGTTCATTCAGTTCTACAGTTGATTTATATATTTATGTGGTGGAATATTTTGTAAAGAAGTTGTTGATAACACACAAGTACAAAGTGAAGGAGAACAAAGAACAAAGAACAAAGAAACCTACAGCGCAGGAACAGGCCCTTCAGCCCTCCAAGCCTGCACCGATCAAGATCCTCTGTCTAACCTGTCATCTATTTTCTGACGGTCTGTGTCCATTTGCTCCCTGCTCATCCATGTACCTGTCCAAATATATCTTAAAAGACACTAACGTGTCTGCGTCTACCACCTCCGCTGGCAACGCGTTCCAGGCACCCACCACCCTCTGTGTAAAGAACTTTCCATGCATGGCTCCCTTAAACTTTCCTCCTCTCACTTTGAACTCATGACCCCTAGTAATTGAATCCCCCAGAAGTTCTGAGAAGTTCAGAAAATCAATATTTATTCCCATAAACAGTCTTAAGTATTTAATTGTGATCAGACGTTGAAAGGGTTTTACGCAGAATGATCTGTAGGCCTATGGGGACAGTCTCCAATGTCTTTCTCAGGATTAGTTCAGAGTCCATCAGCTAATCTGATAAAAAGAACACAGACTCTAGACATGTGTGGATATGACTCTAATCCCTTTTCACTGTGACAAGGCCCCCTTCGTTTCAGCCCAATTATGAGCATTAAAGATTAAGTGATTAATCAATTTGTCTGATTTAATCTATATTTAAATCCTCAGCTTTAACAAATCGCACATCATTTTCTATACAACATCGTTCCTAAGACTGAAATCCTGTATGCTATATACTTCATGATAATGACCAGTTCTTATCTGTTAACGTGAGAAAGACCTGAGATTAGTTTTGCCTTGAGAACTTAGAACATCCCAAAGTGTTTTACAGCCAGTCAAGTGCTTGTTGAAGAATAGTAACTGCTATTATGTATACAGCTGCTAGTTTGCACACTGGAAATTTCCAGAAATATCAATGGGACCTTGTACATTCACCTTGATTTAATGACCCAAGCAAATCCTGGAGCCTGTGTTGGCGCAGCATTCACTCTGCACTGAAATGTTGATCTGGACAGTAAGCTCAAATCATTAGTATGCCACGAACCCACAAACTTTTAAATTAGAAGTGAGAACTCTATCTGTTGAGTCATTTATTTATTAAAGATATGTCATATCACAAGAACTCAGAATTTGCTTACAACATATGTTGACTTGTTAATGATGCAGACCTTACACCAAAACACATAGAAAAAGGTAAGCATGGAGCACGAAGCATTTTATTTCTTACATTACTGATCTGAAGCCTCAGCTTTTGTTTGTTAATTGAGAAAACAAGTGTTGTGTGGTCAAATGGAAAATAGAAGTGAATTATTGTCCCACTCCAGGATGAATAAAACCTTCCTTTCCCTTTATCCTTGTAGAGGGAAGTAGGTTTAGAAAGCACTACTGAAGGTGTCAAAAATCTTTGAAATGTATTTTTTAAATGGTGTGCACTATTGCTACTGAGTGTCAGTGGTGGAGGGAGTGTATCCTAATAGATGACGTGCCAATCAAGTGGGTTACTTTAATTTGGGATGGTATCAAGCTTCTTGAGTGTTGTTGGGGTTGCACTCATCCAGGCAACTGAGGAATATTCCTTCACACTCCTGACTTGAATCTTGTCGATGGTACACAGGCTTTGGGGAGTCAGGTCATGAGTTTTCTGCTGCGAGATTCCTAGCCTGTGACATGCTCTTGTGGCCATTGTGTTTATGTGGCGAGTCCAGTTTAGTTGCTGGCTAATGATAATGTCTCATCGCCAAATGCAATGCAATGTAATGTTCCCTCTAAGCTGTATGGTGGCACACAGCTGCTCCAAGATTCCACACATGTCAATCAGTGCTGGTAATCAGTAAGTTTCCTTTTACAGGAGATCTGTGCAGTACTATAAAATTCCTTTATTATGAAACCTGCCAAATTAACTCAATGCTGGGAACTCAACATGCAAGTCAGAGGTGGTACCTACAGGCTGTTACAAGTCTCTGCCTTTCTTGGTGTGAAATGGCGCCTCAATGTGCGACCCATGGGCACTAGGTATCACAAGCTTCATCTGTGGACATTAGCACCTGATATTTGCCCCCCCACACAGGATCTTCATGCCACTTACCCAATCTACTTTCAGAACACTTAGGAAATGGAGACCTGTGTTGCACAGTACACCACAACTTACACTGAAAGGCAGCTGCAAGGTCCCATTGTGCATGTGGACACACACCCAGCTCACAGATTGGACCTGACTATTATTCAGCTGCTCGGTAGCTCATTTACTGTTCACTCAATGCCTACCCTGTTTGCTGGCAGCATCCAATCCTTGACACGCACTGCTTTCCTGTTAGCAACTCAGTGCTTCAGCCTGAATCTAAAGGCTATCCGTACTATCATAGTGCCATGCTCTTTTGCACAGCTGCTTAGACTGGCTGCGTGTCATGCTTGTCTGTAGGGATAGTCCTCAATTGAGTCAAGCACGAACAGGTTCAAAAACAGATTCTTCCCTGTTGTTTTTATACTGATGATTGGATTGTGTAACTTCAAATAATGTTGATCTTGTTAATGTTGATCTTGCTTGGCACATCTCCTGTGCAGTGTAACCAGTACGTATTACTTTATCTAAGCTCCCTATGATGTGTGTGTCCTTGCTTACGATGAGGCTCACAAACAAAGCTTTTCACTTTACTTAGGCCCAGGCCAGTACATTAAATCAAAGTGAATCAAATCCAGAAGGGGAAATGCTATTGATCAAGGAGTTCCAGTACCATCAATTGCAGTCACAGGACATATACAATCCAAGGACTTGGCCACAGGTAGTCACCTGCTCAGGCCAGTCTCATTCAGGTGATGTTGAAATTGAATAAGACACTTGTTAAACATCAACTGGAATATTGTGTGCAGTTGTGTGTGCCACATTAAAGGAAGGATGTGAGTACATTAGACAAAGTGCAGAAGCAATTTAGAAGAATGTTTCCAGGAATGAGAAATTTTAGGAATGAAGATTGAAGAAGGTTGAGAAAAGAAAAGTCAGAGGAGATCTAACAGAGGTTTCCACAAACAACAATGAAGGGACTGGATAGCATAAATGGTGAAAAAACTCTTCCTGCTTGCAAAGTGGTCAAGAATGAGAGTGCCAACACAAGCCATTGAAGAATCCCATTTCAGCAGTCAGGCGTCTGATTGGTCATTTCTAAGGTCTGCGATAGAGGTCTGGGGTGACAGAATCCTGAAGTCCTTGAGCAGGGTCTGAGATGGGCCGTTAGTTGAAAAGAGGGGATCACTGCCAAAATGGAGATAGGACAGTCAAGGATGTGGGCAACAAAGCAGAGCCATGTGTTGATATGGAGACAGAATTGGTGACCAGGGAAAACCAAAGGGCAGCAGGATGAAGGTATGGTTGGCTATAGAAGCAGCTGTAATTGGCAGTGACCACCAATCTCAACTCCATAGCAATGCTGGGGACACTATCATAGAGAACTTGGTAAGGGAACATTGGGGCTCAGGCAGAGAGGATAGTTGGAGGCAAACTTCAGTGTTGTGGTCTCTCTATGTGGGAACTGGGTGGAAATGGATTACAGCAAGGTAAAAAGGGACATGAAGGCTCTGGGTGGGTTTTGGGAGAGATGGGTGGAAATGGAGTACAGCTAGGTAAATGGGGGCATGAAAGCTCTGGGTAGGGTTTGGGGGAAGGAATGGTATCTGGTGTCCACCTTGAGTTCAGTTCTCTACCATTACTTGCTGTTGTCTAGATGTCAACTGCAACTGAAAAATGGCTGGGATGATACCCAAGGAGGAAGGAATCAATGTTAATTTGCTGCGTAAAAACACAGGATTCATATTTGCTTGATGCTCAGACATTGAAGGAACAAACACAGGAAGTGTGTGTTTACAAGCTACATTTAGAATTAATTTCAATCATTTTATCATCCATTTGCAGTACATACAGAGTGAATGCCCATCCGCTTTAAATGCTGCTCAAAGGCAATTTACACCCTGCCATTGCTTGCTGTAAATTAAACACTTGCATCTCAATGATGCAGAAATTAGCAGACCACAGCGGGTACTCCCTTTTCCATACAAAGTGCTGGCAAGGCACCTTTACCAAGTTGGTGCAAATGCTGCAACTAGGGTTGTGGTGCATCAGACAACCGGACACCAGGAGAGCAGTTCTGCTGCTTGGATTGGTCTGCACGTTACCTGGCTTTATTCCAAATTTTCAAATATTTGTACATTTCCAAGAAAAAAAATCATATTTCTTTAATGAACGTCAATGACTTCAATTTTATAACAGCCTGAAATTGTATATTTTAACAATGATTGCAATCAAACTCATATTGAGGTTTCAGCTCATATATTCTTTGCAATGGAGCTTTGGAAGAGACCACTAATATTGCTTATTGTACTTTATAGCTCGCATTTACCCTGAAGTTCAAAAGTTTTGAATATACCATATCAAATTCATCTGTAGGTTGACGGTGAACACTGATTAGTGGATTTTGGATTATCACTGCTATCCATTTCAGATAAGAAAATATATAGTAAGGAATGTAACGTGTTCCAATTGAAAATATTGGCAACACTTGGGCAATTATCAGATGCTGTTTTCCACTCCCTACTGCTAGTAGTGTGGTAGTGCACTCTTCTGTTATTTCCATTTTCTTTTAAGCATTAAATAGATGGCTGCACAATCCAAATCCAAAGGACTCAGACCATTGTATAAAAACAGTTTGAATGAATGTATCCATTCATTTCAGCCTCAGTTTGGCACAAACCTTTAATGGATCAGTAACACACAAGTCATATTTCAGAGAATGGAAAATGCCTTCTAATCTTGCCAGAGGATTTGGAGATCCAAAGTGAAAAACATCCTACCAGGTTGTCTAGCTTACACACGATCTCTGGCCAAACTAAGACCACAGTTTCCAGGTGAAGACTTCAATTATCTGCCACAATGAGAAATTCTAACAATTTAACAGAAGCTATTTAATTGTAAACCATTTAAAATACAGCCCTAAGACGTAAACCATTGTTGCACATCATGGTCAATCTCTTCTATTACAGTCAATATATTTTAAAAAACCTTCTGATAAGATATTAACCACACATGCACTTTCATGTGATTCTTTACAGTTTATGGAAGTTTTCAATTCAAGTCTATTCCAGACAGAACAATAAGGAGTGAAAATCCTGTCAGTTTAGTTTTATTAAATCCCCAAATTCATAAATGAGCCAACAAGTTCTCACCGAAAGATAGACAGGTGGCCACGAGGATAGTCACAAGCACTTTCACAAATTTTGAGATTGTTTGTGGAGACAGATCTGTCAATGAGGGGGTCATGGAGAGGAGAGGCTGGTTGCAGGAACACTCCATTTTAAGATTTTCCACAATGACACCTTGGTGTAACATTGGGGCAGCCACGCCCATGTGATTTACCCTGACTTTTACTTTATATCTCACAACTTTGACTAGGAATGACATGTGTTTGAGAATTCTAACGTCATGTATGGACCCACCAGTTCCTGCTGGTGTAACAATTAATAAACTTTAAGTAATTCATTGAAATACTTTCAAACATTTTTGTGGTACATTACAAATCGATATCTTGGGGAATTTGCAGGAATATGATAGCAGCAAGACTGACCAGCATCCACTCCTTGTTTCCATCAATTGCCTGTGTATTGACTGGAACTGGCATCCCACTATGATCTGGACAATCAAAATCCTATGGTAACAAGAGGAATTTGATGCAATTGTGAAGCATCGATAAGCATTTTAAATGACTCAATGTAGGACTTTCCAGTGCAGTTGGAAAATAAGATTGAGAGTTAGCGCTTCCCCCAGGATCAACAAAATTCAAACCTGTGATGCTCAATTTTCCACTGTCCTTTCTCAAGATCACCCTCTGCCTTGCCTTAAGTGGGCTTGTATATGGAAATTCATGGTGAGTTGCTTTGATTTTATCCTCCTGTTTCATTGGATGCAAGTGTTCTCTTTGAATTTTACGTTTTTACTCTTAACTAAGTTCAAATGCATTATGAAGACTGAAAGCTGCATTAAGACACATTCAGAAAGTGGTTAAACAAAATATTTTGCATGCGGCATACATGCCTTTTTTTTTTGTTAACTGTTATCAGATGTATGACAACATGATCATTAGCCTCTTGGGTGGTTTTTTGCAGCAGCACTCAGTAGGTTGTTTAATCCTCTCCTTCAGACTTTACAACCAGTGAATAGGTTTAGTAAATTACAAAGGGTAACAGTTACTGCTGAGGGTAACAGTTACTGGTAAGACTTGCAACGATTTAGACAGCTCATGGAGGAGCTGGCTGCAACTGGTGCGAAATTATTTTCCCACATAATTCCTGTGATTTCTACCTTTTTTAAGAGCTAAATGAGGCGTAGCTTTTTCTGGTGCCACATATCGTGTGAAAGTAGTTGATTGCAATGACTGAGTCCAATGCTCAGGTTATTTTGCAGTTCATTGCTTCATATATGGAAAATTTATTGCTGATCAATGTGAAGAACTTTAATCTTTTCAGTGCACAAAGCTCCTCTAAATACTGTATTTTTGTATTGTGTCATCATAGTCTTACCAGAACATAAGGTTGGCCACTCATTAGAGAGAGGGAGATGACTGGTGGTGACTTAACCTCAGGGCCACCATTCCGCAGGCAAGATGGAAGGTTGAGAAGGAGAGCCCTTCATGGTAACCTCTGCTGATGATGGAATTGAAATTGTGCTGTTGGCATCACACTACTTTGGAAACCAACCATCCAGCCAACTGTTCCAGTAACTCATTCAAAGAGTGAGCACTGGCAATATGAGTGATATGTGGGGCATAACTCTATGGGCATGGTCAATAGTATGCATTTCCAGCTCATTTATATCATGGCTCAGATCCAGAATAATGGGTGAGTTTTTCAATTATTCACAAACAGAAAAGGATCTTGCATGGTGAATGCTTCCATCAGAACTCATTGCCTGTGCCATTTCTCACAGTGTGTGAAGACTTGTACAATTTTCTCTTGAAGTTCCCAAAACTCTAATTCACGAACGTACTTTAAAAACAGCCTCAGAATATCAGCAACATGAATGGACATCTTCTGAGTGAAGCTAGATGTCGAGCAACAATCGTCCATTCTGCTTTGCAGAGTTTATGGTTATGTCTTCTCCAGATCTAATACAACTGAGATTATCTCATTAATCACAGGGATTATCCATTCATCAGCAAACTGAGTTTTGAGTTCAAATTCAGGCTCAGAGCAACCTGAGATACTTCACTCCATGGATTCATTTTGATGAATCCATACTCCAATTTGTGAATTGGATTTATGAATCTGTTAAGATTAACTACTTGAGGAAAATCTCAGGTTTGGTTTTGCCTCATTTTATCCTAATTTATGTAAGAACCTTATGGTAATCTTTGTCGGTGGCCACTTTGCTGAGTCCTGACATCAACTACATTGCATAGGAAAATAGAGTGAGATTATCAGAAAGCCAAAATAACTAACAACGGTGCATTCAAAAATGTCTTCATGTGAAGGTAAGTGAACAGTTAGTGAGTGTTTTTCTCCTCGCTTTTTAAATTTTAAGGTGCAAACTTAAAAATTTCAACCAGGTGATTCAAACAGTATCTGTAAGAGGAACATAACAGAACAAGACTAGAGACATAAATTTACACTCAATTAATTTTTAGCTTAACTATAAAAACCACTTAATGTAACTACAAATAGCAGTGATGTTTTTAATTTGAAACCTAATTAGCTCAAATAAAATACAATAAATAGGGCATGGCAGGTGATGTGTTGCAACTGAAGCATATGAGAGCTGCAGGACACTGATGTGATTCATGGCAACCACATTTGCAGTAATTATCTGCAGCTTGAGGAACTTCAGTTCAGAGTTGATGAGCTGGAGTCTAGACTTTGGATGTTGCTTTGAATCAGGGAAAGCAAAAGTTACCTGGATATTTTGTTCTCGGAAGCAGTTACGCCCCTTAGGTTAAGTATTCAGATTTGTTCTGAGGTCAGGAACAAAAGTTGTGACTACATTTAAGTAGGTATGAGGACCCAGAAAGTAGCACTGGAGGAGACTTTGTGCTCCTAATTGCCAGGCAGGTTTAATGCCGTTATAGCTTGTATGGATGTGAGCAGTGGTCTGCAGGTATAATGATAAAACTGACCCCTGCACAGACGTATAGGCAGCCATTCAGATGTCGGGAGTGTAAAGGAATTTGGTTGTAGGAGAGAACAGTGAAGATAAGGGAATAGATACTATTCTCTGCAGCCAGGAACATAAGCCTTAAAAGGCTATTTTGCCTACATAATACAAGGCTTAAGGACATCACCTCAGAGCTGAAGCGAAACCTGGAATGGAAGATTTGATTTGATTGGATTTGATTTGATTTATTTATTGCCATGTGTACCAAAATACAGTGAAAAGATTTTTTAAAGAGTAATACAGGCAGGACATAGTAAGCAAAGGGTGTACAGATCAAAAAAGACTTAGACAGAGGCATACATGTTACATTACACAGGGTGTCTGCTAGGCGAGATCAACATTAGCAGCGTCCGTGTTATTTGAGGCTAGAGACTCCACTCATCAGTCTAATAATGGCCGGGAAAAAGTTGTTCCTGAACCTGCTCATGCATGTGTTCAGGCTTCTGTGTCTTCTGCCTGATGGAAGAGATTGTAAGAGATCCTTACTGGGGTACAATGGGCCTTTATTGATGTTGGCAGTCTTTCTGTGGTTGTGAACCATGTAAATGGAGTCCATGGATGGAAGGTTGGCTTCTGTGATGATCTGGGCTGTGCACAAAATATTCTGTAGTTTCTTACTGTCTTCGGCAGGGCAATTGCCATACCAGCCTGATAAGTACCTGGCCAGTATGCTTTCAATGGTGCCTCTGTAAAAGTTGATGAAAGACATTATGGGCATGCTAAGAATGCACTTTTTGTAGTACACATGATACATAGGTACATAGGTCTTTTTCTAAGGAAGACGTTCTGCTGAGGGAGTAGGAGGAAATTGGACTAAATTAAAAAGCACAAAGGAAATGATGTCTGGATTACTACCTGTGCCATGTGCAATTTCATAAGAGTAGATTCCCTACAGTGTGGAAACAGGTCCTTTGGCCCAATATTCCCACACTGCCCCTTGGACCATCCCACCCAGACCCATCCTCCTATAACCCACACGCCCCTGAACACTATGGGCAATTTATCATGGCCGATCCACCTAGTCTGCACATCTTTGGACTGTGGGAGGAAACTGGAGCAAACCCCACAGGCACAGGGAGAATGCGCAAACTCCACAAAGGCAGTTACCCGAGGCTGGAATCAAACTCGGGTCCCTGGTGCTGTGAGGCTGCGGTGCTAACCACTGAGCCACCGTACCACTCGTTTAGGTAGTAAGATTAGAGACTCAAAGATTGGCGTGGTACCAATACTGGGAAAAGAGGGAGCTGTATGACTAGGATTGTCTTCACTGAACTGCACATGGATCAGTGTTCTGACAAATTGGACATTTAGGGCTGTAAAGACCTCTTTACATTAAATTGTTGGTGAGGTTTGGGGTAAAAGGTATGCAATTTGACCAAAATAGTTTATTTCATATTGCTAAAGTCTAAGAACTTTACAATATTTTCCATGATGTCTAAACAATTGACTTGTCATGTCAAGCACAGCCTTCTAATTCCATTGGATTAGGTGCGGATGCTGCATGGCTTTGAAATCTTGGCATTGTAATTTTGTAGACACAGTGAGCTGCTTATATCTAGCAGTAGAAATGCAACACCATACCTGAAGGTTACAGAGAGAGTGAAACAGCCATTTCTGAATCAAAAGACAGCAAGAGTTTCACATTTTTATCACAGATAAGTAAAAGCATATCATTTGCTGCAATTGAGGGATTGCAACGTTAATGACAAAATGTTTCCAATGTCTGAATGAACTGTTTTGTTCACTACTTTAAGGTATTAATGCCTTTAAATAAATTGATCAGCACTTTTGTTAGAAAAGCTGAGTAAAGAATTACTTCTGATCATGTTAGGAATAACACAGTGTAATTTAAATCATGGCCAGAAAATATATTAAAATTGGAACATTCATCTTTTATTTATTATGGTCTGAATTGCTTCCCTTTTGCAACTGTTATGGAATGCTTTGAAGTAATGCTCCCAAGTTTTTTGGTAGTCAGTTTAGTAATTTATTATTCTTCATTCTTTTGTAAAGTCAAGAAAGCATTTTTGGAAGTTAATTTCTCGCATTAAAATGTAAGATAAGTGGCCAGAGAAAGTGTTTAATCTGTGCATCCCATGTGTAAATCAAGCAACTATTTTGAGGCTGACAAATGACATTATGATTGGTGAAATATAAAGCCAAAAGATGGTGGAAGTACAAGTAACGTCTGAAGTTAATGTGTAGTGATGGAAGTGTAGGACAGGATCCACCTGAATCATGCTGGAAGCAGAGTCATAATTGACAAATTGAAAACTAGGGCTGTGGAGAGAGCTTTAAACTAAATATTTGGATGTGGAAGGTAGGGTTAGTTACTTGGATAATTGCGAAAGTAAAAGGGGGAGGGCTCAACAGAAGGCTCTTCAAGTTTTCAAACAAACAATAGGACAGAGAGTACGGAAAGGCTTAGAACATGCCTTCAGGCACAGCAGGAAAGGGGACAATTATGAGAAATGGGACAGTCAATGCAGGACTGAGGGTGTTATACTTATATGCACACAAAACAAGATAAATGAGCTGTAGTGCAGATTGAAATTGATGGGTGTGATGTTGTGGATATTACAGAGATGTGGCTGCAATGGGATCAGGGTTTGTGTTACGGAAAAGGAGAGGTTAAATAAAAGAAAAATCCATGCTATTCACTTTTTACGTAACCATGAACAATTTATTAACTCTAATGGGGAACAAATTAACAGAATTATTAATGAACTGAACAATTCCCTCCTAACTCCTTACTATTTCCTAACTGAACAAAATTCTACTGGTGTGCTATTCCAGTAAACACAGGTCTCACATATATAACCCAAGTAATAAGAAAAACATTAAAACTGAGCCTGTCAAAGTCCACACAGAATGTGTCTTCTGGAATGCTTTGCCTTCTCCACTGTCTCTCCAGTCATAAGCACCTTTCTTCTGCTGATCCTGCCAACAGGGATTTTTTTTTTCTGTGAAGACTCTTAGTTAGAAGTGCTGTGGTAACTTTTATGGATAAGATAGTGTTTTCTTAGAGAGCTTTGTGATTTCTTGTGAGAGCTAGGTACTTATTTCTCAGATGGCAATTCGCTCACGCTGACTTTCAGAGGCCTTCTTCTTATACACCCTGGATGACATATCAACTTACTTACAACAGCATTGGTCTGAGGGTGTCAAAACCATCATATTTAAATTCAATTGACTTTCAGTCACTAAGTGCTTGGTTTGAATTAATTAACTGATTTCAGTTAGTTGCCAAAACATCGAAACAAACCTAAGGTTTTCAAGCATACAGCTAACTGATACATGTTTCAGTTTTAGAACAAGCTGTACCTCTTCAGCTGCATGCAGACACTTTATTTTTGTTAAAATCTCTAAGCTTAGAAAAGCTTTTTATCCCTTAAAGGAACCACACGCTCTATACAACTTTGTAACACTGGGAACTAAATGTCCAAGGATACACATCCTATCAAAACGACAGGCAGTTGGTCAGAGGGGGCAGGGCTGCCTTGTTTGTAAGAAGTAAAAATAAATCGATAGCAAGAAGTGATAAAGAGTCAGAAGACATAGAATCAGTGATTGTAGAGTTGAGGAGCAGCAAAGGAAAAAAGATCCTGATGGGAGTTGCATACAGGAAGTACACAGGGTGTGAGAAAGAAAATAAAACAGGAGATAGAAAAGGCCGGTAAGAAAAGCACTATCACAATAATCAGAAGGGACTTCACTCCAGAGATGGACTGGGAGAATCATGTTGGTAGTGGATCTCAAGAGAAAGTATTTGTCATATGTCTATGTGATAGGTTTTTTGGAGCAGCTTCTGGTGGAGCCCACTAGGTTACAGGCAATTCTAGATTTGGCGTTGTGTAATGATTAGGGAGCTCAAGGTGAAGGAAACTCCAAGGAGGCAGTGACCATAATATGATAGAGTTCACCCTGCGGTTTGAGAAGGAGAAACTGGATTCCATTGTAATGACATTACAATTGAGTGAAGCTAACTATGAAGATATCACGGTCAAGGTTGCCACTTGACTGGAAGGGGAGCCTAGTGGGGAAGGTGGTGGAGCAGCAGTGGCAGGAAGTTTGGGGGGGGGATAATTCGGGGGGCATACTAAAAGGAGGAGACAACCAAGGCTAACAAAGGACGTCGGGGACAACATAAAAGCAAAAGAAAAAGTGGTGAAGATAAGTGGGAAACCATAGGATTGGGAAGCCTTTAAATATTGGCTGAGGATAGCTAAAAAAGCACAAAAGGTGGGAGAAGATGAAATATGAGAGTAAGCTAGTCAGTAATATAAAAAGAATTATGAGAGCGTTTTTTTCGACATCTAAAAGATAAGAGAGAGGCAAGAATGGACATTGGACTGCTGGAAAATGAGGCTGGAGAAATAATAATGGGGAACAAAGAAATGGTAGAAGAACTGAATAAGTATTTTGAATCAGGTTTCACACTGTAAGAAACCAGCAGCATACCAGAATTTCAAGACAGTCAAGGTTAGAGTTGAATGTCGTGGCTATCATTTAGGATAAGGTGCTGGGGAAGCTAAAAGGTCTGAAGGTAGATAAATCACCCAGATCAGATGGTCAACATCTCCTCAGTTTTGGAGGGTGCAGCTGAGGAGATTGCAGAGGCACTGATGGTGATCTTTTATGAATCACTGGAGTCAGGGAGAGTCCCTGTGGGCTGGGAAATGGCTGAAGTAACACCCCATTTTAAGAAGGGAGGGAGGCAGAAGAAAACAAACTACAGGCTGGTTCATGATTAACGATGAGAGAGTGGAATATTTGGAAGTGCATGGTAAAACAGAGCTGAGTTAGCACAGTTTCGTCAAAGGGAGGCCATGCCTGGCAAGTCTGTTAGAATTCTTTGAAAAGATAATGAGCAAATGAGACAAAGGAGAGCCAGTCGACATGATCTATTTGGATTTCCAGAAGACTTTTGACAAGGTGCAGCACAGGAGGTTGCTAAATAAGATAAGACCCGCTGATTTAGGGGCAAGGTACTGGCATGGATGGAGGGTTGGCTGATTAACAGAAAGCAGGGATTGGGGATAAAGGGATCTTTCTCAAAATGGTAGCAAGTGACTAATGGGGTTCCGCAGAGGTCCATTTTGGGACTACAACTATTCACGTTATACATTAACGATCTTGATAAAAGAACAGAGGGCATTGTTGCTAAGTTTGAGGATGACACAAACGTTGGTGGAGGGACAAGTGAAGAAGGACTTGGGCAGGCTAGGAGTGTGGGCCAAGCAGTGGCAGATAGACTACAAAGTGCGAAAGCATGAGCTATGCGCTTAGGAAGAATAGAGGCAAAGACTGTTTTCTAAACAGGGACAGATTTCAGAAATCTGAAGCATAAAGGAACTTGGGAGTCCTAGTTCAGAATTCTGTTATAGTTAACATGCAGGTTCAGTTGGCAGTTAGGACGACAAATGCAATGTCAATATTCATTTCAAGAAGGCTGTAATACAAGAGCAGAAATGTACTGTTGAGGCTACATAAGGGTCTGGTCAGACCACATGTGGGAATATTGTGAGCAGGTTTGGGCCCTGTATCTAGGAAAGATGTGTTAGTATTGTAACAGGACTAGAGTAGCTTTACAATGATGTTCCTGAGAATGAGAGCTTGTCATGCAAGAAGCAATTGAGGACTCTGAGTCTGTAGTCAATGGAGTTTAGAAGGGTAAGGGGATTTCTGATTGAAACGTACAGAATACAGAGACGGCCGGATGGAGTAAACGTGGAGAAGATGCTTCCACAAGTAAGGGAGACTAGGACCTGAAAGCACAGCCTCAGAGTGAAAGGATGACACTGTAGTAATTGAGATGAGGAGTTTCTGCTACCAGGGGGTGATTAATCTGTTGAGCTCATTGCTGCAGAGGGCTGTGGAGACCAAGTCTTTGAGTGTATGTAAGACAGATAGATAGGTTCTTGATTTAGTAAGGGGATCAAGGATTACAGATGATGGCAGGGGAATGGGTTGAGAAACATACCAGCCATGACCAAAGGGAGGGTAACAGACTCAATGGGTCAAATGGCCTAATTCTGCTCATATGTCAAATGGTCTTATGTGCTTAAAGTTGGTGCTTTTTGTGAAACTAATCGAAAAGAGAAACTGATGGAACAAACTAACATTTTCAGTCATAAAGGAAACAAAACTACTGGAGAGAATGAAACTGAGATTGAAAACCAACAATTCTGGCTGAAATTATGTAAAAGGACACAGAGAGCCCACTGAGTGTGGTATAAGTGAATAAGCCCACTTATGCAGAACAGGCAACCCAAGTAGAGAGGCTAGATCCACAAGCTCAAAATGAGCAAATACAAAGTTGCTGCAATAGTTTCTGTAACTTGAAGATAACATCACTTGATCTACACCATCCAAACTAAGTCAAGGAATTTCTTTTAATGAAGACTCTGCCTGTTGAACTTGGGTTCATTGTATGCTGCTGTGTCCTGACTCTTCTCCAAGAATGACAGTTGCTGAAATTCTTTATAAGGAAGGCAAGAGTTATGAATAGCTTTGTGACTGACTTTGATTACCTAAACAGAGTCAACTGCTGAGCCAATACATAAAATCTTTGTTTTAATTATCATTGATTGTATAATTTATAATTGATCACAATTTGCTGTACATTCATGGTTAACTTATGCTGATTTTAGGTTTACAGGAAAGGTGACTAACTAATACAGTGTTTTGTATTTGTTCAACTTCTGCATACAAAACATGTAACTGATTTTAAAAAAAGTTCTCTAACAACGATTGAAATAGTGTCCAAGTCTAATAGTTCCTTTTTGATTGAGGCTACAGTAAAATCAATCGTAAATCATAACTACTACCAGAACTTATAAATTACTTTTAAAGTATTACACATTGCTGGTTTGTGTAATGCTGAAGTGTGAAACAAACCTTTCTCATAGCTTAAAGCTCATCCAGGTAGAATTCAGCAATCTATTCCAGATCTTCCAAATGTCTTCAAAACAGATCCATGCAATAATTCTGTTTAATATTTTATATAATGTAATAAGAAACAATGAAGAGAATGTTGTTAGGTAACACATACCTGGGGGCATTCAGATACCATTCATAACCTGTCATTGTTTCTCACTTGTGGCTTCTGATGGTATCTGAATTGTGATTTGTGTCTTGAAGATATCTGGTATGTTGCATGAACAGCGTACATTATGCAAATACTTCCTTTTAGAAAATCACACAAATTCTTGTGAAATGTAATTTAATCCTTTGTTCCTCTTCTCTCAAAACCACAGACTCCTTTCAAGAATATACCTACAAAAAATACCAATTATTGACTTATGTCTTACCCTAGTAACTGTAACGCATGCTTTTGCATCAAGAGGCAATTCACCCTTAGGTGCACCACTGTTGAGCCCAAACGTGTTCTTACCTGAAGTTCCATATTCACAGACCGTCAAGGGAATATTAAATGTTGGGTAGTGAGTCCACTCAAGATCAAGCTGCTCTGCACGCAATCAACCTAGAAACCTCCTAACCTGGATGATTCAACTACTCCTTTAATGTACCCATCAAAGCCCTTTTGGGAGAGCTCGAAATATTTAATAGTAAAGAATATAAATCTATAATAAATCTATAAACTATAAATTAATGCATCATTGGTCCAAGGGTCAAGTAAGCTTGGTTTATCCTCGTACTCATTTATTCTGATACTTGCGTCTTGCAATTCTGTGTAGCCCTTGAGAAGATAATTACATCACCATCTGCAAGTTCCCCTCCAAGCCATTCACCATCTGGACTTGGAAATATATCATCGTTGCTTCAGTGTCACTGGGTAAAAATCCTGGAACTCCCTCTCTAACGGCATTGCGGTTCTACCTCTGGCACATGGACCGCCACCTCTTCAAGGGTAATTAAGGACAGGCAATAAATGCTGGCCAGACAGCAACACCCATGAGTGAATTTTTAAAAAATTATCATTATTATTAATCCTGTATTATTTTCTCATGGTTCTGATGGCATATTTTCCGTCTTATTATCTGATATGGAGTTGATTGTTTTCCTGGTCCCCTGTTTGTTTTTAAAAGTTGAGTGGCTGATGTAGATAAAGAGGAGGGTTCAAATCCTGCTGCACAATTTCAGTCATTTTTGTCTTTGATCACATACTTCCATCTCTGTTACTTGCTGCCCATCGCTAGGAGATAAATGAGAATGGGCAGTGATGACTTTGAAAATACCCACCTCTGCATAAAGAGGCACTTGCCATAATATCAGGTTAACCCTCCATAAAAGTGAGGATGGAGGTAGGATGGGCATGTAGAATGTATGCACAGAGCATCTTTTCATTCCCATCCACCCCCTTATCCACATATGGCAGGAGGTTTAGGCCACTCAGTTTGGAGATTAAATATAAAGGAAAAATCAATCAACTTGCACACCTTTATCCAAAAGTGTTGGGTTTTGCAGACAAGCCAAAGCACTTTATGTTAAAGACTTCATTTTAAACTTCCCAAAAAACTACTTAAAATAAACTTGGTCACAAATTATTTCCTAGGTCACCAATATTACAGCATTTAGTGTGTAAAAATTACAGAATCTGAAGCAAGAATTGTGGAAGACAAATTAGTCTTTTCAAAAACATCTGGCTTGACTTGTAGCAGCAAGCTTTGATGTTTCAGATCTGCCAAACATGGCTAGCACTGGCAGCAGACGACTCCAAGCAAACTCCTTACGTAATTAACCTAGTGCTGACAGAATGTGGAGACGGAGCTTGGGTTAGTTGCAAAACACTGGGCCATCAAAAGGAACCTTGTTCACAGCATTAGGCCAATAGGGAGTCACAGCCTGTTAAACAACATAATTTCCCAACAGAGTAACAATGTTTCCTATTAAATTGCTCAAATACCCTCTAGTGAAGAGAGATTGATTGATGGGAGACTATGAACAAAGTCTCTGTACATACACCGACTTGTCCAAAGAGAAGAGATAAGCAAAATTGCTAAGCCACTGCATAATTATTACAACTGACAGCTCATCACTTGCAGCAGCTAATGTTGTGAAACTTTCTTAATAAGGACAATATAAAATTACTGAAACATTATTGCAATTCACCAGCATCTGAAAGAGGAAATTACGTTCATGTTATATGTGGAATGCTGGGTCTCCAGCAAAATAAGATTCACTTATTCTTTATCTTTAAGGAACTGCCCACTGTACCTGGGCAGGACTTTCTGTTTTCATTTCCAGATTTCACTGTTCATAAAGTGCCCTTAATCATTATAAAATACTGCACAATTTAGAAAGAAATACACCAAGTACTTCACAGAGCAAACTTAATGTAAAATATCTGGACAGATTTCCCTGTTTTAAATCTAGGATGTGATAGATTACATGACACTATAAGTGTAAACTATCCAGCCCCTCCAGGGTATTCCAACAATCACTTAGCTCCTGATTGATCAATGAACTTAATTAACAGTCTTTTGTCTATATGTCCTGATACCCTGTATTTAAAAGCTTTCATTCTCAGTCTTGTGAGTTGTTAGCCTTGCATCGATTGCTTTCAGGTCAGAGAATTTCAGGTTTTGTGGGTCAATAAAGTGGGAACATCGGGCATCAGTCATCCAAACTGCACTTGTGTGGACCAGCACTTTAGATTCTGTCTAATTGCTATCTTTAGAACCAAAATTCAGATCTGGCATCTGTGATTAACATTCAGATGCATTGTTTCATGTACACCATCTAAATGGAAGGAGATTGCAGAATTCAGTGGTACAGAGGGATCTGAGTATCCCTGTAAATGAATCACAAAAATCTAAGCACACTATTACGACAAGTAATTAAGGGGCAAATGGAATTTTGGCATTGATTGCAAGGGGAATGGGATAGAAAAGTAGCAAAATTTTGCTGCAGCTGTCCAGGGGCTTGTGAGGCCATGTAAGGCATACACCTCTGTTTCTTTATTTGAAAAGCTTTAGAAAACACTTCAAAGAAGGTTTCTGCAACCCATTTTTGGGATGAATGGTTAATTGTTTTAGAAAAATTGGATCAGTTGAGCCTGTACACAATTAAATTCAGAAAAATGTTTGGTGACCCATTGAAACACATAGGGGAATCTTGACAGCATGGATATGCATTCTCACAAAGAGTCACTGGACACGAAATATTTTCCCCAAACAGATGCTGCCAGACCTGCTGAGTTTCTCCACCAGTTTCTATTTTTGTATTATGGATACCAGGATATTGTTTACGCTTATGGGGGAGATTAGGACCAGGAGCATAATTTAAGAATAAAGAGGTCTCCCTTTGGTGATGGAAATTAAGAGAATTTGCTTTTCCTCAGAGGGTTGTTATTCTCTGGAATTCTGTTCCCCTAAAGGCAGGAGGCTGGGTCATTAAATTATTCAAAACTACATTAGAATTTAAGCCCTGTATTCTAATTCCTGGTCAACAGAAAGAGAAATAAAGCTAATAATATTTTAAAAAATCAAGAAAGAAAAACATGTCAGAAAGAAAAGCCAAAAAACTCCAAACACAATCAAAATCTGGGGGATCTTCTGGTACTTTGAATTTGTAGAAGCTAATGGTTTTTCCAAGGGGTACATGGCTGCTATTTGAATTTAGTATATTTTTAAAAACTACTTTGAGCTTAAAGCTGTTGGATAAATTTCTTTAGCAAATTTCGTTTGAATCCATCATAGAAAAACAGCAACTTCTCAATACACAAAGTATTTGAATCAGGAGGCATACACTAGAGTCTGATGGCATTTTCACAAAGTGTGGAGTGGCACATTACTACAATGTTTTGAATAGAATAGCAGTGTCACGTGCACTTGGATGAGTGCAGTAAAAAGTTTGTAATGTCGCCTCTCAGCACCTTCTTAGGACAGGGTACTGTGATACAGAAACTTTAAGTATTGTTACAGAACTGGAATAGTGAAAAAAAACAAGAATAGCATGGGGATACAGAGTTTTAAAAGTGTAAAATGATAATAAAAGGTATCTTTTAAAGTACTCAAGTTATAATCTTTTTTCATTGTGCCCATGCCCACCAAGCTTCAGAACATAAGATCTCGTTGTCTCCATACACTAGGGTCTGTCCCAGACTCGCCTCCAGGTCTCATCCCACCAGCCTGCCCGCGTTTGCCGTACTCTGGCTCTGCGTTCCGGCTACGACTCATTTCCAGGACTTGCCTCCAAGGTCAGACTAGGCTGGGCCTGTTCCTGATCCGAGCCCTGGCCACAACTTGCTTCCCGTGCTGGTCTCTAACTCATCTCCCACGTCGGGCTGGTCTCAGGCTCCTTCGTCATTTTCTATTCCCTCCAGGTAGTGCAGTTTAAGAAGTTATAAGTTGGATCAGGGGAAGGAAATACTGAAGCAAAGAGGGAGAAAAGAAGAGAAAAAAAGGAAAAGGAACTGGTGAGCAGAGGAGATTTGGCTGGATCACCTTACACTGCTGCCATCTTTATCATTGCATCTGCCCTTGGGTAATGTTGATGTATCATTTACACTCAGTGGGCACTATTGGCTTTGTCATTATTTTGACAGATATTTGAGTAAATAAATTGATGACAGTATTTAATGTAATTCTTTTAACTCTATTTTAATTCTATTTTTAATTCTATTCTGCTCAATTCACTCATTTACAGGGTTCCATAATTTTGCCTTTTATATTTTATCATCTGCCTTCCCAACAAACAAGATTCACTCAAAATCAGTAAAGCTGTACAACACTGAAAAATTACATTGTAATCTTCCACCATATAAATCAAATTGGTAGCAAATCAAAAGCTGGTCCCCTGCAAATAAAGCAATGGAACAATTTGTTTTGTTTACGCATTGTAGAAAGAAATGACACCTGTACATTTTTTTAACTTCAGAAACCCTTAAAACCATTTTGTTTCTAATACATTATTTTACTGGTAAATCAGATTAAAGAGATGAATGTACAGCTCCGAAATTGATTTGGAAGAATTGCGTTCCAGTCTGTGGGGCACTGGCCCCCAAACTGAGGAAACTAATATCCGTACAAATGGGAGCATCAGAAACAGATGCTGCCAGACCTGATGAATTTTCCTGGCAATTTTTGTTTTTGTTTCTGATTTCCAGCAGTTGTTTTTATTTGTCCACCTGAACTATGCTGGGTCCAACTGTTCTTGCCAGCTGCATAACTAGGGAAGTGGAGGGGATTTTAAACTAAATAGTGGGGACAAGAGATCAATTTGAAAAGATGTGATAAATCAAAGTGATGAGGCAAGGCAAAAGAACACAAGATATTAAAATGATGAACAGGCCATGACAGGGAAGGGTAGAGAGTACAAAGCTACTGTAAATCAACAGATAAGGGTCTTTACAAAAATAATGAAAGAACAATGCATGTGGCATTTGAAACAAAACTGATGTGTGAATAGAAGTGAAAGAATATGATCTGATAGCCATCACAGAGGAATGGTTGAAGAACAACAGAGATTGAAGGCCACATTTAGGAAGGACAGCAAGTTAAGAAAAGAGGGCATTTAGGAAACTCAGGAATGGAAGAAAAGTGGATGAGTGGCTCTGTTAACTAATGATGTTTCTACAACAATGGAAAATGATGACCCAAGTGCAGGAAAAGAGAGTGTAGGAGTTGTCTGGCAGAGATGAGAAATTATAAAGCTAAGTACTTACTTGTGGGTGTGATGTGTTCACCTCTTAATGTTAAACACAGTATGTTGGAGTATAAAGGAAGAAACAGTTGGAATTTGAAAAAAAAATGTACAGCAGTAAGCATGGGGGATTTTAACTTTCATATGGACTAGGAAAACAGGATGGGCAAAGAGAAATGTAGACACGTCGTGGCAGACATATTTATGGATATTTCAGAATGCAGAGAAAAACTACGGGCTGGGAGGGGCACCATTCATTGTTAGTGGAACAAGTTAGACACCAATTTAAATTTAATGATAAGACATATAATGATACAAAGACAGTTGGCAGGTCAGAAGATTGGGCAGACCAGAAAAAAAGAAACAAAGAATAACTAAGCAAAGGAAGGAAAAAAATTAGCGTATGAGAGAAGGCTAGCTAAAAATGTAAAAACGGATAGCAAGAGTTCTCACAAATACTTCAAAGAGTATTGGTCCTAAAGAAAGTAAGTCTGGCGAATTATGAATAGAATATATGGTGATAGCAGAATGAACTGAACAGGTATTTTGCATTAGATACAACACAGTATGGATCTGGAGGAGCACAGCAAGCCAGTCAGAATCAGAGGAGCAAGAAAGTTGACATTTCAAGTCAGACACCTTCTTCAGATTTGGGGAGGGGGAAGGGAGCTCAGAAATAAATAGAGAGAGGAATGGTGGGGCTGGGGAAGGAGGTGGGGATGAGAGGGAGCATTGGACATGGGATGAGGCTGGGAGATTTTAAAACCGATGAAATCCATATATTTAGGCCATCGGGCTAGAGGCTCTCAAGGTCGAATATGAGGAGCTGCTCCCCCAGTTTGCAGGTGGCATCATTTTCACACTGCAGGAAACCCAGAATGGACATGTCATGCAGGAAGTTGGAGGGGGTGTTAAAATGGATTGTGACCAAAAGGTGTTGTCATTTGTCATGGACAGAGCACAGATGCTCTAAAAAATGGTCTTCGAGTCTTTGTTTGGTCTCACTGATGGAGAGGAGGCCACATTGGGAGCAGCGGGTGCAGTAGACCAAGTTAACAGATGCGCAGGTGAACCCCAGTCAAATGTGGAAGGTTTGTTTTATGCCGTGAATGGAGCTGAGGGGGAAGATATAGGGGTAGGTGTAGCACTTCCTGCGCTTACAGGGAAAGGTACCGGAGTGGTAGGGTAGTGGGGAGTGTGGAGAAGATGAGGGGGTCGTAGAGAGAGCAGTCCCCACCACAGGCAGATAGGGGTGAGGAGGGAAATATCTCTTTGGTATGGGGCCGGATTGTAGGTGGCGGAAGTGGCAGAGAATGGTATATTGGATGCGGAGGTTGGTAGGGTGATATGTGTGGGCAAGGGGGATTCTATCTTTATTTTTATTGGGGGGAGGAGATGTGAAAGCAGAGGAGCAGGAAATGCAAGAGGTGTGATTCAGGACATTTTCGATCACCAGAGGGGGCAAGTTGCATTGATCTTCACCTATGGGTACAAATAACATCCGAGAAATGGCTGTATATTGGGAAATGCAAGGCAGAGGAAAAACCGAAGGAAATTAAACAACCAAGAAAATATTACTGAAAATATTGCTAGATTATACAGACTGAAATGTTCTAAAGTTTTGATGGACTTCACACAGTATCTTGAGGATAGGCTAATGAGATAATAAGTGGCAGTCAGCCAATGAAGGGGTTTAAATGATCATTTAAGGCTGATTGCCCTGAAAAGAATAATCCCTCTTGTGGTGGATGTGGGCCAGGGCAAGGAATCCAACATCTAGGAATGTTTTGAGGCAATCCCCAACAACTTGGCCTCAGCTGAAGCCATGTAGAGAGATGCCCTTCAATGGGTGCTCAGCTCCAGTGGGCACTGTTAGAAATGCTTGAAGAGTTTGAGGGAGAAAACCTCCATATTGAGGTTTTTTCTTTCTCTCCCTCTGTTATGTGAAATGGATTTCTCTTTCTTCCTCAGTACAAGGTCTATTATTGCTTCTCTGGCTTGTGTTGGACACATACCCACCCTCTGCTGCTATTTGACCCATTCGGGGAGAATGGCTGGGGGTGACACTATACTTACCCAAAACCCAAAATCCTTTCCTTTGCTTCTCCTTATTTAGGTCAAACTTCTATTTGCTCCCCTTTCCAAAGGAAATTTTCATTGTGTGCTTATTGTCACTTTTTGAGATGTGGGGGCAACAGTTGGCCTGACAAGGTGTCCAGCCAACATGAAGGAAAAATTAATGAGGAAGACCAAAGAGAAGATTTGTGGTGATAAGGTTCAATGGGAATTTGGTGCTGCAGAGACTGATAATAACACAACATGATATTTGTAAGTAATTCCAGATTGTCGAGTGATGGGGCAGTGCTTGAACAATGGAACATTTTAATCTTACTAAGTGTGCGCTCACATCTGAAGAGGCCCCATCCCATAGTCGAGCATCAATAATAAAACTCCACAGCATAAAAGGTGATCATCTGGCCTGTCATATTTTCACTGATTTTTTAAATCAAACATATTTCACCCATTTCACCTCCATCTCTTTGAACATATTTCTCAGTGCAGAAATTGATAATGATAATGCAACAAACTAACATGGCTGTTTTGTCAAACCCACTTCATATCATCTGAATTAATGTCAGATGTATGCACATTTTACCAGGATTGAAATCTCACTGACATTTCTTTTCTGAATCATCACATGTATTAGTGATAATGGGAACTGCAGATGCTGGAGAATCCAAGATAATAAAATGTGAGGCTGGATGAACACAGCTGGCCCAGCAGCATCTCAGGAGCACAAAAGCTGACATTTCGGGCCTAGACCCTTCATCTGGATGAAGGGTCTAGGCCCGAAACGTCAGCTTTTGTGCTCCTGAGATGCTGCTGGGCCTGCTGTGTTCATCCAGCCTCACATTTTATCATCACATGTATTGATGTGTATGGCATGGTCCTGTCTGCTCTGCCTATTCTCTTGCCACTTTTGACTTTGCTGTTACCTCGACCTTGAATGTTAGAACTCCGGACAGTCGAAATAACTTATTATGTATGGACAGGGAATAAATGCAGGAATAAAAAGTGTTTGAAGATGTTGTATTGAACTTCGGTACATGTTTGGCTTTACCTTAAACAATGCCTTCTGCTATCTTGAATTCCAATGATTTATTACAGACCTGGGGCACAAACGGTTTTCACTGAATTCTGTATGTAACTTCCTTTATTGCTACATGCTGGATTACAGCCAGCTGGGTTTTCAATTGACCCTGTGCCCAGCTGATTAAAAACATTAATACAAAGACTTTCTCCTGAGAACCTGATCAAAATAAGTTTTACCAAGACTACACACAGAGCAACTGCATCCATCGAATGCCTTTTTTCATGTCCATGAACCTAGACAAACTTCTGGTCAACTCAGACAATGTTCACCTCCTATACTCAATGCTCCACTATGGATTTTCTTTCCTTTATTCTGTCCTGGGATGTGGTTGTCACTAGCAAAGCCAGCATATGTTGTTCATTGTCAATTGCTCGTCAGTTAAGTAGCTTGGTTGGCCACTCCAGAGTCAATCACATTGCTGTGTGCCCAGAGTCACATGTAGTACAAACTATGTACTGGCAGCACAGTTCCTTCCCTAAAAGACCTCAATTGAGCAGATGGGCTTTTACACCAATCACTGAAAGTTGTCATTGGTCACCATTACTGAAGCTATCTTTGTATTTCTGATTTATAAGGTTAAATTAAACTCCACCATCAGCCATGGCAGGATTTGAACTCATTTCCCAAGGTCATCAGCCTGAATCTTTAGATTCATATTCCAATGGCATTACTGCTGTACCATAGTGTCCTGTTCTGATTGCAGATGCTGTAACACTGGACAAGTCAGATCTCAGAGTAAGACTTGACTTGAGAGAACACTGAGCCTTTTTTCTCTCAGTTCAGTTACCATGGTGTTCAATCACAAACATATTCACACAAGACTGCCAATGTTGTTTTAACAAAAGAACACTAGTTGATTACACAAAAGATAAAGGAAATAAATCTGTATATATGTTAATGTTTAACATAAACCATGGAAAGAAAAACTTAACCTGTTCTCCATAATGTCCTTCATGGACACTCAATGTCAATGAAGCATCACTGACACATTAACCTGATTCAAAACAGAAAGCGTTGGAGAAAGTCAAAAGATTTGGCAACATTTGTGGAGAGAGTTAACATTTCAAGTCTGAGCTTCTGTCACACTTTCTGCTTTTATTTCAGATCTCCATCATATAAGTACTTTGTTTTTAACTCTTTGATTTCCTATTTTACTGACAAGCTTGCAAGTATAGAGACAAAAAAAAATGTTGGAATCTAGGTAGACAAGCAGGATTCTGGAAGTACACAGCAAACTTGGCAGCATCTGGAGGAAAGGAGCAGTCAATCTTTCAGGAAGGGCAACACCCAAACTGTTCCTTTCCTCCAGATGCTGCCAAGTTTGCAAGTATGTCCTTTTTGTAACTTTCTATGCATTGACTGGGCACGATTCTCTTTGTTACTGTCTCTCTTTGAGACACCAAACACTAGCTATTTCATTGACATTACCTACTTAAACTTTAAGAAATGTACTGTCTACTTAAACTGCTAAAAGAACTTTAAGACTTATTCTCAGCTCTGAAAGCCTGGAATGCCACAAACTAAACTATCCCTCTGTTGCTATAAAACTGTTCTTCTCAACTGAAACCTAATTGTGATTCTGGTTTGAATTTCTAAGTGTCATAAAAAGTTCAACTTGGAAACCATTTTATCAGTTAATCTCCCAGGCAGTTTATACTGTCAATTTAGCTTGAATCATGTGTTTTATTGGAAATGATGTCATACTTTACTGTATAGAAATGACTTTCTGACCTTGACGAAAAGAAACATGTTGTTTCCACAGAAATGAAAGCTCAAATACATCTTTTCTCCTACTTTTGAATTCAAGTTCTCAAATAGTAGCAAAATACTATGAACCAAGATCACACACCCCCTTTGACCACATTTTGACAACTGTTTACTTTTGCAAACCTGCAGCAGTTTACCTCTCTGGTGAAACTTTGAACAAGTTTCCTGATGGTCTCTGTGTAAGATCTAGAATACTAACTTGAAATATTTTCTTTTTTAATTCCTTCTTGGGACATGGCCATCACAGACTGGCCAGCATATATCGTCCGGCCCTAACGGCCTTTCAGAAGGTGTTGTTGTGTTGCAATCTTGAACTGCTGCAGTCCATGTGCTGTAGGTTGACCCTTCAGGGAGGAAGTTCCAGGATTTTGACCTGGTGACAGTGAAGGAATAGCAATATATTTCCATGTCAGGATGGAAAGTGACTTGGAGGGGAACTTGCAAGTGGTGGTGTTCCCATGTGTGAGCTGCCCTTGTCCTTCTAGATGGAAGCGGTCATGAGTTTGGAAGGTGATATCTAAGGATCTATGGTGCATTTCTGCTGTGCATCTTGTAGCTGGTACACACTGCTGTGAATGAGCTTCAGTGGTGGAGGGAGTGGATGTTTGTGAATGTGGCGTCCACAGACACAATGGCATCAGGAGTGACATGTCTGTTTCCTTCCCAACCTCAAATAAATGTGTTACCTCTAGGTATTTCTCTACCATCCTGACTCTATGGATTAATATTCTGCCAGGTAGAACCACTTAACCTGTGCAGGAAGGGTTTTGCTGCAAACATTACCTGCCTTCAGTTGGTTGATTGCAATCAAGGCTGTGGTATGACCGAACAACTCATAAATACCTAGCTACCTTCGCTAGGGATGTGAATAAGAGGTGGTGACAGCATTGAGGTTGGTTGGTATGATCCACGTGACTAAATAGCCAGTTAAAAAACAAACCCAGATTTTGTGCTATTTACTATCAGATTTTACCGCACTAACTTAGCGTGAGGTACAGAAAATAGAAGGGGGGTAATTGATTCCTGTACACAATGATGCTCAGGTTTACTTTCTGGTAGGTGTAATTAAGAGCAGAGGATATGTATGTTAATCAATTTTTGGGGGAATTGGTGTGCAAGATAAGCAGTATAAATGATGAAAAATGGCTGTCCATGTTTGCTATGCAGAAACGTATACAGAAACTTCAAAGCAACATACAAAGAAATCCATTTTATATATTTCCTAAACAATTGTGTCTATTCTGTAGAGGGTGTTGATGAGGCTGACCTGGTGTACTGCATATTTGTTTTGGTCCCCATATTGGAAAAAGGATATACTAGTATTAGTGGAGGAGATTCAATAGGCTGGTTTCTCGGATGGAGAAGTTGATTTGCCATGGAACAGCTAAACAAATTAAGCTTTTGTTCATAATGGAGTCATAGAGTTGTACAGCAGGGAGACCAACCCTTCAGTTCAACCCATGTATGCTGACCAGATATCCTATATTCATCTAGTCCCGTTTGTCAGCATTTGGCCCATATCCCTATAAACCCTTCCAACTCATATACCTATTTAGATGCCTTTTAAATGTTGTAATTGCACCAGCTTCCACCATTTCCTCTGGCAGCTCATTCCATACAAACACCATCTCTGCATGAAAAAGTTGCCTCCTAGGATCCTTTTAAACCTTCCCCCCTCACCTTAAACCTACCCCGTCAAGTTTTGCCTCTTTCCTCAAATCTTCAAATGGTGACATCGTTCTTCCTTCTCAAAGGATGGTTCTACTCTTAACCTTGAATGCTTCCTTTTACTTGTACAGTGATTGACAAGACTTCAAAAGATTAAATTAGCACAGTAGCAAAGACTACATATCTGTGTGCCAATGTATCTGGGTTAATCTGGTGAGAAACATCTGACACTCACAAATAACATTTAATTACAACATTATAAGTAAAGTTAAATGCAGACTGCTAAATGCAATGTCATCTGAAAATTAAACATTGCACTGCTCACACAGTGGGAGAAAGCTTACTGAAGCTTTGCCGAATACACAAGGTTACAACATGGAGACAGACAACTGAACCAAATCAGCCTTTCTACCTCTGTGTTCACATCAGAGTTTTGAAGAATTAGAGGTGACCTTATTGAAGTATACAAGATTCTGAAAGGGACAACACAGGGTAAGTTTTAAGAAGACTTTTCCAGTCGTAGGAGGAGGCTCGAACTACGGACTTAATTACAGAATGCATTTAAAATTGAGGTACAATAGAATTTCTTCTCCCAAAAGTTAGTGCATGTTTGGAATTCTCTACCCTACAGAGTTATAAGTATCACTGTAAGTATTTAAAGAGAGGTAGTTAGACTTTTGAAATTTCAGGGAGTTGAGGTCTAAGACTAGCTGGCATGAAAGAGGATTTGAGACCTGAAGCAGATCAGCCATGACCTTGTTGAATTGCAGGACAGGCTTGAAGGCCCATACGGCCTCCTCCTGCTCCTACTTCTTATCCCTATTAGGATTAATGACCATAATGGTAACTTACCTGAGTTCCAACGGAAGATGTCTAATGTGAAAGGTTATCTCTGTTTTTTATTTAATCTCTCCAAATTTCCTGCTTAATGTTTCCAATATTTGCTGGTGTAATTCTATTTCATTCAAGCATCAGCAGTATTTTACTCTTATGTTGCAATGTTATGTGCTTCCCAAGTGGCAACAAACATTATAATTACAAACACTCACTGCCTGCGACATTGCAACCGGCACAGACTTGAATTTCTTCTAAACCCCTGGTAGTGTGAGAGACTCCACCCTCCAAAGCAAGCTTGTAAAATGACCTCCATGGTTCCCAAGCAATTAAAGTGTGTAGTGTTAAGATTTGAAACAATACCAATGAAACAGTAGGCAAGAGTGGGAGCAAATGGGTGGAGAAAGGGTTGTCCAATTTATGAAGAGGATATGGAGCCATTCTGTAAGAGAGAAGTGTGCAAGATTTATCAGTTTACAAATTAAGGGAAGGGATAGCCAAGAATGACTTTGGTTTAACAATTTGTCTGAATCTAGTTGCAGCTGCACAAGCTGTTGGGCTTTATTTCAGAAATAGAAGCACATTTTAAAATCACAGGTATTGCATTAAATACATTACCAGACAGGTGTCCTAAACTTCTCATTCCCATCTAGCAGACTCATCCAACCAGCTGAATGTACAATGAGCATGTGGGAGTCCATTTTGGGTCATGAAATGAAAAGATTATAGTTTTTAAAACTATTGTCATGAATTTGCTAGAGAAATCAAAATGCAACTCTCTGTATTGGTAAATGATTTCAGTGTAATTTTCATGTCATGTGGAGTTACTAATTGACAGGCCTCAGGACTGGTAGCAAAATGGTCCACACTGCTAGCATGGAATAAATTACATAAGTGAGGAAATGTGCAATCATTTAAACTTATTGCATACTTTGTACTAGAAATCAGTACCAAAAATTTCCCATGTTCAGTGCCCACATCTTCAAGAATGACACTTGTTCAGTTCAGCTGCTTATTATGTACTTGTGTGCAATGGCACAATTATAGATTGTATTTGTCTTCTGATTTGTATTTTGTCTCAGAAAATTTCCAATAAAATCATTTAGTAATGGAAGCTCCTAAAGGTTTCAGGTTACTGTTAAATCATATCGACACTGTAATAAGGAAATTTGCGGAATGCGTGTTAAATTACAGATCTGCCACAACCCGCTGTTGCCCTCTGCTGGACAAGATATATTATTCACCATCATTTCTATTGATCATTTCTATTGAAATGATTAAATGATATTTGCTGGAAGGGAGGTTCTCATCTATCACCAGCCCATCATTGTCCTTTTAGTGTCCTTACACTAAGTGTCACTCAGTCACTTAATTAGACAGTAATGCCCTCCCCGGAATCAAGGACATCTGGCGCATGTATCTCATGCGCTGTAAGCTGCCAGCCAAAGCTGAATGCCAGCTTCATCGCAAAGGCACTGGCTGCTGTCACATGCCCAAGCATTAGGCACTGCTGGACCCGGGCCACAGGCAAGTGGTGATGGGAGAAAGACATGTGGGAGTCATTACTCATGGAGGAGGGAGACTGGAGGTAAAGGTGGGGCTGGGCTCTTCCAATGCCAGCTCTTGTGTTCAGGTGCCAAGTACGTTTCACTAAGGGGCCACCTCCTCCTGGGAGATGGTAAACAATTCTGCACAGATTTACTTTGTCATTTTCTCCTTCCCCCTCACATGACATGTTTGCCACCCGCTGTTGGGTTAATACAAGCAGCAGCAGGATGAGGCCTTTTAAGTGGGCATGAATTGACCAATCAAGGGTCTCAACTCGTGGTGGCTAGGGAAGGCTGTAAATGGGCTTTCAGCAACAAACTTAACTGGGGTGCAGATGGGAAGACAGTAGGGGTGTGCAGCATGGTGGCTCAGTAGTTAGCACTGCTACCTCACGGTGCCAAGAACCCGGGCTCAATTCTAGCCTCATGTGACTCTCTGTGTGAAATTTGCACATTCGCCTATATCTGCGTGGGTTTCCTCCAGGGTGTTCTGATTCCTTCCCACAGCACAAAGATGGTGCAGATTAGGTGGACTGGCTGTGCCAGAGTGCCCAGGGATGTGAAGGGCTAGGTGGGCTAGCTATGGTGAGTGCAAGGTTACACAGGTAGGGTAGGGTAGGGTAGGCTAGGTTAGGTTCGGGTAGGGTAGGGTAGGCTAGGTTAGGTTCGGGTAGGGTAGGGTAGGGTAGAGGACATGAGTCTAGGTGGAAAGTTTTTCAAAGGGTCAGGGTGGATTCAATGGGCCAAATTGCCTGCTTCCACACTGTAGGGATTCTATGATTCCACCCATGGTTCAGTCTTCAATTCATGGTGCTAAAATAGAGTGACCACAGAGCAAGCGAATTATTGATCTTAGATAAAATGTCATGTAAGTTTCCAAGTCTGGTCTCTCTCACTATTTATACCTTTCTTCTGGATTGGTTTAGCTTGAATTGGTTCTTTAATTGAGACACACTTCAATACTGACATTTTGAAATGCTGTCATTTTTATCTGATCATTTGGAAAGGTAAGTCAATGAAGCTTGATACACCTTCAGCGGCCATCACATAACCTGGGTTGCAGGGTGTATAATTGCCTGTTAGTCTGTATGCTTTTCAAAAAATCCAACATCTCAAGACTGCTTTTGCCCTTTCACCACAAGGTGGCAATGAGCAGAAGGAAAAGAGCTTACAAGTTAGGTAGTGATAATGGGAACTGCAGATGCTGGAGAATCCGAGATAATAAATTGTGAGGCTGGATGAACACAGCAGGCCCAGCAGCATCTCAGGAGCACAAAAGCTGACGTTTCGGGCCTAGACCCTTCATCAGAGAGGGGAATGGGGTGAGGGCTCTGGAATAAATAGGGAGAGAGGGGGAGGCGGACCGAAGCTGGAGAGAAAAGAAGATAGGTGGAGAGGAGAGTATAGATGGGGAGGTAGGGAGGGGATAGGTCAGTCCAGGGAAGACGGACAGGTCAAGGAGGTGGGATGAGGTTAGTAGGTAGGAGATGGAGGTGCGGCTTGGGGTGGGAGGAAGGGATGGGTGAAAGGAAGAACAGGTTAGGGAGGCAGAGACAGGTTGGACTGGTTTTGGGATGCAGTGGGTGGAGGGGAAGAGCTGGGCTGGTTGTGTGGTGCAGTGGGGGGAGGGGACGAACTGGGCTGGTTTTGGGATGCGGTGGGGGAAGGGGAGATTTTGAAGTTGGTGAAGTCCACATTGATACCATTGGGCTGGGTATGCAGGAATGCAAGCAGCAGTCAATGTGCATTTGTTGCAGGGAGAATACTCACTTTACTTAACCAACGTAAACTGTTAGAAATTAGGGTCCCTTTTAAAACCAAGGTTTTTGCAGCGTTTTCCAGCGTGTACTGAGTAGCATGAGATTTAATAAAATTGCTGTTGCAGCAGCTTCCTTCTTTATCCAAGCTTCAAAGAAAGGTGACAGTAAAAGCTGCCAGGATCATGGAGGCCAATATTCCACAAAATTGATGTAAAAGAAAACCACCTGGTACCATACGTAACATATTAACAATACAATGTTTTGGAGAATAAAAGTTTTGTTCCCACAAAGAATGAGAACTAACCTCACAAAGAAAACAGGAAAGCAGGTGCTTATCTTTCTGACATTTAGATTAGTTATCCATGCTCCATTGTCTGGGTTCACATAGATGACTGGAATAGCATTGGCTGTAAATAGGTGATTAGCATTGATTATCACTCTCAAAAATGTAGCGTACATCAACAAGTGCTCAGAATCAGGGAGTGCCCTCATCAGGTGGAGTGCTTGACAGATAGCTGTGGTCTTCAGATGGAAGATGGTCCAAAAGAGGAGAAGGAATACCCAAAGGAGGGTTTCTAACACTTGAGCTACAGAGCAGTTTTCTGCATTCACAAATTTAATGAGATTGCATACTCTGTGCCAACGCTTATTGTCCTCCGGTAAAAATGAGCTATTCTTATTTCTCATGGCCTGGAAAATAACTTTTTAAGTCCTTTTATCGAAATGTATCATATCCAAATTGTTGCTTTGTAACAAACACAATAAACTATCGCAAAATTACTGATGAATGGTCAACTGCATACTTTAGGAAATGTTGTACTCCCAAAATCTTTGATTGAAAATTCCAAAATAATGTGATTTTGTGGTTGAGTAGCACTTGCTGAGCAACTCTGAGTGAGACAATTGCCACATGAAAAATGATTTTAAGATAATTAGTTGAACTCATGCCTCTGCTCATATAAGCCTGTATTCTTTCCTATGCTAAATAGCTTGTCAAAACTCATTGCCATCATGAGGCAGTGAATCCCATTAGTTTTCTGTGGTACAATGAACAAAGATAAAATATAGCAGGGGAGCCCTTGAAGCTTGTCTTATCTAGGCTGGTTGATGAAGAAGTATTCAATAATGATATTGCACAAATCATGGAAGTCAACATGTATACCATAATTTGAGTGTAGTGTAATGAAAACTGCATCATGCATTTTGCTCACATTTACACGTCAGAAGAGAGAGTTTAGTAGAGCAAAAGAAACATTTCTTCCCAAAAATTTCACACTTTGATTCTCTT
The DNA here is from genome assembly GCF_030684315.1 of Stegostoma tigrinum. Taxonomy (NCBI): domain Eukaryota; kingdom Metazoa; phylum Chordata; class Chondrichthyes; order Orectolobiformes; family Stegostomatidae; genus Stegostoma; species Stegostoma tigrinum. The sequence goes on from NC_081385.1 coordinate 17,541,725, forward strand.
CTGAAAAATGGCTCAAACATTCAAGTCTTAATGTGACTGACATGTCCACCATTCAGAAGGCTAGTGTTCCACATACGCACAATATAGGATTGGAGGGGTAATTTTTACAGTTTAGATACAATTAGTGGTACCGATGCAGTTTCCAAAAACAATTGTACCTAATCTGATGAGACTTCTTTTTCCCAAGTTTCTGTTCAGATTCAACTGTCTAAAATCTCCCAAGAACCAATGCTAATTGGATTACACTTGAAAATGCAATTTTTAAAAATAGTTTTCAAAAAGTAGTCATATTTGAGAGTCAAAACTTGTCATCATTTGGTAGAACAGAACGTGAGTATTGCTGAAAAAAGATATAGTTTTCAAAGCTTGTTATTTTGTCTCTAACAGGACAATTTGCAAGAGTACCAAAGTGAAGGGAAACAACATGTATACCATACGAGAGTGCTGCTGGTTAGCAAGTTGACTTTAATTGGTATAGATGTCCCTTCAGAGAAGATACCAATTAATGATAACTAAGAGGCATCAAAATTCACAGTACAGTGTCGAACATTCTATATTTGGACAACATTTGTTGAATAATACTGACTGTTTGAAGGGCTACACTGACAACTGATATAGTATCTTCAGTTGGGCTCACAGTGTGGTGCATCTGTATATACCAGAAGCTAAATGTATTAATATACAGGGTTCTGTTCATTATAGACAGGAAGAATGTGTATCCATATATTTGACTCAGCAAAATGAGTCATATCCACTGGTTCAGCTCTTAGGGTAAAGCCATAGCAAATCACAGTCAACCAACATAGTTTAAAATGTAAACAACACTTGGTAGTTAACTGTCAATCATTATTAACTGGCACATTCTCCATGGCAACTCTTCTACTATTAGAATCAACATGTCAAACAATAGGCAGCCTCTTCTTGAGCAGCATAAATATTGGTTTTTCCCTTGAATTGACCATAAGACCATAAGACATAGGAGCAGACATAGGCCATTCAGCCCACACTTGAAGTGAACTTGGCTGATCTGTGAACCCTCAACATCACTTTCCTATTCTTCCCCGATAACCCTTGATTGCCTTATGGAATTGGTATTCTTTTGAATTGTCCCGATGTATTAAAGATGAAAAGCTTCGTTGAGACGAATCTTATTTCAGCAACAGTAACTTTGTGAGGTGCTTCACATAAAAGATGCTGGAAATCTAAAACAAGCAGAGGATGCTGGAGAAATTCAGCAGGTCTGGCAGTACCTGTGGAAATGGAAACTGTTTCTGATTCTGAGAAATGTGATTCTCTTTCTACAGGTACTGCCAGACCTAGTGACATTTTCTAACATTTTCTGTGCAGTTCACATGGAATGCATCACCAGTGCTCAATGTGACTCAAAATTATTATAAAAACTTACTTTTTGAAAAAAATATTCAAGTTGTTATAGAGTTAGACTGGGATATATTAGTGAGTTTTTTTAACATTTAAAATCTCTCAAAAGTCTAGCCGGTGTCCTTGCATTCAAAAGTTTTATTTAATTTTTAAAACTCGTTTGAAAGTGTGCGAATGAACGCAATTAATGGGAACTCTCAATGGAAATTATTTAATCCTGAGATGTGATGAGTTTTTATGGTCTGCTTCAAGCATGCTGCATTATAAACCAATACAACGGAGGAGAAAAAAAATCACAGAAACACAGATTACACTGAAATCATTTTGATTAACCTTCTGCAGTTTTCTGTGGCAGAGAAATATTACAAAGAAGGCCAACACAATCAAATGTGAGTAGACGTAACTTTAGAGCAACATTGATGGCTGAGAGTATACTATCCATCAACAGTTTGATAGTTCCAGCTTATCTTCAGGTCAGTTTTATTTCTCATTATGCATGCCCTCTAACATGTCAGCACTGGCTCAGGTTGTGCTAACATTGCTTCTGAGTCAAAATACCATGTGTTCAAGACTGTGTCTAGGACCATATCACAAAATCTAGGCTGGCATGCAGTGCAGGACTATTGAAGCTGCTTTCATTCAGATGAAATATTAAATCAAGGCTTTGTCTATTCATTGAAGACGGCAGAGGCATTGCTGTTCAAGCCAAAATTTATCCCTCAATCCACTTAATACGAAAAAAGAACTATTTCATCATTATCACTCACTGTTTGTGAATACACTCCAAAAGTACCTCATTGACTGTAAAGTGCTTTGGGACATCCCATGTTTGAGAAAAGCTCTGTATAAATGTAAATTCTTCTTTACACACAACAGAATGAGATGAGAGCTAACACACAGTGCAGAGCTGGAGGAACACAGCAGGCCAGGCAGCATCAGAGGAGCAGAAAAGCTGACATTTTGGGTAGGGACCCTTCTTCAGAAACCGTGGTGGCTTCTCTCAACTTCATGACCAGAGCTGCTAAAGCTGTACTCCCTGTCCAATCTAAACACATGGTCTATTATGCAAGGGCCTCTCTGGATTGAGACTAAATAGTACTTTAGGAAAAACCCACGATGGTTATATCATAAGGACCCAGTGGGATAACAGCTTTGGATCTCAAATGAGAAAGGCCATCCAGGTTCTCCTTATAGTCTCTGTAACATTATCTGTAATATCAATGTGACTTATACTTGTTTGCTATCAAATAATGAACTAAATCTTGTTTAGAGCCTTTTTTCATTAGACTAGTGAAGGGTTTTCCTTCACCACACCAGAGCAAGCAGGCACAGGAGATCTGTAATCTAAAACTGGATTGTGGCACCAGCTCTATCCTCTGATGAATAATTGAATTGAATGTTACAAGATAGTGAAAATTGATCATACAACATGACCTCTACAGTTATTCATTCATAGTGTTGTGCTCTGTTTATAAAATGCATGTTAAAATTTATTGCACCTCACCTAATGCAACCACTCTTACTCCAAAATCTTAAATCACAGTGCTGCTGAATTTCTCATAAGCTAATGACCATCACTGTTCTTCATTGAATTCTGCTGACTAATGCTCTCCACTGTAACTGCATTATTAAAATAAAGTTTTATGGTTAAATTGTAATTCTTCTCGTAAATATGTGTATTTTTGCATACACACAAATCACTAAAAATAACGCTGTAGGTTAATGAGGCCATTTAAAAATGAGAAGCAAAGAACAGGCCCTGATGAGTAGTCCCTGGACTCAAAACATTAATTCTGCTTTCTCCCCATAGACTTGCTGAGTTCCTCAGCAATTTCTGTTTTGCCTACGGATGTCCAGCATCCACAGCTCATGTTTTATTTCAGCAAAGCACTGGTGTTCATTTCTAGAGAAATACAGTGGAAAAACAGAGAAGTTACGCTAAACTTGCACAAAACTATTGTTGAACTAGATTTGGAGCACTGTGTACAGTTCAGGTCTCCAAATAATATTCTAAAAATTGCATGGTACTGAAGAAAGGAAAAAAGAATTCTTACCGTTAATCCAAAATGGACAGGATGCTCTTACAAGAATCATTTAAACAAAATGAAGCACCTTTATTTAGAAAGAAGGTGCTTTGTGTTACCTCACAGAAGATGCTTCTGGATTAGTTCAGTCACATATTATTCTATTCGCAATTGTATGAACATATAGTTAAACAAATAACTCACCTGCTAGGTTTAACCCATAATTTCTTCTTATTTATTTTTCATCAGCTTTATTGCTTCCTCTCGCACTTCATTTTACCTCCTTCTTTGGTTCCAGTATTTCATTTTTAGTTTTATTACTACTAAATCCAGTTATGTTTATGTAAGGTGACTGTAATGAGAATCTCCAAATTATAATTGAGTGGACAATGGCATTATTGAGATCTCAAAGGTTGAGGAACTTTCCATACATCCAGTTAATATGCATTGCCATCACTTGTGTCCTTTGTGAACTCCTTCATTAACTATCTTGTTTCATAGTATTGTCCTGTGCTAATGTGATTGTGTATGTTACACTTCTGCAGTCAATCTGCTTTGATTGCAGAGGTAAGTGAGGCGCATGGCTTTTTGGGCCCTTCACATCTTCAGTCGCAGTTCACTGTTCAGCCTCAGTCAAATCTCTGCCCATTTGCAAGGATTTTACATTGTGATAGTCTATAGTTTAGGTTTCAGCTTCCTTGCCCACTATGGGCTGAAGACATTTTCGCAAAGTTTTCTTTTAATATTGTAAAGATTGATTTCCACAGGAAACGATATATCTCCTAAATGACAGCAACATTAGTACAAACATTAACCTGTAATTATTTGGTAGTTTATTGCATATTTTCCTTGCTACTGATCCACTGAAGCTCAGAACATCCACACAATTTTTAAAAAAAACTTTTCCACGATTGATTATAAAGATTCATCATTCCAATCCAGAACTGATGTTACTAGTCTTTGTGCCTGAAGGCTTATAGATCTCATTCATTACGGAAAATGCAGTTCAGTCAAATCCACAAAGTTTGAATTCACTAATCAAACTTGGAAACTGCTGATGTTTCATGATCCATTTATAGCTGTGGAAATTGAATCTTAGTGCATTTATTTAAACAGACACAAGGACAAACTTTGGGCATCAAGATACCCCATCAAAAACACTTGTAACATCTTTGAACTGACATTGTGTTGAGCCATTTTTCAATTTCATCGACAGTCACATAATACTTAATTTTAGATCTTGTCTATCAAGTGAGTTGTCACAGGGAAAGGAAGCAGATTAACCAATGCAGTTTAGCTGGTGCTGTTCTGAAGGTGTAATTAAATTTGTTTGTCTGGAAGATGAAAATGTGAGAAAAATAAGCAAAACTGGATATAGGAAGTAGAAAAGTTGTGAATTAGAATGGAAGGCAGCAAAAAGTAAATGCCAACATCAAACTGAGACAAAACGTGGAATAATGTTACCAGAAGAGAATTAAAGGCATTCTTTGCTGATCTGAATGCACACAGCATTCACACAAGGTAGATGAAATAATGGCACAAATAGACATGAGCTGGTATGATATAATTGCCATTGTGGAGATACATAGCTTCAGGGTTACCAAGGATGAAAATTGAGTATTCAAGGGCATTTGACATTTAAAAAAGGCAGGCAGAAAGGAGAGGAAGGAAGGATTGTGCTGACAATCAGGGCTGGCATCAGTACTTCACTGAGAGAAGATGTTAGATTTGAAGAACGAAATGAAGGATCTGTTTGGATGCAGCTAAGAAACAACATTGTCGAATATTGGAGGCTGTTTATAGGCCTTTAAACTCTTTAATGAGCACTCATTCCTGCTGACCACCATGTTGCATTAGGCTGTTTGCACTATTGCTAACCATAAGTAGGTTTATTACAATCATCCACTTTTAGAGCAAGGATGAAGAGAGACTAGTCAGTCCAGTGTGGTGGGTAGGAAAACCATTTGCTAGGTTAATCAAAGAGTCCCTGCAGTGTGGAAGCATGCCATTTGCCTCATCAAGCCCACACTGACCCTCTGAAGAGCATCCTATCCAGACCCACTGCCCAGTTTACCATGGCTAATCCACCTACCCTGCACATCCCTGGACACTATGGACAATTCAGCATGGTCAATCCACCTAACTTGCACATCTTTGTACAGCGGGAGGTAACTGGAGCACCGGAGGAAACCCACGCAGACACAGGGAAAATGTGCAAGCTTCACACAGTTAACCAAAACTGGAATCAAAACCAGTCACTTGTGCTGTGAGACAGTAATGCTAACCAATGAGCCACCTTATTGCGCATATCTTATAGGATGTAGCTCAGTCAGAACATCAGTGGGAACAGTGTGAACCTGGGAGTGACCACTGGGTGAATGGCAAGGAAGCCATTGGCCATGGAAGACAAATTCCTGGAACATGTAAAAGATGTCTTTTAGAACAATGTATTGAGGAACCAAGAGAGTGGATCTTTTAGATCGAGTGAGGTTGTTGACTTGCTGGCCGAGGTGGCTTGTTATCGTTCAGAAGTTTCATCACACTCATCCCAAGTTTCTCTGGTTGGCATAATATCGCTTCATCGGAGGCTCCACTATTGATGTTACCTAGCATGGTAATGAAACTTCTGAATGATAACAAACCACCTCGGCGAGCAGGTCAACAATCTCACCAGCAACCCAAACTACAGATCTTTGCGAAAACTTTAGATCTAGTATTATGCAATGAAAACGGGATAATTATTTGTCTTGTTGTAAACTATCCTTTCGGTTGAGTGACCATATTTTGACAGAGTTTTCCATTAAATTTGAAAACTAAGTAGTTCAGTCTGTAACAAAGGGTTTAAAATTAAACAGCAGCAAGAGAAAGAATTCACAGTTAAAGCCTGAGACCTTCCGCCCATTTGAATATTTCCAAAACTTTTGTGTTTCTTCAGATTTATAGCCGTATGAGCTGTATTTGGAAGGCTATTTGATATTCAAAGTTCATCTCAAAATGCAGTTGGCCTCCCACCTGTACCACAGACCAGATGTCAACAAGATCCACCCAAAAGTTTAAATCCACTTCCTTGCTGTTGTATTTTCTTTAGTCTGCAGTTTGTCCTACTTAGCTTTTAAAGAACAAATCTCCAGGAACCTATATAAAATGTAATTATCACGAACATAAAGCTTAAAATGAACAAAAATAAATAAAATGCATCAACAACACAACATCCTGGCTTGTAACTAAAGCACCCGTCCCCCATTGTCACTGAGTTAAACCCTGGGCACTTACTAACCTCCGATGGACTGCAGTGGTTCAAGAAGACAGCTCATCACTGCCTTCTCAAAAGTAGTTGGGAAACAGCCAATTAAATAACACAACATAAAGGAACTGCTTTGTATTCTGTGTTCTGCTGTAATAATTATTAATCTACTAAAGGTGGCGCTTTTTATCTTTCCTATGTGGAGAATTGTCATCACTGATGCGTTGAGCAGATTTCCAGCTCTCACACTTGAAAGCACTTTACTTCACCAAACTCCACTCCCCACTGGTACAATTGTTATTTTTATTCATTTGTAACTTGTGCAGTTGCAATAGCATGTTTCAATTTGAAGACATATTGGTACCAATATTCCAAAGAGTGGCAATCATAGTCACATTGTCACTCCAGTCCTATATTTTCTAACTGGTGCTAAACTTTGCATTTCCAGCTCCTTCAGAAATGAGGGATGTAGCTAACATCAACACGCCAACACCAATAATATAGGACAATCAGGTGAAGTCAGGCTACAACAGCTTTTAAAGCAGTCAGTGAGTCGTGTTCTGTGATTGAGATGTCCAGTAGCATGACTAGACTCTTTGAAAATGGCCATGAATGGATAAGTATGTGAGATAAATGTGGGGTTAGGGTACAGATTGATTGAGGGCTTAGGGTGCCAAGTGGAACAGATGCCAGGTAAACCTTGGAGCATTTAAGGTAGGTGGTGGAGGTGTGGTGGTGGTGGTGCTGAAACCTGGGTTTGATTTTGGAACTGAATGCACTGAAATTTGTATGTAAAAACTGGGCAGCTGGTCATCGAATTGATACAGTTCAACAGCTTTGAAACCAGGGTGGCATGATGGCTCAGTGGTTGGCACTGCTCCCTCACAGCGGCAGGGACCTGGGTTTGATTCTTGTCTTGGACGACTGTCTGTGTGGAATTTGCACTTTCTCCCTGTGTTTGTGTGGGTTTCCTCCAGATGCTCTGCTTTCTTCCCACAGCCCAAAGATGTGCAGGCGAGGTGGACTGGCAATGTAAAGTTGCTCGTAGTGTCCAGGGATGTGCAGATTAGTTGGGTTAGCCATGGGAAATGCAGGGCTACAGGGGTGGGTCTTGCTAGCATACTCTTCAGCAGGTCATTGTGGACTCAATGGGCTAAATGACTCACTTCCATGCTATAGGAATTTTATGATTCTATTCTAAGTTAGCATTAGATTAGATTAGATTCCCTACAGTGTGGAAACAGGCCCTTCAGCCCAACAAGCCTACACCGCCCCTTGGACCATCCCACCCTGACCCATCCCCCTATAACCCACACACCCCTGAACACTACAGGCAATTTAGCATGGCCAATCTATCTAGCCTGCACAGCTTTGGACTGTGGGAGGAAACCGGAGCACCTGGAGGAAACCCACGCAGACACGGGGAGAATGTGCAAACTCCCCACAGACAGTTACCTGAGGCTGAAATCGAACCCGGGTCCCTGGTGCTGTGAGGCTGCAGTGCTAACCACTGAGCCACCGTGCCATCCCCTATTGAAGTATCGAAGGAACTTTTTCATATGTTTTAATACTTTGCCTCTTTCAGATGACAAAGTACTTTTAATACAGGAAAAATAATCTGCAGTGTGCTCATTTTTATTTTAGAGGTTATCGCAACATCTTTCATAAATGAGGTAAATGTATCCCCTCACAACTGTTTGTTCTGTTCTGAAAGGTGCAATTGAACCTTGGTCTGCAAATGTTTAAGGAGTAGAAATTTTTAACCTGCTCAGATATGTTATGGCACATGTCTTGGGCAAGTGGGACTTGAATCTAGACTATCCGGCACAAAAGGTCGGGAGTCTACCACAATGTCACAAGGGTTCGGATTTTACTGGGATGACATGGGTGCAATATCATCCAGTGCTGGAGACTACTGTAATGGTCCCCACAGGCATCTGCTTATGAAATTGGAGCCGTGTACTTAGATATCTCCCCCAAATGCATCTAATTTGGCCTTGTCAAATCCATCTTTAAGAGATCTGACAGCTACTTTAGTTTCTCTCACAGAAACATCAGTGTTGTTCTAAAGGGCTATTGTGGGGCAGTGGCAGTGTCCCCACCTCTGAGCCAGGAGTTCTGGTTTCAAGCCCTGTCTGTTCCAGAGGTGTGTAATAACTTACTTGAACAAGTAGGAGCAAAACAATGAGGTTCTTGGGGGAGACAATAGCCTTGTGGTAATGCTATTGGATTAATAATCCTGAGGCCCGGACTGTTTGTCTGGGACATGGGCTCAAATCCCACGATTACAGCTGAATGAACTTCATTTCATAAAAATCGGGAATTGAAAAATCAGTAAATGACAACAATGAGGTTCTTCTGGAGGACGGAAGACCTGCTCCTAGGCCTAGTTAAAGTGTACACCAACTGGTCTAGATGGCAGACTCTGGATGGGGTTAAAAGAGAATCTAACCACCATGCCTTGATATTCTGTAGTGTTATCAACACTGACTCCTCCTCTATCCACATCCTGGGAGTTACCATTGACCAGAAACTCAACTGAATTCATCACATAAGCACAGTGGCTATAAGAGCAGGTCAAAAGCTAGGAATACTGCGGAGTAATTCTTCTCCTGACTCTTCAAAGCCTGCCCACCATCTACAAGGCACAAGTCAGGAGTGTGATGGAATACTCCCCACTTGCCTAGATGAGTGCAGCTTCAACAACACTCAAGAAGCTTGACACCATGTAGGACAAAGCAGCCCAATTTATCGGCAAAATATCCACAGTATTCACTCCCTCCACCAACAGCACTCAGTAGCAACAGTGTGTACTATCTCAAGATGCACTGCAGAAATGCAGCAAAGATCCTTAGACAGCACCTTCCAAACCCATAACTACTTCCATCTAGAAGGACAAGGATTGCAGATACATGGAAACATCACCACCTCCAAGTTCTCCTCCAAGCCACTCGCCATCCTGACTTAGAAATATATCGCCATTCCTTCACTTGCTGGGTCAAAATCTGGAATTGCTTCCCCTAATGGTATTGTGGGTCAACTTACAACATGTGGATTGCAGCTGTTCAAGAAGGCAGATCACCACCACATTCTCAGGGGAACCTAGGGGTGGGCAATAAATGCTAGCCAGCCAGCGAATAGGGTGAAAAAAAAAGCAAAATAATTCCTGGCACCCTGCTTTTCTTCTGTAGTTATATTTGTGCTTGGGTCCCTTCAGAGAGGGAGCCTGTAGTGTCCACTTTTAAGATACTTAGAGAAAGGTGGGAGCTGGAGTGTATCTCTCCTTTCAACACCATTTTGATCTAATCCCTCCCTTTTACCCTACTTTTCCTTTATTTCCCTGAATAAGGGTCACTGGACTCAAAACATTAACTCCACTTCTGATGCTGCCTGACCTGCTGAGTTTCTGCAGCAATTTCTGTTTTATGTTTCAGATTGCCAACATCTCGAGTTCTTTGTTCTTTTTTATTTATTTCTGTTGTTATTGCATTGCCCTCCAGGGTCATGTAAATTGCTGTTGTTACTTTGGTGATGGTTTACTTAAAAAGTTGGGTTTTGTTAACTGACTGATTGGGTGGTGGGTTTAAATATGTTGCGGGCAAAGCGCATGCAACCAAAGAAGGATGGTTTTCTTTTTAAAAAAGTGTTCTTGCTTGGAACCACAAAGAGCAGGAATAATCCTGACTGCGCCGTCATGACTTACCATTTCTCCCACATTGCCTTGTCTACTCAAAGTAATCCCATATCCTCTACTTGTCCCCTTCCTGCAACAGACCACCAGCCCCCAGACCCAGTGATTTACATTTAGGCCTCTGCTGGTGAGGTAGGTTACTTGATATTTGATCTGCTCAATCGCACAAGTTATCACCAGAGTGGTTACAACAACAACTTAAATTTACACAGCAATTTTAACGTAATCTCGGAGGGTGCATTCCAAAATATCTGAGGCAAATAAACTAATAGTAGATCAGCTGGCCAAAAGCTTGATCAAGTAGGATTTTTTTTTAAAATGTAAGTATCTTATAGAGTGAAAGCAAGTTGGAAAGATAACGGGAGAATATGCCAAAGCTGTATGCATAGTCATGACCACCAATAGTGGAATGTTTAAAATTGGAAATGCACACAGGAGTTAGGAATTAGAGAAGCCCAAATATCCCCGAGGGTAATGGGGCTTGAAGGGGATTGCAGAGTAAGGGAAGGACACATTCATGGCGAGATTTGAAAATTATTGAATTGAATCAAATTTGTTTTATTATCACACATACTCAAACGAGTACAGTGAAAAATTTATAAGTTGTCACTTACAGTGCGATTTTAGGTACAGAGGTACATACAGTTTCTTCAGTTACAAGATTTATTACAGTGTAACAATGTCACCAACACACTGTGCCATCTTAGGTACAGAATACCAAGGCATAATTCTTAGTTACAAAATAGAGAAATGAGGAAAGAAAAGTTACATTACAGCTATACACAGTATAGCCATAGGGCAGAAATACAAGAAGCAAAATTAAAAAGGTAAATAACTATTTTAAAATCAATGTGTGGCTTAATCAGGAGCCAGTGTATATAAGCAAATAGAATGATGTCAGAGGAACGGAGCTTGCTGATTTTTAAGACATGGGGATAGTTTTGAACGACCTTAAGTTTAGAGAGGGTAGAATGTGAGAGACCAGCCGAGTTTGCATGGAACAGTCAAGTCTGGTGGTAACATACAATGTCACCATGAGCAAAATGTAAATCAAACATATGATGGGGCCAAGTACAGATCTTTGGTAGACACTAGAAGTAAAGGTGCTGGAACAGGAAGATAGGACATTGTAAGTGATTTTCTGACTATGATTAAATAATTAAGAATGGAACCAGAAGAGTGTAGTCCAATCAAGTAAAGAGAATAGTAACTTATTAGAATAGTAATTAATTGCCACCTGTAAAGTGTTTAAATCACCTTACCACCATAAGACTACAGTACAGAGGCATTGGTGAATGATGCTGTGATCAACTGTGTCAAAAATTGCAGACATATGGAGAAGGATGGGCACAGTATTTAAACTTTCTATAAATTCATGTAGGATGTCATTTGTGACTTTGTTTTTTTTTAAAGTCTGGATTGTGACAGTGACAGAAACCTAATTGGAAGCCTTCAAAAATAAAAGATGCATAAAAGCACGAAAAATGCCTGAATCCTCATCCTGGACTAGGTTGAGACCTTTAAATGGGATTGTGGGAAGTTTCTAATCCCTCCAAATTCCCACAGTACTTGACCATTCTAATTGGGCACTTAAAAATATTGAAGTTTATTATAAAGTGTCAATAAGTGGAACTCCAATTTTAAAACAATTTTATAATTAGAATTGCAATCTAAAGTAGGAGTCCAGCAATCACAACAGCATTTTTAAAAAAGTAAACAATTGTAAATGCACACTAATAATGCTCCCTATAACAAGCCTCTGGTGGGTGCTTAAACTAGGCTACCTGCCAATTTTGCTCCTATAGCAGCACTGTTGGACTCATTCACCATGTCTTCCTCAAAATTGACCGATACCAGAAAATCTCTCTTTGAGGAATCAGGTTATACTTTTAATAATGCAGCAGTGAAAAATGTTTACATGGTTAAAGGAACCAAGGAAAATTAATGTCACAGTGACAGGGAGAGCAACTATAGTTTCCAACATGAGGCTGTTATATTTGCGTTAAGTTGCTGTATATTTTAATTATGAGATATATTTCCAAATTCAAGGCAATTAGTTACATGACTTAAAGCATCTTAGAACTTTGCAGAACTTTCAATATATATGTGGGCACAGCTAGGAGAAGCAAACCTAACACCTCATTAGAACTTCTCCCTTAGTCTCAGAATTTAGTCACTTGAATCACGAACCCTACTCATATAGTAAAAGTCACAAGTTCAAGAAGCTTGATCAGACAAGTTTAATCAAGCATTATATCATTTCCCCATTTTAACTAAAGATCTTACTTTCAATTAGATCATTCTAAATAACAAATATATATGTCAAGTTATTTCTTAGAATTTGATTTGCCTGTTTCCTCTTTGTACAGAAATAGTCATTGACTCAGAGTCATACAGCATGGAAACAGACCTTCAGTCCACCAGTCCATACCAATCATAATCCCAAACTAAACCAGCCCCGCCTGCCTGCACATGGCCCATATCCCTCCAAACTTTTCCTTTGCATGTTCTTATCTAAGTAACTATGTCGACATTGTAACTATGTCCACATCCACCACTTCCTCAGAATTCCACACACGAATGACCTTCCAAGTCAAACTTTTGCCCCTCATGTCTTTTTAAAACCTTTCTCTTGTCAAGTTAAAAATATGCCTCCTGTCTTAAAATCACCCTCCCCATAGAAAAAAGAAACATACCATTAACCCTCTCTATTTCCCTCATTATTTTATAAACCTTGTAAAGGTCACCTCTCAATTGCCAATGCTCCAGTGAAAAAATTCCCAACCTATCTAGCTTTTCCTTATAGCTCAAGCCTTCCATACCCGGCAACATTCTGGTCAATTTCTTCTGAGCCGTCTCTAGCTTAATAAAATCTTTCCTATAACTAGGTGACTGAACCGAACACAGTACTCCAAAAAAGGCCTCACCAATGTCCTGTACCACCTCAACTTATATTCCCAACTCCAATCTTGAAAGAACTGAGCAATGGAGGCAAGCATGTGAAACACCATTTTAACCACCCTTTGAGATTTAAAGGTCCATGATGTTTACAATTCGATCTACAAATCTGTTGTTGTCATATTTACTGATCAATTTGTGATGTCAGATAATCAATATTACTAGCAAGAAGAAAAATTATTTTTTCATCATTTGGCCACGAACTGTTCTGGTCTGTTCATTATCAAACATTTTGCATGCCACTTGGTGAACTGCTCTGGACTGGATAAGAGATGAAAAGAGTTTGTGGTTGCTATTTTCCAATTGATGCAAACAATTTCCATACTCAAAAATTGTGATTCTGTAGCACCCACTCATTTGTCAAAGTGTGTTTTAGCTTTGCCTCGTCGTTTGTAATTTTATTTGCTTTCATTCTGATATTTTTGATAAATGGTGTTGACAGCACATGACTGATCATTGGTATTATTGATACACTATTAACCCAGTGAACCAGGTAATGTTCTGGTAACCAGGGCTCAAATTCCAACATGGCAGATGTTTACTTAAATTCAATAAAAATCTGAATTAAGAGTTTAATGAAAAATTACCATGAAACTATTGTTGATTGTGGAGAAAAATCTACCTGTTTCACAAATGTCCTTTGCAGAAGGAAACTACAGTCCTTACCTGATCTCGCCTATGTGTGACTGCTGACTCACAGCAATTTGGTTTGCTCTTAACTGTCTTCTGGACAATTAGGTGTGGGCAATAAATGCTGGCCTAGCCAGCGATGCCCACATTGCGTAAAGTAATGAAAAATAAAAGTCAACGGCATGCAAAAATCAATGGCGCGTCCTTATTTAGGACTGATTCAAATGCAGATAAAGGGAAGTTGCTAATCAATTCCTGAGTCATTCTATGTGCATCCATTTAATGTTATTCAGATGAAGTGCACTCTTCACTTCTCCCAGCCAATTCTCAGAGTTCTTCCCACATGCAGGCACTATCACCTGCTTCTTCCTTGCCTACAATTATCTCCCCTCCTATCTTACCCCACTAATAGAGTTCTGTTATCTCCCAGCTAAGTGGCCATTATCTTCCAATGCAAACACACTCTCATTCTTACAGATAACAAAGCGTGGGGCTGGATGAACACAGCAGGCCAAGCAGCATCTTAGGAGCACAAAAGCTGACGTTTCCAGCCTAGACCCTTCATCAGAGGGTCTGGGCCCGAAAAATCAGCTTTTGTGCTCCTAAGATGCTGCTTGGCCTGCTGTGTTCATCCAGCTCCACGCTTTGTTATCTTGGGTTCTCCTGCATCTGAAGTTCCCATTATCTCTCATTCTTACTGACCAGTTGTCATTCTGTTCCCACTACATTCCCTTCCAACCTCACCACCTCCAAGCAATTGTCCCCTGTTCACAAGCGCCTGCTGCAGGAGTAACAACTTGATTTTTAGTTCAACTTTATCACTGTTGCATGTCACATTACTCAAATCTACAGATTAGTAGAAACATAGCCTCAAGTTCAATATTTAGGCAGGAGTGCTCTTGGATCTCATGCTCAGGAATCAATCTCTGTACACTTTATGCCTCCAAAACTGGGTGTGGTTACAACTCTAGATCCATTTCCCCCAACTTACCACGCGTAACAGCACATTTAGCAGAACTTCCATTTGAATTTATTCTCAAGTGAAAGACCTAAAGTCTTCTTTTTACATCAGCTGTAACTGGGAAGGACATTGAGGGTCCAAGTTATTCATCATACAAACAATCACTTCTAATAAGTGTATCTGTGCATTTCAAATCACAAAAAAATCTTTATGCAAATGTTACCATAGCCTTGTAAATAACTAATCTTGAGCAGTGCTGCAGAGACATGCATATGTTCGTAGTCTTGATTTAGATTTTGATTGAGCATGTTGTTGATAAATTCCCTCAGTGTCTGAAAAAAATTCAAAGATCTCTAAATGATGGAAGTAAACAGCACATTCTTTGATAGACAAAAAATAGAGAAAAAGTTGACATTAGGACTCATGACCTCTTATTTAGTGAGGTCTATTGTAAATTCCCTGAACATTCAGTGTTCAGATTCCTAGTATGCATAGCTTCTTCTTATATCTGAAAATTGATCACAGAGATTTCTTTCAGAAATCAGCTTGTGTTGGCAGGAGAGAAACATGCTTCAAGTGCACTCACAAACTTTTAATTCAATGGAGGGTCGAGCAGTTGGCTTAAAATTCACATGCACGCCAAATGTTATATGAAAATATAGTGAGGTCAGATGGCATGGGGAGCTGCTTGGTGAACTGCAGTCTATCTCTCATTTTCCAAAGGGGACAGGCAGACACCAATAAGGAGGCCTGAGCTGAAGTATGTGAGTGACAGTGGGTAGCGGAAATGAAAGGAGGATAAACACAATAAGTTGGTGCAAGAGGTTTTTTTTTACTTTTAAATGGGTCATACCACAAGTTATTATTAGCAAGAAAGCATTTGATTTGAAAATGTATCTACTTTTCTGGGTCAAACCACAGACAACCCCAGTATGATGATTTTTTCTGTGGGGCATCTCAATCTGCCCTGTTAGTATTTAGGCATATTTTAACTTTAACATCTTTTCTCTCAAAGTTACTGACAACATGACACCAAGGTTAAACGGCATCCGTTAAAACGACATTATATGGTTAAGGAATTGAAAAATAAACTCAGGAAGAACAAATAAGAGACGGAATTAGAGTGGATGATTTTCAATGTCAAATCAGGTATTGGAAGGGATCAAATGAACACAAGTGAAGAAAACAAAAACCAAAAGAACTGCAGATGCTGTAAATCAGGAACAAAAACAAAGTTGCTGGAAAAGCTTGGCAGGTCTGGGCAGCATCTGTGAAGCTGTAAATGGGAAGGATATTGAGGGTCCAAGTTATTCATCATACAAACTACCACTGTTAATAAGTGTATCTGTGCATTCCAAATCACAAAAAATCTTTATGCAAATGCTACCATAGCCTTGTAAATAACTAATCTTGAGCAGTGCTACAGAGACATGCATATGTTAGTAGTCTTGATTTAGCTGGTAGAGGTAACGGTCTTCAGTTCTGAGGAAGCATCACCAGACCCAAAATGTTAACTCTCTTTTCTCCTTCACAGATGCTGCCAGACCTGCTGAACATTTCCAGCACCATTGTTTTTGGTCCTGACAATTGAAGAAAGGCTGCTCAGTGAAACTGGCCAACACAGTGACAAGCTGGGCTGTCATCGTTGAACACTCATCCCTTCTCCAACTTCTCTGATCATTCCTCAGCACTACCTTCCGACCCCACTGAACCCACCCCCCCCATCCCTGCCCCCAATACATAAAGCTCACACCCAGCCCTGACGTCATGCAAAAACAGGAAATCCTATGATCAGTAAAAGCAAAAGTGTGCCATGAAAATGACCATGAAACCATTGTTCATTATGGAGAAAAATCTATCTGGTTCACAAATTTCCTTTGGAGAAGGAAACTACAGTCCTTTCCTGGTCTGGCCTGTTTGCGACTCCAACTCCCTGAGGTAATCAAACTAATCTAGCAGATAGTAGACATTGTGTGAAATTTGTAAAGCACTTGCCTGCTGTGTGAGGGGATCTCTTCTTCAAACACAAACTTGTCCACTTGTCTAGTTTTTTTTCTTGCAAAGAGTCAGCCCTCACCAATCAGCGAGCAATGTAATTGTAGGCTTCCAAATTAACTGGGAAAAGAAAGACAGTCAAATATCCAGGCTATTCCAATTCTTACTTTGTTTAAGGTCCAAACTGTTGTTCCTCTTTGGTTCATTAAACCTAAATATTCTACCAATCGGGATTTTATGCAGGCTTGTCATTATTTTACAAAGCTCTTTCGAACCACATCTATGTTTGCACTGCAAATAGGGTCAGAGACATGACCCTAAATAAGGAACTGATTTTCTTTAAGCTACAAACCATTCAGGAGTTCTCATCTGGACCTTTCCCATGCTGATTATGAGACCTACCACATGGGAGAGAAAAACATGCAGAGTGTTCCAGATGCAGTTTGAATAGAAATGTGTAGACTGTCAAATACTTTCTTAAAGCTAACTCATTCACTCGTTCATTTAATTTATACCGAACAACTCTTTTCATTATAGCACAATACTTTGGAAATAGCAAAACAAAAAAGAAACGCCAAGTCAGTGAAGTGGGATTAAAAAAAGAGGCTGCACACCAAAGTTAGAAAAAAAAGACGGTTAATATTTATAAAAGCTCCAAAAATCTGAATGAATCGGACTCCGCATTTTCAACCATTCATTTTCTGGGCATGAGAACTCCCAGTGTGGATCAGCACTCACTCATCCAATGTGCTTTTACTAATCATGGGATTTCCTGTTTTTGCGTGGTGTCAGGGCTGGGTGTGAGCTTTATGTATTGGGGGCAGAGGTGGGGGGTGGGGTTCAGTGGGGTCGGAAGGTAGTGCTTAGGAATGTTCAGAGAAGTTGGGGAAGGGATGAGTGTTCAACTATGACAGTCCAGCCTGTCACTGTGTTGGCCAGTTTCACTGAGCAGTTTTTCTTCAATTGCCAGACTAGACTTCTGTCTAGTCACTTAATTACTGAGATCAGGTAATCTAGGATTCCAATTACCTGACAAACATCTCCCAAGAATGCCAAGAACTCACCCTTAATCAGCCGTAAATATCATCATCCTAAAATGTCAGATTAATACACTATTAATGCAATAGCATATATAAAGATATATTATGAAAAAGGATCTCTCATTCCTGGTCTTACAAAGAAACTTCTTATAGTTTACATCAAAATGCTCCTTGGAATCTGCAGACATAGATGACTTAAGATAAATTTTACTTCAACCCCCAGTGGTAACAACGAAAGCTGCAGAATATTCGTTCTTATTAAAATATCGGTATTATTCAATTCTAGCAATTAACTGTAACAGATCATACTTCTGTGGTCCCAATAGCTAGAACTGTTCCTCAGGCCCATTATCATCTACATCTATACCTACAGGTATCTCCACAAGTCATAAGCTGAAAAAGATATTTCACTGATATTTTACTTTCTGCAAGAAATGAATCAATATTTCATCAATTACTTAAAATGGAGGTCTATTTAATCTTTACTGAAAATGACATTATGGAGTTAAATCACACTGTGCTATATATAGTAATGATAACATTAACCATTTATATGACATTTCTCTCCCCAGTACTTTGAGAATAGTGATAATACATTCAGAATAATTGGTTTTATAGCTTTGAGATAGAATCAGACAAAATAATTTTACAAGAACATGTTAAAGTGTTTCTTTCTAATGGAGCACAGCGCAATTTCAACTCGCTTAGATTTAATCTCACTCAATGCAAAATGACAGTTTACTTGTGTCTTCTAACTACCAGCAAGTGAGAAAAAAGCTCAGTTTATGTCAAGATAAATTGCTACACGTAAACCTCTTGAGCAAGAAAATGTTTCACACAACTATTGACATGGTAGATCCAAAGGATTCCTACCACCCAGAAGTAAGGAAAGTAAATGGAAGATATGAAGTTAGAAAAAGAGTTGAACTGCATGGAGAAGAAAGACTGAGCAAAAGAGAGACTGGGGAGTGACAGCAGGTGAAGGGGAAGATAGAGACAGATAGAGAAAAGGAGAGATCCATCACTGGACAAACAAAAATTTTTTCCAATTAATTATTGAGATAACAAAAGGGATTGTAATTGTTCCCACTTCAATCCACATCAGACAATCACCATTTTTCCCTGGCAATTGTCCTAGGTTGGACTAGACCATTCACAATGCTGATGTACACAACCCTGAGATGAGTTTTGAACCATGCACCATCACTAAGACAATTGATTCTAACATCTATTACACTGTCCAACCCAAACTTCATCATCTGCTGAAACTCTCATTCATATCTTTGTTATTGATGCTGTAGTGGACAGTGAAGAAGGGTAGAGATAATGGGAACTGCAGATGCTGGAGAATCCAAGATAACAAAGCGTGAAGCTGGATGAACACATCAGGCCAAGCAGCATCTCAGGAGCACAAAAGCTGACGTTTTGGGCCTAGACCCTTCATCAGAGAGCAGAAGAAGGGTATCTATGTTATTTTTTAGAAGATTTGTAACTTGGGTTGTGGATGAGGTTGCAGACTTGCTTGTTGAGCCAGTGTGTTTGATTGCAGACATTTCATCGCCCTGCTAGGTAACATTGTCAGTGTGCCTCGGGTGAAGCGTTGGTGTGCTGCCCCGCTTGATACTTATATGTCTTGGTTGCTGAGGTGGTTGGCATTATTTCTGGTTCTATTTTTCAGTGGTTCATATATCGGGTTCAGTACAATGTGTTTGTTGATGAAGTTCCAGGTGGAATGCCAGAACTCCAGGAATTCCCTGGCATGTCTCTGGCTCGTGCTAGTATGGATGTGCTGTCCCAGTCGATATGTGTCTTTCTTTGTCCGTGTGTATTGAGACCAGTAAGAAATGGCCATGTCTCTCAGTGGCTAGTTGGTGTTTATATCCTTATTGTCAGATTTCTTCCAGTTTTGCCTATGTCATGTTTCTCACAGGCCTTGCATGGTCCTTTGTATATTACATTAGTTTTATTGGTTGTAGGTATGGGATCTTTTATGTTCATCAGGAGCTGTCGCAGGATGTCGCAGGGTTGTGGGCTACCCTGATACCTAGGGGTCTGAGTAGCCTTGTAGTCATGTTTGATAAGTCTCTGATATATGGTAGGGTGACTAGTGTGTCTGGGCGTGTTAAGTCTTCTTGTTGTGGTCTGTCACAGAGGTAACAGCGATTGTGCTTTTTGGGTATCCATCCCTTTTAAAATCTCCATAAAAGTGCCCCAGTTCTGATTTGTGCAATTCCGGGTTGCTGCAGTGTGGTGTGGCTCATTTGAATAACGTCTTGATGCAAATCTGTCTTTTGGTTGTTGGGGTGGTTGCTGGAGTAATTTAGTATCTGGTCCATGTAAGTGGTCTTGCTGTATGCACTAGTCTGGGGTTCCCCATTGTTCTTACGTTCTACCCTTGCAAAGTGATCTTGATCAATTGGGTCAATGCATTGAAGGGTGGCAGGTTGAGTTTAATTTGGCTAATGTGAGGTATTGCATTTTTGGAAAACAAACAAGGGCCAGAATTATCCAATTAAAATTACAGCCTTGGGTAGTGCTATAGAACAGACGGACCTAGGGGTTCGGGTGCATAATTAGAACATCGAACATTACAGCATAGTACAAGCCCTTCGGCCCTCCATGTTGTGCCAACCTGTCATACCGATCTGAAGCCCATCTAACCTACACTATTCCATGTACGTCCATATGCTCATCCAATGACGAATTCATCAAAGTTTGCAACACATATAGGGAAGGTGATTAAGAAGGCATTTAGTTTGTTGCCTTCATTGCTCAGACCTTTGGGTGGAGTTGGGACATTATGTTGAGCTTGTACAAAACTATGATGAGGTCTCTTCTGAAGTATTGGTCCAGTTCTGGTTGCCTTGTTATAAGAATAATATTTAGTTGGAGAAGGTTCAAACGAGATTTGCCAAGATTTTGACAGAAATTGAGGATTTGTCTTATTAGAAGAGGCTGCATAGGCTGGGATGTTTTTCACTGGAGCATAGGAAGTTGAGGGGTGACCTTATAGAGGTTTATAAAATCATGAGGTGTACAGATAAGATGAATGGCAGGTGTCTTTTCCCTAGGTTGGGGGATTTGTAGACCAGGAGTCATATTTTTAAGGTGAGTGAAGAAAAAGTTTAAAAAGACGTGAGAGGCAAAAGTTTCTACACAGAGAGTGTTTTGTGTGTGCTAATTATTCATAGAATCCCTACAGTATGGAAGCAGGCCATTGGCCCACCAATCCAAACCAATCATCTGGAAAGCATCCCACACGGACACACACCCATATCCTACCCCTGTAATCCTTCATTTACCGTGGCTAATCCACATAGCCTGCACATCCCTGAACACTATGGACAATTTAGCATGGTCTGCCACCTAACCAGCACATCTTTGGGCTGTGGGAGGAAACCCGAGCACCCAGCAGAAACGCACAGACACAGGGAGAACATGCAAACCCCACACAGCTACTTGCCCAAGGCTGGAAGTGGACCGAGGTCTCTATGCTGTGAGGTGGCAGTGCTGACCACTGTGCCATCATGCCATTATTCATGGAATGAATTTTCAGAAAAATTGGGGGAGATGGGTGCAGTTACAATGTTTAAAAGACATTCAGATGAGTACATGAAAGGGAAATGTTTGGAGCGATATTGGCCAAGCTCAGGCAGGTGGGATTGGTTAATTTGAGATAATGGTCAGCATAGACTGGTTGGACCAGAGGTTGTCCCCGTGCTGTATGACCCTATGATTCTGACTGTTTGACTCCAAGTAACCAATACAATGTTCATCCAACTTGCCTTCCATCATTCATCCACCATAAACCTGAGCTCATCTGGAACTACGCTGCCTTTGTCTCGCGCCCTAACTCACACTACAATCTGTCCATGCAACATTCCTGTGCTTAAAGCTACATTGACCCCTGGTCTGGAAATGGCTCAATTTCAGTTTCCTTATTCTTGTTCTTAGATTTGTCCATGACCTCATCCTCGACAATTCTAAGACATTCTCCAGCCAAAAAACCCTCCAATGTATGTGCCTCTTCAAATTCTCGACACCAAAGCAATACTCATCATGATTCCTGCAACACTAGCCACCATGATATTAGTTGCCCAAACCCTAAACTATACAAATTCCTGCCAAACTGTCTGCATCTCTACTGTTCTTCCTTCCATTTGGTCAGCTGTTCTAATGTCCTCTATGGCTCGATATAACAGTTTGTTTAAGAGCATTCTTCTGAAGTGCTTCGACACGTATAACAAACCTGGAATTTCTGCCTTCAAGGTTACTGTCAGCTTAGCTCAATGTGGCAACTGCTCAAGAAGCAGCTACCGTGTTTCTTCCTGTAAAATAGTTGTTAATGTTATTAGAGCAGTATTTTAAGCAAATGTTATCTATCTTACCAGATGGACTTAAGATTGTTCCTGTTTGTCATGAACATGCTTCATATTTATTCTTCTTTGAGGGTGTAAGCTATTAAAAGAGGTCACTGAAAGCTCGTATTGGAACTTTATTTGAAGAATGCTTTTGGAAGACACCTATCTTGAGTTAATTGCTTGAACTAATTTACTAAAAATCATCCGCCTGCATTTACGGCTGTCAGAAGTATCGGTTCTAAGTGGATTGTTTGTGATCATAATATGGTAGAGTTCAGTCTGCAGTTTGAAAGAGAGAAGGCAAAATCAGATGTAATGGTGTTACAGTTAAATAAAGGTAAATACAGGGGCATGAGAGAGGAATTGACGAAAATCGACTGGAAGCAGAGCCGAGAGGGGAAGACAGTAGAGCAACAATGGCAGGAGTTTCTGGGTGTAATTGAGGACACAGTACAGAGGTTCATCCCAAAGAAAAGAAAGATTATCCAGGGTGGGATTAGACGGCCATGGCTGACAAAGGAAGTCAGGAAATATTATCAAAGAAAAAGAGGCAGCCTATAAAGTGGCCAAGAGCACTGGGAAATCAGAAGATTGGGAAGGCTACAAAACTGGACTGAGGATAACAAAGAGAGCAATAAGGATGGAGAGGATCAAATATGAAGGTCGGCTAGCTAGTAATATTAGAAATGATAGTAAAAGCTTCTTTCAATACATAAGAAACAAATGAGAGGGAAAAGTAGATATTGGGCCGCTCCAAATTGATGCTGGAAGGCTAGTGATGGGAGATAAGGAAATAGCTGAAGAACTTAAGTACTTTGTGTCAGTCTTCACAGTGGAAGACATGAGTAGTATGCCAACAATTAGGGACAGCCAGGGGCAGTTGAGCATGGTAGGCATTACAAAAGAGAAAGTGCTAGAAAAGCTAAAAAGTCTAAAAAATGATAAATCTCCTGGCCCCGATGGGCTACATCCTAGAGTTCTGAGGGAGGTGGCTGAGGAAATAGCAGAGGCTTTGGTTGTGATCTTTCAAAAGTCACTGGAGTCAAGGAAAGTCCCAGATGATTGGAAAATCGCTGTTTTAACCCCCTTGTTTAAGAAAGGATCAAGGCAAAAGATGGAAAATTATAGGCCGATTAGCCTAACCTCGGTATTTGGTAAAATTCTAGAATCCTTTGTCAAGGATGAGATTTCTAAATTCCTAGAAGTGCAAGGTCAGATTAGAACAAGTCAGCATGGATTTAGTAAGGGGAGGTCATGCCTGACAAACCTGTTAGAATTCTTTGAAGAGGTAACAAGTATGTTAGGCCAGGGAAACCCAGTAGATGTTATCTATCAAGACTTCCAAAAGGCCTTTGATATGGTGCCTCACGGGAGGCTGCTGAGTAAGGTGAGGGCCCATGGTGTTTGAGGTGAGCTATTGGCTTGGATTGAGGATTGGCTGTCTGACAGAAGGCAGAGAGTTGGGATAAAAGGCTCTTTTTTGGAATGGCAGCTGTTGATGAGCGGTGTCCCGCAGGGTTCAGTGTTGGGGCCGCAGCTGTTCACATTATACATTTATGACTTGGATGAAGGGACTGGGGGCATTCTGGCGAAGTTTGCTGATGATACAAAGATAGGTGGACAGGCAGGTAGTACTGAGGAGGTGGGGAAGCTGCAGAAAGATTTAGACAGTTTAGGAGAGTGGTCCAGGAAATGGCTGATGAAATTCAATATGAGTAGATGTGAGGTTTTGCACTTTAGAAAAAAGAGTACAGGCATGGAATATTTTCTAAATGGTGAGAAAATTCGCAAAGCAGAAGTACAAAGGGATCTGGGAGTGTTGACCCAGGATTCGCTAAAGGTTAACTTGCAGGTAGAGCCTGTAATTAAGAAAGTGAATGTAATGTTGTCGTTTATCTCAAGACAGTTGGAATATAAAAGCAGCAATGTGCTTCTGAGGCTTTATAAAGCTCTAGTTAGGCCCCATTTAGAATACTAAGTCCAATTTTGGGCCCCACACCTCAGGAAGGATATACTAGCCCTGGAGCGTGTCCAGCAGAGATTCACATGGATGATCCCTAGAATGGTAGGTTTAACGTATGATGAATGGCTAAGGATCCTGGGATTGTGCACATTAGAGTTTAGAAGGTTGAGGGAAGATCTAATAGAAACTTACAAGATAATGTATGGGTTAGAAGGGGTGGATGCTAAGAAGCTGTTTCCGTTAGGTGGGGAGACTAGGACCCGTGGGCACAGCCTTAAAATTAGAGGGGGTAAATTTACAACTGAAATGAGACGACATTTCTTCAGCCAGAGAGTGCTGGGCTTGTGGAATTCATTGTCATGGAGTGCAGTGGAGGCCAGGACATTGGATGCCTTCAAGGCAGAGATCAACAAATTCTTGATCTCAGAAGGAATCAAGGGCTATGGGGAGAGTGCAGGGAAGTGGAGTTGAAATGCCCATCAGCCATGATTTAAATGGCGGAGTGGACCTGATGGGCTGAATGGCCTTACTTCCACTCCTATGTCTAATGGTCTTATGGTTTGCAATTCACTTGGGAGTCTGCTTTGTGAGGGTAAAGATAACCAACTCATTCACTCCTATCTGTTTAGAGAAACCTTGATTTGGAGGTGCCAGTGTTGTACTGGGGTGGGCTTTGTGAGATTACAGATTGTGATTGAATAGAATTCTGCCAATGACGTATTGTGAGACAAGCACTGAATCATTTGCTCTCCTCATTAAGTCTCTGAGAAAACTGTGTTTAGAAAATGTTCCAGTCACAACTACGTACGTTCAGTGACACCTATTTACATCTCCAAGCATGTTGACCAGTGGCTATGTTAAACTCTTCAAAATGTACCCTCATTTTTGCCCCCATTTCCTTCAAGAACTAATAATCATAATTATGATAATTAATAATTATTACTAGTTATTAGTTACTATTAAAAAACATTGTACAAGTTATTGACTAATAATTATCAGAAAACATTTGACAAAGTCCCACATAAGAGATTATCGTGCAAGATTAAAGTGCATGGGATTGGGGAAGTGTATTGAGATGAGTAGAAAACTGGTTAGCAGAGAGGAAACAAACAGTAAGAATGAAAGAGTCCTTTTCAAATTGGCAGACAGTAACTAGTGGGGTGCCAGTGCTGGGACCCTAGCTATTCACAATATATATTAATGATTTGGATGAGGCAACAAAATGTAACATCTCAAAGTTTTTAGTTGGTACCAAGTTAGGTGGTAGGGTGAACTGTGACGAGGATGGAGAGATCCTTCAGCACGGTCTACATCGGTTGGGTGAGTGGGCAAATCAATGGCAGATGCAGTATAAGCTCATTCACTTCGGAGGCAAAAACTAAATGGTAGATGACTACCTGAATGGTTGTAAATTGGAAGAGGGGAGTGTGCAGTGGGACCTGGGTGTCCTTGTGCACTGGTAACTGAAGGTAAGCATGCAGGTGCAGCAGGTGGTAAAGAAGGCAAATGGTATGATGGCCTTCATTGTGAGAGGTTTCGAGTACGGGAGCAGGGATGTGTTGTTGCATTTATACAGGATCTTGGTGAGGCCACACCTAGAATGCTGTGAGCAGTTTTGGTCTCCTTTTCTGAGAAAGGATGCTCTTCCCCTCGAGTGAGTGCAACAAACATTTACCAGGCTGATTGGCGGGACTGACGCAGGAGGAGAGATTGACTAGATTGAGATTGTTTTTGCCAGAGTCCAGATGAATGAGGGGGGATCTCATATA
This sequence comes from Stegostoma tigrinum, assembly GCF_030684315.1. NCBI lineage: Eukaryota > Metazoa > Chordata > Chondrichthyes > Orectolobiformes > Stegostomatidae > Stegostoma > Stegostoma tigrinum. The sequence continues at coordinate 17,567,741 of NC_081385.1, forward strand.
GACTTATAAAATTATTAAAGGACTAGACAGGGTAGATAAAGAGATGATGTTTTTGATGGTGAGTGTGTCCAGAACCAAGGGTTACAATATGAGGATTCAGGGTGGACGATTTGGGATGGAGACAAGGAGAAATTTCTTCACCCAAAGAGTAATGAGTTGGTGGAATTCATTATCACAGGAAGTAGTTGATACCAAAACATTGAATATATTCAAGAGTTACTAGATATAGTACTTGGGGGCGCATGGGATCAAAGGTTATAGGGAGAATGCAGGATTAGGCTATTGAGTTAGATGATCAATAGCAGGCTTGAAGGGCTGAATGGTCTCCTCCTGCTCTTATCTTCAATGTTTCTATGTTACTAATGACCAAAGTGTTTCCTTTATCAAAGTTAATCTCTGCAAGAATTTTTAAATAGAATTTTATAGATTCCCCACAGTGTGTAAGCGGGCCACTTGACCCATCAATACAATCAATTGACCCTCCGAAGAGCTTCTCTCCCAGACCCACATCCCCCAAACCATCCATGTAATCCTGCATTTCCCATGGCTAACTGACTAGCCTGCACAACCCTGGACACAATGGCCAATTTAGCATGGCCAATCCACCAAACCTGCACACCTTTGGATTTTGGGAGGAAACTAGGACACCCTGAGGAAACCAATGCAGACACAGGGACAATGTGCAAACTTTGTTGGACCTGAAGATGGCAATGCAGGTCGATAGACTGGTCAAGAAGGCATAGGGCATGCTTTCATTCATCAGATGGGGTATTGAGTACAAGAGTTGGCAGGTCATGTTACGGTTGTTTGGACGTTGGTTTGACCACATTTAGAGTACTGCGTACAGTTCTGGTCGCCACATTACCAAAAGGACGTGGATGCTTTGGCGACAGTGTAGAGGAGGTTCACCAGGTTGTTGCCTGGTATGAAGGGCGCTAGCTATGAAGAGAGGTTGAGTAGATTTGGATTATTTACATTAGAAAGACGAAGGTTGAGGGGGGACCTGATTGAGGTCTACAAAATCATGAGAGGTATAGACAAGGTGGATAGCAAGAAGCTATTTCCCAAATTTGGGGACTCAATTATGAGGGGTCGCGATTTCAAGGTGAGAGGGTGTAAGTTTAAGGGAGATATGTATGGAAAGTTCTTCATGCAGAGGGTGATGGGTGCTTGGAAAGCACTGCCAATGGAGGTGGTAGAGATGGGCATGATAGTGTCATTTAAGATGAATCTATACAGATACATGAATGGGCAGGGAGCAGATGGATGCAGGTCCTTTTTAAATAGGTGAGAGGTTTAGATAGAGGTTCTGAATCGGCGCAGTCTTGGAGGGTTGAAGGGCCTGGTCCTGTGCTGTAATTTTCTTTGTTCTTGTCCTTTGTTGTTCCATACAAACAGTCGCCCAAGGCTGGAATCAAACTTAGTCCATGGCTCTATGAGGCAGCAATGCTGACCACAGAGCCACTATGTTGGCTCAATTTCTATATGTATTTTCCTTTCGAGTGTGAGTTTGTGCGTGCGTGCGTGAGTGAGTGAGTGAGTGTGTGAGTGTGTGTGTGTGTGTGTGTGTGTGTGTGTGTGTGTGTGTGTGTGCTTTCATAATTTAAGTTCTACAAATCAGAAACAGCTTTGCTGAATAAATAATTTTTACAGTAAGTTAATAATTTTGTTGTTTATTAAAGAAACCTGATTGATCGGTGTTTTTTTTATTCTGAAGCTAATATGAATAAAATATATTTCTGGCCATATTTAACACTTGAATAAATTAATTTTAATTTTAATTTTAAATTTATGTCACGACATGTGGAATGGTGGAATGAGACCAAGCCAGTGCATTCCTCAAACTCCGGTTGTAACAGATTCGAGAAAGGAAACTCATTTTCATCAACAAGTACATTTTTTTTCAGGAAAATAGAACTAAGAACATAGAACAGTACAGCACAGAACAGGCCCTTCAGCCTATGATATTGTGCCGACCATTGATCCTCATGTATGCACCCTCAAATTTCTGTGACCGTATGCATGTCCAGCAGTCTCTTAAATGACCTCAATGACCTTGCTTCCACAACTGCTGCTGGCAACGCATTCCATGCTCTCACAACTCTCTGTGTAAAGAACCCGCCTCTGACATCCCCTCTATACTTTCCTCCAACCAGCTTAAAACTATGACCCCTCATGTTAGCCTTTTCTGCCCTGGGAAATAGTCTCTGGCTATCAACTCTATCTATGCCTCTCATTATCTTGTATACCTCAATTAGGTCCCCTCTCCTCCTCCTTTTCTCCAATGAAAAGAGTCCGAGCTCAGTCAACCTCTCTTCAGAAGATAAGCCCTCCGGTCCAGGCAGCATCCTGGTAAACCTCCTCTGAACCCTCTCCAAAGCATCCACATCTTTCCTATAATAGGGCAACCAGAACTGGACACAGTATTCAAACTGCAGTCTAACCAAAGTTTTATAGAGCTGCAACAAGATCTCACGACTCTTAAACTCAATCCCCCTGTTAATGAAAGCCAAAACACCATATGCTTTCTTAACAACCCTGTCCACTTGGGTGGCCATTTTAAGGGATCTATGTATCTGCACACCAAGATCCCTCTGTTCCTCCACACTGCCAAGAATCCTATCCTTAATCCTGTACTCAGCTTTCAAATTCGACCTTCCAAAATGCATCACCTCGCATTTATCCAGGTTGAACTCCATCTGCTACCTCTCAGCCCATCTCTGCATCCTGTCAATGTTCCGCTGCAGCCTACAACAGCCCCCTATACTGTCAACGACGCCTCCAACCTTTGTGTCGTCTGCAAACTTGCTGACCCATCCTTCAATCCCCTCATCCAAGTCATTAATAAAAATCACAAACAGTAGAGGCCCAAGGACAGAGCCCTGTGGAACCCCACTCACCACTGACTTCCAGGCAGAATATTTTCCTTCTACTACCACTCGCTGTCTTCTGTTGGCCAGCCAATTCTGTACCCAGACAGCTATACTTCTGTGCATCTGCAGACTATGGAACTGTTATCAATTGTTTGAGATCATCACTGACTGCAATAGCTGGGAATTTCAATGTCTTTACAACAGCAAAATCCAGTCTGTTTACTGGCTGGGAAACTTGGAAAAAATGTAGATAAGTTGAAATTCAGCTACACACTAGTTAGAATATAACTGAATGTCAAAATAGGTTTTGAAGGAACGAATAGCCTAATCCTGTTCCTATGTTCATAATCAACTTGGGTGGCATCACCTCACATGTTATCAGCAGTCTCGCTTGCAGTGTGTGACATTTGCCAGGAATTCTGCTATTCAACTTTCATTGAAAGAATTCACATTCACAAGCTTTGCAGCTTTGGTAGAACCTCAAACGGTTGCCAAACCGACCCTGAGCTTAAAACTTTGCTTTGACAGGCAGATGTGTGTCCTATGGAGATGGATTCTAGTCAAACAGACTGGCGGAAACAGCCTCAAACAATATAAACCAGGATGCCAGTCTAGTTAGTTTCTCCTGGCAGCAGTCAAAATGCAGAGATCTGCAGCCAAGCCACTTGAGAGTCTGTACATCTGCAACATAGCTTTCCTGGTAGACCCTGACTCTTCTAATATCTGCTGAAGATTCCTTGCATTGCATGTTAATAAGAACAAAGGCATTGGTCAGATTGTGAATATTTGCATGGAATTAATATTCTTCAAGAGCTCTTCCCCACAGAAGAGATTGAAACATATTGATTTACATAACGCAGTTTCTTCAAAGTGCAGTTCATTCAAATCCTTGGCGAGTCTCTCAAGAATTCTGACTCTAGAAATTATGGTCATATGCTAAACAAATTTTACATGATAAATTGCTTTTCTTTATATTGATGGATGTAGAGAGAGTTGCTGACCCTTGAATATTAATGATCATCTTAAAAAATGACTTGAAAGTAATGTTGTGCCTTACACTCCATCACTAACACAACTTACACAGGCCATTTACATACATTTATCAAGAAAAAGCCAGTATCAATTAGATATGGACCATAACTGCCATTAACTCAAGTTGGTAAACAGGATGCTGATAATGAATAAAATATTTTGATTTATGATGCTGAGGACATAACTAGCAATATTAACAAATACTCTTTTAGGGGCTGGTGATGATAAAGATATTAAAAATATTTCAGAATTAAATATGCCAACTTACTGAATAAAATATAGTTCTCTTCACATAAAGGCCAAGATTGGACCATACATTATACATCTATCTTATCAAAGTTGCATTTTAATTTTACAGAATATATATATCACTCATGCAGCAATACTGATGTGAGATTCCAGTGAAGCCAGGACACAGTTCAACAATTCAAGTTAATGAGCTTTCAAAATTCAAGTTTTAACAGTGGCGAGCTTCTAATTGATCCAGTCAAGAGTGCAGGTGCAGTCAAGATGACTGAAAGCTTTGCAGGTTAAATAGTGTGGGGTTCTTGTGGTACAGTGGTAGTATTCCCTCTCAGGGCCAAGGAAGTCTGGTTTAAGTCCCAACTGTTCCAGAGGTATGTACAACATCTCTGAATAGGATAATTAGAAACTATCTAATCTCTTTCCCCAGGTGAAAACTCAAAGGAATTGTCTGTAACTGTAATGTCACTGCCTACTCAGTGTAAGTAAATCTGAGGATAAAGACAGTATCACATTAGATTCTATCATTTTCTCCATGAGCATTAGTACTACAAAAATAAGAAAAGTCTAGAATGAGTTAATTACAATAGTTACAGAGGATATTTTTAGTAGATGAATGAGAAGATGCCATCTAAGCTATGTGTGTTAGCTCTAGTGCAGTTGATTTCCTCTCCCTTCTGAGTTGTAAGGTATTGGGTTCAATTCCCAAAGCAGGATTTGAGTGCAAAATCAAGGTTGACATTCAGATTCTGTAATGTGGGAACATTATGGAGGCTTACTTTTGGATGAGATGCAAAATCATCCCATTTGCTTCTTAAGGTGGGTGTGAAAGATGTCATGAAACCTTGAAGAGTGAAGGGATGATATGCAATGGCCTACCCAATGTTTATCCCTAAACTGATGACTCAAAATAACAGATTATCTGGTCTTTTCATGGGAGATAGCTGAGCACAATTTATAAGCTACGTTTCTTACATTACAACACGGATTATATTTTAAAAATCACTTCATTAGTTGTAAAGTACTTTAAGAAGGTCATTGATCATGAAGGTGCTATATGAATGATCAGATTAAGCTGATGGTAGTTCTCGACGGTATTAAGTTAAATACAGGAAACGCCCAAAGAGATTGGGAGTTCAGGTGCACAGATTTTTAAATAGTCACAGAGAGGTGCATAAAATAATCAAGAAAGCTAATGGAATATTCACTTCTTTATTTAGAGGACAGAATACAAGGATGCAAAAGATATACTGCATTCGTACAAAATCCTCATTAGACCTCATTTGGAGTACTTTGAGCAGATCTGGGTATCACAATTTAAGATGGAGATATTGGACTTGGAGAGGATACAAGGTAGGGTTACAAGAATGATATTTAGACATCAGGCTACAGGTTATAAAAGAGATTATACAAATTAGGCCTGTTTTCTCTAGAATTTAGAAGATTACAGGAAAATATGATTGAAGTTTCAAAATATTAAAAGAAAAAGACAGGGTGAATCAACTATATCCACTTGGGCATTCTAGAGCTAGGCAGCATATTCTGACAATTGGGGTTAGGCCGTTCAGGAGTGATATTAGGACAGATTTGTACACACAGAGGGTGGTAGGTGTTTGGCACACTCTTCTACAAATGGTAGTGGATGCTGGATCAGCTGATAAATTTAAATCTGGGGTAGATAATGTATTGTTAAGTAGTCAAGAGATATGGGCCAAATGCAGGTATGTAGGAGGCTAATGGGAGGCAATGGTCTAATGGCCTGTGCATCTGAGTTTGCATCCTGCCACGGCAGGTGATGGAATTTGAATTAAAAATAATTTAAAGATCTGGAATTAAGAGTCTAATGATAAGGATTGTTGTGACAAAAAACCCATCTGGTTCACTATGTCCTTTAGTGAAGGAAACTGCTTTTCTTACCTGGTCTGTCCTACATGTGACTCCAGACCCACAGCAATGCAGCAGACTCTTAACAGTAAATGCTGGCCTAGACCATGACACCCTCATCCTGTGAATGATTTTAAAAAGTGCATGGAGTTAGGCAACAGAATAGTCATGATCTCACTGATCCCTTTGGGATTGTTCGAAGTAGACATGAATGTACATAAAAAGTGGAAAAGCACATTGGACCTGTAAAACTCATGAGAACTATCAAGGGAGTTGTAAAAGTCCAAAGGTATTTAAATCTCTGATCCAATAAATATGTGAAAAGCTGCTTGCAGTATTAGAACAAAAGAAACAGTATTTGCTATTTTATATTGTTGACATAAGTTTGTGTCATTAGAAAATTAATGTTGCATAACCAATTCCCCAACCTATTGTTATCACAGTTGTGTGCTTGTCAATTCAGTTTGATTCATAGCTCTAAGTGCTTGTAAAGTGTTTGAAGTGGTGCTAAGAGCACAAAAGTTTAACTTTAATAAGGGGTTAAAGCAAATTAAATATACTAAATGCCTTTTTTAATCAAAAAAAGTTGTATTTTTAAACAGTGAATTCATCATTTGACATCTAAAATTAAATTGTGTTTAATTCTAATGTGAGTCCCTCGGTTTGCAATTCATGGAGTCTGAGTTGGCACAGAGGATATAAGGATAAAGGCTGATGGATGGGAGGCAGTAATTGGTACTAGTTTGGAATAACGGCCAAAGTATCAGATTACAGGTGTGTAGAATTGCTAGGGTCATTGAGGCGTGGCATGGACAAGGCATGGGGGTGTCTGACGAGTGTGAAAAGTGTATTTTATTCACAAAGCACCAAGGCCACATTTCACACAGCCTGTAGACCCTGTGACAGCCCTCCTCTCAACAAGGGCAGTAGTTACACCTTCCATTTTTATCTGTCCCACACAGAAAGTAATCTAACATTACAGAACACTTTTACCCAAGTCAGGTTGGTGGAGCTGGAATTTGGCCTGACTCTGATCTTTATAGAATCCCCAAAGCATGTAAGTAGGCCTAACAGGTCCATACCAACCCACTGAAGAGCATCCCAAGCAGACCCATCTCCACACCTTATATTTCCCATGGCTGATGCACCTAATCTACACATTCCTGAACACGATGGGGAATTCAACACGACCAATCCACCTCACTTGGGTATCTTTGGAATTTAGGGGGAAACTAGCTGAAACCCACGCAGTCACGGGGAGAACATGCAAACTCCGCACTTGCAGTTGCCTGAATCGAACCCAGGTCCCTGGCGCTGTAAGGCAGCAGTGCTGACCACTGAGCCAACATGACCCAAAGCAAAACTTCACACCCTTGTTAAGTACAATTCCTCTGGTGTTTTCTCAGACCACTTAATGACCAGGCAAAGCAGAATACCTGAGACTCTGAAAGCAGCTCAGCCAGTGGATATTTCAGGTCTTTGCACAGTATAAGTTGGGTGTGAAGAATGTGAATGGAAATATGACAGAGAAGGAGAAAGCAACCTTATAACAGGGAGCCTTCCAAAAGCTAACATAAGAGGTATTCTTTCAAAAAGCATACCAAACATAAGAAATTCATGTAAAAAAATTATATAAATTCTAAACTTCAGCACAGTTAAATGAATATTTTATACAGAGATTCTTAATGTAATAGAGAACAAGGAACAGCTCATACAAAGGTGCAGTACCTTTTTCTTATAAAATAGCAACATAGAGGCTTGCATTGTAAGATAGATTTTACAGTAAATAATACTTTAACACTTTAAAAATGATGTCAGGAAGTTAATGATTCATCATAGAAAATGAGTTTTCAGTTGAGACAGAGAAATAACATATACAGGAAAATACAATTGTGTCCATTGATAGCACGTAAGACAGGTTGTCTTTTCTAAATTGTTTTCTGAATAAAATCTCTCCTAATGTGGCTACTGTAAAACTGCACTTTGGATTTCATCGCCACCTCGAACTGTGCCACTATAGTCACTCAATAAAGAAGCTGCTCTCGCCACTCACCAATCTCGATCGCTATTGAACATGATCCCACAAGTGTCAGAGGCTCTTTTCTCTCTGTCAGCAGGCTCTGAGGAAGCTGGATCAAGGATAAGGACTTTACACCTGCAAATAAAGGTTGACTTGGTGATGAGATACAGACCTCTGTGGAGTCATTTCACTTGCAATGACAGTGGGATTAATGAAGTTACTGTGCCAAAACACCTACTAACTAAAGCCCAATTGAACTTTATCATTGAAAAATGTGGCAAGTGGAGCACATGAGTTTCAGAGTATTCTGATGGAAATGGACACCCTCGCCATTGAGCTTGGGGGACACCACTTGAGTGAAGGCAATTGCAAAGACTCACTCAGGACATATCCTCAACAGAAGGATTCTAGGTCAACTAGGCCACAGCAAAACCCCAAAACAAACCCAAGCCTCACCAAATGATTAACATTTTCTCCAGGATCCAGGCCAATCAAGCCATGATAGTTGTAGGCAGTATGCTGACTCCAGATGACAAAAAAAGTCCCACTGGACCTAAAGTGAGTAAGAAAACTCATTTGCCAGTATCCAGGAGAGTTCACACCCTGGAAAGCCCACTTATATCTGGTTTGGAACAGTTAAATTGTTTAACCACATCTAAATCAGAACCAAACAAAATAAATATTTTGTCAAATGGGCACCCTGTTCTATTGGCGTTTGACAGCAGTGTAGCTGTTTCAGTGATTGCAGAAGTAGTCTTAAACAAAGTTTGCCCTGGACTGCAACCATTACTTTTATGCAAGACCTTGGCTAGGCTGAGAACCTGTACTGCAGAGCCTTCACAGATTAAGGATACATCATTGTCTTTGGCCTCGAATGAGAAGCGGCTGGTTCAATTACCGCAGATTGCAGTAAAAGGCTCAGGCCCAAGCTTGATGGGGTGACATTGGTTGAGAAAGATTCACTTTTTGATTAGAAAAAGGCCGCCTGAGTGAACTCCTACTTAAATACCCAGAAGTTTTTCAGGAAGGCTTAGGGACTATCAAAGGAGACAAGGCTACCTACCATGTTGACTAGGAAGCAATTCCATGATTCTGCAAGGCCTGCCCAGTGCCCTTGCATTATGGGTAAAAGTAGAGGCAGAAATCAGAAGGCTGGAAAGTGAAGGAATCATCAAACCAGTTCAGCTTGTGGTATGGGCAGCACCAGTCATACCGATTGTGAAGCCCAGTGGGTTGATTCGCCTTTATAGGGATGTTAAACCAAACAATAAGCCACTTTTCACAACTGGATAAATACCTAATCTCTCACATAGAGGATTTATACTAAAGTGGCAGACAGACTGTCTTTCACAAAGTTGGACATGAGCCATGTATACTTGCAATTGTGGTCAGATGAGGATTCCCAGAACAATGCTACAAATAATACCCATGCAGGTTTGTGCCAATATATAAGACTGCCATTTGACGTATCATCAGCCTGTGCCATTTTCAGTGGACAAAGAAGAACATTTCATCTGATCTACTCCAGGTTGCCATTTATCCAGATGACATGTTAATAACAGGGAAGACCAATAATGCAAACTTAAAGAACCTGGACATAGTCCTTACACATTTTTCTCAGGCATACATATGCCTTGGACAGGAAAAATGTGTGTTCCAGGCATTCCAAGTGACCTACTTGGGCTTCAGAGTAAACAAGACCAGTTTACACCCATTGGAAGATAAAGGGAGCATGATCAAAGGTGCCTTGGCTCCCACATCAGTACCAGAGCTTAGCTCTTTCCTTGGGCTGGTGATCTATAACAGAAAGTTCAAACATAACCCGGTATCCATCCTGACTCCTTTGTGTCAACTCTTAAAAAAGGGTCAGCCTTGGAAATGGCCGTGTAGCCAATACATAGCCTTCAGGGAAGTGAAGAAACAGCTATCATCCTCTAAAGTGTTGGCACATTATAATGCTAAGAGATCTGGTATTGACATGTGAGGGTCCCCTAATGACACTGGAGTAGTATTAGCTCATAGGTAGCCAAATGAAGAGGAATGCCCAATAGCATATGCATTCAGGAATTTGGCTAAAAATGCCCAGATATAGAAGGAAAGTTGGTCCTCAGAGTTAGAGTCTGGACGTTCCAGCTTCATGGATGTAAACTTGCTAGGTCTACCAAAGGAGGACAAGGCGGTGCCGCCCATAGCTTCAGGCCGAATTTAGCAGTGGGCTTTAATACTAAGTGTGTATAATTGCAAGTTGGAACACCGTCAGGATGGTCAAGTAACAATTGCGGAAGCATTGAGCTGCCTCCTGCTGGCAGATACGCAATCAGCAGTGCCATCACTGGAAGAGTTCATGAGGAATTTAAATTTTTTGGACACACTTCCAGTACCAGTGACAATATCAGACTTTGGACACAGAAATATCTGGGCCTGTCAAAACTGAAACAGTTTTGAAAACTGAAAAAATGCAGGAGCAACACATGCCCTGCTCCTCAACAGCCTTTCTGGCTGTTTCAGAACCCGTGAGTTCTCCTTGCCCATCAAGCGTTGAAGATACCTTGTAATCAGAGATTTTGCAGTCTTTATTCCAAGATGCTCCTGGCCCAAGTGGCCAGCTGGCGTGTATTACATATCAGAAGCAGATTCGGAGGTACCCGACCCAGTGCTAAAATGTGCCAAGTGGAGCTACAATAGAGAGAGGCAACTTAGGTCCTGAGGCTCTGAGGGGGAGGGATGCAGAGACAGTAAAGAGGTCAGGCAAGTAGACACCAGATAATATGAGTTCTATGATTTGGGGCTGTTAAACAACATGGAAACAGGTCCTTCAGTCCAACCAGCCCATGCCAAACATAATCCCAAACTAAATTATCCCCATCTGCCTGTTCCTGGCCCCTATCGCTCCAATTCATGCACTTATACAAATGTCTTTTCAATGTTGTAATTGTGCCCACATCCACCAGTTCCTCAGGAAGTTCATTCTACATGCGAACCACCCTCTGTGTAAAAGAATTGCCTCTCCTGTCTTATTTAAACCTTTCTCCACTCACCTTAAAAATATAAACTCTTGTCTTGAATTCCCCCATCCTGGTGAAAAGATACCTGTCATTAACCCTATCTATAACCTTTATGATTTTATAAACCTCTATAAGATTATCGTTCAAATTCCTACACTCCATTGAAAAAGTCCCAGCCTATCCAGCTTTTCTATATAACTCAAACCTTCCATACCCAGAAACATTCCAGTAAATCTCTTCTGAACCCTGTCCAGAACTTCAAAGAATTATGTAACGGAGCCTCTATGTCCTTCTGTTCTACAAAACTATGCAAGGCCCTACCATTAATTGTATAAGTCCTACTCCTGTTTGTTAAACCAAAATGCAATACCTCATAGTTATCCAGATTGAACTCCATCTGCCATTTCTAAGCCCATTGGCCCATTGGATCCGAAGGGAGTCTTGGCTAACAGGAATTCAGAGGCTGTGTTCACTCTGAGAGCTAGCTCTGAGGCAACTGGATCATTTTGAAGGACCATCCCCATATAAGTAAAAAATGATTTGGTGAAGGCATACCGGCCTTTCTTGAGTTAATTCATGGACAAGTGACAGTTCTTCCAAGAGTATGCCCAGACCATTTTCTCTTTAAAGGTCAGCTTTCTAAAAATTCATAAATATCAAGTCCAAATTTAACTTTTTCAAAACATTTTCTTTCATGATGGTGTAGGCACAGCCACAATGTTGTTGCAAAGGAGGTTCCAGGATTTTGACCCAGCAACAGTGAAGGAACAGCGGCATAATACTAAATCAGGATGTTTGCAGCTTGAAAGGGAATTTGCAGATGGCAGTGTTTCCATGTATCATTTGCCTTTGCCCTCCTTTGTGGAAAGACATTAGAATAAATCCTGCAATGTGTGAAGATTATGGGGTCTATCTTGCAACATGATGAAAATACAACACCAGCTAAGCAGTTCCCTTGAGCCTGCTGCACAGTTAGTTGATGCCTCATTAGCAACAATAACAAATTGGTCATTTCAAAGTCCAGGTTTAACAAAAACAAGCAAGGGAACAATGAGTGAAAAATGTTTCACTGCCTTTTGATCAGTGTTGTAATTAGTTCTTAGTGTAGCTTTTGCTCAAATGTGACATAACGAATGGAGTCTTGAGAATATAGACCTTCGCAATGTAACATGCTACAGATCGTCATGCTCAAAGCTCTGGAGGGAGTACTGCTTTCCCCTAAAAATCTGACCTTTTGCCAATAATCCAGACTGACATTTCACTGCAACAAAAACTGCTTAACCTGACAGCTTTTCCACAAACTAGCACGAGTGCAACTGGTGCAAGATTACATTGTTTCAGCAATCAACCTAGAGTTCATGAAATAAAGTGAAATAACTGTTCATATAATCAGTTCCCACTTTGGAAACATACTTGTATTTTGGTGCAGCAGATGTTTCATCATTTCAACATCACAGTGAGGTTTTTTTTAATGGGAAGTGGGTGTCACTGACTGGGCCAGCATTTATGGCCATTCCCAACTGTCCTTTGAAAAGTACATGGATGATCATTTAAAGTGTCATACCATTCAAAGTTGAAATATGGGATTACTGTTGATGGATTGACACAGAGTCAATGGAACAGAGGGCCTCTCCTGTGCAATATGCCTCTAAGCTGGTGTTGAGCTGCCTTCTTGAACCACTGCTGCTCTTGAGGGATACTCTCTATACAGTTAGAGAGAGAATTTCAAGATTTTGATTCAGATGTACTGTTGGGACATCGGAACTAAAGGAAATAGGAGCACTGTATCCCACTTGACATGTTGAGTCCATTTCATCGTTTGTCTAGATCATGCTGATCATCAACTTTAATACCATTATCCTGCTGTACCCCTATGTCCCTTGATATCTTGAGTATGTAAAAATCGATTAACCTCTGTCTTGAATCTATTCAATAACTGAGCCTCCAGTGCCCTTTGTGCTGGAGAATACCATTTATTCACACACTCTGACTGAACAAATCTTACATCATCCACCTTTTATTCCGAGAGTGTGTGTCCTAGTTCGAGGCCACCCACAATCAGCCAGGAGACACATTTTTTCCTGCATCTACCCAGTCAGGCCCTGCAAGCATTTTGCATGCTTCAAACAGGTACCCTTTCATTCTTGGAAACTCTAGTGAATAGGCCAGACATCTCAATCTCTCTTCGTAGGAGAATCACTGTACCCCACGTTCCTCGGAATCAGTCGAATGAACATTTGTTGAATTCCCTCTACAGAAAGTATACCCTACTTTTGATAAAGACATCAACATTGTGCACATTATTCGAAGCTCAGTGTCATAGATTCATATCTTAGAACCCCTACAGTGTAGAAACAGGCCCTCGGCCCTACAAGTCCACACCGACCCTCAGACATCCCACTCAGACCCATCCCCTATAACCCACCTAATCTACACATCCCTGAACACTGTGGGCTGTTTAGCATGACCAACCTACCTAGCCTGGACATCTTTGGACTGAGGGAGGTAGTTGGAGCACCCAGAGGAAACCCACGCAGACACAGAGAGGATGTGCAAGCTCCACATAGACAGTCGTCTGAGGGTGGAATTGAACCCGGGTCCCTGGCGCTGTGAGGCAGCAGTGCTAACCACTGAGTCACCGTCATAAAGACTCTAACTTATCTCTTTCCTTTATATACATGATATGCCCACTTTTCAGATCCAGGCCATTATTACTCATTCATTATTTTGAAAATATATGAAAAGAACTGCCAAACTGAGAATAAATCTTACTAGAACAGTGTTATTAGAAAATTGTTTTTCTACAACATACGTCATATCCTTAAGGGGCAGAATCTTCCAAGTTTGGAAGAAATTCTTACTCAGTACCTTTAAAAGGGCCGAGACTCTCTTACTCATTCTGCAGAGGAAGGTCGGCTGGATTTTCTGCCCATCACTGGAAAGGCAGAGGCAGACGTTCCTCTAGGCTGAGGCCCCTGAGATACGACCACATACTGGATGGAGGTGCTGGCCAGTCAGAAACTCTCGCATTAGGCAGCACATCAAAGGAAGCCACTGTTGTCAATACAGCACCCCTCACCCCTTCCTGGACCCAGAGTTCCACGATCGAGGAGTGACCCAGAGAAAAGGTAAGAGCTGTTTTGTGCATGTATAATATGTGTGTGTGTGTGTGTGTGCGTGCGTACGTGTCCATTCGTGAGTGCATGTCTCTCAGGAGTATGGTTTCTATCCCATCTCCAGGCCCTTATACAAATTAGGAACCACTCAGAGACCGCAGCCATCAACAATAGATACATTAATATATATATAGATTAACAAGTGGAGCCACTAGGGGAAGGCATATTTGTCGAACTTTGCAGTGTACACGGGCAGCCTTCACCCCAAACTCCCTGTCCCATTGTTTGCTCTAACACCAGGCTGGATCGGCTGGAGTATATTTAACTTCAGTGTAGGACGTTGAGGGGTTTAGAAGTTTAAGGAGCATGGAAAAGGTGAGTAGCAAGTGTCTTTTTTCGAGAGCGGAAGAGTTCAAATTTAGGGAACATTTTTAAAATGAGAAGAGAAAGATTTAAACAGGACACGAGGGGATCTTTTTTGCATAGAGAGTGGTTACTGTGTAGAATGAACTGCCAGAGGAAGTAGTGAATGCAGTTACAGTTATAATATTTAAAATACATTGGATAAGTACTTGAATAGGAAAGGTTTGGAGGATATGGGTAAATGCAGCTGGGTGGGACTAGTTAGGAACATGGTTGGCATGACTAGTTAGTTCGAAGGGTCTGTTTCCATGCGTAAGACTCTATGGCTTTATGATCTGCCTAGAATTAATTTCTAAGCAACTGGCAGGTAGAAAATAATATTGTGTGCTTTTCAAATGCACAAGCTATCTGCAACAGCACCACCTTCGTCAGCAGCTTGCACATTGAATATTAATCAAATCTGTGACCAGTTTTGAGACTGACCTTTGGCATCTCAATTGAGGTGTCCATGAATCAAGATAAATTTCTAGCCTGAAGATCCAGAATACCTTTGTCAGAGCTTATCTTTTAATAGGAAGGATGTGAAATGAAAGGAAATTTTCTGCTGCAAATCATTTTGCTTACTTATCCAACATTTACTTTTATGTTCAGATATTCAGCATCCATAATATTTCCTTCCAGATATTTTCTTTGAACTGCTATCTTCAAACTACCACCTATTCTCAGATATTTCACAGTTTCCTGCAAAAAAAGAGAACATAATAAGTTCTCAGCTGTCTTTGGCATCACATTTGGTGCTATTTGTGGTGATGAAGGCTAAAAGTTGGGCTTTACCTCCAACAGAGGTTGAGACTAATTTCTATCAACAGAAATGATCCTCATTATGACTCAAAAGTATTATAGATAGTGATAAGATTAAAGGAAATAACTACAGCAGTAGGCCATCTGGCCACTTGAGCCTCCTCTATCATTCAATTGATATTGGAGCAGATCTAACAAGATATAGGAGCTGAATTCAAGTCGGCAGCGAGACAGCAGGTCTGGGTGTAGGCTCTTGGCTGGGTTTTGTTGACTCCCATCTGTTGCCTTTATTTCTTTCTCTTTTACTTCTGCTGTTTCTCTTTCATTTCTATTTTCGTTGGCAGGTAGGTCAGCAGCATTGATGCAGCAGCGAAAGTGGGCTGTGCGCAGAGTGGTAGCAGCCTTCTAGCAGCCAAGCGCCATGGCAGTGGAAGCGGTATCTCCTGGAAATTAGAGGCATTGGTGGCGCCAGCAAAGATATCTTCCTGGTGTTCAGTTCCAGCAGCGGCAGCAAGGAAGGCAAAGCTCCTCCAGCGACTGGAAGCAGCGAGATGGTAGTGACATCTTGGAGGAGGGTGGCAAGAACGTGACTCTTGGTTACGATGGCTGCCTGGGCTGGCAGTGGACCCACCGACTTCTGCTTGTAGTAGGCCCAGAGCGAGGACTCCTGGTGTTGGCGAGATGGCAGCTGCAGTGGCGGCAGCATGTTATGATCAGAGCGGGAGGTCCTGGCATCATCGAGATGGTGATGGAGCCAGGTACTCCTGGTTGTTGTTGCTGTAGGCCCAGACCAGGCACTGCTGGTATCTGAAAGGTGGTAGCGGAGCTGGACACTTCTGGTTGCAGGCAAGTGTAGTTTCAGCTTGATGCCCGACAATGGTGTCAGCGAGGTGAGCCAAGCGGTGAAGAGATAGCTTCTAAAGAATGGCAACTGCTACAATAGTGACTCTGGCACAGATGGTGGCGAGGCTGTGAAGGAATGTTGGCTGCACAGATGTTGTGCTGCTGGTGAGCCAACTCAGGGCTTATGGCAGAAGGCGGCAGAATAAAGATAGATTCTTTCAGTGATATTGTTTTACTCTTTCTATTCTTAAATTATTCAAAATGGCACTGGATTGTGGTGGCAGTTGAAGCTTTTCATTGTACTTTGTTATAGTACACGCTGTAAAACACAAGTGACATGGCTAATCCAATATTTCTCATATTCACTTTCCTGCATTTTCCACAGAAGCCTCAATTCCCCTGCTCATCAAGAACTGATCTATCTCATGCTTTAAAAAATCACGAGGATGTTGCATACCCAGATCTCTGTGTCAAGGAGTTCCAACTCTCGAGAGAATAAATTCCTCCTCATCTCACTGTTAAATTGGTGCCCCTTAATTCTGAGGTTATACTTTCCTATGAGGGGAAACAATGTCTCAACATTTATCTTGTCAAACCCCTTAAGCATCCCATATGTTTCGATATGATCTCCTCTCTTTCTTCTAAACTCCAATGAATAGAGACAGAACCTGTTTAGCCTTTGCTTATAAGACAATCCCAACATACCAGGTTTCATCCTCATGATCCATCTCCAAAGTTCCTCCAACAATAAGATATCTTTCCTGAAATAAAGGGACCTAAATTGCTCAAAGTACTCCAGAGATGGTCCAGCCAGTATCTTAAACAGTTACAATAAGTCTTCCCTACTCTTATACCCTTCAAATAAGGGCAAACGCTCCATTAGCCTTCCTGATTATCCGTTGCCTCTGTAAGCTCGCTTTCTGTGTTCCATGCAGAAGTGCCCCAAGTCCCTTTGTCCTGCAGCTTCTTGCAGTTTTTTTACTCCATTTAAATAATACTGTTCTTTTGTTCTCTCTTCCAAAATGAACCATTGCACACATTCCTACATTATACTCTGTTTTCTTACTTTTTGTTCACTTACTTAACCTCTTAATATCTCTCTGTAAGCTATTTGTATCCCTTTCACAACTTGTCTTTCCAGATGTTTTGGTGTCATCTGAAAATTTAGCGACATTACATTTGCTTCCTGCCTCCAGTCGCAGCCCCAGCGCTGATCCCTGTGGAACCCCATTGGTTGCAGATTACCAACCTGAAAACCCCTCATCCCTGCATGCTGCTTTCTTTCCATGAGCCAATTCTTTATCCAAGCCAACGTACTACCTCCAACTCAATGTGCTCTTATCTTATGACTTACCCTTTTGTGAGTTATCTTGTTGAATGCCTTTCGGAAGTCCAAATATAATACATTTACTAGTTCCCCTCTTCCCACTCTGGTTGAAATTTCTTCAAAAACTTCTAATAAGTTAGTCAGACATGATTTCCCTTTCATGAAACCACACTAAGTCTGCTTGATTAGATTATGATTTTCCAAATGTTGCGCTGTTACTTCCTTAATAATGAATTCCAATACTTTTCCAATTGATGTTAGTAATGGACATCTACCTATTTGCTTTTTGCCTCTTTCCTTTATTGAATATGCGTGTTATATCAGCAGATTTCTAATTTTAGAATTCCTACAGCGCAGGAAGAGGCTATTTGGCCCATCGAGTCTGCTTTAAACGTCTGAAGAACATCCCACTCAGACCCATAGC
This sequence comes from Stegostoma tigrinum, assembly GCF_030684315.1. Taxonomy (NCBI): domain Eukaryota; kingdom Metazoa; phylum Chordata; class Chondrichthyes; order Orectolobiformes; family Stegostomatidae; genus Stegostoma; species Stegostoma tigrinum. The sequence goes on from NC_081385.1 coordinate 17,585,672, forward strand.
CCAGCATATACCCTGGCTAATCTGCCTAGCCTGTGCATCCCTCCAAACTTTGGGACACTTTAGCCTGGCCAAACCACCTAACGAATGTATCTTTACACTGTGGGAAGGAAACCTGAGCACCCAACAGAAGCCCATGCAGACACAGGAGAATGTGCAAACTCCACACAGACAGATGCCCGAGGCAAGAATCAAACCGGGTTCCTGGCACTGTGAGGTAGCAGTGCTAATCACCGTGACACCATAACACCCCTCTGGAATTCTTCCGAATCCAAGAATTTTTGGAAAGTTACAACCAATTAATCCACTATCTCTGCAGTTAGTTCTTTTAAGAACTAGGATGTCAGCCAGTAGGGCCAGGGAACTTATTTGCTTCTAGCCCCATTAATTTGTCCAATGTTACTTCCCTCGTGTTACAGACAGTATTTAATTCCTCCCCTGTATTCTGTAGTATTAATGGGATGTTTGAAGTAACTTCTACCATAAAGACTGATGCAAGACATCTGTTTAACTCCTCTGACATTTCCTTGTTTCCCATAACCATCTCCTCAGATTCATTTTCTAAGGGGTGCATGTTTACTATGCCTGCTGTCTTCATTTTTATATATTTAAAGAAGCTCTTAATATCTGTTTTATACTCCTCACTCATTTGTCATGTCGTTTATTTACTCTGTCTTTACTATCTTTTTAGTCCTCTTTTACTGGGTTCTCAATTTATCCCAGTCTTCAGGGCTATGATTGAAGTATCTTGTGTGAAGTTCAAAAATGCAATCGTGAAACATTTCACAAACTTGCTGAGACTGAGAGTTGTGATTTTGTGTATGCACACAAAGATCAAACATTGTGACTGTAACCTACAGTGGAGCAATATTCATTAATTATTCTCATTACACCATGAACATTCTCTACTGATAATTTTTTTGTCATAGTCTGCATGTTAAATTGGGACTTCTCGGAACATCAGGAGGATTTGCCCTAAATGAATGGATATTTGCTCTGGGAGTGGGTGGCTGTGGGATGAAGTCAGGCCCACTGTCCCAGGATGCCACACTGCCATGGGACCACCAAAATGCAATGGCAGGCTTTCTAAAGTCCCATCTCATGTCTCTTCATCCCAGATGCTTTTAAGCATTAACCTCTTTAATTCTCAGACCTACTCCATCCCAGCCAATCCCGAAGTCAACTCAAGATGCCTATCCGCCCAAAGACATAGTTTTTTTCTAGCCCCTATGCCAACTGAATGTCAAGCCTTGCCCACCCATCTATCAGTTTTCCATTACACATCCATACCAACTTGTCCCGTCATACCCTTGTCTTGTGCCTTGTATATGCTGGACGACTATGGGGAATCAGGAGGTGAATTACTCATCAAGAATTGCCTATCTTCTGACCTGGTCTTGTCCAATCCAATAGCTGGTCAACTGTAATCTCCAGAATGGTGACTGTAGGGGATTTAGCAATGGCAATGTCATCAAACGCGAAGCAGAGGTGATTAGATACTCTTTTGTGGGAATTGGTCATTGCCTGGTACTTGTGTGATATAAATGTAACTTAAGTTAAAAGCATCTAACAATAAAATGAAATGACATTTTGCAGCTCGGAGGCTGCCTTCAGGTAAAGTAATAAGCTCCTGTCACTTCTGGGAAATTTCCATTAAATCCTATTCCTAGGTCTTAACAGACATTGGATCACTTTACTCAGTCATCTGCTACGTGTGTGCAAATGACCCTTACGCTGCTCCATTTATCTTCGGCAAGATACAGCTTCAGTGCAGAATGCATCCTGGTGTTGCCAAAAATAGCACCTCTCCACCTCAGGACCTTTGTGCAAAAAAAGGACACAGTGGAAAATCAAAAGTGATATTTATTTCCCATTCCTATGAAAATAGTTAACTAGATTTTTGAAACATCTGCCACACAGAACTCATCTGAATTTGCAGCACAGAAACAGACTATTTCACCCAAGTGGTCCATGGTCATAATTATACTCTAGATGGTTTTCTTCCTATCCAGTCCCATTGATTCACTCTTCTGGTCCCTTCCTTCACCTATTGTTGTGTAGTTTCCCTTAAATTCAATTGTTTACTCACCTTGACTACCGCATACAGAATAAGTTCCATATTTTCACTATTTTGTCCCAGAGTGAAAAGGAATGGGCAAACAGGGTGGACGTTATCATCTAACATTCCTGACACAGAGCTTCACGTGGCAGGAGTACAAACAGGGAATATCTGTGAAGAGACAAAAACAGCAATTGCTGGAAAAGCTCAGCAGGTCTGGCAGCATCAGTGAAGAAAAATCAGAGTTAATGTTTTGGGTCTGGTGACCCTTAGTTTCTATATCTATGACGAGTTTGATTAATGTCTCATGTGACCTTCTTTCCAGTATTGAGGGAAATATCAGTGTCTGAACACCTGATATTTAATCACATGTAATACTGTCTTAGAAGGGTGAATTTTCATGTATTTTGCCATTTCTCACTTTAACACAATCTTAGGATCACAGTGGTATGATCCAAAAAGAAACTATTGGGCATATCATGTCTGTATCCGGTTCTTCAAACAAGTATTATTATGTATTTCTAAACACCTGCTATATTCCCCCATCTTCAAGCACATTCTTTTTATCCAAATAATCATCCAATATCCTCTTGAATGTTCTAATTGAACCTAGGGTTACAGGGTCTAATTCTACACATGACTGGGACCGATATTTTAACAAAATGGTTTCCTCCCACAGTCCAAAGATGTGCAGGTCAGGTAGATTGGCCGCAGGTAGTGCAGGGTTACAGGGATGGGTTATGTTTGGGTGGGATGCTCTTTGGAGGATTAGTGTGTGCCAATGGGCTGAATGGCCTGCTTTCATAGTATAAGGATTCCATGATTACTCCATATTCCAGCTTCTACGATTACTCAAGTCACTTTGCCATTGATTTTTGGAAAAGAACTTCGTAGATGAAGGATACTTATAGAATAATCCATGTCAAGAGACGAAACCAAAACATAAATCTGCACGGAAGAAAACACAGAACACTTCAAAACAATGACAATTCCAGAACAAGAAGCATTCTGTACAAAGCAAACAGAATTTGGCTTTTGCCCTATCAAAGTAATAAAAGACTATACTGAGTGTACAGACAGCAAGGGAAGAATCTGGTGCCAGTGATAGGAATCTCAGCTATGGTGTGAAGAATCAGTGATACTGCTGATATTACCACTATCTGCAATGGCCTGTGTCAATCAGTTAGCTCATAGCCCAGTTGTGAACATTTTGCCAGGATCCACGGAAGTCTACCTACCAAGAGTTGATGGTCAGAAAAGATAGGGGGAGGAGGAGGGTAACATTTGTAGTAGTTGCTGCAGAACTGACACCTGCCCAAGGCCAATGTTTGTGTGTCTTGCTGACACACACAGACACAGACACACACACACACACACACACACACACACACACACACACACACACACACACACACACACACACACACACACATTCTGATCACGCAAATGAAGTATGGTACAACACAACCAGAGAAATACCATTACCTTGTGTCACCCCGAAAATTGTCAGGAAACGTGTTCATGTTATCCAGTTTGTGATGCTATCCATTGAAGCAAAATATATCACTATTTGGGAGAAATACTGTCACACTGTTCAGTATTCTGCAGGGGATGAAAGCTGATATAAAATTTAAATCAAAACCATCAGAGAGCCAGAAAGGATAGATACCTCTCTTCCATAATACCTACCATTTGGTCAGAATAATCAATTGCACGATGGATGCTACCTACAATCAACCATGTATCTTTCTATAGAGACATAAATTACCATCGATAGTGATTTTCTTTGAATAAGACAGACATGGGAAGATATTCTTCAAGTAGTTGTGTGACACTTTATGTAATCCCCTACATCAAACGCGTCAAAAAATTGGGACAAAGTTTAACTCCAAGCATTGTGTACATTCTTAGGTTGAATCGAGTCTAGCCATGTTCAATTAACATGCGGTTAAAATACTTGATGATACAGTCCTTTCTGGAGGGAAACAGCAAACATCATTCCTTTCATGTTTATACAGCTCACCTCGGGCTGCCCAGCTCCCGATCTCACTTCAGCCTTGATCTAAATATGCACAAAAGAGGGGTACTCTGGAGAAAGGGTGACACCAAGGCAGCATTTGATTAAGCATGGCATCAAGGAGACCAAGCAAAACTGCAGTCAATGGGAATTTGGGAGAGGACACTCCACTGGCTATAATCATTCCTAACAAAAAGAAAGATAATTGTGGTTGTTGGAGGTTATTCCCCTCAGTCCCAGAATATCACTGCAGGAGGTGCTAAGGATACTAGAATATTCTTTCAGCTAGCCAACAGTCCAATGTGCCTCTCAAATAACAGGTGGCTTGGCCTCTTTGTGGAAGCAAAGGGAAATTTCAAAAGTTGCCAAAACTATCATTTGATGCTTTCTCAAACATGCTTCCTTCACTGATACATACAAATAGCTTCACATGATGCAGGTGATTTAGGATGATACAAAATCAGCACTGCAAATCAAGAAGTATTCAGACACCTCTTAAGACTGACCATAACAGACAATGAAGTCAAGAAGAAAAGTTCATCCCAAGATGGAAAGCAACAATCCCAACTCATCTAACAACCCATCATATAAATACTGGTCCATTTTCAGTCTCTTTTGCTGCTGTTTGTCATTCTGTGTGTTAGCAATAATTTACTCACCTCAGGTTGGTGTTTTGCTCCTTTAGTTGTTATATAAGTTTGGGGTGGCATGGTGGCTCAGCGGTTAGTGCTGCAGCCTCACAGCGCCAGGGACCCAGGTTCAATTCCAGCCTCAAGTGACTGTCTGTGTGGAGTTTGCACATTCTCCCCATGTCTACGTGGTTTCCTCCGGGTGCTCTGGTTTCCTCCCACAGTCCAAAGATGTGCAGGCTAGGTGGATCGGCCATGCTAAATTGCTCGTAGTGTTCAGGGGTGTGTGGGTTATAGGGGGATGGGTCTGGGTGGGATGCTTCAAGGGGCAGTGTGGACTTGTTGGGCCAAACAGCCTGTTTCCATACTGTAGGGAATCTAATCTAAAATGATTTGTTTTTATCATCCCTCTCATGGAAATGCTAGTTGCAATTTCAGCTCTCACTCTGCCTTAATCAGAAACTCGTTTAGTAAACAATTCATGATAAAGTGACGACACGAAGCAGTTTACATTCTACATACTTGAAGATTTATGTTAAACATTTTGAAGCAATGTCATCTTACACTTCACTTAATCAAATTGTTTTCCTTTAATCTGCAATTCAGTTGTAGAAATTATGATACATGTCACTGTCAGAATGACAGAAGCAGCAGTAAAAGTTTTACTTCCTTAAAGCAAATTTCTACTTTGACAAAGTGCTAGTTTTGAATAGGTTCCCCATGGCAGGCTGACAGAGAAAGTGAAGTCGCATGGGGTCCAGGGTGTGCTAGCTAGATGGATAAAAAACTGGCCAGGCAACAGGAAACAGAGAGTACTAGCAGAAGGGAGTTTCTCAAATTGGAGACCTGTGACCAGTGGTGTTCCACAGGGTTATGTGCTGGGACCACTGTTGTTTGTGATATATGTAAATGATTTGGAGGAAGGTGTAGGTGGTCTGATCAGCAAGTTTGCAGATGACACTAAGATTGGTGGAATAGCAGATAGTGAAGGGGACTGTCAGAGATTACAGCAGAATATAGATAGACTGGAGAGTTGGGCAGATAAATGGCAGATGGAGTTCAATCCGGGCAAATGTGAGGTGATGCATTTTGGACGATCAAATTCAAGGGCGAACTATACAGTAAATGGAAAAGTCCTAGGGAAAATTGGTGAACAGAGAGATCTGGGTGTTCAGGTCCATTATTCCCTGAAGGTGGCAACGCAGGTCAATAGGGTGGTCAAGAAGGCATATGGCATGCTTTCCTTCATTGGACAGGGTATTGAGTACAAGAGTTGGCAGGTCATGTTGCAGTTGTATAGGACTTTGGTTTGGCCACATTTGGAGTACTGTGTACAGTTCTGGTTGCCACATTACAAAAAGGATGTGGATGCTTTGGAGAGGGTGCAGGGGAGGTTCACCAGGATGATGCCTGGTATGGAGGGTGCTAGCTATGAAGAAAGGTTGAGTAGATTAGGATTATTTTCGTTAGAAAGACGGAGATTGAGGGGGGACCTAATTGAGGGCTACAAAATCATGAGGGGTATAGACAGGCTGAATAGCAAGAAGCTTTTTCCCAGAGTGGGGGGACTCAATTATTAGGGGTCATGAGTTCAAAGTGAGAGGAGGAAAGTTTAAGGGAGATATGCGTGGAAAGCTCTTTACACAGAGGGTGGTGGGTACCTGGAACACGTTGCCAGCGGAGGTGGTAGACGTAGACACATTAGCGTCTTTTAAGATATATTTGGACAGATACATGGATGGGCAGGGAGCAAATGGACACAGGCCATTAGAAAATAGCTGACAGGTTAGAGGATCTTGATTGGCACAGGCTTGGACGGCCGATGGGCCTGTTCCTGTGCTGTAATTTTCTTTGATCTTTGTTCTTTGTTCTTTTCAAGAAGAACTGAAGTGTAGCGAAATATAAGTGGAGAATGTTGCTATTAGGCTGTGCCTATCTGAAGGACACGTACCAATATCAACATATATTTAAATTTTAATGCCAAACTAAAGTATCTCTGATTTTTGTAATTGCAACAAACCCTGGAATTCTCCATGTGTTTCTTTCACAGGTGCTCCTGGGACTTCAGGCAAAGATTAGCAATTAAAGTGGGACTAAAGTTCTGAATGAAATGTCAAACAGGTCCTGGAAGAGATTGCAGTGAAAATGGCCTGAAACGTTTGATCTCCATAAGACAGTTAAATTAGTGTTTTCTCAAATGTGTCATTTTACTCATCCCTTTAACAACGAGGACTTCCTCTGGATTTTTATCACTCATACATATCATTGACTGTATTTGGGCTGATCTAGAATTATAATCAATACCCAAATTGTATCTAAATTTATTGTGAATTACATTTGTTGAATCCTGTCTGATTCTGATTAGTGCAATAGATTGTAGTTGTCAGTTAAATGGCACAATATATCTAATCAAAGTGCAATTTGTTTTTCAGTCTGAAAATGCAGCCAATGCTGGAAATTTTACTGAAGCACAGAAATCATCTAACGTCGCTAAGCATTTGAATCTAGCAGCATTGGTGATTGGTCTCATTGTTATCATAACAATCATTGCCATCCTGGCGTAGGTTGTTGCCAAATATCATAAATAGATAAACCACGTGAAAGAAGATCTAAATGCGCTAATAATTGATATGGAATGAGATGAAGTGTTGGCTCATTACTGCTAAAACCAAATTGTGTATAAAAAGAAATTATCCAGTCATGTGAAGAAATAAATGCCAAATAAATTAATTATAAAATGTATCTCACAGGCTGCTGGGAACAATGATTCACTAAACTCACTGTTTCCTGTTATTGAGTATAAATCCATAAACCGAAACAATCTATTTGTAAAATAATATATTGTGTTCTTCTATCACAAATGTAGCAATTTCTAAATAGAATAAAACTTTTGAGGTTGCAAACTGAATTTCAATTGCTTTTATTAAACTCTGAAATAAAACAAAAATGCCAGTTTCCAACTGCGTTGTAAAATGGAACATAAAATTATCATGAGACCAAACAAGGGGAATGAACAAATGAAACGAATTATTTTAAATTTTTAATGGAGATACAAATTATCATCTTCTGCAATAGACTTCCTTGAGTATTGTTCATGCTGTGTAAATGATACAATCTTTTCCGTAGGAACATTAGATTGTCTAACATAAGATAGTGTAATCTTTACAAATTGTCAAGCTGAAAGATAGGAAAAACAATAGAAGCAGATTGATATAAAGAGAGGCAGACCTAATAAAATTTTAAGGATGAAGGCAGAATGATTGATGTGTCTAGGGGCTATGAGTGAAATACATGGAAGGATTCTACATGCAGTGGAACAGTGCAAGCTCTATGGTAGCCATAAAGCCACTGAGATACACAGCACAGACACAGACCCTTCAGTCCAACTCATCTATGCTGACCAGATATCCTAAATTAATCTAGTTCCATTTTCCAGCATTTGGTCCATATCCCCCTAAACTTTTCCTATTCATATACCCATCCAGATGCCTTTTAAATGTTGTAATTGAGATGACCTCTAACAAATCCTCTGGTGGCTCATTCCATACATGCACCAAAAAGTTGCCCCTTAGGTCCTTTCCGCTCTCACCTTAAACCTATGCCCTCTAGGTTTGAATTCACCCCACCCTGGAGAAAAGAAATTGTCTATTTACCCTATCAATGCCCCTCATGATTTAATAACCCTCTATAAGGTCACCCTTCAGCCTCCGACACTACAAGGAAAATAGCCTCAGTCTATCAGCCTCTCCCTTTAGCTCAAACCCTCCAACCCTGGCAACATCCTTGTAAAACTTTGCTGAAGCCCTCCAAATTTCACAACATCCTTCCTACAGCAAGGAGACCTTAACTGCACGTGGTATTCCAAAAATGGCCCAACCAATGTCCTGTACATCCACAAGACCTCCCAACTCCGATACACAATACACTGACCAATAAAGGCAAGCATATCAAGTGCCTTCTTTACTATTCTATCTACCTGTGACTCCACTGTCAAGGAACTACAAACTTGCACTCCAAGGCCTCTTTGTTCAGCAACACTCCCAAGGACCTTACCATTAAGTATGCAAGTCCTCCTCTGATTTGCCTTTCCAAAATGCAGCACCTCACATTTATTTAAATTAAACTGCCTGCCAATCCTCAGTCCATTAGCCCATCAGATCAATGTCCCATTGTACTCTGAGGTAACTTTCTTCACTGTCCACTACACCTCCAATGTTGGTGTCATCTGCAAACTTACTAACCATGCCTCCTGTATTCACATCCAAGCCATTTATATAAATAACGATAAGTGGTGGACCCAGCACCGATCTCTGTGGCACACCATTGGCCACAGGCCACCAGTCCAAAAAGCAACCCTCCAACCCTTTGAGCTATTCTGTATCCAAGTTGCTCATTCTCCCTGTATTCCATGTGATCTAACCTTGCTAACAGGCCTACCACGAGGAACCTTTTTAAACACTTTAGTGACATCCATATAGATAACATCCACCTGTCTGCCCTCATCAATCCTCTTTGTTACTTCTTCAAAAAAATGAATCAAATTCATGAGGCACGATTTCCCACAGACAAAGCCATGTTGACTATCCCTAAACAGTCCTTACCTTTCCAAATACATATAAATCCTGTCCCTCAGGATTCCCTCCAACAACCTGCTCACCACTGATGTCAGGGTCACCAGTCTATAGTTCCCTGGCTTTTCCTTACCACCTTCCTTAAATAGTGGCACCTTGCCTGTGCTTATCACTGATACAATTATCTCAGCAAGTGGCCCAGTAATCTTTTCCTTAGCATCCCACAGAGTTCTAGGGTACACCTGATCAGGTTCCAGGGATTTACCAACCTTTATGTGGCTTAAAACATCCAGTACCTCCTTCTCTGTACGATGGCCATTTTTTCCAAGATGTTGCTATTTATTTCCCCACATTCTCAACTTCCATGTGATTCTCCAGAGTAACACTGGCAGAGAATACTCATTTACTTCATGTTAAGACAGATAATATGAACAATGAAAAAGTGGTTTGGATTTCTGTGTGACTTGAAATACACTGACTGTTTCAAAGGCCACAAAAAGAGGAAAGAGGAATAGGAAATTGTCAGGACATCTCTTTTGAAATCCAGCACTTATGTGAATGGGGTTTATGTTTAAAAGTCAGTTTTAACCAGATACAGGTAAGATAACTGATAATTGTGAATCAAACATACTTATTAAGTCACAATGTAATACCTAATGTGAAGGACGGTAGTTGATCAATCATCAATGCTTTTCGATTTCCACAATATTGGAGTACTGATCATGACTTCCTCAGTCTCTTCTCTTCCTTTTTCTTGATTGCCTGCATCTTTTCAAACCGCTGTTGATGTTTCACAACATCTTTTTCTTTCATCCTTCTCTGGGCTTCCTTAATATCAAATTACAGCATATTCCAATACAAGTTACCAAAGCCGCAGTTATTTTTCTTAAATCGTCTGATCCTTTGTTCACTGCTTGCATGCCGATTTTCAGATGGTTCCTTCATATCTTAAAATATCTTTGCAAAAGTGTCTGAAGGTCACAGGCTTTCCCATAACCCTTAATATGATCCCAGCTGATAGTGCTATTAGACATGGCAGATGCTTGATAGACCATACTTTAGAATCATAGAATCCCTCCTGTGTGGAAGCAGATCATTCAACGCATTGAGTCCACATCAAACTTCAAAGACAATTCCACCCAAACCCACCGCTCTATCCTATTCATGCAACCTTGCATTTCTTATGGCCAATCCACCTAATCTACACACCTTTGGATTGTGGGAAGAAACTGGAACATGCAGAGGAAACCGGTGTAGATAGGGAAAGAATGTGAAAATTCCACACAGACAGTTGCCTGAGGGTGGAATCAAACCTGGGCCCCTAGCATTACCAGGCAGCAGTGCTAACCATTGAACCACCGTGCTACCCTTAATTTTGTTTTCTTTTATCTTAACAGTATTTCACTGATGTAGAAACACAGAGCTTTCGATTCTGAGTTTTCCTAAGCTAAATATGATCCTTAACTATTCTCAACCTAAAGCAGGCTAACACCTTTCAACATGTTTTTTCTCCTGTTGCAAGCCCCCACAATATAAATAAACTTCCACTAACACACACAGAGACCTTCAGGCATCTGCTCAACTGTCCTCTGATACATATAAGTTTACAATCATGGTTCTGGAAAAACTGACCTAGTTTACTTTTAATGAGTTATTCACTAGTATAATAATCACATTCACACTTGAATCCCACACGGACATATCAACACTTGTTTGTTTAAAAAAAGGCAACACGGTAGCTCAGTCCTTATCACTGTTGCCTCGCAGCACCAGTGACTGAGGTTCAATTCTAGCCTTGGACGACCGTCTGCGTGGAGTTTGCACATTCTCCCTGCATCTCCATGGATTTTTTCCAGATGCTCCAGTTTCCTCCCACAGTCCAAAGATGTGCAGGTGAGGTGGATTGGCCATGCCAAATTGCCCACAGTGTCCAGCAATGTGTGAGTAGGTGGATTTTTTTTTCTTTATTCATTCATGGTATGAAGGTGGTGCTGACCAGGCAGCATTTATTGCCCACCCCTAATTGCCCAGAGGACAATTAAGTGTCAACCACATTGCTGTGGATCTGGTGTCACATGTAGGCCAGACCAGGTTGGAATGGCAGTTTCCTTCCTTAAAGTGACATTAGTGTACCAGCTGGGCTTTTCCCAACAATTGACAATGGATTTGTGGTCATCATTAGCCTCTTAGTTCCAGATATTTATTCAATTCATACTCCACCATCTGCCACGGTGGGATTCAAACCCTGGTGCCCAGAACGTTACCTGTGGCTCTGGACTAACAGCCCACTGATAATGCCATTAGGCCATCACCTCCCCTATCGATTCCATTGGGCTTACAGAAATACGGCAGGGGGGTGACTCTGGGTGCAATGCTCTTTGAAGAATCGGTGTGGACTTGTTGGGCCCAATGGTCAGTTTGCACACTGTAGGGATTCTATTAAAAATAACAATGCTTTCTGAAACAGTACATAGCACAGCATGTAGCCTGACACAGAATCTCAAGCAAGTGGTTTCACTCACATTATTTAGAAACTCTGCCTACACATTTCCTCTTCATCATCAACATGATAGTGCTACATATTGCTGTGACTAGACCCTAGGCAAGATTCCCTGATTCATTACAATTCCAGATGGTATACGCTGAACATTTTTTTGTATCCATTTACAGGATGTGGGCATCACAGTCCTTCCCTGCCTTTATTACCCATGTCTAAGTGCCTGGAAGACAGTTAAGAGTCAATCAAACTGCTGTGGGTCTGGAGTCAGACTTACAACTGAGCAGGTAAGGATGGCAGTTTCCTTCCCTAAATGATAGGACCCTGGGTAGTTTTGTAGAACAGAGACACCTAGGAGTTCAGTCACATTATTCTTTGATAACTGTGTCACAGGTAGACAGGGTCATTAAGAAGGCATTTAGCTTGCGTTCATTGGTCATTCCTTTGAGTATGGAAGGTGGGATGTTACGTTGAGGTTGTACAGGATGTTAGTGATGCCTCTTTTGAAGTAGTGTATGCAGTTCTGGTCGGCCTGATATTGGAAGGACATTATTAAACTGGAGATGGTTCAGAAAAGATTTACCAGGATTGTTGCTGGGAATGGAGGACTTGAGTTATAAAAATAGGGTGGATAGGTTTCACTGGAGAGCTGGAGGTTGAATGTGACCCTACAGATGTTTATAAAATCATGAGGGGCATAGATAAGATGAATAGCAAGGGTCTTATCCCTTGGGCGGGATAGTTCAAAACTAGGGGGCATGTTTTAAGGTGAGAGGAGAAAGATTTATAAAGGACACAATGGGCAACATTTCTTTTACACAGAGAATAGCTTATGTGTGGAACGAACCACCAAATGAAGTGGCAGATGCAGGTACAGCTAAGACCATAAAACCATAAAACATAGGAGCAGAAATTAGGCCATTCAGTCCTTAAAGTCCGCTCGACGATTCGATTATGGCTGATAAGTTCCTCAACCCCATTCACCTGCCATCTCCCCATAACCCTTGATCCTCCTGATAATCAAGAACCTACCAATTTCAGTCTTAAAAGTACTCAATGACCTGGCCTCCACAGCCATCTAAGGCAGTGAATTCCATAGATTCACCACTCTTTGGCTGAAGAAGTTTCTCCTTATTTCCATTCTAAATGGTCTTCCCTTTACTCTAAGGCTGTGCCCTCGGGTCCTAGTCTCTCCTACCAATGGAAGCATCTTCCCAACATCCACTTTAACAGGCCATTCGGTATTCTGTAAATTTAAAGTAGATCCCCCCTAATCCTTCTAAACTCCAATGGATATAGCCCCAGAGTCCTCAAACGTTCCTCATATGTTAGGCTTTCCATTCCTGGGACCATTCACGTGAACCTCCTCTGAACCCACTCCAGGGCCTGTACATCCTTCCTGAGACATGGGGCCTAAAACTGCACGCAATAATCCAAATTTGGCCTGACCAGGGCCTTATAAAAACTCAGAAGTACATCCCTGCTTTTATATTCAATCCTCTCAAAATAAATGCCAACATTGCATTTGCCTTCCTGACGACTGATTCAACCTGCAAGTTTACCTTGAGAGAACCCTCGACTAGAACTCCCAAGTCTCTTTGCACTTCAGATTTCTGAATTTTCTCCCCATTTAGAAAATAGTCCATGTTTTTATTCTTAATAAAGTGCATAACTTCATATTTTCCCACATTGTACTCCATCTGCCTCTTCTTTGCCCACCCTCCAAACCTGTCCAGGTCCTTCTGCAGCTTCCCTGCCTCCTCAATACTACCAATATTACCTGTCCCTCCACCTATCTTTTGTATCATCTGCAAGCTTAGCTAGAATGCCCACAGTTCGTTCATCAAGTTCCTTCATGTATAAAGTGAAAAGTTGTGGTTCCAACACTGACACTTGCGGAACACTACATGTCACTGGCTACCTTCCTGAGAAAGACCCTTTCATCCCCACTCTCTGCTTTCTGCCAAACAGCCAATCTTCAATCCATGTTAGCACCTTGCCTCTAACACCATGGGCCCTTATCTTAGTCAGTAGCCTCCTGTGCAGCACCTTGTCAAAGACCTTCTTGAGGTCCAGGTAGGTAACATCCATTGGCTCTCATTGGTCTATTCTGCTCATTAATTCCTCAAAGAATGCTAGCAGATTTGTCAAGCACGACCTTCCCTTGATGAAGCCATGCTGACTTTGCCCTATTTTACAATACACTTCCAAATATTACAGTTACAACACTTAAGAGACTTTGAGTCGGTACATGAATAGGAAAGATTTGGAAGGATATGAGACAAATGCAGGCAGGTGGGATTAGTTTATTTTGGGAACATAGTCAGTGTGGACAAGTTGAACCAAAGGGTCTGTTTCCCTGCTGTATGGCTCGATGATTCTATGAGATGCATTTGTTCCCCTTATTTATTCCCTTTGATGGGTCCAACAGGATTGGTTTAAAAAAGGATACATTCCCTTATGGTTACCTTTCTCCCAGGGCAAATTAGGTTGTCAAGAAAGCTTAATTTAACTAGGCTTCCTTCAATTAATGAGAAGAATGAGTTTATTAATTACTGTACACAAGGCGAAATACTAATAAACTCACTTACATAGATATAAGAAATAAGAAGTGAGTCCAAAAAGATAAAAGTTACAAAAGAAATATATGGATCAGTTTCTGATTTGTTCATGAGGAGCGGATAGTTAAAGATCACAGCCGTAGTAGTGGAGGTTAGTTGCTGTGTTGATGTTGATAACTGACAATCAGTTTCATGGTCTCTCGTTGCGCGATTTTGTATCCTTTCATCTATGATTTAATTCTAGCAAACAGTGAGAGAAAGAGTTCTTCTGTTGTTCTTTTTTCCTTTTGCCTGGCATGCCATTAGCTGACTTTTGGAATTCCACATGACAGCGGCTCTTTATCTGTAAGCATGCTAAACTTCCAGGACAAGCTGATATGCATAAAAATGTTCAGTCCCACTCATACACTCCAGTAGAGTTGAAGCTGGCATTTTACCACTTTCTGTACTCTTCAAAGGGAAAAAAAAAACAAAATGTATCTACCATTTGGAACATAATCCACACAGGTGGATTTTTGTTAAGCAAGGGTTGATCAGCCTTTTGTTATCTTCACTGTCAAAAAAGATCACAGTCCAGTCACTTTTAAATTGCCTCCTCTGCCCTTTGAAGGCTCGTTCTATGAAGTTTCCTTTGCATCTGTAGGTATAGTATTCCATGAGTCTTTCTCTCTCCAGACAGAAGCATAATTTGTATTTTCAGTAATTATTGGCTGTATCAAGCACTTTGAAAAAATTACATTTCAGAATCTTAATTTAAAAACATTCACAATATATCAGGGTTCATGACAGCCCATTTCATTATTTGGTCTTAGCATAAAGCCATCATTAGAAACAGAAAAAAGCACAAAAAGGAAGCATCAACCAAACCTACAGTGAGCATACAGCTGTGGTAATGAATATCAATTGCAGTGAATAGGAAAAGGGAGTCATTAGTCGAGAGCAATGATTATAATAATTCAGGTATCCGTGCAGCTGACAGATAGAAGTAGAAATTCTTCATATACATAGAAGCCTTTGCTTACAGACAGACTTTACATGTCATGCACCTCAACATCCATAGATTTCTTTACCACAGCTTCAGCCTTCTTATTCAACAGTGCAAGTAAATCCCCAGTTATTTCCCATAAGTCAATTACTATGCATTAACAGTGATGATCATGAATGGGCCACACAGTGAATAGCTGACATTAGATGGAGATATGTGGAAGAATAGACCATGGAATGATAGTCATTGAGGTCAGTGATGATCAAGATTGGGGCATGAACAGAAAACAGAGAAAGCCAAGGAAGGCTGCTTATACACTAAAATAGAAGAGATAGGATTGGGAATGCACCAAATGCTTTCTGCAGAGCAACTGGAAATGGCCA
Organism: Stegostoma tigrinum; assembly: GCF_030684315.1. Taxonomy (NCBI): domain Eukaryota; kingdom Metazoa; phylum Chordata; class Chondrichthyes; order Orectolobiformes; family Stegostomatidae; genus Stegostoma; species Stegostoma tigrinum. The sequence goes on from NC_081385.1 coordinate 17,601,371, forward strand.
ATAAATGCTGACCTTGCCAGGTACACTTCTGTGAATGAATATAAAAAAGAACTATGTATTGGAATATAACTATAGCTACTCTTAGGTTTTAACAGCAGATTTCAACCCACTCCCTACATCACAGATTCACTGACAGACCAAAAATCTATCTCAGCCTTGAATACATGCAATGTAGAGAATCCAGATACCTTAAGCTTCAGCCATCAGGTCTTAAGATCACCTCAGTACTTCTTCCATGTGGTATTCAGCAGGAGCACCAATTCATCAAATGAGAAAGGGCAATAGGTGATAGTCTGGTTTTACTTGCTTCATAGCTTCCTTGGAGTTGCTTTGATTTAAGTAAGTGGTTTCCAAGATTTTCAGAGGACAAACAACAGACAACCACATTTCAAATTACAACACAAGTGCAAACTATTCTGTATATCATTTGCCAATATTTTCAAGGCACTGAAATCCACTTCAACCCCGAAGCCTTCAACCTGCAACCTGGAATGGGGGAGACACAATGTCCTTTTTAGAATTGGAATAACGACATGCCAACACTCATCTAATTCTGGCATCTTAAGGACTATACCCCTGCCCCCCATATAATTTTAGAAATTTTCTAATCAACCTATTCAGAGATGGTATTATGAATTTGTGGAGCAGGTGAGACTTACTCATATTGCCACTGCACAAAAGGAGTCATATCCTCTAATTCCATTACTCCACAATTGACAGTTGTTGCTGCCTAATCCCTAGGATGTGTAAATCACTACCCACGCCTCCCTACCCAACTTTCCTTCATTAAGCCAAGTTTAACCAAGCTTTTGATCATGTGACTTATAATCTCCATATCTATCATCAGCGTCCCTTTCTTCAAAAGCCATGGCAGAGGAACAGTGAAAAAAAACTTGGAAGTGGCCATACTAGATGTACTGGAGCTCCATTCTGAGGTGCACCTGTCAAGCCAGTAAGCAGCATTCACATGTCATGCTGGGAATGCTGCAATGAAACATCCTGGGATGTTTACAACATTAAGAGTGCTTTTTAAATGTAAATTGTTATTGATACCACAACATCAAGGCCAGTGCCTGATATTCCATTTTACAAAATGATCTTCAGAGATTTCACAGAATCATAAAGATGTTACTGCGAAGGAGGTGATCATTTGGCCCGTTAAGCCCGCACCAGCTCATTAAATGGATTTCACTACTTAGTATTACTACCAATTGCCTGCTGTCCACCAAACGCTTGCACATTATTTTTATCCAAATAATAATCTAATGCCAAAGGAATGCCTGAAATGAATGTTCCTCCACCACATTACCACACAGAGTATTCTATACTCTGCCTACTCGCTGAATGTTTTTTTTCTCACCTCACCCTTGCTACCTTTGCAGATTATTTTAAAACAATCCTCACTTTTTCTTGTTCCTTTTACAAGCAGGACCAGTTTCTCCCAACTTATGCTTGCCAGGTCATTCGTGATTTTGAAAATCTCCACCAGATCTCTTCTTGGCCTTTATTTTTTAATTAATGTTTTGGATTTGAACTGGTCAGCAAAAACAGCACTATGTACACATATCTCACATTGCTTGTGTCAGGGGAAAAATGAAATCTCATGGTCAGCTCACTTTAAGACATAATAAAAACCAAAAGAACTGCGAATGTTGTAAATCAGGAACAAAAACAAAGTTGCTGGAAAAGCTCAGCAGGTCTGGCAGCATTTGTGAAGGAGAAAACAGAGTCAATGTTTTGGGTCTGGTGAGCCAGTTCTGAGGAAGAGAAAAATAGCTCACACATCAGGAACTTACCAATTCTTCAGCAGCAGGAGAATCCCAACATGATAGAAATAAATTAAGTGGCAGCAAGCCGAGTTTGGAACCAATGCAAAGAATTTGTTGCTGTCATGGTTCACCAAACAAGCTCTAATCGTAATTTCTCTAAAATGTTTCATCATGTTTAAAACAATTTGTGCACTTGTTTTTATTTTTATAACAACAAGCACAATCAACATATAATTACATGTGACTGCTACAGGGTTACTTTCACACTAGTGCAGGTGTTAACTGAACACACAATGGCAACGCATTATATACCACCACAGCATGCAAGTAATATCACAACTGCAGGATTACATTCTTCTGTTGTGCATAATGTCAGCTTAGCACAGAAACCTTACAATTCTTCTGGTTTTGACATGTTTTTCCGCATTTTGCGATGAGAGAAGTTTTCATATATAGCTCAACCAGATACTCATCTCATTCAGCAGTGGTATAAACTGAGTGAAGCACTTAAGAGCAAAAACATTGGCATGGATAAGTTGGGCCAAATGTAAATTCTGTGTAATTGATTAGGATAGCGACAAACGCTCTCACTCAACAGCTTCACAAAGCCAAGAATTCAAGCATGGTTCTGATTATAAGCACATGGCAGATGAAAAATAACTACAAAAATCTTGCCATTTAAACAGTGGGTGATCCCAATATTTCTGTCTATGATTTTGTTTTTTCTTCCTCTGTACAGGAATATATGAATGCCTGAAGCATGAAAGCATGTATCCCAGGGCAACTTCAATGCAGAGAATTTTGGATATGAGTTCAAATCACATGAGAGCTGAGCTGGAGTCATTGGAATAAAGGAGCTGCTCTAAATCAGGTAATGCAATTTTCTCTCAATTATTTAATATCTATCAAAGCTTTTAAGTGGAGGTAAAACAAAAACACATTTACAAGAAAATATCCTCACTCTCGATCACTATTGTCATTTCAATTTAAAGGAAAGCTCTACCAATGCCTATTTTTGCTTCCAAAAAGTGATCTACAGTCAAACTATTTACAGTACGTAGCCAATGGATAACATGAGCCAAGTGGTTTGTGTTACAGGTAAGATCTTATTATTATCATTGCCATCCTAATGATGCATTAATTTAAAGGATAATGAAAGGATAGGTTGATGGTTAAACTGGAGATGACCATTGGGTTTGTCCAGTGGTGGATGGGTTTTGGGCAACTGTTGCAGATGAATGCCCTGAATGGGATGAGGGGCATTCTCCTTTAACCATCTCTTCTGGCCTCGACGGCGACTCTAGTTTGGCAGGCACCCATGAGACGTCTGACCCTCAGCCTTTTCTGAGCCTCCCGATGTGGTGCCTCTTCCTGCAGTCCTAACAAAGGCCACCAAATTTAGTGGCACTGCTTGGCCAAAGGACGTCACAGCTCTCTAATTGGCCGACAATTCGCTAAGATGGGATTTCTTCTGAAAAGAGGTGGAAGCCATGACATTGCACCATGCAAATTCCAGTCCCATATTTGAAGAGTTATCCTGAAGCAATACGGGCCATTTTTTATACAATTTTAAATGGGTCAATCAATAAGCTAGCTGGGATCTGTGAAAGGGCAAATATGACTCTGAAGATCTGACAACTATGAGAACTTAAGCACGATAATAAATTAATCAGCATGACAAAATCAATAGTACAATAGCCATTTGGTTTAAGATGTATTTATAGATGAAAGTGAATTATAACCAAAACTTTTGCTGTAACTTATTTGTCAAATATCTAAGCTTTGAAATCAGAAACAAAGGTAATGCATCAGCGCAAAGACTTGACCTTTTCCCACCAAAAGCACATCAAAACTTGTGCATAAAATCAGAAAATTAATCTTTGCAATTCAAGTTTTAAATGTGCATTAGATGTCTTGTCAGTTTAGAACGCCTGGAAGAAATCTTGCATATTTATGATGTTCCCTGCACTTGTATTTATGTATTTTAACTACCTAAACCTTAGTATTTTGTATCCACTTGCAAGAGAATAAAATATTATTGCTGAACAGCACATTGAGATTTTCAAGCAATGTTGCCCATCTGTTATATTGCCCTTTAGCACACACTTCCAGCTTGTTTAAAAACCCTGATATTACATCAGGTGATCACTGAAGCTTGAGCTCCTGGGCAGCACTCTCCTGGCAATAGTACAGAACCAGAAATGTGGCACAAAAACAAAAATTGCTAGAGGAACTACGTAGATCTGTCAGCATCAATGGAAAGAAAGCAGAATTCACGTTTTGAGCCCAAAAATTCTTCTTTACAGCTCAACGGTCATTTGACTCAAGAAATTAACTCTGCTTTCTCTCCGCACACGCTATCAGATCCACTGAGTTTCTCTACAGCAATTTCTGTTTTTGTTTCAAATTTCCAGCATCTAGAGATATTTGCTTTATTACCGGAAATATGGCACTCATTATAACCCTCAAATATCCCGAGAAACTCCATCAAAGTCAGTGGCTGAGTGACCAATGCATCACATCAAATGTTGGCTACATTCCAAACCCCCTCAGCATTCTAGACCTACATCAACCATTCCACTTTTATTGCATTCATTGCGCCCCATTGTCATACTTAAATGACATTAGATACAACAATGTTCGCTTGAATCACAGCACCCTTTGAAGGCCCAGATATTATGGGATACATTTACCCAACACTCACCTGATTTTACAATTTTGCTAATATCTGCATCACTGACACAGCAGTGTTACTTTAGCCACTACCAATGGTATGGTACAATTCACTTTGACAAACACTTGATGCCTTAACATATTCACTCTGTGCACACTATAATAGGAAAAGAAATGTTTGCAAATCAAGCGTAGCTGGAGTTTGCAATGACACTTTTCAAATATTTTCCCCTTCAATGTCAAAAAATGTATCCCATGCTTGTACACATTGAAATGACATTGATTTTGCCCACCCTGGACATTGACTAAACCACTTTTCTTTTGAATTGTGCACCCAGTAATGGCAGGCAGCATGGGTCTTGCAGGCTTATTTAAAGATTTATTACAAAATTTTTTTACAGTTATATTACAGTCATTATATTTTACTAATATAAGATGGTTATTCAATTTGTTTCATTAACTTGCAGAAAAACTAACAAAACCGTAATATTTTTAAAAATGGACTCTTTTCTAATATGAGCTTTTAAGGCTCTACAGTGAATGGCTGAGTTTTCTGAACTGTAAACTTAGAAGTTAAAAAACTCTATATGTGTTCACTCATGTGTTTTTCACAGAGTCAAGGCTGAAAAAAATGTTTAGTTTATTTCCATTCTACCGTTATTTTCTGAGCTAATGAAAGATTTTTTATATATAAGGTGCCATTGAGACAGTTTGTTTTAGGCTTAATGTTATTAAGGGCATATACGAGGTACAAAGTGAGATGGCTACTAGATTTACAAAAGTTATTACACAGCAAGATCAGTCAGATAAATGGGTGACAGTTGAGAAAGGTAAGAAGGCAGTTCAAAAGTCTCTGGTGGCTATTCCTCTACCAAATAAACATCCAGATTTTGGAACTACAGAAGGATATCATCTCTCCGAGGAAAATGGAAGGGCCAGTCAGGTATTGGACGTTTGGAATGATTCTTATGTTAGATAGTATTTGACAAGATTTAATAGAATTATTGTTACAGGGACTCTGTTGTCAGGGGTATACACAGTAGATTCTGTGGCAGAGAGTATACATTTTGGATTCTCCAGCATCTGCAGTTCCCATTATCTCTGATACATTTAGGATGGTTTGTTGCTTTCCTGGTGCAAGGATTAAGGGTGTCTTCAAAGATTTCAGGCATTTTGTTCAAGGTGAGCTTGAGAAGCCAGAAATTATCGTATGCATTGGTACAAGTGACATTTTTAGCAAAAAGACTAAAGCAGTACAGGTTAAGTAGAAGGTTAAAAAATAGAACCTTGAAAGTAGTAATTTCTGGTTTACTCCCAAACTCAAATGAGTGAAGGAATAAAATGTTAAGGGAATTAAATCAATGGCTGAAGAGCTGGTGTATTATTCAAGGATTCAGGTTTTTGGACATTTGGAATGTATCTTGGGTTAGAAAGCACCTGTTCAAAAATGATGAGTCTAATGTAAATTGAAAGGGGTTAATATCTTAGCAGTGAAATTTACTTATTCCATTAAGGGAGACTTTATACTGGTAGAGAAGGGGAGCAGAGAATTCCAAGTAGCAGTGTAAACAGGAGGCTCAATAGGGAAGACTTCTAATGTGAGGAAGGATAGAGAAGGAGGTAATAAAAGAGGGGGGAGTTGGCATTTTTGTTTAAGGAATTCATTAATGCTGTAACTAGGGAAGGTATTTCTGAAAAATTGTCCAGTGAAAATATATGGGTAGAACTTACAAATAAGAAAGGAAAGATCAATTTGATAGGATTGTACCATAGGCCCCCGAATAGTAAGAGGGAAATTGCAAAACAAATATGTTGGGAGATCTCAGATATATGTATGAAAAATAAGGTAGTAATATGGGGGTGTTAAATTTTTCAAACATTGACTGGGGCTACCTTAGCATTAAAGGTTTGGATGGTGAAGGATTTGTCAAATGTGTTCCAGATTTTTTTTATCAGTATGTGGATCCTCCTACTAGAGAAGGAGCAAAACTAGAATTTCTTTTGGGCAACAGGGCAGGGCAGGTGACTGAAGTAAAAGTGGAGGAACACTTTAAGTCTAGTGATCATAATTCTATTGGTTTCAACATGGTTATGAAAAAGGATAAACCTTCCATAAAATTTAAAGTTTGTAATTGGAGCAAGGTAAATTTTAATGGTACGAAACAAGAACTTTCAAAAACAGAAGTCGCTGGAAAAGCTCAGCAGGTCTGGCAGCATCTGTGAAGAAAAATCAGAGTTAACGTTTTGGTCTGAAAGTTTAACATTGATTGTTCTTCACATGCTGCCAGGACCTGCTGAGATTTTCCAGTAACTTCTGTTTTTGTTCCTGACTTACAGCATCTGCAGTTCTTTTGGTTTCTATGAACCTTCAAACGTTGATTGGAGTAGACTATTTGCCGGTAAAAGGATATCTGACAAGTGGGAGGCATTCAAGAGTGTGATGACCAGAGTTCAGGGGCATTTTCTTTCTCTTAGAGTGAAGGGTATGGCTGGTAAGATTAAGGGACAATGAATGAATAAAGAGATTGAGGTCCTCGTCAAGAATAAAATAGAATCTTATTTTAGACACAGGCAGCTTGGTTCAGTTGAATCTCTCGTTCAATTTAAGAGTGTTAGGGCATTCTTAAGACAGAAATCAGGAAGGCAAAGAGGGAATATGATTTAGTATTGGCAGATAAAGTTAAGGATAAAACAAAGAGATTCTACAAATAAATTATAAGCCAGAGGGTAACTAGAGAGATGGTAGGCCCTCTTAAAGGTCAAGGAGGTTATCTTTTTATTGAACCCCAGGAGATGGGAGAGATGCTAAATGAATATTTTACATCAATTTTTACTGTGGAGAAAGAAATGGAGTCTAGAGAATACAGAGAAATTAACTTTAATGTGTTAAAATCAGTTCACATCACAGAAGAAGTTTGGGAGATCTTAGAGAATTAAAGATGATTGAACCTCCGGGATCAAGGGAGGGAAGGGAGGAAATTACAAGACCCCTCGCAGAAATATTTGCATCATCTATAACTACAGGTAAGGTGCCTGATGACTGGAGGATGGCTAATGTTGTACCTTTTGTTTTAAGATAGGATACATGGAGAAACCGGGGAACTATAGACCTGTGAGTTTGATTTCGGCTGTGGGTAAATTGTTGGGGTTGATTATAAAAGATGGGATTTATGGACATTAGAGGGACAAAAATTGAATAGGGATAGTCAGTATGGTTTTGTGTGAGGAAAATTATGTCTCAGAAACTTGAATGAGTTTTATGAGGAAGTTACCAAAAGATAAATGACAGTAGAGCAGTAGACATTGTTTATTTGAATTTTAGTAAAGCCTTTGAAAAGGTTCCGCATGATAGACTAATCACTAAAGTTAGGTCACATGGTTTTCAAGGTGAGCTTGGGAATTGGATACATAATTGATACAATGGCAGGAGACAGAGCATAATGGTATGGGTTGCTTTTCGGACTGAAGGTCTATAACCAACGGTGTCCCTCGGGGATTGGCTCTGGGTCCTCTTTTGTTTTTCATTTATATAAATGATTTGGATGAGAATGTAGAAGGCATGGTTAGTTAGTTTGAAGTTGACACCCAAAATTGGTGGCATTGTAGACAGTGAAAAAGATTTCTGAGATTACAAAGGGATCTTGATCAAATAAGTCAATGGGCTGAAAAGTGGCAGATGGTGTTCAATCTAGACAAATGTGAGGTATTGCATTTTGATACAACAAACAAGGGTAGGGCTTGTACAATTAATGGTAGGGCCTTGGGTAGCATTGTAGAACAGAGGAATCTATGCGTGCAGTACATAATTTTTTTGAAGTTTGTATCAGGTACAGACAGGATGATTACAAAGGCATTTGGCATGCTTGCCTTCATTGCTGAGTTCTTTGAGTATAGGAGTTGGGAAGTCTAGATTAGATTAGATTACCTACAGTGTGGAAACAGGCCCTTCAGCCCAACAAGTCCACACCACCCTTTGGATCATCCCACTCAGACCCATCCCCCTATAACCCGCACACCCTGAAATCTACAGGCAATTTAGCATGGCCAATCCACCTAGCCCACACATCTTTGGACTGTGGGAGGAAATCGGAGCAAGCCCATGCAGAGATGGGGACAATATGAAAACTCTGCACAGACAGTTGCCCGAGGCTGGAATTGAGTCTGGCTCCCTGGTGCTGTGAGGCTGCAGTGTTAACCACAGAGCCACCGTGCCGCTCAAGTCATGTTGAAGTTGTACAGGATATTGAGGCCTTTTCTCAAATACTGTGTCCAGTTCTAATTGACCAGTTATAGGAAGGATGTTATCAAGCTGGAGAGGGTTTAGAAGAGATTTAGGCTGTTGTTAAGTAGGGACAGTTTGAATTATAAAGAAAGGCTGGATAGGTGAGGGCTTTATTCATTGGAACATAGGAAGCTGAGAGATGACCTGATAGAAGCTTACAAAGTAATGAGAAGTTAATGGTAGTTGTCAGAGTTAATGGTAGTTGTCTCTTCCATAGCTTGGGGGATTTCAAGACCCGAGGGGAACATTTTGAAGGTCAGAGGAGAGAAATTTAAAAAGCCACATGAGGCAATTTTGCTTTTACATAGAGGGTGGAGTATGTGCGGAATGAACTTCCTAAGGAAATGGTGGATATGAGTACAATTACAACATTTAAAACACATTTGGATAAGTACAAGAACAGGAAGGTTTTGGAGGGATATGGGCCAGAAGCAGGCAGGTGGAACTCGTTTAGTTTGGGATTATGTTAAGCATGGACTGGTTGGACCAAAGCGTCTGTTTCTGTGCTGTATGATTTCGTATAACTCTATGACTCTATATCAAGCGAAGGCAGTAATCCAGTTCACAGAAGACAGTGTCAGGAGTGGCTTCTGCCCACACACCCATCACCAGAGCCTACGTGTCGCCTTTTAACTGATCATCCATTTACACCTATCACCCCATGTGAAAACCCACCACATTGAACTTCATATCCAACTGTCCTCCCTGCCCTCTGATCCCCAACATTAAACTAAAGGTACCCACACTGCTACTCTATTCTCGCATGGAGGCAACAGTGGTGGTTGCTATCAATAACCCTCGTCCTATAGTCTACCAAGCCCTCCAATGCTGTTCCACATACCCCAACACATTTTTAGTTTCTACCCATTACTATCCTTATTCTTACCTCCACAAATGCCCTCAACATGCTAACTATTAAGGTATGGATATTGCAAACATGTGGGTATGCATTAGGTGTGCTAAGAGCTAATAGAGAAGCTGAGCAGCCTTCAGATGGACCTTGGTACAATGTGTGAACTGAGTCCCTGTCCCTGCACACCAAGTGCCCTTGCATTTGCCTTTCATTATTAGTTGCCCATGCACCTTGCAATGTAAGTCTGTGCTTCCTCAGTAGCCTGTAAATGGATGGGAGAGGTGTCATAATGGTCATGAGAGGTTAGCAACTATTGGATGGCAATATCCGTGAGCAAGTTGTAAATGCAGCTGGTGCCCCTGTATTGTGTCCCAAGATTGTGCTTGGTCATAAATAACATGGTCTTCAAAGCAATTGGGATGCTGAAATTGCCAGGTAGCAGCTCTGATTCGCATGTTGAGATTTCTTGTGGTCCAACTTGTTTGGATTATTTGGTAATAGAGGAAACTGAACATTAATGAGCAAGTTGGGCCATTATTAGGTCAGTTAACATGCAAAATCTCCTTTAATTAGTAACTCACCACTGCCTAGTAAGAAACTTGTCTCATCACTCATTAAAACTATATAAGATGGTGCAACTTGGTCCCACATTGACATAGGCCCGAAGAAAGGTCAGTGAACTTGAAATTTGAACTCTGCTTTCGCTCCACATATGCTGTCAGAATGGCTGAGTTTCCCTAGCAATTTCTGTTTTTTTTTGAGATAGGCCTTGCCGAACACATCATTTGATTGTCCCACATATCTTGCTACAATCAATGTCATTAGGATCCCTATAAGATTCCACCCCATTAATTTGTCCGGCACTATTTTTTAAATTAAGACTGGTTTCTTTTGGTTCCTCATTCTCAATAGATACAAAACTTCCTCCCCTTTCCTAAAGAAATCCCAATGTTGATGGTCTGACTGCAATTTGTCTAATCGTCCAGAGCAGTTCAATTTTTGCATTCCTAGAAAACTGTGGAGTTCTTTAATGCATGAAATGTGATATATTCTATTTGATTGGAATCATTCATAAATGCCATAATGGTTATTGTTTTAAGAGGGGATATACATTTGCATAATGGCCCTCTAAATGGGGCAACACAGATTACAACAACTCTACAGAGGCAAATAGTCTGATGGGTTGCTACTTGAACAGTCTCAGTGGGTTGGTATATCAGTGAGGCAACATGTGCTGATAATCCCCAACCTTAGAAATTGACACCTCAAAACAACACTATATGAAAAAATTTCAGCTGCTAATAATTTCAAAATGAGGAAATCTTCTGATTTTCTACAAACCAATTTTTCTGACAATTTTTCATTCATTCTTGGGTAGTCAAACCTGCGCTTTTTCTTCTCCTGCCAGCCTACCCTCCAAAGAAAATTAAGTTGCCAATTTTCCTGGCGTGCCTTGCAGTCCAGTGGGTGATGTCCTTGCCTCTGATGACCATCAGAAAGCATTTTCCCATTTATTTTATGAGAACTCCTCCCATTTTGAGGATCTCCAGCAAATCACTCAGTCTTCTCTGATCCATAAACAAAAACAAAGTCCTAATAACGCTAAAATGGTGATCAGAGGTAATGGGAACTGCAGATGCTGGAGAATCCAAATAACAAAGTGTGGGGCTGGATGAACACAGCAGGCCAAGCACCATCTTAGGAGCACAAAAGCTGACATTTCGGGCCTAGACCCTTCATCAGAAGCTTTTCTGATGAAGGGTCTAGGCCCGAAACGTCAGATTTTGTGCTCCTAAGATGCTGCTTGGCTGCTGTGTTCATCCAGACCCACACTTTGTTATCCTAATAATGCTAGGCTTGTCCTGTTACTAAAGCCCAGGACATTTTTTTTCTGGTGGTCAAGATTGGTTAAAATATCGAAACTGAAGCCTGGATAATAATTTACGCTTTTAGCATCATACTCTTGTTTTTGTACACTTTGCTTCTATAAATCTAGCATTATTTCTGACTCCAGCATTGGCAGTTCTTACTATTTCTGATGCAATGCATTAATATTTCCTCTAGAGGTCAGGTCCTGTAATAGAACAGCACTCCGTTAACATTGCATTGAAGTATGAGTATAGTTTATGCTTTCAAATCCAGGAATTCAAAATTGCACATTACATCAGAGAAATTCTTTCAAGTAGTATTTAAATCACTAAGGGAATTCCTCCTTAAGATGAAAATCAAATTTTAACATTTCACTCACTCTCAAGACTGAAAAGCTGCTGAGATGCCTTCTGCTGGAACAAATTGAAAGGTCACATCTTGATCATTCTAATTTAAAGGTCATTACTTGAACATTCAAATTGAAAGCCTAAGTAAAGAGATAACAAACCTCAACTTACTCCTTGCTAATTTCCTCGGTTTACCAAATAAAAACTGAGCTCAGTTACACGGATCTGTATAGCTGCCAACAGAAATGAAGTAAAATCTTTGGTTGTCTCACTTCTGGAGTAATATAAAATTGAACATAAAATGTAACTACCACTTCAGATGATGTGTTAACCTAAACTTGCTCTAAATTCTAATCATTTTATCAAATTCAGAAGACCAAAGATAACAAACACTGACAGGTAATCATCAAAAATCCTGCAAATTCCTCTCAAATGTTACCCCACAATTTTTGATCTGCAGAATTTGACATATCAGAGATCAATTTCCTTTATTATTATTTATAGAATAGTGGTTCAGTCTGTGTTAAGGTTTTTTGCCATTCTAACACAACTATAAATTAATTAACAAACATGATAAAACATGAAAGAACTGCGGGTGCTGTAAATCAGGAACAAAGACAAAGCTGCTGGAAAAGCTCAGCAGGTCTGTCAGCATCTGTGAAAGAAAAAACAGAGTTAACGTTTTAAGTCTGGTGACCCTTCCTCAGAAATCTAATTTATTACTACTGTTTTTGAAAGGAGCAATTAAGTCCCTTGGATATTCTAATTAATGGGCATTACTGCCACAGTGCAAATGACCACCAAAGAGACTGTTTTTGATGTCATACATAAAATATTCATAAAGATTGGAATGTCAACTACTGAAGATTGGAAATGTTTAAATTGTGTGTTTCACCTTCCTCTGGTACATCACTGCACATATACCTATAACCATCCACATTAGGCTTCAAGGAATCATCTCTAAATCTGTTCACCATGACAGTTCCATATCCTTGCTCATGCACTTCATTTAAAACACAAGCCATTGACTTCCGGAGCATGCTTTGCATGCTATCATGGAAAAATTTACAATATTGGAGGCACACTTTTAGAAGCAAACATTATAACCTAAACAATTCTGAATGACTATTGTCAAATTCCCAACTGGCAGTTCAGAAGCAATGAGAGGGTTGAAATAATTGTTGAGTAAAATATTGAAGTTTATGATGACAGAAAGTCACAGATTAGCACTTGTTTCCTCAAAAGGAACTTGATTTAAGTTTTGCTAGCTCACAATTTCAATACTGCAACTAACCATACACATGAGTTAAGGAGGTTGTGTAGCATAGTGGTAGTGGTTTTATCTCTGGGCCAGAAACTCAGGGTCATGCACCACTCCATGAAAGGTGCATCCATTATGTAGCAAGACATTTTAATTATCAACCTGTGAATTCTTCATTTTTTGCGCCTGATAGCAAGCAGTAAGTGAAAGAGAGCTTCCTGGTCAGCCAGTTTATAGAGGTGATGAAGAGTGACTGCACATGACATCAAGGAAACACTTGACTGAGTATGGTATCAAGGAGCCTCACTAAAAATGGAGTCAATGGGAATCAGGTGGAAAATTCTCCGCTGGTTGAAGTCACACCTATCATATAGAAAGATGGTTGTTGCTGATGGAGGTCACTCACCCATCCTTCAGCACATCACTACAGGAATTTCTCAGGGTAGTCCAACTATCATTTATTTAACCTCCATCATAAGGTCAGAAGTGGGGATGTTTGCTGGTGATTGCACAAAGTTCAGCACCATTCGCAAAACATCAGATATTGAAGAAGACTGTTACCCTTTGCAGTAAGACCTGGACTGATAAATGGCAAAGTAATGTCCATGCCATACAAGTGCCAGTCAATAACTATCTCTAAAAAGAGAGAATCTAACCATTGCCCCTTGACACACAGTAGCATTACAATCTCTAAATCTCCATCACTGACATGCTGGGGATTACTATTGACCAGAAATTGAACTAGACTGGCCACAGATATACTGTGGGCAGAAAAACAAGTAGGAATTTGGGAAATCTGTAACAAGGTCCCAGATACCTATGCATGATATAGAAGAGATAACTACTGATATGTTGGCAAGTCGATATAAAAAGTTGTTTGGGTGTTTTGAAAAGCTTTAAGGTAGACAGGTTTCTAAGATCTAATGGGATCTATGCCAGGATACTGAGGGAGGTGAGGGAAGAAAATGTTAGAGCTTTGATAAAATTTTTGTATTGTCTTTAGTCACAGGAGAGGTTCCAGAGGACTGGGAATAACCAATATTGTCCCTTTGTTTAAGGAGGGCGACAGGGATTATCTGACAAATTACCGACTGGTGAACCTTTCTTCAGTCGTAGGGAAACTATTGTAGAAGATTCTTAGGGATAGGATTTTTTTTGGAAGAATGTGAACTTATTAGCAATAGGCAGCGTGGCTTTGTGTATATGAGAGGTCATGTCTCACAGATTTGATTGAGTTTTTTGAGGAAGTGACAAAGATAATTGATGAGGGCAGGCTTATGTTGTCTACATGGACCTTAGCAATCTTTGACAAGGTGCCTTATAGCAGGCCGATACAGAAAATGAAGTCACATGAAATACCTGGTGAGCTGATAGGATGAACACAGAACTGACTTGGTCTTAGAAGGCAGATAGTAGTGACAGAATGGTTGGGACCCTTGTTGTTTGCAATATATATAAATGAAGTGGAGAAGAATGATCTCTGATAATCATCTGATTAGTATATTTGCAGATGGCACAAAGATTGTGGGAGCTGCAGACATATGAGGAGGATTACCAGAGGACACAGCAGAACATAGATTGGCTGGAAACTTGCGCAGGGAAAGGTCAGATGGAATTTATTGCAGACAAGTGCGAGATGATACATTTTGGAAGGGCTAATGCAGGAGGGAAATATACCGTTAATGGCAGGACTCTTAGAAATATACAGGAGGGGACATGCATCCACGTCCATAGTTTTCTGAAAGTGGCAATACAAGTGGATAAGGTGGTCAACACACTGTTTGGTATGCTTGTCTTCATTGATCAGAGCATACAGTAACAAAATTATGAAACTTTAGTTGGACCACATTTGGAGTATTGTGCACAGTTCTGGTCACCATTCTCTAGAAGGATGTGAAGGCTTTGGAGAGGGTACAGAAATGGTTTACTAGGAAGTTGCTTGGTTTGGAAGTTAGTAGCTGTGAGGAGAAATTGGACAAAATTGCAAGTTGAGGTGCGACCTGATAAAACTTTACAAAATTATAAGTGGCATGGATAGTTAGGGTCTTTTTCCCATGGTAGAAATGTCAATTACCAGGGGTTAAGAGAAAATGAGGAAAGCTTAAAGATGTGAGAGGCAAGTGTTTTACACACCGGATGGTAAGTGCCTAGAATGCACTGCAGAGGTGGTCAAAGTAGATGCAACGGTAACATTTAAGAGGCATCTTGACAGCTACATGTATAGGCAGGGAATAGAGGAAAATGGACTGTGTGGAGGAAAAATGATCTTTTAGAAAGGGCTTGTTCCTGTGCTGTACTGTTCTTTGTTCTTTGTTAATTTAGTCAGAAGTCACATGAAACCAGGTTATAATCTAACAGGTTTATTTGAAATCACAAGCTTTTGCAGTGCAGAAGAAGGGGCTATGCTGTAAAAGCTTGTTCTTTCAAATAAATCCGTGGGACTACAAATTGGTGCCATGTGACCTTGTCCACCTCAGTCCAACACCGGCACCTCCACATCATCGCTAAGTTAGGAATGTGAAGGAACGCTCACCAGTTGCATGGTTGGTACAGGCCCAAAAACACTCAAGAAGCTGGACAGCATCCATTTCAAACAGGCCACTTGACTGGCAGCTCATCCACTACCTTCTTCAATTCCTTGCTTTATCTTTAAGCTCAGTGGCAGCAGTGTGCATCATGTACAAGATGTATTGTCATAACTCACCAAGGCTCCTGGAACAACACCTTTAAAATCTCACCAGCCGGGCAGCAGAGATAAAAATGTGGTTTTCAGTACGGGAATCATTCAATCTTGAATTCAATATCTGTGACTGAGACTAAATAACATTAAAATAGGGGGATGCTTTAGATTACCCTGCTCAAATGGACTTCAACCATGGGTAATATCTCCTTCAATGATTTCTACACAGAAAATAATTCAGCTGTACCTGCAAGACATGGTTATAGTCATATGAAATGTTGAAACAGAACTTGTTCACTTTAAACTTCCAGCAGTTGCTATAGGAACAATGACTGGAGTGCCGCAGAGAGAAGAATTTTTGTCTCAATTGTTATTGCAGCATTAAACAGCAATGGGAAACTCAATTCACTTGTTTTCAGAGCAGAATGAACTGAAGGCCTTGCACATTATATACTAACAGCTTTAATCAAAACCAGAATGTTCCTCATGTCTGTACTCCTGCAGGGAATTTTAAATGTACAAAGAGTTCAAAGGAAGTTACTAGCAGGCTTCAATTGCAGTGCAGGTACACTCTCTCAAAGCTGGAAACCCAGGGAATGAGGCCCTGCTAGTTCACAGATTTTCCTGAATTTTGGGTTACCTGCTAGATTAGCTGAGAGCAGGCAAGAGATAAATAAAGGAATTTTACTTCCAAATTTCTTAACTGCGTTTGTTGCTGAAGTCAGCAATCCTTCCTGATCTTTTGTGTTAGCCAACAGGTTAAACTTGGAGAGGTGGGGCTTTCATTTTTAGTCTCCATATTTTCAGAGTGAAGAATTACTGCTTGGTGCTAACAATGATTTTAAGGTTGTGACTTATGTAAATGCCACATAACTACGCGTTACACATCAAAATACGCATAACTATAAATTTTCTTCCTCCACTTACTGTGTTCCAGGGCTCAGACAGAAATTCCAGTTTTCACACAGCTGATTAGGGATTTGGTATTTGAGAAAAATCCTGGACCTTGTTTCTTCTGATATCATGGTTCAACACTTAAATTATTTTTCCATGATGCACAATGATAAGAGCATATTATTTCACAAAACACAAATTATCATTCATTTAATAAATACACTTTGCAATAAACGTCATAAAAGGATGAACAGATACCATGGCTTTAACTAACTCTGAAGGTCATAACTTGATTTTAATTCAACTCGTATTGAATTGTCATAGGGGCAGGCCATCCAGGAGGAGTAGCTATAACAGCATGAAATTAGTTGTATTCCTGTACTGTCTCTCATACATGAGGCTCAGGTCATTTTAATCCTTGGTGTCATGATTGTGATGGACAATCATTTTTGACTTCCATCATTTAAATATCTGAACTTTCATAAGACCATATGAAATAAAAACAGGAGTAGGCAATTCAGCCCTTCAAGTCTCCTCCATCTTTCAATAGGATCATAGCTGTTCAGACAACCCTCATGTCCACATTCATGCCTTTTCCCTGTAACAATTAATTCCCTGAGTGATCTCTCTGTCTCAGCCTTAAATATACACAGGAATTCTGCCCCACCGCGGTCTCTGGCAAAGAGTTTCAAAGACAAACTGCCTTTAGCCCCATTAGTTTATCCAATACTACTCCTTTAATGGTGGTGATGGTGCTAAATTCTTCCTCCGTTTTCTTTAGCAGCTATGGGACATTTAAAGGATCTACCCCCGCCATAGAACTGATAGAAAACATCTGGTTAACTCATCAACTACATCCTTGTTCCCTCTAACTGTTTCCCAGATTCATTTTGTAAGGAGCTTATGTTCGCTTTTACCTATCTCTTCCTTTTAGTATATTTGGTGAAGCTCTTACTGTCAGTTTGTATATTCTTCAATAGTTTGCTCTCATAGTTTAGTTTCTCTCTCATTATTTCAATTTTAGTCTTCTTTTGCTGGATTCTGAATTTATCCCAGTCTTTGGGGCTATCACTGATTTTTGCTTCTTTATATGTTTTGTCTTTCATTTCAACCTTCTCCTCAACTTAGCAAGTCTGGCAGCATCTATGAAGAAAATCTGTTCTGAGGAAGGATCACCTGACACAAAACATAAACTCTGATTCTTTTCTTCAAGGATGCTGCCAGACCTGCTGAGCTTTTCCAGCAATTCCTGTTTTTGTTCCTGTTTTGCAGCATCTGTAGTTCTTTATTCACCTCAACTTCTTTGGTTAGCTGTGATTGGTTTATCTCTCTCTTAGAACTTTTATTCCTTATTTGTGTTTTTTTAACTGAGAATCATGAATTACCTCCTTAAATGTTTGCTACTGCTTGCTTACTGTCTTTCCTGTTAATCTATTTGCCCAGTTCACTTTAGCTAACCCTGTCCTCATTTCATTGTAATTTAAGATGTTATGATCACTACTTCCCAGGAGATCTTTTATGGGGACATTATGTTTTGGATATGCCTTATGCCTTGATGTGAACTTTCCTGTTTCTCTGATGCTGCCTGACCTGTTATGTTCTTCCAGCTCCATACTGAGTTATGTCTGAGTCTGCTGTGTGAGTTACACCTTTAAGAGAGTTCTGCATATTGAAAATTAAAACATTTTGAAAATAACCAACTGCAAACAATAAACCTTGATATGAATGAACTTTATTTCAAGCAACTGTCTTGGCAGATCATGGATTGAGATGTGAATTAGTGAATATTCTCTTTATTTCTCTCTCTCTCTCTCTGTGTGCTCCTTCAGGAAAGACAAAGTCCAGTGACAAAAATCACTTGGATAAACATTCAAACACTGAGAACTCAAAAGGTAGCTGCAATATTCACTGCAATAATTGTGGCCTGCCAAGGCAGTTGAAAGACAGGAGCTGATTCACCCCTCCTCACTTTGGCATAACACCATGAGTGATTGTAATCACACATGAAAGAATCTCACTCGAATTTTGTCAAATGATGAGGGCAAGCAGGCAAAATTCAAAAATTATGTCTTGCGAGCTCCAGTCAAGAAGTGAAGGAATTAGGACCAGACATAGCCAGGCTAATTGTGTTAAGGTTGGAGATGTGAGGAGGTGATGTTGAGGATCATGTAATCACCGTCAAGGGAGAGCGAGTATGCATAGGACAGGGAAAATATTAGGGGTCTTGTTAGGGCCCTCCAACGTGTTCTAGCTTCTAAGGAAATCTTAGGAAGTAAATGTCCATCTTCTGTCAGCTCTGTTCTTGGCCTCTTCCTGTATGCTTCTAAAACGTACACTGGCCTGATTCATTTGCAAAAGCGATGCATGGCATGAATGGCTGTGGGTACAGTTAGTAACATGTCGACCCAACTTCCAACCTCCCTCACTACCACTTTGTGTTTAGGCTGCTGGAACCAGAAGGACGCAAGCAGTCAGTGCCTCCAAATGAGGCAAATGGAAGGGAAAAAGTAGATACAATCCGAACCAACTTAGACAGTGAAGCATGAACCAGAAATAAATCAAACTTTGACTGAGCTATAAATTCAACTTTACATTTTAAGGGACTCTAAGTCCACCTAAAATACTTCTATCATTATTGTGACAGAGTTTAACTATTTCAACAGAAGTTATGTTTGAAGGGATTCATGTGATGCAGTGGTAGCATCCCCACTTCTGGGCTAGAAGGCCCGAGTTCATGTCCCACCTGCTCCAGAGATGAGTCACAACATTTCTGAACAAGTTGGTTAAAAATAGATAAACCATGTTTGATTAGGCTTTTGTGATGCAGTGGAAGTGTCCCTATTTCTGGGTCATAAGGTCCTGGGTCAAGCCCCATCTGTTGCATAGGTGTGTAATAACATTTCTCAACAGGCTGCTGAGAGAACATTGAAAACATGTTTCAGACCTTCGAAGTGTCAGGCTCAACTGTACATTGGCTCATGCTACAATTTCAGCAAAAACATTGCACCATTTGAGGCTTTGGCCACTAAAACACTTCAGGAATTAATGCCCTCTACATATTTTATCTGAAAACTGTTAAGCTAATTGAACCTTGCCAACTCAATCTAATGAAGTCCCATCATGAGTATCCAGTAGATTAATGTACCACCTCTGAAGCCCCAGTATAATGTGAATGCTGTGTGCTTTGAGATCAAGCACCACAGACTGCTTAATTATGGCCCTATCTAGAATCCACAACCGACAGGATTATGCCGTAGTCAAATGTAGCATTGAGATGAAACCTCCCCAACAGGCTCCTTTTGTGGCTTATTGTCATCAAGTAAAAATCTCTACCAAAGGACTATTCCATCTATGCCAAGAGTTGTGAGAACGCAATATTCCTACCATCTGCAGAACCTTGTAAGAAGATCAAATCCTACCAAGCTATAGCTATTTAACAAAACTGTTTTTCCTGTATTTTTTAATGGAATATAATGCCTTGGTCTGCCAACTTGGTTTCATAAATAACTCAGATGAATGGATTGAACCTGAATTAGAAAATAAGCATTACATTCTTGCAGTCTTCGAACTCATCAATTTGAGACTGTAATCTGGGCCCACACTTCTTTTTTCCAGTTTCTATATTTCCAATTTTACTCTCACGTTTCTTTTGTTTCTGCTTTCTAATGTCTGCTGCTCCTTCCAATATTCACATCTCCTGTATCTTTCAGTTCATTACCTCTCCCCTTTAGTGCTGCACCACCAACACTTATATCATTTAATAATACCAAAATAATAAGGGTGCTGGAAATCTGAAGCAAACACAGAGAATTATGAAGAAAATCAGCAGATCTGGCAACATCTGTGGAGGTATAAACAGAGTTAATGCTTTCAGTTCAGTCTGAATCCATACTTTCATCTCTTCTGTCTACCACCTTTTCACACACCTTCCATTTTGTTTCATTTTTCTCTGTTCTCCCTCTAACTTAGACAGAACTTTTGTGGTTTATCCTAGTTTGGGATGACAGGTCATGAAACTGAAACATTAACACCATTTCTCTCTACAGGTGCTTCCAGACCCACTCAGAATTTTCAGCATTTTTTGTATTGCAGAGATTCAGTTTCCACAATATTTCATACAAAACCAGAATAAAGTGCAGTCAACAATATCCTGCTGTCCTAATGTTGCATTTGACACTGATATTTTACCAAACAGAATCTATTATATTTATCCAATTTTAACTTTCACATAAAATATCCACCAACCTTTACAGGATGTGTCACGTTGTCTGTCACCTTAATGCGAAATATTGTCACATCATGGTTATATGACTGAATTCGTAATTCAGAGTCCTTTAACAGTGATCTGAAGACATTAAATGAAATCTCACCATGGGATAAGTAAGATATGGATTAGAAGTATGGGTGCTGTATCAGTAATGTTGACCATAAAAATATCTTAGGTTGCTATTAAAAATAGAACCCATCTGAACCCTAGATAATAAAGCGTGAAGCTGGATGAACACAGCAGGCCAAGCAGCATCTCAGGAGCACAAAAGCTGACGTTTCGGGCGTAGACCCTTCATCAGTGAGCTCTTGAGATGCTGCTTGGCCTGCTGTGTTCGTCCAGCTTCACACTTTATTATCTTGGATTCTCCAGCATCTGCAGTTCCCATTATCACCCATCTGAACTCTATTGTCTTTTATGAAAGAAAATCTGCAAATTTGACCTTGCCTGGCTGAGACGTGACTCCTGAACCACAGCAACTTTGTTGGTTCATAACTTTTCACTAAAATGTCCTAACAAGCCACTCATTCATATTCAGAAGGTATCACACGACATTCTTCTCAAGAGTAGTTAGAAATGGGCAATAAATAAATATGGCCTGCAAATTGATAGCTCAGATTTTCCTGTATCACTAAGACTGCCATAAAATTTGTCACACACTTCACTGAGATTGCCTTTGCAGCATTACTCCAATATTTAGGATTTTCTAGTCAGAATGCATCACAACAAAATACATATATTTCAAAAGATGGGAAAACAATGACAATACAAAAAAATAAAAACAGAATAGAACATTCCAATCCTGAAGTTTCGTCTGCTATTTAATTAGATCATGCCTCATCTATCTTTTACCGGCATTCACCTTGTTTCCAGATTGAGTAACATCTTTACCTGAGAAAAATCTAGTAGTCTTCAATTTTGATATTTTCATTGGCCTGCCCTCAACAATGTTTTGGTGAGGAAGTTGCTGACTTGCACTGATTTATCAGAAGAAGTCCTTCCTGCTGAATCAGCACAACTGAATGGTTCAGCTCTAATCTTATTGCTACGCCTCTTTGCAATTGACTTATCCAGCAGGGGACATAGTTTCTTGCTACTTATCATTAAATCACCGCTTTGACTCTGATACTATAGGGATGTGGCCATCTAGATGAGATCTAATCACAGCTTCTTACCCACTATACTGCACAGCTTTCTTTTCCAGTTCTTTGGGGATAAAGGCTAACATTTAATTTGTCTTTTCAACAATTTCTCCCTATGCATAGAATTATGGTCCTCTAAATCATCCTGCTCCTGCACCACCATTTTTCACCATTTAGAAAAAAACTTGCTCTTTCTTTCTTAGGTCCAAACAAATTCACACCACATGCCCCTCAATAAACCTCTTCAACTACATTTCTTCTCACTTACTTAGTCTATCAATATCCCTTTGCTGTGCCTATATTGCTTACTTGGCCATCTAAATTATCTCCATCTGTAAAATTGAATATATGGCCTCCCTGTTTCTCAACTTAAGGTATCGATAAATGTAATACACAGATGAAGCTGTAATAAAAATCCGTTGGTTGTAACACCAGTCTCATCCTGCAAATTGGAATACAAAACCAATAGCTAATTTTATCTAACGCCCAGTCAATTCCTAACCATACTGGAAATTTTCTCCAATTTCAGTATGCTTTATTGTTTACTAATAGCCATTTGTGTGGAAGATTGTCAACTGTTTCATTTAATTCCTGATCAAAGATTTGGGTATAAATGAAGGGGCCTGAAGAACATGGGCAATGATGAGAAATCTGGCAGAATCATATGAGAAGTCCAGCAAGGCCTATCTCAGCACTGTGAACAACTTGCTCCATCTTTTAGTTCATTCAGGGCAAGATTCTCGCTAGGCAGTGGTGCACTGTCTATTTTGGGGAAGTGGGGGTTATTTCTTGGTAACAATCTTATGAACTGCTTCCTATCTTACCACCAATTGAGCACAAACTGGATGCTGTGAATTCTCAGCATTGATATCAGAGCAAGCACCCTTAGTTTTACCTCACTACTTGTTCTCAAGAGCTTCCAGGTTGGACACCAGGCACTAACATCCCATGGCATGGCCCTATGGACACCAGCCGCATGCATCTCATGTCCACACACATTAGCCCCTAATATGGGCCAGTCTCTAATAAAGCTGATGGCACATCTCAATCTACACAAAGAATGATTCTGTACTACAGTGATACACCTCAACGCACAATGGGAAATACTACTGTAATGCTGCAACAAGAACGGTGTGCTCAGTGTCACAAGTGCAGCTTGTGAATTGGGATAGCCTATATCACTGTGTTTGCTCTCTTAGTGCTCTCTGACTTGAAGCCTACCTGGATGTTCTCAGCACCTTTTCCTTGCCACGCCTTTTTGTAGCTTGTCCCCTCAGCCAGAGACACCAGGCTCCCTATATTGTTGTATTGCTATGTCGTTGAATAGAGATACAACACCAAGAAAGTTGTCATGGTTACTGTCGGCTTCACTTAAGTCAGAGGATGTAGCTTTCAGTCAGGGGCTCCTGTCACAGTCGGTCAGCTTCCAATGCCAGTCTAGGGACTTGGACACGGTCAATCATCCCCTCAAGGTGGCTGCAGTCAGGATCCCCTCCTCAAAAGTTGCAAAAATCCAAATGTTGGGAAATCCACTAACTTCCTTGATTCTTCCTGCCCTGGTGGCAGCAGGATTTTCTCCTGAGCAAGACAGTGGCAGGTAATAAGGGAGATGAAATTGGCTGGCACAGCTGCTACTCTGTTGCGGGTACAGAGGTGTCCCAAGCAAGTGTGCGGGTTATGCAGAGGCCATTCAGGATTAGTGGTGCTAGGGGTTGGGGTAGATGTGGGGGATGATGTTGCAGGCAACAGTGAAAGTGGTAGATCACAGGCCTTGGTGGGAGGTGGCTACAATTGCAGAGACAGATTGAGTGTGGAGATGTCGGAGAGAAGACGGTGGCACTCATGATGGTGAAATGAAGGTAATTTCATTACATTGCTGTGTATTTCTGGAGTTGGCTGAGACTGCACTGACCAGGCTCACATAATCAAGAGCTATATCCTCTCCTGTTGGTTGTGGGTAATGAGGACATCCCGGCTCTGCACCATTTCATCCAGTAGGACCTCCAGGTGCTTGCCAGCAGAGTGTCAATTTTCAATTCTCTCCTATGTTGGGGTAAATGTGAGGAACAGTGCAGGGCAGCTCCAGAAGTGTTTGTCTGGGTGAATAATAGTCTTTTTAAAGATGACACCATTGATGTATAACATGGTTGTCTGTGTAACGCTTCCGCCCTTTGAGGGACCTCACACCGCTTAAAATGGCGACCCCTCCCCACAGAATGAAATGCTACCCATTGGGTGTGATAGTGGCCATTCTCAGCTCCATTTGGCACTTGTTATTTGCAGCATGGTGGAAGGAAACAGTGGTTTTGTTTCTCATGGTGAGTATCAAACTAGCCTCTTACCCTTGATGAATCCTAAATGTCCACATTTCTTTGTGGGAACCATACCCATTATCTCCACAGGCTTTGGACTTCTCTGACCCATATAACTCTTCATCTCCATAATTTTTTCCACCATTCCCAGGAATGTTGAGTCTACATGGAGTTCACTGAAAGCCCATCGAAATCATGGTGTTGCTGACTTTGAACGAAACACCCCATCCTACATTAGACCATCCATGGGCTGTATTCTCCCCCTCATACTTGTGTTTCCCACCTTCACAATTATCACCTCTGCATGCCAATATGCTGCGTCCAATTCCCACAATGAATTCCCCAGCTTCCCTCCAGCAGCAATAGCCCCTGATAACCACTCTACCCCACTGAAACCACCCCCTTGACTGGGACAGACAACACAGAACAATGACTGACCAGGACCCTGACTGATCTCTGTGCACCTCCCTGAATGATTGCCTGTGACCTCCACACTGGTTGCACTGGACCCACACCCTTGACTGCAGAGGTACAGACTCCCTGCTCCAGGCCACATCAAGTGAATGACCAACCATGACCAAAGAATCTTACTGGAAAACGCCTCAAATTAATGCACAGGGAAACCTTCTAGCTGAGGGCTATCTCCATGATTTGGCTGAGCTCTACTCTTAGAATTTGAGATGTAGCCATTTGTTTTCAGCACATACAGCATGTTTGCTGCATTCACAGCTGGTACATGGTGTGGGTAGAGATTATCATAGCACAGTAAGTCCAACCCCTTGATTGCTGACAAACATGACAAACTGTTTAGCTTTATGTCTGTGCTAAAAAGCTTGTCAAGACAGGATTGCTATTAGCATCTAAGCAAACATAAATTGCCAGAACTCTAAGACAGCAAGCAAGAATTTCTAAGATGCACCCTGGGCTGATCAAGGAGATGGATGCCTGTCCCTGCACACAAAGTGCCTGGAAATTGCACATTCCAATGAAGGCTTATTCCAAAGAACAGCACTGAAGTTCAGCAAAATAGTGTTGGTGGATCAGAGATGTGACATGAGGGTGCAGCGAGGCTGGTATGTGTTGGATACTGAGGTTCATGGATGGGAGGAAGAGTGCAATGCTAACCATGGAGTATGGTCTGAGATGTTGGTGCCTTGTTTCCAAGATAGGGGTGTGGAGGAGCAAGTAGCAAATTAGAGTCACTCAATACCTGCTCCAACTTCCATGTCATGAATTGTCACCTTCTAGTTTCCATCCTAGGGTTGGAAGAATTAGAAACTGCACATTAATGAAGTTACATCAGGGACGAATGTGCTGTCAGTCCATGCATATGGTTGTAAATAGGTTCCTGCCTCTCATTAGTAAGCATCTCATCTCACCATTCAGTGCTTGGTTGGAAAATGAGAGTCCTTGTTCTTGATGTCAAGAATTTCCTCACGAGCCATCTCAAGTGATTGTCCCAAATTTCTCATCATCGACCATGTCATTCAGGGGCTAGAAAGATTCCAACCATGGTTTTGTTATCAATAGTAAAATTGTTGAGCCAAATCAATTTCTTCAGAATAATCCAGTCATTAAATAGTATTAGATTTGTTCCTACACCACAAGCTAAAGAGAACTTACAAAGGTGGTTTGTTTTTTTTCAACTTTTTATCCACATATATTCTGAATTTTATGACCAAGTGTATCCATGAGATTTCCTCCACAAAGACACATCACATAGCACTCCCTCTTTTTGTTTCACACCATACACATGGTGTGAAGATCACCAGTATACTTTCCATTCCCAAAATGCTTTATCAAGTAGCACATGCTTAATGAATTGGGAGGTCAGTAGTTCAGTCAGTGTTGGACAATTGTTTATGATGCAGAGTGATGCTATCACATGGTTTCAGTACCCTCAAGTGCCCTGTCAACCGCTTCACAACTGTCATTCCCCTTGCCTGCCATCCTTGATGCCAATAGGTTCCCAAGCCTGCTTCACAGCAAGGCCCTCTACCCCACCCCACCAACCTCCCATGGCCTTTCCACTCTTCTTTCTCCTTGGATTTTGTTGGCAAAAGGCTGATAATGGCTGACTCTTTTCAGAGGCCTAACCAGATAGACCTGGACAAGAGGTTCCCAGACTCTTGAATGCTGCCTGTACATCTCCCTGACTGTGTCAGCCTCTCCCTCTCTGCTCCCAACCCCCTACCAATCCATCTCAGACTGTATGTTATTGAATCATAGGGCTAACAATGATACAATGATCTACTCCCTGCAATTCACAGGTACACATTTTTTGACCAATAACACCTCCTTCAAACACCTTCAATCCACTGGACTGGTATTGTAGTCTTCCCCTGATAGCTCGTGCCACACCCCCTCCCCCCCCCACCCCCCCACCACCACCATGCAGTTTGGTGAGACATACTCACTATGACTTTGAGACGTGTCTGCCTGCTTGTTAAACATGCATTTTGTTTGCCACGTAAGCTTCCAGCACATGATGCAGGTGTGAGGTTGACATAGAATGAGGCTGTACATTGAAATGTCTGCACCATCGATTGAGGACTGCTGACCAGCATAGCAAGCTTTCTGATTATACAACTACAAGACAAGACAAAGCAGGGATGTTAAAACATGTAAACATGCAGTCAACTGCTAAGTGTGAGACCATTAAGAGGACAACTGACATGTCCTGATATGCAGCCTAATCCAATCTCTGAGTTGGATGTCTGGCCCTTGGTGCACAGTATTGCCAATTTGGGTTTGATTTATTGCCACATATGTTTAGGTACGGTAAAACATTTTGTTTTGCATGCAATACAGGCAGATCATTTCATGTAAAGATCATAGGATGATTGAACGGAGTGAGGAATACAAAGTAACAGCTGCAAAGAAGCACAGAAAACATCTTCAGCATTAGATTTGTAATTTGAGAGGTCTATTCTGAACTCTAATAACCATGAGTAAGAAGCTGTTCTTGAACTTGTTGATACATGTATACAAGATTTTGTATCTTCTGCCTGACAGAAGACATTGGAAGAGATTATAAACAGGGTGGGAGGGGCCATTTATGATGTTGGCTGCCTTTCTGAGGCAACGATAAGTGTAGATGGAGTCAATGGTTGGAAGGGTGGCTTGCATCATGGACTGGGCTGTGTTCACAACCCTGTGTAGTTCCCTATGGTCTTGGACAGAGCTCTTGCCATCCCAAGCTATGATGCATCCAGATTTTAACACTAATTTCTGCTGCACCCCAAAATGTACATTTTTACCCCCTCAGTGCTTTACAAGTGGGTCAGCAAGGTACTATAAAGATGCTAAAGCGTTGGCAATTATCAGAATCCAACATCCAGGGACAAGGGGTTCATATTTTGGTGTCTCTGACTGATATTCGCAGTTTTAATGGGATCATTGATAAATTCATTTGCATTTTGGCACAATGAGAGAACAGCCATCAGGAACTAGCTTAAAGCTAGCCAAGCTTTAACATAGGATTTTACAGTCAACTATGGAGTCTTTTATTTTATCAGATCAAGTCTCACACTGTGCTTTCATAAATCCTGTTTACCTCATTTGCCCACTTAAAGTGACATTCTCCGCTGTACTCCATATTTGAGGCAAGTTGGAGCCAAGTTGATAAACAACTAAAATTTAATTGCTTGACTAGGCCCAGTTCGAGCAGAAAATGCTACTAATTGTTCCGGCAAGGTGCAGCTATATTTATCATTGAAATATAATCCATATCAAAAAAAGAGATTCTCACCACCAGTCATTCTACCTTGCAATTATGAAATTGTGATAGTCATTAAAAATAATTAGTTCACTTGTCTCAACATCAAGACTTTACACCAAAGGGAAGAATGGAAACTCAAATAAAATGCTATCATGTATTCATATCATTTTCAAAATAAATATAACTTTCAAATAAATCAAGACAATTCTCCTCATCCTTCTTTGTAATAAACCACTGTCTTGTTTTCATCTTTACTATCTTGGTTAAAAATGAATAAGTCTAGGAGTTGGGAGGCCATGTTGCTGAAATACAGGAGTCTAAGTTAGGCCACTTTTGGAATACTGTGTTTAATTCCACTCTCACTGCTATAGGAAGGCTGTTGTGAAACTTGGAAGAGTTCAGAGAGGATTTACAAGGTTGTCACCAGGGTTGGATTGTTTGAGCTATAAGGAGAGGCTGAATTGACCAAGGTTATTTTCCCTGGAGATTGGAGGCTGATGGGTGACTTTGTACAGGTTTATAAAATCATGAGGGGCATGGATAGGGTGAATAGCTAAGGTATTTTCCCTTGTGTGCGAAGTCCAGAACTAGAGGGCATAGGTTCAAGGTGAGAGGTGAAATATTTAAAATGGACCTTAGGGCAATTGTTTGGTGCGTGTGTGGAATGAGCTGCCAGAGGAAGTGGTGGCGGTGGGTACAATTACAACATTTAAAAGGCTGTGCACGTGAATAGGAAGAGTTTAGAGGGATATGGGCTAAATGCTGGCAAATGAGAATAGATTAATTTAGATATCTGGTCAGCATGGACAAGTTGTACCAAAGGGTCTGTTTCCATACTGTGTAACCCTATGACTCTAAAACAATCACACCATTATTCCATAAATATAAAAGCAAATTGAATCATTTAATTATTTAATAAAAACATGAAACAGTGTCAAAGTCAGGTGATCTGTTATTTAATCTGAATGTTCATTCATTTTATTCAAGTGGTAGTTTTTAATTTCATTTTGATTTGTTCCATAGAACAAATTAATGATTTTGTTTCATTAGGTGATTTCTATTCAAACCAACCAAAAGACTGACTGGCATGCAGATTGCTTGCTTCCTTGTGTAATGCTGAGTTGACAAAATCCATCTTAACTGGCTACATGAGACAACAATGGTAAGTGACAAACAGTTGCATCTGTTCTCTATTCAGGTCAAAATCAGTAGATGTCACTCTGCCACATGATAGCCATGATGAAGAGATACCTGTGTTGGCCTGAGGTGGACAAAGTCAGAAGTCACATGACACCAGGTTACAGGCCAACAGGTTTATTTGGAATTCAACAAGCTTCGTGAGGTGCAGTGAAAGAGCAGGCACACAAACACAGATTTTATGGGCAGAGAGATCAAAGACAGACAGATCAAAAGATCATACGACTGCTATGAAGGGATTGTCAGATGATAAGTCTCTTAGGTGATCAAGAACTGTAGACAGTGTGTAAAATGTTTATAAACTCACACACACACACACACACACACACACTTTCTTTCTCTCTCTCTCTCACACACACACAAACTCTCAGAGAAGTGCAGCACTGTGAGGTTATCTGTGGGCTTGCAGTAGAGTGAGGTACTGAAGTGTCCATTCTGTACAGAGATACGTGTGTCCAAGAATGAGACTGATTCTGAAGACGAATCCACGGTAAGTCTAATGATGGGATGAAACTTGTTGATATCACTAGGTAGTTGTTTCAGTGATGCTTCACTCTGAGTCCAAAGGAAGAAAAGCATTGGTCAGAGGTCCTGAACAGCAAAGAAGGCTTGCTCGAACTTGTGCATGAAAATGTTGGCATATTGGGGTGCAAATTTGGTCCGCATGGCTGTTCCTTGTGTCTGGATGAAGATCTGGTTGTCAAAGATGAAGACATTGTGATCAAGGATTAGATTCCCTACAGTGTGGAAACAGACCCTTCTGCCCAACAAGTCCACACTGCCCCTTGGAGCATTCCACCCAGAACCATCCCCCTTTAACCCACACACCCCTGAACACTATGGGCAATTTACCATGGCCAATCCGCCTAACCTGCACATCTTTGGACTGCGGGAGGAAACCAGAGCACCCAGAGGAAACCCACGCAGACACGTGGAGAATGTGCAAACTCCGCACTGACAGTTACCCGAGGCGAGATTCGAACCCGGGTCCCTGGTGATGAGAGGCTGCAGTGCTAACCACTGAGCCACCGTGCAGATGAGTCGAATGATAGCATCTGGAAATTGGCAGTTGTTGATGTTGAGCACTGAGTCTGTTGGAGCAATGACATTGTTGCCGGGGCTGATGGTGTAGAATGCCGAAACGACAATTTTGACGAAAAATGTGACTGGTTCGACCGGTCCGTAGGAGCTGGGTTTCTATAAGAAATCTGTAGTGTGTGACAGAAGCTCGGAGTTCCTTCTAAAATGGGTTTTAAGATGTCATCAACATAGCCATAGAGGTTCTCACACAGGGTCCCATTGCATCTTATAAATTCTAGCTTTCGGAATAAAACCAGCCTGATTCCAGGTTAAAACCCTGAGACAGATTCTGAATAAGACCTCATACCTACAATTCAGTGTCTGACCTGAGATATCACCTTTTGTATGTTCCTATTGCTCTGCCTGATTGTCATTACAGCAGAGCACTGGCATTGACTTTATAAACATTTTACACACTATCTAACACTCTTGGTCACCTGCAGAGATTTATCATCTGACACTCCATTCAAGCCAGTTGTATGATCTTTTGATCTTGCTGCCCTTGATCTCTCAGCCCACAAAACCTCTAAATGTGTGCCCTGCTCGCTCACTGAACCTGTCAAAGGGGCTGCGCTCCAAAAGCTTGTGTGATTCCAAATAAACCTGTTTGACTATAACCTGGGATAATGACACACCTTAACTGCAGATGCTGGAGAATCCAAGATAACAAAGTGTGGGGCTGGATGAACACAGCAGGCCAAGCAGCATCTTAGTAGCACAAAAGTTGACGTTTTGGGCCTAGACCCTCATCATAACCTGGTGTCGCGTGACTTCTGACTTCCGCCACAGGATGGCAGCCTTGAATTTAAGCATTTTATCATTTGGCACGTAAAAGCTATTCCTCAGCATGTATGAATATTAATGAAGCTCTGCAGAACAGACAGCAAGAGAAAATACCTGACAAATTCATTTAGCAGTGCTGTGCTTTATGTCTTCTTATTTCTTAAGAGTTGTCAAGCTCAATTCTAGTAAAACAGAATTCAACAAACCTTGGACAGGTTTGAAGACAATTTCTTCATCAATGCTTAGTGCACAGAATCATATTTTTGTCTCAGTCATTTTCACATCTTTACACTTTTTTACATGCCAGCTCATTTTCAGTTCTTTGACTGTGGATAATCTATAGTGTGATATTTCAGTCCTGAGGCAGACATGTCTTCAATGTGGGTCTAGTTTTTGAAGTAACTAGTCAAGAAGTCATCTAACTTGACACACCTTAAAGACTATTTTAACTCCTTACTATGGGGATGGTGTCTCTCCAGATAAACAGCTGCCCAGCTTCTCTTTTTCGGGAAAGTTGTACCAGCAGCAAAAGAAAAATCGCATTTGTGCAATTTTTAAAACTTGTACAGAATACCAGTATAACCCAAGTGACAAAGCTTTGCATCAGAAAGAACAGAGCTGTCTAACATAAAGATGTCAGGCACCTATACCGTAGACCCATGTCTGATTCATACAATGTACCCTCATGTGGTCAGGAGCACTCACTGCTTCTGTAAAAACTCATTCTCCTTTGGCAGTCTCTGAAGATGAAAGATGGTTTGCCTCCACTTTGCTTCACCGGATTCTGAGATAGCTGATATGTTCAGTGTGTGACCAGCAGACACTGTCACATGTGGAGCAGATAGTGCTTTAAGAGTTGAATAAACAAGTTATTTAGAGATTTGTGCATTTCCTCTTATAAGTCCACTTCTGAACACTCCTATTATATTTGGTGATTTCCTGAATGGGTCTTTTCCAGTTTGTGTGATTATAAGTCAGGATCTCTGATGAGTTGAGCTATGCCTGAACTCTTCAGGGAAGTTTTGAGCATATCTCTAAAGAATTTCTGCTGTCCTCCTGGTGGTTTCCCACTAGGTAGAACAGTTGCTTCAGGAGTCTGGTGTTAGGCTTGGAAGCAACATGATTTGTCCAGTCAAATTGGGTCTGAGAGATTGGCACCTCAAGGTTGGGGAGGTTAGATGTGTCTGCCTCAGAACTTTAGCTGCCTCCTGTACGTTGTCCAGGTCTCTGAGGCATATGGAGATGTGGTGATCCTGACTAGTAATGCTTGACCAAAGTCTCAGTTTGAGATCCCGATGCTCAAATATATTTTTCCTCAATCAGCCAAAAGCAGGGCTTGCAAGAAGTCTCTTGAAGGCCAAGGTGGGTTCTCATTGTGTCATTGAACATATCTTCCTTTGCTCCACCATTCCTCTCTCCCTGGCATTAACTCCTTTCTCTACTACATAAAACATTCCAATGCACTGCAGGCAGTTAGAAGCTCTGCAGCAATAACTATTTTCAACCCTAACATCTTTAAAAATATCTATATCTTATTTTATTAGATAAACCTGATTCATGGAATAATGTAAAATACAAGTAACATATTTAAAAATAGTTGCTAGTATGTTTTCATTTTACAGAATGTTACTGAACATTTGCACACTAACATGTTTGACATATACGATATCTGTAATTGTTATTTGATGAAATGGAATTTACTGAATGAACCGAAGATGCTATTAACATACCACTCAACTTACTTTCATCCATTCATTCTGAATGTTATGCTTGTTACATTTGCATTTATGGATCAGGCACTAGAAACGTTTTACACAAACATACCAGAAAACTTTTGTCAGAGCACCAATATAACTGTAACAGTTCTTTGTCAGGTATCGTGTAACTGCAAAAAAAATTATCTTGACTTCCTGTTCAGTTCCTGTGCTAATCCCCAGAATGTTGATAATGGGTAATTGGAATGGTAATGTCATAAGATGTCAAGGGAAGATTATTGGATTCTCGCTTGTTGGGGTGGTCATTGCCTAGCACTTGTGGTTTAATAGCTACTTATCAGCCTAAGTGTCAGTGCTGCAAATGACATGGACTGTTTCATACCTGAATCACAAAAGGGGCTGAACATTGTGCCATCATATGCAACCTTTCCTACTTTTGACCCTATGATGAAGGGCAGATCATTGTTGAAGGTGCAGATCATTAAGACCAAGATCCTATCCTGAGAAACTCTTACAGTAAAACCCTGAGTCTGAAGTAACGAATCTCCCACAATTGCAACCATCATCATTTGCACTACGTAGAACTTCAAGCACCGGAGAATTTTCCACATCATTCCCATTGATTTCACCTTTTTGGGGTTCCTTGACTCACCCAGAGACAACGCTGACTTGATGTCAAAGATGTCACTCTCAGCTCTTGTCTTGAGTTCCACTCTTTAGTCAAAGTTTGAATGCACCACTAGCAGGTTTCAAACCGAGCATATGAATAGGTTAATACTGAATAAGTATTACTTGATGGTGTCGATGGCACATTACTCAATTTGCTGATAATTAAGTGTATGGCTGTGAGGGGGGAAATTAAACATATTCAATTCGACCTATTTTTCATGGGCAGGGGAATGCCTAAACAATTTTCAATGATCCACAGAATTTGCTGCTTGGATTCAGAACTGCCAGACAGTAGTGGTAGAGAAGAATTTTTCTGGTTGGAGGTCCATAACTAGTGGTGTTCCACAGGGATCCATACTGGGACCTTTGCTCTTCTGACTTATAGAAATGACTTGGATGAAAACATGGTTGGGTTAGTTCGTGATCTTGCAGACAACACAAAGATCAGTGGAGTTGTGAATAGTGTAGATGTTGTCATAGGATACAGCTGGATATAGATCAGTTGCAGATATGGACGCAGAAGTGGTAAAATGGAGTTTAATCTGGGCAAGTGTGAGGTACTGCAGTTTGAAAGATCATATGTTAAGGAAAAATATACAGTTTGTGTCAGGACCCTGAAATGGTGTTATGGCACGCTTGCCTTTACTGGTCAGGGCATTGAGTACAAGAGTCAGGATTTGCATTGCAGCTTTATAAGACTTTGGTTAGGCCACACTTAGAGTATTGTATTCAATTCGGTTACAACATTAGTTGAAGGGTGTCGAGGCTTTAGAGAGGGTGCAGAAGATGTTTACCAGTGCACTGCTTGGTTTAGAGGGTACGAGCTATAAGCACAAGACAGAAAAACCAGAGTTGTTTCCTCTGGAGCAGCACAGGCTGAGGGGAGACTTGATAGAAGTCTATGAAAATATGAAATGCACAGACAGGGTTGACAATCAGAATCTTTTTTCTCAGATTGAAATGTCTAATTCTAGTGGGCATGCATTTAAAGGTGAGGAGGGGGGAAGTCCAAAGGAGATGTGAGGGTCAAGTTGTTTTACACAGACGATGGATAGGTGTCTGGAACACATTGCTGGGGTGTTGGTGGAAGCAGGTAGAGCAGGGGCATTTAAGGAGGGGGCGTTAGATAAGCACATGAATATAAAGGAATGGAGGGATACAGAGCAACGGCAGACAGAAGGGATTAATTTAAGTTTGTGTCATGTTCAGCACAACATCACAGGCTGAAGGGCACATTCCCGTGCTGTACTGTTCTATGTTCTATTGCCAGCTATCTCCCAGTGTTATAATTATACTGGCAAAGCTTGCCCAGGGCTGGGGATGCAGTTAGTCTGGATTACAAATTATCACCATTTCCAAAATATTATCAGATCTGATAGCTTTTGCTATCCATTTCTTGATATCAAGCAGAGTGAATCGAATTAACTAAAAACTGACATCTGTGATTCTGGGAACTCAGGAAGATCTATGATCCAGTATCACTGCTTGGTAAGTCTTATAATAAAGGAGCTGAGCAATTACTTAATGTGGCTGGAACAATCTAACCAGACATTCAGCTACTGGTAACAATATCCACAATCAAAATTCTGAATTACTTTCCATGGCAAGAGAAACTACTGAAGAAAGGTCAACAACTGTGAACTCTGCTTCCAACAAGTGTTTCCTGAGCAGTTGAGTAGATCTGATTTTTATTTCAGATTCCTAGCATCTGCATAATGTAGATTTTGTGGAAATACTATAGTTTAAAAAAATGCTCACTGGCCTATGCACTTGCTGTCATTTCTGTAACTGTTTCAGGATTCCAGAATCAGCATTATTTTATCTTGTAGAAATGTATTCCGAAGAAAAATGCTGACTTCACTTCTGGCAGCTAAATACATATTTCAGATTTATAACAAAGCCAATATTTCACTCTTGAAGAAATACTGTGGCTCTGGGAAAGAGTGGAGAAAAGTCCAAAGAACTGCAGCTGTTGGAAATCAGAATCAAAAACAGAAATTGCTGGAAAAATTCAGCATTTCTGGTAGCATCTATGGCAAGAAAGCAGAGTTAATGCTTTGGGTCAAGTGATTCATCTTCAGAACCGGCTCTAGCTGGGGAAACGTTGGCATTTATACTGAGGATGGGTCGGAGGACTGGGGAAGAGCAAACAATTGGTGGAGATGGAGCCCAGAGAGTCAGAAAAATAGCTGGGCAGACAAAGAATGGCTAAAAGTCAGCCTGGGAGAATCAATAGCTGCTGCTGGGGATCTTAGTAGCTGAAAATGGGTTGATTGTGGAAGCAGCCCATGTGATAACAAGGTCTGGTGTGAGGGTTTTGGGTTGAGGACATGGGAGATAGTACTCTGGCCCTAAAATTATTTAACTCAATATTGAGTCCAGAAGGTTGCAGGATTCATATGCGGGAAACGCATGCACTGAACTTCACGTGGGACACTACAGCAAGACTGAGACAAAAAAACTGGCGAGGGCACACAGTGGTGTGTTGAAGTGGAAGGCAACTGGAAACTCAGGGTGATTTTAGAGAGAACATAGGTGTTATGGGAAGCCATCGCCCAGTCTGTGTTTTGACTCTTCAATGTTGTACAGATGACATGGTGAGCAGCAAATAAGGTAGACTAGATTGAGTGAAGTGCAGACAAATTGCTGCTCCATCTGCAAATGAGTCTGGGGTCTTGGACAGTGAGGAGGGAGGAAGTAAATAGTAGGGTGTTACAACTTCTATGATTGCATCAAAAGGAGTCATGGGGGTGTGGGGAGGCCTTGGGAGTGGACAAGTAGTGGACCAAAAGGTAACAGTCCCTGCAAAATGCTGACAAGGAAGGGAAGGGAATGTGCATCTGGTGGTAACATCCCACTAGACCTGGCAGAAATAGCAACTAATGATCCTTTGGATGTGGATGTTGGTAGGCAAGAACCAGGGGACCCTCTCATTGCTGGAGGGAAAAGGGTGACCGCCAAAGTGTGGGAAATAGGTCAGACACAACTGAGGGCTTTGTCAACCACCATGGTGAGGAATCCTCAGTTGAGGAAGAAGGTGGACATTAGGAAGCCTTCTGGTAGAAGTTGGCGTATTCTGATCCGATTGAGACAATGAAACTGGAAGATTGCAATAGAGTCTTTACAGTAAACATGGTATGACGACATATCGTCTACATAACTTTGGGAGTCAGTGGATTTGTAGTAGATATTGGTGGCCACTCTATCCCTAAAATGGAAACAGAGATGTCAGGAAGGGAGGGGAAGAGTCAGAGATGGACAGATGAAGTTGAGAGCGGGGTAGAAATTGAAAGTTAAATTGATTTTTTTTCCAGTTCCAGATGAGAGTGGGAAGCAGCGCTGATGATGTAATTGATGTAATGGAGGAAGTGTTGTGGGTGGAGAACACAGAAGGACTGAAACAAAGCATGTTCCATATGCCCCACAGAGAAACAGGCATAACTGGAGCCCATGCAGGTACCCATGGTCACTCCTCTGACCTGAAGGAAGTAAGAGGAGTTGAAGGAGTTGTTCAGAGTGAGGGTGAGCTCAGCCAAGTGAAGGACGTTGATGGAGGATGAGGTTGGTTCAGGCCTTTTTTCAAGGAAGAAACAGAGAACCCCAAAACTATCCCGAAGGGGGATGGACATGCAACGGGATTGCACGTCCATGGAGAAGAGGTAATGGCTACAGCCTGCAAGCTAGAAATTCTGAAACTGATGTAAAGTGTCAAAAGAATCTCAATATAAGTGGAAAAGGACCGGCCAAGGGGAGAAAAAGTCAAATCAAGGTAGGAACAGATGAGGTCAGTGGGACAGGAGCAACGGGTCTGCCCAGGTAGTCCTGTTTGTGGATTTTGGGAAAAGGGCAGAAATGGCTTAGGTGGAGTTGGATGACTATGAGCTAGGAGGCAATTAGCTGGGGGGGGCGCGGGTGGAGTGGTGGATGCTCCAGATGACATGTGATTAGTGATCATTGTGTGCACAAAGGCATGGTTTTCAATGGTAGGGTCGTGGTCCAGATAATGGGAGCAGGCGTCTGAGAGCTAGTGTTTGGCCACCTCAATTTAGAGGTCAGTATGCCAGACAAAACCACAGTCCTTGTCAGCAGGCTTGATTACATAGTCAGGCTGCAATCATTTCAGGGAGATAAGTTCAAATGGGTAAGGAAGGGCAGAGAATTTAAGGTGGCCAATTTCACTTTGACAGTTCTAATTGAACAGGTCAAGTCTAGGTAAAAGGCCAGAGGGAAGGGCCCAGGTGAAGGGACAATACTGGACTTGGGTCCGTGTGTCTGTGGGATGGTCCTATTCAAAGAAATAGCCACTGAGACAGATGTGATGGAAGAAGAGTTCAATGTCATATCATGCCTAATTGTTTTCATTTATTTATCTGTAGGATGTGGGTGTCACTGGCTGGTCAGCATTTACTGTCCATCCTTGGTTACCCTTGGGAAGGTGGTGGTGAACTTGTACTGTTGTTGACCATCTGTTGCGGATTGACCCACAATACCATTATTGAGGGAATTCCAGCATTTTGACCCAGTGACACTGAAGAAAAGGCAATATATTTCCAATTCATGGTGAATGGCTTGGAGGGGAACTTGAAGGTGGTGGGGTTCCCATATATCTGCCACTTATTCCTTCTAGGTGGAAGCGGCCATGGGTTTGGAAGGTGCTGTCTGACGATCTTCAATGAACTTTTGCCGTGCATCTTACAGATAGTACACATTGCTGCTACTGAGCATCAGAAGTGCAGAGAGTGGGTGCTTGTGGATGTAGTGCCAAGTCAAGGGGGCTGCTCTGTCCAGGAATGGTGTCAAGCTTCTTGAATGTTGCTGCAGCTGGACCCATCCAGATGTGAGTGGGGAGTATTCCATAACATTCATGACTTGTGCCTTGTAGATAGTGGACAGGCCTAGGGGAGTCAGGAGGTGAGTTACTTGCTGCTGTATTCCTGACCTCTGACCTGCTCTTTTTGCCAATGTGTTTATTTGGTAAGTCTAGCCGAGTTTCTGGTCCATGATAACCCCCAGGCTGTTAATACTGGGCAATTCAGTAGTGGTAACACCATTGAATTTCAAGAGGTGGTGGGTACATTGTATCTTATTGGTGATGGTCATAGCCTAGTATTTGTGTTACATGAATCTTTCTTGCCATTTTGGATTTTGTTTGGATCTTGTCTAGATATTGTTGCATTTGAACATGGACTGCTTTTGTATCCAAAGAGTTGCAAATAGTGCTGAACATTGTGCGAAAATCAGTTAATATCCCCATTTCTGACCTTACGATGGAGGGAAGTCATTGATGAAGCAACCGAAGATGGTTGGGCCTAGGACACTACCCCAAGGAACTCCTGCAGAGATATCTAGGAGGTGAGATGACTGATCTCCAACAACCATGACCATTTTCCTATGCGTCAGGTACAAGGTGGGGGTGCAGGGGGATAAAACTAAGATGCTTGAATACAAAACGTTCAGCATTGGAGAGTGAAAAGTCAGGAGGGATGGTACATACTTGGCAGGAGGTGGGGTTCAGAGGTGGGTTGGAGCTCAGAGATCGAGAACAGCATATGGTCAGCTTGTCTCCGCTTTCCTAACCTGTTCTACCTCTCACCCATCCCTTTCTCCCACCTCAAGCCGCACCTCCATTTCCTACCTACTACCTCATCCCACCTCCTTGACCTGTCCGTCTTCCCTGGACTGACCTATCTCCTCCCTACCTCCTCTCCACCTATCTTCTTTTCTCTCCATCTTTGGTCCACCTCCCCCTCTCTCCCTATTTATTTCAGAACCCCATCCCCAATCCCCTCTCTGATGAAGGGCCTAGGCCCAAAACGTCAGCTCTTGTGCTCCTGAGATGCTGCTTGGCCTGCTGTGTTCATCCAGCTTCACACTTTATTATCATGGTCAGACAAAGGAATGGGTTAAGATCAGTCTAACAGAAGTCATATTTGCTAATGAGAGGCATGGAGCCCATCATTCTCTGCAATCCATCTCCACGTTCAGTTCTGAAGAAGGGTCAGTGGTCCTGAAACGTTAACTCTCCTTTCCCTCTCCAAAATTGCTGTCAGATCAACTGAGTTTCTCCAGCAATTTCTATTTTTGTGCCGTACCCCATGCATTTGGTGCGATTTCCTGCATTCAGCTCAGATTTCCAGCAGGGGATGGTGAGGAAGAAAAACACCATATGGATTAAGAAACATGCACATTTTGCTCCTTTCCGAACGATTAATATTGCATTCACAGGGGTCCACGTGCTCTGGGACCTTGCATGCCTCTGGTCCGAGTGCCGGTGTCCGACCTGACGTAAAACGTGTGCGTCTTTGTAGGACGCGGCCCCTCACTTCACGCGTGCGCTTTGGATAGAGAGCCGGGCCCGGCTAGTTGCATTGTGCGCCTGTCTGAGGTTGAGTGACGTGTCCAACCAAGCGTATTACACGCGCGCATTGGGTCGGACGTTGCCTGGCCCGCCGCGTTGAACGTGCGCCTTTGGGTCGGGTGGCGGGCCTGGGAGATGTGGTGAACAAAGGTGAGGAGAATGTGTCTGACAATGAAGCTGTCTTGTTCTAAACGTTTAGGCCCTTTGCCAATGTGCCACCTTCGATGCTTCTTATTGGGCCCCTTTCCCTTTGCTGATCATTTATGGGGCAGGTGGGCGGGAGAGACCTTGACATATCAGTCCAGTGCCAAAGAAATAATCATACAATTCCTACATAGGATAACAAAGTGTGTAGCTGGATGAACACAGCAGGCCAAGCAGCATCTCAGGAGCATAAAAGCTGACGTTTCAGGCCTAGACCCTTCATCAGAGGGGCTGCTTGGCCTCCTGTGTTCATCCAGCTTCACACTTTATTATCTTGGATTCTGCAGCATCTGCGATTCCCATTATCTCTAATACAATTCCTACAGTGTGGAAGGAGGCCATTTGGCCCATCGGGTCTGCATTGACCCTCCAAACCCATGCCATCACCTTGTATTTCATATGGATCACCCACCTAGCCTGTACATCTTTGGACGGTGGGAGGAAACCCATGTGGAAACAGGGAAAATGAGCAAGATCCACACAGACAGTTGTCGAAAGGTAGAATCGAACCCAGGTCCCTAGTTCTGTGAGGCAGCACTGCTAATGACTAAACCACTGTGCCATCATGTGGTGATTTGAATGCCAAGTTCAAGGAGCCAACATCTTTACCTGCAATCTCTGGGCAACGTGAAACTGTGACCTTCAGTGTTTTGTGTCAGGAAATTCTTGACTGCATCTCTTATTCACACTGCTAATTGTGTGCCCAATGGCAGCTCCTAACATAGAGGAAGATATAAGGACATCTGAAAGAACTGTGGATGCTGTAAATCAGGAACAAAATCAAAGTTGCTGGAAAAGCTCATCAGGTCTGGCATCATCTGTGAAAGAAAGAATAGACCTAACATTTCAGGTCTGGTGACCCTTCCTCAGAAATATTAACTCTGTATCTTTTTCTTCACAGATGCTGCCAGACCTGCTGAGCTTTTCCAGCAACTTTGTGTTGATAAAGACATGCGGTCTCGGTTACATAAGAATATAAGATGTTGGAGCTGGAATGGGCCTTCTCCTTAAATCTGCTCTACCATACTGTCAGATTGTGGTTCAATTGATTGTGGCCCCAACTTTCTTGCATGGATTTCCTCACTCAATATCCCTTGACTAAGTTGTCATTTAAAAAATCTGTCGAAATTGAACTTATTCTATGATCCAGCGCTAACTGCTATTGAGGAAGAGACTCCAATCTTCATCTTAAATGGCACAGCTTATTTTCAAATTGTACCCTCTTGTTCTGGCCTCCCCAATGAAGTGATACACCCTCTCAGCATCAACCCTGTGAAATGCCTTTGGAACTTTACATGTTTTGATGATATCATTATTCTTCTAAATTGTAAAGGAATAGGCCCAACCTTAATTATATGACAATCCCTTCATCTGTTTCCAATACGTCTTGCATCCTCAAAGAACTGAAATAAATTTGTGAAACACAATTTCGTTTTCACAAAAACCATGTTGACTGACCATTTAGATAATTTTCTAAATATCCTGCTAGTATCTCTCTAATCTTCAATTCTGTTTCTTTTAATATCCAGCCAATTGTAGCACCATCCAAGTTCACCTAACTGACTGACAGTTTCACCCTTTTTCTGAAGAAGGGTGTCGACTTGAAATGTCAAACATCCCTATTCCTCTGATGCTGCTTGGTCTGCTGTGTTCATCCAGCTTCACACCGTGTTATCTGAGAGTTTCACCCTTTCTGTTTTCCTCCTTTCTTGAATTGAGTGCCTTGCATTTTTCTAATCCACTGCAATCTTTTCAGAATCCAGAGGATTTTGGCAGATTACAACTAATCCATCATCTATCTCTGCAGCCACTTCTTTTATGACCCTAGGGTGCAAATCATCCGGTCTAGCGAATTTGCCAGTCTTGTTCTCTTACTATTTCCATGAGCTTTTCTCGAGATAGTGATTGTTTTAAATTGCCTCCTCCCTGAACTATGCCTACCATATTTTAGGAACCGAAAGAACTGCGGATACTGTAAATCAGGAACAAAAACAAAGTTGCTGGAAAAGTTCAGCAGGTCTGGCAGCATTTGTGGAGAAGAAAAAAAGAGTTAACGTTTCGGGTTCGGTGACCCTTCTTCAGAACTCCATGTTTTATTTTGCTTTTTTGGAGCTATCTTTCACTCTAAAGATTGATATATAATACA
This sequence comes from Stegostoma tigrinum, assembly GCF_030684315.1. Classification (NCBI taxonomy): domain Eukaryota; kingdom Metazoa; phylum Chordata; class Chondrichthyes; order Orectolobiformes; family Stegostomatidae; genus Stegostoma; species Stegostoma tigrinum. The sequence goes on from NC_081385.1 coordinate 17,643,593, forward strand.
TTATCTTCAAAGCCTCTATCATCTCCTGGTTTGTTCCAAAACTTCGATTTTGTGGTCTTTTTTACATGGATATTACATTACTTAAACGTACTATTTACCTACAATGCATATAATTACCTTTATCCAATTATGGTCAAATTCCATCTGTGATATTTAAAGAGTAAATTAACATGCAGGAAAATGCAGTGAAAGTGGAAGAAGGTAATCAACTGGTCAAATGCTACTACTTTAGTCTTGACTGATGGGAAGCCGAATATTTACTTACTGAACCACACCATCTGTTTCATCCCCAGTCCTTGAGTTCATGTCTCAGGGAGGCACGTCTGGACTTCTTCTCATGGAAAAGGAATGATTTGCTCTGGGCCTAGCCTCATTCACACAAGATTATTAATGTTTAACTATTTTGTGTAATTCTTTCGTGTTTCTGGGACATGACAATTAGTTGTAAACTTCTGTCCTCGGTTTGTGCCCTGTTTGTTCTGCTAACATGTCTGATCCCATGTGGCCTTAATATATTGGATTATTTTCCTAAATTACATTACTTGCTTCAAATACCATTATTCCCAAGATATACTAAACTTCTGCTTCAACTGATATTTTTCCCCCTTGATTACAATTGGTGTGCCTTTCTTGTAGTTTTTCTTCTTCAAAGGAATATATTTTTGTTGAGAATGATGAAATATGTTCTTAAATCTTCACTCCTTCCCAAACCAATCAGAGGCCAGCAAATCTTCATTGTCACCAGTGCCATCAGAGACAGGCTGGTGACTAATACACCCTCAAAGAACAATAATCAGTGAGGAACCAGGGCATAGGTGAGTGAGGGCAAAATAGAGGCTTATGGGATGGTTTGGTTGGATGATGGGGGACGGTGTCAAGACAAATTACAGGAGTGGTAGATGCCTCCTTTTCAATGCCAGGATGCTTGATCAAGCATTTGAAGTCCTTTTCAGGCTTTCAGTGTGGCAACTGCATCATTTTGTGCTTGGTAAATACCATTGCCAGTGAGATAAGGCCTTAAAATGAGCATTAATTAAGGGCCTCAATTAATGATGGGGTTGGAAGCTATTCACAAGACAGAGCACTCTCCCACCCAATTAAATGGCCAGGGGTGGGGTGGTCACTAAATTCTGCTTCTTAAGTCTCTGCTAGAGTAGCTGAGGATAAATTTCAGTCCAAATATAGAAGCTAGCAGGCCTATAGCTGTAATCATCTCAGGGCTGATCAGAAAAGGTAGCGGAGTTGGCTAGTTTACCCATCACCTTTCTAAAGTGGTTTTCTTCTGTCATTTAAGAGGTAATTGCGGCAGCTAGGACAAATTACTTCAAACCTCAGAGCAGTTTAAGATGGGAGAATCTTGACCAAAAACAGTGCAGAATCTCAAGAATGCTCAGAACTGTCATTTATCAAGAGCTTCCTGAAATGTGCAACTGCCAGTGATTCCTACATCTGAAAATGAATTCAGAGAAACAAATGATTCATGCAATTCCTTTACTTGCATTTTCTGTTTGTACAATCAAACGATTGCTCAGAAAGATAACTGGATCACCAATTGTATAATTTTATGCTCCCCTTTTTTCTTCTTGTAGATACAATGCTGGTCTTCAACCCCCATCAAATTCAGCCCTCACAAACAAATTAGTAATGACATTGAAAATATCACTTACGTTTAGAATAGCCACAAGCATATCAAAAAATGTCATCGGAAACAAAAGTACTGTGAAGTCTCTTATGATCTGGCAGAATGCAGTGAATTTGAAATTTTAAAAAAAAGTGGTTGACATTTGTCGATAAAGATCATTATGGCATGTCAAAGCTGATGATGGATACAACTACCTACTTTGGCCTATAAATTGTGAAATTAACAATGATGGCTAATCTTGAATAGGTGAATAAAATGCTATGTGGCCAGGTAAAGTTCAGCAGAAAAGTTCAGTGGCTCTGTACAAAAATATCTAGGGCTCCTAGCTGTCAAATTATTTATTCCATCCATCCTAATATACTTAAATAGAAGAACTCAGCTCCCTGATGAGAGTGTTTGCCTTGATGTGGGAATTTTAATGATTTCATTCTGGCAAATGAGCCAAATGCACTCTGCATGACAGAGGGATATGATTGTTAATAAGATCTTGAAGTACTTCATCATCAGATTACAAATTCCATATGTTATGATACCAGCTGTTGTTATTCCTGGACAAGTTAGTTCCAAACTGAAATCTAGCTTGATAGAGCATATTTTATTTAGATTCTATTTAACATGGTAGCCTTTCGCTGAAACATAAGCATGCAGTCCTACAGATTTGGTTTTTACAACACTACAGAAGTTTGTTATGCAAAATGAAAGAACATAAATATAATAAACCATAGCTATTTATATATAACACAATTTGAAAGATTTTCAAACATGCAGTAACAATACAATTCCTTCTACCTCAAACACCAGATGGAACCCCTTCTCTATCACATCTGCAGATTTGATTTAGCTAGTTCATTCAATTCCTGATTTTTTTGGAGAGAGTTTGGTACCTTTTTCTTGATTAGTCATGCAACTAAGTTTGACTTTTTTAAGCTTAAGATAACCTCTTAAGGGTTCCAATAAAGTACTCCAGGTCTAGAACTTGCAAAGTAATATCATTTCCTCATTATTCCTAACTAAAACTATTTCCTAACTGTTCCAAATTATCTGCCTAGTTCAGGAGAAACTGTTTCACACTTCTAACTTCAAACAGGATTTCTGTGAACTGAAATCAAAAGTTTTCAAAGCTATGCATTTTTCCTAAAAGCAAACTAATGTTCCTCAGCTACTTAGGTGTGGAGCTGGATGAACACAGCAGGAAAGTGGACATTTCAGGCCTAGACCCTTCTTCAGAAATAGGGGAAGGGAGGGGGATTCTGAAATAATTAGGGAGAGTGGGGAAGCACATAGAAGATGGATAAAGGAGAAGATAGGTGGAGAGGAGACGGACAGATCAAAGAGGGTGGGGTGGAGCCAGTAAAGGTGAGTGTAGGTGGGGAGTTAGGGAGGGGAATAGGTCAGTCCAAGGAGGACGGACAAGTCAAGGGGGCAGGATGAGGCTAGTAGGTAGGAGTTGGGGGTGGGGCTTGAGCTGAGGGGGGATAGGTGGGAGGAAGGACTGGTTCGGGAGGTGGGGACAAGCTGGTTTTGGGATGTGCTGGGGGGAGGGGAGATTTTGAAGCTTGTGAAGTCTGCACTGATACCATTGGGCTGCAGGGTTTCCAAGCGAAATATGAGGTTCCTGCAACCTTTGGGTGGAATTGTTGTGGCACTGCAGGATGTCCAGGATGGACATGTCTAGAGAGTGGGAGGCGGAGTTGAAATGGTTCGTGATTGGGACGTGCAATTGTTTGTTGCAAACCAAGTGTAGGTGTTCCACAAAGCAGTCCCCAAGCCTCCGCTTGGTTTCCCCAATGTAGAGGAGGCCACATCTGGAACAGCGGATACAGTATACCACATTAGCAGATGTGCAGGTGAACATTTGCTTGATGTGCAAGGTCTTCTTGGGGCCTGGGATGGGGGTAAGGGGGAAGTTGTAGGGACAGGTGTAGCACTTCCTGCGATTACATGGAAAAGCACCTCCCCGTTTCTCCCTATTTATTTCAGAATCCCGTTCCCCTCCTCCTGCTCCTCTGATGTTGCTTGGCCTGCTGTGTTCATCTAGCTTTACACCTTGTTATCTCAGATTCTCCAGCATCTTCAGTTCCTATTATCTCTGAAATAATGTTCCTCAGTGTTTGCTGTCACATCATAATACTTTTCTGATGGTAGCAAGTTCCCATTATCACCCAGTCCCCCTTTCACATACTGGTTTTTAAAAAAATCGTAGCATTATTACACAGTCTCAAAGACATAGAACAAAACCCACATGCCACTCATTAAAAATCTAAATTTTAAACTAAATAGAATATATACATGCATACACACATCAAGCATTAAACCACAACTCCAGTGTAATTAATGTTAGATAAATAAAAATAGCAGGTTTGGAAAGCTGGTAAACAGACCGGAAGTAATTGCAAATCAAAAGCTGGTTTGTGTTTGTTTGTCAGCTCAGATTTGGACATGCAAAAATAATAAATAAAAGATGACAGCTGTCTGTGCCTCAATAGAGACAGAAAGTTCACAGTTATCTCAGTCAGAGGGTTATGTTAAGGAATGATTGAAATTGGAGATAATTAGTTTCAGTTTCTTCTGGGATATCCTCGGTGTGTCACACTGCCATGAAGATAGATTGCAAAGAGGTTTTATTTGGATTTGTGTTTTCTCTCTATGATTAAACACAGAAAGGGTTAGTTGCATTCATCTTGGTGCAGTTTTGAGATAGACAGAGATAGAATCTGCAGGAACTGTAAAATAGTGGGGAGCACCAACAGATTGCCTATAGAAATGAGGAACATTTCGGATTTGGAGACACTAAGTAATAATTCACTGAGGTCCATGCTTGTTTTGGGAGTCCAGAGTCATGTGTATGAAGGAAAATCAGAATGTGGGCTTTTGTGGAAGGACCCCAAGAAATCCTATACCCCAGAGAAGAGAGAAACACTAAGGAAAAGCAAAATGAATTGCTGAGAGCCCTAGCACATGTTGATTTAATCTCGAGATGTGAAGCAATCTTCAAGATTTGCAAAGTATTTTGCAACTCGGGTGGAAATGAGCATTGAATTGGGGAGTATTACATTGAATTTTTTTGGATTTCAATTATAAGCCTTTATGATATACTGTTAGTAGGACTTTTTTTAACTCTCATATAGTACATTTTTAAAATGTGAAATTGTGTGTCCTCATCCCTTTAGTTAATAATTGGGAGTTCAAATTTATTTTATCTTCATTGACATTAGATCAGTAGATTTAGTGATTTTACATATTCTTGAAATATTTAGATGGAGTAACATAAGTTTGATCTAATTTCATGAAAAGTATCCTGTTTAACACTAGATATCAATTAGAATATTACTTGGTTTAATGCACATTGAGTGAAGAATGCAAACTTTTAAAGTAGTTTTATACAATATTGGTGTGTAACTTAATAAGAATTATAGAAGTGCGACTTAGAGAGTAAATTGGAATTTTATTCTGCACGTTTCTTCTTTATGAATTCATTTGCAAAACAGGTGTTAGAACATAACCACAACTGATTAGCACTACCGTTAGCTTCTATTTTGACATTGTGAAAAACTACGTGAAACTCCACAGAAGAGAAGGAAATTAACCCAGCAAAAGCCACTTTAAGATGGCAACTATACAATTATCTGATTCAGAACGGGTGGAATCTTATTTGAGCTGGTCAGTTTTTAATCTGCTATGCTGTTTCTGTCCGCTTGGGTTATTAGCACTGATATTTTCCTGCAAGGTTAGTTAATATATTTTAAATTTGAACACATTAAACTTCTATTGACAGCAACCGTAGTTTAGCAAATGCAGTACAAGTAGTTTACAATAAACTGAATTGACTTAGTGGGTCATCTCATTTATTCATTTCTATTGTTTCTCAAAACCGTATATGAAAATATCATTGGACTGCATTACATTTACCGCCTTGAAACATAAGTTGTCGCCAATGACAGTCTGTTTCCTCAACTTGGCAAATGCAGAAAAGATGCAGCCTAATTCATCAAAAACTCTGGCTGTGAAATTTGAGTAGAATCTAAAAAGCGTGTGGGAATCATGATGTATGGTTTCAGTCTACTCAGTGCTACTGATTCAGGCAGTACGGAAAATTTTGTGGTATCTACTCATTTAAATAACAGCAGCATGCAACCAGTCTTAAACATGCAGTTGTGTTGTTCACAGTGTAGCAACAAATGCAAAATCACAAAAAGCTAGAAGTAGTTCAAGCTCATAAACGTTAGCTCAGCCCCCATTTCTCAAAGTAGTGCAGCGTTTTCCAATAAAGAATATTATTGTAAATGAGAGATTTACCTGGTCAAGACCCAGAATGGTACAACTTTAGAAAGAGTAATCTTTTAAAATGTTCCAATGCTGCACTGGAGATGTTAGTTGAGAAAGTGCGGAGAAGGAGAGATGTCATCAATCATCAAGGAGCTGAGAGGCACTCTGGACAAACTCTTAGAAACCAACTGAGCTGTCATGATCAATGAGTATCACATAAATGTCAAGGTCAGTGACTATATCTTCAAATCCCACCAACTACATCACAGGCTTGTGACAGTGCTCACTGCACTGTATAGCAACCATTCATTTACCAAAATTCTAAGTTTTCATACACTAGAGGACCTCCATCCTGTAATCTCTTATTATTTGCAAAGTTTAAGAATGAACAACTCGCTTTCTCTGTTTCTGTTCACCACAACCCCAGCCTTGTATTGTATTCCTCACAGATACTTAAGAATTCAAAGTAGTCTAGTGGTGGTGGAATTCAAAGTGTTATAAGAGCAAGAAGACACCAATGACAAAGAAACAATTTCTCTCACTCGTACCGCTGCCACTGTGTTCCGCCATGTGTGAATCTCACCACAAGCCATCCTCTAAAAAATGTACTATCACTATTTGAGCTGGTGGCTATCAGTGTAAGAATAGCACAGAGCTTTGTGTAGAGTTTGGAACCCATCCTGTCCAGTTACTAAATGAGAATATCCACGAGGCCGTGAGCACAGCGTTGATATGTTAACAGACTTAGCACCAATTAGGATATGTGCGATAGAGCTTTAGATTGGCTGAATTTCATTGTTGGTGAAGGATGAGTGACCAACAAGTAGAGATTTGAATAGCTTCAATCTGAAGGTAATATAGTGATGCTCACGTGTTTTAAGAAAGCACAGGTTTGTGAAATCATGTACATTTTTATGATTACTTTTGAATTCCGTTGCAACTAGACATTAGAATGCATTAATGTCTTGGACTAACTCTTTAAAGTATGATTGAAAAAGAACCATGTAACCTGCTATTTGTACTGCCCAAGGAAAGGCAAGTGTGCCTTGGTTACTATGGCACAGTGATGCCTAGGTCTAGTTCAAATGAACACCAACAAATACCTGTACAAAATACAGAGCTGCTGGTTTTACTGTGGTTCGCCTTACAGATTCACAAGCTGTTTAATTTAAAAATCCCTGAACAGCGAGAGAGAGAGAAAGAAATGATATTCTGAACAGCAGGTGAAAAGAATAGTTATTTTACTAATCAGACAGAATGCGAGTGCAAGAATGTTTTTTGTTTGAAGTGATAGAATCAATGGAAATTTAAGGACACTGAAAGATTTGCTTAGTGAGACTGGGAGAAGGAACTCAAGTGGGACTGTCCACTGGAACTTGGTTTAGGGTTTCTCAGAAGATTGAGAAAATAGATGTTTGATATTGTGCCTCCGTGAAATGGGAAGAAGCAAACCTATTGGAAGCTGGAAATAACTTTGGACTGTTTTCTGCAAAGGCTACATTTGAAACCAAGTATGGGGCAGTCATGTTAAGAAACAAATAAGAAATTTTTTTCTATAGTTTAGAGTATCAGTGTTTTTTTGCAATTTTTGCCTCGTTGATTTTAGTTTGTTGGAACTTTACTTCTTGTGATTCCTTTCAATTAATTGGGTCGTGAAGCTTTTTCTTGGAAAGTTGTTAGTCTCTACATGAATCTTAGCAGAACATTTGTTAAGAATTGAATTTGAGTTTATAAATTTGGTGGATGTCAATCATATATTTTTCATTTTGAACATCCACAATTTATATCATATAATTAGGAATTGATCATTAATTAGATGCAAAGTAAATCCCCTCTACTCATGCCTAAGAATATACTATTTTCTCAGAATAGTGACTCCATCTTCAACAGTGTGCCTTTTCTATTGTATCCGTAAGCCATCCTGTAGCCTTATTTTAGTGGTATTTGATGTTCAGTTACTGAGTGAGTTTTGCTGTGGGCACACTTTCATTCTAAACTACAATGGGGTTTCTTAACTTGTTTCAGGCAGAACACTTACTCAGTTCATTAGATTAAATATATATATATTTCTTGAATGGTTTAATGAATGATATTGCTAAAGTTGACAGTGATTTTAAATTAAAAATGCGAATTGGGAAACTGGGGAATAATTTTCAAATTTGACTTTAATACTTTTGATTTTGTACTGCTTGTTTGAATGTCTTCTTTATTCTTTCAGGTCGACATTGCATCTAGAAGTGATAACATAGACAGCGCAAAGCGTTATTCCCACCTTGCTAGATTATTAAACCTTCTGTCAACAATAGTTGGAATTGTAATCATCATTATAGTAATAGCTTCACGCGTATATTGGTCATAAAGGCCTAGAAATTGGTTCATGCCAGTACATTTTAGCACAAAGAACATTTCTTGGAAAGACCTGTCCATTATTGGATCTTGGACCTCACATATGTGATCAATGAGCTGCAGAAACATGTGAACCACTCAGTCAATATGCAAATAATATTTGAATTTTGGGGCACTGAAATATCAACAATGGCCCTCAGATATGCCCTAGGAAAGGGGGGAAGCAATCAGTAGCATTCAGGGGGATGGTACGTGATACTTAGTAGAGGCCTGCCATCTGAAAGTAGAGCAGAAGTGATGCCTGCAGCTGACTATTTCACATTTAAGCCAATTTTCTTTTCACACAATACACCTTGTGCAGCAGCTTGCAGAGGGCCGAATAGGTTAATTGGTTAGGCTACTGTAGATCACGTCTTATTGTTTCAGATGGAGCCAGCAGTCAGCCTAGTTTTACAAAGGGAGCTTAGACCAACGATTGTACTCTCCTTTTCATATGTGGAAAATGTGGGTTGTGGATGCTGTTTGCTTCTGTCAATCCTTGCAGTTACAGCTGAATTTGAGACTTGGTTGCCTATGTTCCATCTGAAAAACAGTCAGTAAAATGCTTGAACAAAATTTCAAGGCAATCACTTGCACATCAGCTCTCATGGAAGTTCATTAAATCCTCTTGAATTAACATTATCATACACTCAGCACGTTGAACAAGCTGATATTTGATGTCTACAGTCACAAATACTACTTATTCAAAAGTTAAGTAATAGCAAATAACATTCACATAAGTTTGAATTACAGAATACTGTGAAATGATGTCAAACCAGTGTTTGATTTAGCAGCTTCAGAAGTCATTTATAAATAATGAGGTCTTATTGGCATTATTTCAGCGAAATTCTGGTGCAGGTGATAATTTAAAGCTGTCACGCTTCTGCATTGCCATTTTCTCAGAGCTGCTGACCGCAATCCTAAATTCCTGTTATTAAAAATATGAACTGCGGATGCTGGAGATCTGAAATGAACAAAGACAGAAATTTCTGGAGAAGCTGAACAGATCTGGTAGCATTCATGAAGAAAAAACAGAGTTAATGTTTCAAGTCCAGTAAGCCTTCAGTTCTGAAGAAGGGTCACTAGACTTGAAATGTTAATACTGTTTTCACTTCACAGATGCTGCCAGACCCGCTGAGTTTCTCCAGAAATTTCTGGGCTTTTTTTCCCACCTATATCCCTGATATCTGCCCATACCACACAACAGACTTTTTCTTTATTTGTTTTAGTTCATTAAATGCACTGATTGGCTTCAATAATTATATGTGGTGATATATTCTGTGTCTTACAACTCTTAATTGAAAAAATAAACTTCCAAATTTCACCTGTTGTGCTTCTGATGATCATCATGAGTTTATGGGCACTTGCTATCCAATGTTTTCCTGCTTAAATTTGTTAAAGAGTTTGAGAGTTCTATCTGGTCCTCTTTATTCTCTGTGCGATAGTGAGTTTGGCTTGTTTTTTCATTTTATCACTTAATATATTCTTTCATTTCTAGGATACCCTCCAAGTGAATGCACATTGTATCGCTTCTAATGTCTTTTCTGTATTAGTTCTTGCAATGTTTGATTCACTAAATTATAATCTTTGATCACTGCTAATTATCATTTTCTAAGTAACAATCTTGGTGAAGAAGAAATGCAAACATTAAACATGAAGATCCTAATTTATAAAGTTTTCAGATTATAATTGTTTATTTTTAGAAAAGGCTATTTAACCTATATTTCTTCAGAATTTATTCTGTGAATTTTGTGCTTATCAAACTGAATGACATTGGTGTTAATTAATGGAACCCTTTCCTCATTTAAGATTTCATTGTCAGCGTCAAATACTCTAGGGTCAACTTTAGAATAATTAGGCACTCCTCTGACTAACAACATAACACAGTTCTCTGGCATGAATGAGATAATTTTCACACTTATTGTTCGATGACCTTAGATGAGATGCATAATTTAAGGTGATTAATATTACCTATTTGATGCTGCTACGAGCATAAATTAATTCCATGCAGGATCTATGTATTCAATGGGCAGAGAAAAGTTTTCTGCTTGTTGAAGGCCATTTCGATGTTGCATCATCCAGTCCCAAATCAATGTTGTTTTCCTTGTCCTTGCATTGAATTTCCCTACTCAGAAACAGATACACACTGTTTGTGATCAGGAAGCATAAAGCAACTCATCCCATGGTTTTCCTTTCTTGTGAATATTTCGTTTTGAAACTGCATTTGGCAATTCTCTCTAATGACATTGGCAACTTATATTTGAGAAACAGTGTATTTTACTGGCATGGAGTAATTAACTATAGTAGTCTATGTCTAATATATTTTTAAAAAACTCTTTGTAATGTGTATTTGCAAATAATTAAAGTGCAAAATCTAGATATGTGTAATTGCAACATAAGTATTGGAAAATATATTTCATCTTCAGTAGGAATATATCAAATGTTCATGTGTGATAATTGTAGGAAAATGCATCTTTTTTTAATGTATGTAATATCTCTTTCATACAAACGTCTTGATAAATTAGTGTTCAGTTTTCCAAACACTGACTTTCCAATTTCAGCCAGGGTTTTATACACAATTGGAAGACTTTAATTACCACATGTTTGTGAAATAGTACTCCTGCAGTAGAAATGCAAGAGCTGGTTTCCTGCAATTTGGAAAAAAAAGAAACAAATCTAATTTCAAGCAAGGTTGTTAGCCTGAGGCCAGCGCAAATTAATTTTCATGTCAGCCTCATACCTGGTAGAGTGCTTAATGTTGGAATTGCACCAAGATTTAGGGTGGGAGTTTTGAACAGTGAGCAGACCCTAAAGGAAAATTGGCAAAATTTATAGAGAAACAGCCATCCATAAGTAACCTTCATTTAGCTTTTGCAAAGTCTTAGTTATTTTAAATATGCATATTTAAAACAGTAAAAGGGCTATTTCATGCAGAGGACGGGACTGCCTAATCCTCTCAATTGGCAAAATAGATGTAAACAGAAAATGAAGTCAATTAAATATTGTAGTTCATTTTTGGAGGCAATGTGCTTCTGTTTAGGGAACAGTGTACTATTTACAGGCAAGAACACTCACCCACGAAGTTTCTTCTGACTTAGCAAAACCAACACAATGAAAATTAGGTAGATTTTATGAATGAAACACAATTCATGAAATTATCTCCAGGCATGCTTGAAAACTGGCAGCCTTCCCAGATACGGAAACAAAGCGGCCTGCATCTATTTGACCCCAGTCTGAGGGAAATTAATTGAAGATGGGCGAGGGGCGTTAGTCACTAAAGTCACCCCACTTTTCTCCCCATTGTCTTTGACCCCACATTTCCCATGTCACCCATCCGACAATTCCTCCAAACAAGAAAAAAACGTTTTTGCTGATTTTCATTGCTGTTTATCCAGCAGCCTGGGATCTGGATATGTTGTCACTGCATAGAATGGCTGATGGCCTATGCTTCATCTCTGATTGGCTAGCAGCTTCAGGTGGGGCAGGGCCTCATGGCCATTGGACCTGATGGGTCACAAGTCAGCACTTAGTATCCTAATTGGCACTTGATCTGATGGGCTTTCTTGCTGGTGGAGGTAGAAGCTCTCTCGCCTTTAAAATCATATGCAGCTCAAACAGCCCCTTCCCCCTGCCAAATCCTTCACCTGTAAAACTGCTTCAATATAACAACACCAGCATCTACCAATGTGGTGGGATGCCCTGTACACAAAATTAGAAAAAATATAACCCATCTGGTTATTGCTCAATAGTCTACTCTAGATCATCAGAATGAACTAAAGCCGAGCAACAGTATGCTCACTGATGCTCATTTTTGGTTTTGCCGGTGCCGCTTAGCTGTTGAATTCATTACAGCCTTGGCTTAAATAAGGACAAAAAAAAACTGATCTCTAAAGGTAAGGTCGGAGTGACATCAAGACCACATTTAACCAAGTGTAGCATCAAGGAGCTCTTGTAAACCTAGAGTAATTGCGGATCAGAGGAGAACACTCCACTGGTTGGAATTGTACCTGGCATAAAGGATGGTGGTAGTGGTTGTTGGAGGGTCAGTCATCTGAACTCCAGAACATCTCTTTGGGAATTCCTCAGGTCAGTATCCTATACCACCTTCAGCTCCTTCATCAGTGACTTTCACTCCAATGGAGATGTACACTGATGATTGCACAAGATTCAACAATATTTGTCATCCTTTAGTACAGAAGCAGTCAATATCCAAATGCAGTAAAACCTGCTCAGTATATGGGATTAAGCTGACACATGACATCAGTAACAACTTGGAATATTGTGTGCAGTTCTGGTCGCCCCATTACAGGAAAGATGTGGAAGCATTGGAAAAGGTGCAGAGGAGATTTACTGGGATGTTGCCTGGTCTGGAGCACAGGCCCTATGAAGAAAGGCTGAGGGACTTGGGTCTGTTTTCATTGGAGAGAAGGAGGCTAAAAGGGGATTTAATAGAGACATACAAGATGATCAGAGGATTAGTTAGGGTGGACAGTGAGAGTCTTTTACCGAGGATGATGACTTCAGCTTATACAAGGGGGCATAGCTACAAATTGAGGGGTGATAGATTTAAGACAGATGTCAGAGGCAGGTTCTTTACTCAGAGAGTGGTAAGGGCCTAGAACGCCCTGCCTGCCAATGTAGTTAACTCAGCCACATTAGGGGCATTTAAACAGTCCTTGGATAAGCATATGGATAATGATGGGATTGTGTAGAGGGAGGAGCTTAGATTAGTTCACAGGTCGGCACAACATTGAGGGCCGAAGGGCCTGTTCTGCACTGTATAGTTCTATGTTCTGTGTTCTAAATAACATTTGTATCACACAATGCCAGACAATGACTATCTCCAACAAAAAAAGAGAACCTAATCATTGCCCCTTGATATTTAATGGCATCGCCATTGCTGATTCCCTCAATATCAACATTCTGCATATTACCATTAACCAGAAACTGAACTGGTATAGCCATATAAATCTTATGGTTACATGAGCAGTTTAGTGACTTGGAATCATGCAGCAAGGAATTGGCCCCTTGACTCCACAAGGCCTGTCCACCATCTACAAGGTGTGGTATGGAGTATTTGCGATTCGCCTAAATGAGTACAACACCAAGCACGCTGAAGAAATTTTACGCCATCTATGACAAAGCAGCCTGTTTAATTGCACCACATCTACAAACATTCAGTCCCAACAAAAGTGAGGTTCAGTAGTAGCATAGTGCACCATCCTCAAGATGCACTGCAGAAATTCATCAAGGCTCCTTAGACACCACATTACACTGCTATCTATAAGGACAAAGGCAGCAGCTACATTGAAATACCATCACTTGCAAGTTCCTTTCCAATCCACTCACCATCTGACTTGGAACTATATCATCATTACCTCTCTGTCAGTAGGTGAAAATCCTGAAACTCTCTCCATAACAGTATTTTGGGTGTACCTACATTAAATGAACAGCAGCAGTTCATGAAGGTAGCTCACGACCAGCTTCTCAAGGGTAATTAGAGATCGTTAACAAAGCCCTAATTTCCTGAAAGATTTTTTTAAAAAATGAAAAATCCCATTCTGCCACCTTTTCCTGAATAGCCCTAAACTTTTTTTCACTTTACATAGCTATCAAATTCTCTTTTTAAATGTTTCTGGTGTATGAAAATCTAACGGCATAATCAAAAACAAATGGCGTAGGAGGAGATTATTCGCGCCCTTGGACATCCTCAGTCATTCAATGTAATCATGGCAGAATATTTACTTTATCTCTACTTTCCTGCATGCTTCCCATATCCTCTGGTTTCTTGATAGATGTAAAATCTATTATTTCAGTCTCAAATATACTTAAAAATGGGATATCCACACCTTTACTGCATACAAAATATAAACAGGCAAATCTTCAAAATAGTTGAGTCAGCAATTCTTAAAGAGCTGCTAGTTTCTTAAATGAGGAATTGTTCTGAAATTGTCCTACTCAACAAATGAACAAACTTAGCAGCAGTCTATGCATGATAAGAGTAGCACTGACCCCTGCCATCAAGTAGCAATTCTTTCAAGATTTCTCCTGCCTGAAATACAACAAAAGAGATCCTGTTTTCTACAGCCAAGTGTAGCCACATTTATTTTGCATCTGTATGCTCTTTTCACTTACATGTTATGAATCCATACTATGTCCATCTAATAATCTATTGCACTCTCACAGGGGTGGCACCGTGGTTCAGTGGTTAGCACTGCTGCCTCACAGTGCCAGGGACCTGGGTTCAATTCCGCCCTCAGGCAACTGTCTGTGTAGAGTTGCATATTCTCCCCGTGTCTGCGTGGGTTTCCTCCAGGTGCTCCAGCTTCCTCCCACAGTTCAAAGGTGTGCAGGGTAGGTGGATTGGCCACGGTAGATTGCCCGTAGTGTTCAGGGATGTGTAGATTAGATGGGTAATAGGGAAGCGGGTCTGGGTGGGATGCTTTGAGAGTCAGTGTGGATTTGTTGGGCCAAAGGGCCTGTTTCCACACTAGGGATTCTGTGAAAAGATGACCTGCCTGCTAATAAGAATAAAACCAGATTGACAATCTAGTAGCATTGACAAAGGCACCAGATATGATGATGGCACATAGTTGTTGAGGACTCTGAATTTGAACACAAATGAGGTTTAGAAGATGAGGTAGACCTCTTTGAAACATGTGTAATACTGAGAGGCTTGGATAGCCTGGACATAGAAATGTTATTTTCACTTGTAGGTGACAGTAAGACCTGAGGGCACAGTGTCAGAGTGAAGGGGGTACCTTTTTGAATTAAGGTGAGGAGGATGGTGAATCTGTTGAACTCATTGCCACAAAAGGCTGTGGAGGTCAAGTCATTGGGTGTCTTTAAGATAGAGATCAATAGGTTCTTGATCAGTAAAAGGAACAAGGGTTACTGGGAAAAAGTGTGATAATTGTGTTGAGAAACACATCATCCATGGTCCAATGCTGGAGAAGACACAATGGGCTGAATGGTCTAATTGTGCTCCTGTATCTTATGGTCTTATAACCCAATCTAACTTGCAAAATCCGTCAAACCAGTAACTATTGGATGTGTGGTGGAATATTCTCCTCTTGCTTGGATGGCGGCAGCTCCAAAATTCAAAATAAATTCAACAGGACAAAGCAACTCATTAAATTGGCATGTCATCTAAGATCTTCCCTGAAGCACAGTGTACACTATATATAAGATGCATTGCAACAACTCACCATGGCTTCTTAGGAAGGACCTTTTGGAGTAAACAACAACATTCCATTTGCCTTTCCAGTCGCTTGCTCTACATGCTTACTAACTTTATATGATTCATGTAGCAGGACGCCCAGATCCTTCTATACCATAAAGTTCTGAATCTCTCTCCTTTTAAATAGAAAAGTGCTTTTCGATTCTACCTGCCAAAATGGACAAGTTCACATTTACCCACATTATAATCCAGCTGTCAAAGTTTGATGCAATTTCTTCAACCTGTTCATTATCCCTTTGCGGACTCTAACTCCCCTTGCCAACTTATTTTCTTACTTATCTTGGTGCCATCAGCAAATTTAACTACCACACATTTGCCCATCTGAACCTAGCCATTGATATAGATTGTAAGTATTTGAGAACCTAGTACTGATCCCTTTAATACACCACTAATTACAGTTTGTCAACCCCAAAAAAGACCAACTTATCCTTATTCTGTGTTTTCTATTTCTTTTTCAAAGTTCTATACTGAAGGCAGCACAGCACTGGTCTTCCGCAAGGAGCTTTCTTCTGTCTGAAGCCTTTTTTACTTCTTGAGAGATCTTTGTAAATAGCCTATATGTAGAGATCTATGCTAATGAATTATTCAATGATCCATTGGTAAGGAACAGACATTCAAGGACATCCTGCCAATTTTCATAGGAAACCTGTTTAACCATCATGTAGCTCATCACTGATAATGGGAACTGCAGATGCTGGAGAATCAAAGATAACAAAGTGTGGAGCTGGATGAACACAGCAGGGCAAGCAGCATCTCAGGAGCACAAAAGCTGACGTTTCGGGCCTAGACCCTTCATCAGAGAGGAGCGAAGGGTCTAGGCCCGAAACGTCAGCTTTTGTGCTCCTGAGATGCTGCTTGGCCTGCTGTGTTCATCCAGCTCCACACTTTGTTATCTTGTAGCTCATCACCTCCTGGGATGTCCTGTTTAACCATCAGATACTTAGTTTATAAGATATAAGGTCACCCCTTCTTATAGGAGTTAGTAACATTTTGTTAATGTTAAGTGCCTGTGCTAAGGAAATTACGCTAGTCAGAGACAAAGGCCTTCGCTGTCCAATGTTTGCAATCCCATGAAACTACTCTGATTTTTTTTCTAATAGAAAGAGAGAGAAAGCTGATCCTTATAATGTTTAATATGCTTGTTGGAATATTGTTATTAAACAGTGATTTCTGAAGATGTGTTGCTGATTTTTATCAAGCTAGTTGTGATATAATTTGTAGATTGTTGACAGAGTAACATGCTACATAGACTTTGACTCTCAAGATTTTTGGCTGACTATCAAGTGATTGGGTAATTACAGCATGAATAATTGATTTAATTAATTGTCATTATATGAATCCGCCTATTTATTGTACAGTTAATTAACATTAAAACTATGCTTTGAACAGATGTTTCTTTGATGTATGTTGTTTTGGATAATTATTTGTGATCCTGCATTAAAGTTATTTAACTAGCTTTGAGACTAATTGGGTTTTCAATCGTGAGAAGCCAGAAGAAGCCACAGATATTAGTAAGATTGTGAAGTAATTAGCTGAAGGCAAATGATTTTTGGGATAATTATTTTTGTAGCAGCGTATAATGGCTTACAGTCTGCCAGCAAAATGCACACCTTAATGTTATGGTCTCCATCTCATTGGTGACCTTGCCAAAAGCTGCTCACAAAGATTTGGCAGCCTGTGAAGGATCAAGTTCCCCTATTCTGAGATATTTCAATCTGCTATCATGGGCTATGCAGCATCCAGCAGTAGAAATGCCATCAAGCAGACTGAAGAACTAATCATTTTGAAGAACTTACGCAGACATCAAAGCAGAAAGTACAATCACTCATAATTCCCATTTTAAACACTTTTTAAAAATGAAATCAATATTGGGGCACATACATGGGATCAAGGTAGAAACTGAAATATCAACATTTTTTAACTCTACATTTATAAAGTAGGCACTTTAGGGCTGGAAAGGCTGTCTGCCCATAATTACAAAATACGAACAAGGAGCAAGAATAGGTCATGCGGGCCTTCGAGCCTGTTTTGCCATTCAATAAGATCATTGCAGATCTGATTTTAATCTGAACTCTACATTTGTGCATGTACTCAGTAATCTTCCATCCCCATGGGAATCAAGAACATGTCTAACTCTGCCTTAAAAATATTTAAAGATTCTGCATCTACTGCCTTTTGAGGATAGGAATTCCAAAGACTGTCAGCTCTCTGAGGGGAAAAAAGTTTCCTCATCTCTGTCTTATATGTGCAATCCCTTATTTTTAAACAATGACTCATTTTTCTAAAGCGGCTCACAAGAGGAACATCCTTTTAACATGCATCTGGCTCGATGCTGCTAGGATTTTAAATGTTTCAGGCGTTACCTCTCACACTTCTAAACTCCAGACAAGACAGGCTTAGTCTGTTGAGCCTTTCCTTATTTGGCAATCTGCTAATTCCAGGAATTAATCTAATAAATCTTATCTGAACAGCTTTGAATGCATTAACATCTTTTGTTAAGTATGATGACTAGTACTGTGCACAGTGCTCCAGATGCAATTCCACCAATGCCCTTTATAACCGAAGCATAATCTTCTTACTCTTGTATTTAATTCCCCGCACAACAAAACATAACATTCTCTTGGCTTTCCTGATTAAAAACATCTACCATACTATAAATCATGCATGAGGATACTGAGATCTCTCTATTTCATTGCTCTGTAACCTCTCACCATTTAGATTGTCTGCTTTATTGAAATTTTTCAGACCAAAATGAATACATTCACACTGTCTCACATTGTATTACATTTGCCAAATCTTTGCCCACTCATTTAACCTATCATAATTTCTGTATATGCTTCTTATATCCTCGTTACAGCTCACTTTCTTACCTACTGGCTGAAATTACCATAAGGGACTTTCTTTCCCAACCTCTGCCCTCATCTCAGGCTAGATTAAAATTTCTGTCTTAAATGGGCAATTTCTTATTTTTCAACAATGACACATTTTTCTAAAGTGTTTCACAAGAGGAACATCCTTTTAACATGCATCTGTTTAAAATACAACCAAATGAGTGAGCAGCCCTATGGTTTTCAGGCAGTATGGTGACATTATCTTTGTTATCTTACCTATCTTTGTGTTACCAGCAAAATTAGCTACCATACCTTTGATCCCTTCATCAACATGATTTATATAAATTGCAAAGAGTTGATGTCCCAACAGTAACCTCTGTGGCACACTGTACATGACATCCTGCCAGGCTGGAAGATTCAGTTATTCTTCCTCTCTGCTTCCTATAAGCCAACCAATCTTCCATCCATGCCAATATGTTACCCACAACACCATCAGTTTGTATTTTTCACAATAATCTTTGATGTGGCACTTTATCAAATGCCTTCTGAAAATCTAAGTGCAATGTGTCCACTGGCTCCCCTTTATCTTCTGCACATGTTATGTCTTCAAAGAACTGTAATAAATTAGCTAAACATGATTTCCCTTTGACAAAAGAGATAACATGTTGTGAAGCTGGATGAACACAGCAGGCCAAGCAGCATCAGAGGAGCAGGAATGTTTGACATTTCGGGCAAAAATTTCTATTTTCCATTCCTTTTCTATTTTTTATTTATGAGTGCTTTTACTTTCTGCTTTGATATCTGCATGAGTTCTTCAAAATGATTAGTTCTTCAGTCTGCTTGATGGCATTTCTACTGCTGGATGCTGCATAGCCCATGATAGCAGATTGAAATATCTCAGAATAGGGGAACTTGATCCTTCACAGGCTGTCAAATCCTTGTGAGCAGCTTTTGGCAAGGTCACCAATGAGATGGAGACCATAACATTAAGGTGTGCATTTTGCTGGCAGACTGTAAGCCATTATATGCTGCTACAAAAATAATTATCCCAAAAATCATTTGCCTTCAGCTAATTACTTTGACAAAGCTAAGTTAGCTCTGCTTGATTACCTTGAACTTATCCAGCTGCTCTGTTATAATGTTTTTAATAACAGCTTCGAACATTTTCTCTATGACAGATATTAAACCACCTCCAGTTTTCTGCTTTCTGCATCCCATCATTTTTAACTAAAAGAGCTACATTGGCTATTTTCCAAATTAAAGGAACCTTCCCCAATTCTAATGAATTTTGGAAACTTGAAACCAACGTATCA
The DNA here is from genome assembly GCF_030684315.1 of Stegostoma tigrinum. Classification (NCBI taxonomy): domain Eukaryota; kingdom Metazoa; phylum Chordata; class Chondrichthyes; order Orectolobiformes; family Stegostomatidae; genus Stegostoma; species Stegostoma tigrinum. The sequence goes on from NC_081385.1 coordinate 17,663,270, forward strand.
ACAATCTCACTAGTTTTATTTTAAATCCCAAGGCTGAAACCAATCAGAACCCGGGAGTCATTAATCCACATTCCAACAGTTTACTCAGTACGACTTCCCTAGTAATTGCAACTTTCTCGACTTCCTCTCTCCTTTTCAATTCCTGATTTTCAACTATTTCCAATAAGCTACTTGCATTCTCTCTAATGAAGACTGACTCAAAATATTATTTCAATTTTTTTGCCATCTCTTTATCATCCATTTTAATTCTGCAGACTCATTTTCTATAGGACAAATACTTTCATTGTCAATTCATACATTTTTAAATATAGAAACTTTTCCTATTTGTTTTATATTTTTGATTAACTTTCTTTCGCACTGTAATTTTTCCCCGCTTTTGAATCATTTAGTAACTTGTATTTTTAATATTCTATCCAGTCTTCGGACCTACTATATTTATAAAACTATTTGTTTTTTCATTGAGTTTGATATTTTCTTTAACTCGTTTAGTTCATCATGGATGACAGGTCCATCCCTTAGAATTTTTTTTCTATTTTGGAATGCATCTAATCTTTGGTTTCTACAATATCCCTTTAAATGTTTGTCTCTGTATCTCTATCCCTTACCCTAAATTGCTGGTTACTTTCATTAGCTTTGCTTTTATGACCTCAAAATTGCCGTTGTTTAAATTCATAATATTAAGCCTTGGATCTACTCTTCTCTCCCTTAAACTGTATGTAAACTTCAATCAGATTAAGGCCACGACTACCCAGAGGCCTTTCACTGTGAGGTCAGTAATTGATCCTATCTCATTGGTCAAAACCAGAACTGGTGTAGCCTGCTTGCTGTTTGGGACCATAACGTGCCGGTTGAAGAATTGTCCTGAGAAATTTCAATGAATTTCTCGTCTTTTTTTTCAGATCTGATTTCTCCAATCTATATATAGGTTAAAATCCCACTTGATAATTGCTGCACCCTGTTGACAATCTCCCATTATTTCTTCCTATCCAGTTCTAAGGTATGGTTATTATTCAGGGTCTTTACCAAATGACACAAACTAGCACAGATGACCTCTTGTCTTTATCGTTCCTCGTCTGTAGCCAGACTACTTCCGTTGCATGGTTTGCTAAATTTATGCCATCCTTCTCCATTGTTCTAATGTCATTCATAATTAGCACAGGCATTCTTCCACCATTTCCTACATTCCTGTCCTTTCAAAATTCAAAAGAATTGAAGATAAATAGAATAAGCCAATGTTTTTATTAATGACACTTATTCAAAAATATTTTAAGCCAAAATAAAAGTATAACCTCATTAATGCCAGAACATCCTTTACCAATTCCAAGAAAATCCAACACCAATCCTTGAAATCGACTCATATCACAGTAACTGAATTAAGGTAATTGCGATTTTAACTTTGACATGAAAGATACTGGTAGTGTCTTCTGAGACCTGTCATACACCTGAGATCAAATGTACTCATCTTCAAGTAACCCCTTCTGGTTACTTTCGCAACACTTCTGGTTTGGAACAACCATAACTCCTTACTCTAAAGTAATCTAGTTTTACTATATTCTACCTTTCTCAGGAGCACTGCTACATACATGCATGACCATGCAAGAACTTCACAGACAAACTAAATTTGCTTCTTTATATTCAAATCTTCAGACTTGCCACCTATATTTACATAATGGGTGCAAACATGTTTATGTTTTGTACAATTACATTTCCGTTGAACAGTGGGATGACTGTGAATTATGCCAAATACCTTCTCTGTGATTAATGATTAAGTGGTTGACACATAGAGCCTCATTCTTTAACATTTTGATTGTTATATTTTTAATCTTTGCTTTAATGTCCCTTTCTGGATCTTTTCCTGTTTTTTTCTCTCCTTCTCTTCATTTTTCTTCCTGTACCTGATTTGGTGATGATTTCACATCCCTAAAATTTCACTCCCTTTTCAATCATTTGTTGTTAATTTCCAAAATCTTGCTTCTGTTTCATTAAGACGCCATAGAGGTCCTGGCCCTGTTTACTCAAGTTCCAGGCGTCCTGATCCCTTTTATTATTTTTCTCAGCTCTGATTTCAGTACAAAACATCATCATGGAAGACTTACAAAGATGTTGCCAGGGTTGGAGGGCTTGAGCTATGGGGAGAGGTAGAATAGACTGGGAGTATTTTCCCTGGAGTGTCAGAGGCTGAGGGGTGACCTTATAGAGGTTTATAAAATCATGAGGGGCATGGATAGGTGAATAGCCGAGGTCTTTTCCCAGGATAGGAGAGTCCAAAACTAGAGGCCATACATTTAAGGTGAGAGGAGAAAGATTTAGAAGGGACCTAAGGGCCAACCCTTTCACGATGAGGATAGTTCGTGTATGGAATGAACTACCAGAGGAAGTGGTGTAGTTTGGTATAATTACAACATTTAAAAGGCATCTGGAGGCCAACAGACCTGAAACTTTAACTCTTTTCCCATAGATTCTGCCAGAACTGCTGAGTATTTCAAACATTTTCTGTTTTTATTTTAATTTCTGCATCTGCAAATATTGCTTTTGCTTAGTCTCAGAAAGCCACAAAAATGTTTGTTTTCTACACAAGTCACATTTAATTAATCCTTTGGGGATGATGCAACTGAGATTTCCACCTCGATGGGTACTTATCCAAATCAGACTTAGGAACACAATCTTGTGAACACATCATTGCCGCGTCTCTGCAGAAGGCTGAGAAAGAAATGTTCCAAGTCTTTGAAACACTGAGGACAGCTGGAGACCAGTCACCTGCTCTCCAGGCAGAAGTCAATCCTCTTGGCTATAAATCTAACTTTGTCAAAATACACAGTCAGGTACAGGAACATCAGGCAGGTTTGTCAGAGGTGCTCATTAAGCTGGATCAAAGACAGATGCCTGTCAACACTACCAGTCCCGTACTGGCTCTGGCATGCTTATCTCTGCTTGTTTCCACAGACAGGTTGGCAACTGCCATGGAAACCTGTGCCCAGCGCACATTGTTTTTGCCAGACATGTGCACAGTCCAGCATTCCGTAACTCTATCCAAAATTCTCAGCATCAATAACAGGGTGAGAATGAATGACAGACCCCAACCTCATCCCAAGTGCCCCTTCTGCTCAGAGAGAAGGGATGGATGCCAGCAGGTATCCAAAGGGAAATGAAGCTTCAAACAGGAGCCCCAGAAACTTCTTCTCAGGATAATCCAGAGATGCCCAACTCCTCCAACTTTTCGTTCTGAGACTCCTAAAGCCTGCAGGAGTTAAAGCCTAGGAGTGTGAACTTGCATCTGGGCAGAATATCCTGAGCAAGCCTTCCACCTTTAAACCCAATAACTACCTTAGTCTTCCTAACCAATAGGGCCAGGTACAGAACAAGGTCCCTCCAGCCCACTTGAAGATGTTAGACAATGTTAGATGCTTTTGGAGGCAGAGAAACAGAAAAACGCACTGAGGGCAAACAGATGGCACAGTTGAAGCATTATTGTAAATGCCCTTTCGTTTTTGTAATATACGTTCATTTGCTCTGTTAAAATATCTCCTATAATTTTCATAGTCAGACCTGATTAAGTTTTTTATCCAAATGAGAACTGAGCAGTGTCTTCAAATCTCCCAAGGATGAAAGTAATTGGCAAGCATTTCCCACCTCACTCCTTCACTGTCGATATCTTCAGATATCAGTGATCCTTGAACACCACATTGAGGGTGTAGCCAAGGCACTACACTTCAATATGAACAACACGAAGGCTAAGTGCCATGTGCAGGGATGGTGCCAGGGTCCGACCTGCACATGTTATTCCACATTTACATCCATTTTGTGAGTGAGAGTATGGAATTAGAGATGATGCTACACAACTCTGCAGACACAAGGTCATTCCAACAGTTAGTTTTCCAAAGAGGATCACTACTGTTCAGGGCTGGGATGTGTAAAATGGACAGCTCACACATCCACCTTCCCTCATAGTGCATTGTTACGCTGAAAAAAAAAGCATAAATATTGCCTCTTGCAGGTTCAACACAATACTTGAAGAAGATCAAGCACTTCAGAGTAACTTAACATTCTACAAACATGCTGAAATCGTGAAGGGTTACCAGTGAAAGAAGGAACAAAAGGAGTGTGTGAGAACCCCTCTCAGCCTGCTGGCTGTCATGAGAGACTTAATGATGGGATGGTGCAGGGGGAGGGCCTTAGATTAGTTCACAGGCCGGTGCAACATCGAGAGCCAAAGGGCCTGTTCTGTGCTGTATTGTTTTATGTTCTATGTTCAGTGGCACATTACTCTGACACAATGATATGACATCCTTACAGAAGCCTGAAGAACTGTCTAACCTCACGCTTTATGATGTTAATGCATTGTCTTACTGGCGGCTATGTTTTACCTAAAAGTTAGTAGGACAGATAATGTGTAGATTCTTGAAGCACTTTCAAAGACTTTCAAGGAATCACCAAAAGATATCAAGTACACAGTCACATGGATAACGAGACATTGATTCAGCAACACAAGAGTTTAAGGACTGCAAAAATAACAATGGACCATTGAGGAAGGGTCACTGGACCCAAAACATTAACTCTGCTTATTCCTTCACAGATGAGGCCAGACCTGCTGAGTTTTTCCAGCAACTTTGTTTTTGTTCCTAATTTACAGCATCCACAGTTCTTTCGGTTTTTAATGATGGACCAGTCGTCCCTTTCACTAAGGAAAGGCTACTTGCCAAATCACTAACAGAACGCAAAACAGTTAAACAAAATTCAAACTCAGCTTTTTCATCCTGGAAGAAGGCATCCATTAGGTTCTCTTCAGCAACTTGAGATTGATAATACATTTTTCAGTCATGATCTCTTGGGTGGACTTCCTGGCCAATGTCCTGATTCTCATCCTCAGGAGGGTTGTTGGTATTCCCCAGTTCTCCAGCATTGTTAAGTCCAGTTGCAAAGGGCACTGCATGCCACACTGGTACAGTTACACCCTTTCTGGATTATTTTGCAAGGCTTCACCAAAGTGATGTGGAAGTGCTGGTATTGGACTGGGGAGAACAAAGTCAGAATTCACATGACACAAGGTTGTAGTCTGACAGGTTTATTTGAAATCACAATTTCAGAGTGCAGCTCCTTCGCTTACTGCATCTGGTGTTGTGTGACTTCTGACTTCACCAGAGTGGCCCAGGCATCAAAATCTCATCTTAAGGAGGTTCATGTTCAGTCTCACAATGACCTGGTTGAAGCATGAACAGCGTAGTATTCTGCACCATTTCTGAATTTTTTAAGAAGTTCATTTGTGGAATGTGGGTGTGAATGGCCAGAATAGCATTTAAATGTCCATCTCTGATTGCCCAGAGGACAGTTAAGAGATAACCACGTTGCTGTAGGTCTGAAGTTACAGGCAGGATAAAAATGAGTAAGGATGAAAAGTGTAAACTTTGTTTCCCTAAAGGACATTAGTGAACCAGACAGGGGTTTTTTTGACAATTGACAACATTTTCATGGCCATCATTAAATTTTTCATTCCAGATTTTTTTTAACTGAATTCAAAATCCATCAAATGTTATGGTGGAATTCAAACACCGATCCAAGAAGCTTTTCCTGGATCTTTGGATTAAAGGTCCAATGCTAATATCATGAAGTTATTGCCTACCTACTTCATGAAAGTGCCAAAAGCTATGATTGGAGAGTAGCCTTGGCCTCCTAGCAGTTAGTCTTGATTGTCCTGAGGACTTTGGAGAGATGTAAAGACCTACCAGATCTCTAGTGTAAGAGACATCACTGCTACCGAGATGTCAAGCACAGACTGCCAGAATTTGGCATTAATAGTCACGTAAATCCTGCAGGTTGGTGATAGGGTACACGCAAAGCAACATGGATACATTTGATAATGGCCTACACCTGGGGAAGCCAACAATAATGGAGAATCCCTCAGCCCAGGGTACTTCACTCGCTTCTTCATGGGGGAAGGATACAGTGAATTGTGCTCTGACAAAAATGGCATCAGTCACATCCTGGATGCACTTCTGGGTTGAGGGTTGAGAGATGGCGTGTAAGTTCCCAGTTACTCCTTGAAATGAAAGGTTGGCAAAGAAGTTCAAAGCAGCTGTGACCTTGACAGCCATTAGATGTGATGGTCACCCAGTCCTGCAATAGCAAAGTATCAAAATTCAGTGATAATGGTCCATGACATCCTCAATCAATGCCCTGACATTTGAAAAGTGAGTGAGGCCTGTAGATGCACAGTCTCTTCAACCTCCTCCTCCTCCTTGGTGGATCTTCATCTGGGCTGGTTCTCCTTCTGAAGACTGTGTTTCAATAGCAGGATGTTGCTGTTCGTATGAACTTGTAAATTAAGTAGATATTGATGTTCCTTTCTGTACTGTCTTTGCAGTTGGACCAAGGCCTCAAGGAGGCCAGACAATGCAACTCCATGTAAGATGACATGAGTAGATAATCTATGGGAATGTCTGAAATATCATACAATTTTATCAAAGGAGGCCATGGGCCCTCCCATCCATCTTAACGATATTGCATGTTATTCCCTCACACATTGTAGTATGGAGGCTTCCCAAAGAGGTCAGTGTTATGCCTCCCTAAAGATTCTGAGTTATGTGCCCTTCTCAAATTGTTCAAGCAATGTTTTTACACTACATTGGGATTAGATTTCTGCCAGTAGGCCATGACATAGCACACAAATCCTAAGAAAAGACTTTCTTCCACATTACAGATCTTGTCCTTGCATACTTACAGTTCAGGGTCAGAATGTAGCAGCTGCAAAGTGTAGTCCTCCAGTGGTAGCTTCAGAATGTGAGATGGGCATTTCAATCACCGCTTAGAGGGAACAAGGTATAGAGTGGGATGAACACAGCAGGCCAAGCAGCATCATAGGAGCAGGAAGGCTGATGTTTCAGGCCTAGACCCTTCATCAGAAGGCCCAAAACATCAGCCTTCCTGCTCCTCTGATGCTGCTTGGCCAGCTGTGTTCATCCAGCTCTACACCTTGTTATCTCGGATTCTCCAGCATCTGCAGTTCCTATTATCTCTCTCAAATGCCACTTATAAGTGTTTTATTCTCATTTATGTTGCGTAGCTGACATGATAAGAAGGCAATCAGTGTACAAAATATAATGGTTAAAATTTTCTGAGGACATAATTCTCTTGGACAATGAAAGAATTGCCATTGGTATTCAACTTGAAGCTGGATTGGTGGCTTTATTGTTTCAGTGGACCTCACAGGATGCAAGAGCCTGTGATGTCTCCAATATAGACCACGACCTCAAATTCCATAAGTTGTAGTCCAACCGCCAAAGAAAATAAACAGCAATTTATTCTGTCCATTTTGCATGTGTTGATAGCCATGTTGTTTAGCTGTTGTGTAGTTAACTTGCAATTCAAATTGCAAGGTTCCAACTTCACTTCAGTGAGAGTGATTTTGTAGACACCCCTTGTGAAGCATGAACTTATTCTGATCTTTTATAAACTGTTTTGTGTTTCTGTCTCTTTCGTCCTTTTGACCACTTAGGCTCTCCCATTTCAATAAGCCCCTTTATATAACCATTAAAATGTTCAATTGACTTACCAAACCTATAGTTCTGGAAATTCCCACCTCCTTGTTGGCATTGTGCTCTCTGCATATCCAGGCCTGAATTACTGTGACATGTTTGAAATCCACATCCAGAGCTCCAATTCCCTTTGTTCACTATGTGGGTGCATCACACTATCTCCAATTGCCCTCTATCACTGTTAGCACCCCAATATAATGAAGCTCAGTCCCAGATTTCCACATATCTCCATGGACTGCCCTATTATAAGTCACTGAACCATTATTGACCAAATTTGCAGACTGCAGACAGTGAAAGATGGTAGCAGAGTAACAGGGCTCCATGTGGGCTCATGCCCAAGGCCCATTCGCTCCCATCTGCTTTCCTTCTTTGTTTTACTTTTGCTTCTGCTCTTTTCTTTCACTTTGTTTTCCTTTTCTCTTGGTCTTTCTTTTCTTTTCTGTGGCGGGTTGGCCAGTAGCATGGCAAGGCATCAAGAGCAAGCTGCATGCAGAATGGCTGGCGTGGCTTCCCCCGGCAAACAGAGGCGGTGGCAGTGGCAGTGAGAATGTTCTCCTGGTAATAGGAGGCCAGTGGCAATGAGACCATTCTCCCGGTGTTCGGGGCCAGTGCAAGTGCCAGCTAAGCTCCTCCAGCTATTGGGGATAGCAGCAACAGCAGCCGCCAACTCTTCCAGATGGTGGCGCCAGCAAGTCAACATCTGCAGCCAAAGTGGGACTCGCGGCCTGGCAGCGGCCTGGCCTGGTAGCAGACTCTTAGTTCTGGAGCAAGTGTAGGTTCAGTGGTGAACAGATGGCACTAAATTGGGGCAATTCTGTTGTGGGATCCAGTTCAGGGAGCAGGAAGATGGTGGAGGTGTCTCTTGAGGCTAGGTGCCAACACGGACTGGGTCAGAAAGACTGATTTTTGTCAACTTTTAATTTCTTATTTTTCAAGTTTACTCCTATTGCCAATAATACTGGACTATTTATTTCTATAATTTTGTCTTTTTTTGTTTCCTAAGAATTTCATTTTAAGTAAGTGTACCAAAGATCACACTATAATGCAGCGCCTGTAAACTTTTCACTGTACTCATTTCAGTGCATGTCACAATAAAGCTAATTCAATTCAAGTCAGACTGACCATGGTTCACCTTCCAACCAGCCTTAGTAAGACAGCCTTGACTGACCATGGACCAGCCCCTCAACTGATGTACCTGTATTCCCGACACTAATTGCAATTGGGTTGTAGCATTGACCGCAGCCCAATTTCTGGGGCTGCAAGGGCAGGGATCTCTGGACACTGTGAGAACCAAGAGCCTGACTGACCATTTGCAATCCCCGGTTTGGAATCAGATGAGCCCTTTTTCTGATTGTGGCAATACTCCCTAATTCTGTTCTTCACTTCACTAAACACCGTGCCCTAACCCCCACCTTTGACTTGTACACATGGCAATTTGTTTGATCAACGGTCAACTTATTGAAAAAAAGATATTCACTCATAAGATGTGGGTGTCACTGGTTTGACCAGCATTTATAGTTTGCTTCGTCACCTTGAGAAGGTGATGGTCAGCTGCCGTCTTGAACCGCTGCAGTCCATGTGCTGTAGATAGACCCAGAATGGCAAATAAACTGCTGGCACATGCTGTGTGTGCAATGTTGACATGGCACAATGCCACACAGCGATGTATTCATCCTCCTGAGTTTTTAATGATCCTAACCATGACAAGGTGGCGGCCCTCAATGCAAATCACAGAGGTTGGCATTCTGCAACTGAACACCAAAGCCTCTGTGCATGAAGAAAGCAATATGACTCATATAGAGATTGACAACTGAAAAGTCAGTGCTAATGTCAAAGAGTGTGCACTAAGAGAGGAATGTGAAGTATAGAGGGACTGGCAGTCTCCGAGTAAAGTGAATGAGCACTGAGAAGGTCAGTTAGGAATCATAGGACACATCCACATCCTGTGGAGGTTTTTGTGTGTGTGTGTGTGTGTCTGCAAAGCAACCTGGTAAATGCATGCAAGTCATAAATGACAGTGAGCTCCAAAGTAAAGTGATAAAGGGCTGTAGATGTCAGCTTGTCCAAGAACAAGATCGATGACATGGTGAAGCTGGTGTTTTGCTGATGCTGACTTGCATGACTGAAAGATCCAGAAGCATTTTGTCCATGGAGCATGCTAAAATGTTAGTGTGGATAATCAGTTGCATAATGATTGGTATTAGCATTGTGATCTGCAGCCTCCAGCCACCCACTCAGATTTGCAGGTAGGAAATTGCATTTCTTACAAAATGGAAAAGTAAAGTTGGAAATGTCATCTAAGTAAAGCAAGTTGAGGCTTAAATGAGATATAAGTGCTTGGCAGTAAGGTACAGTAGTCATTGTTAAATGGTGAGTTTCTGAAGTTGCCATTTTTAAGGATTGAGAGAAAAATTGAGAAAAAACAAATTTTCTCATTGTTGAAATGCTGAATTTTTAATTTTTGTGGTATTTCCCAACTTCCACATATTACTCATGCTACACCAGGGAGAGGAGAGGAGGGGAAATGTCCACTTACTGTGTAAGGGTGATATCATTATCAACCAGACCAAACCCCCTCAAAACATTAACAAGATAGTCTGGACCCTAAATTTTTCTTATGTTAAAGGTTGTGTTCTGGATGCAATTTGATTAATAAACTAGCAGGCATGAAATAAAATGTATTGTTCATTCAGGACCACACCTCTTAAAGCCATTGTATCATTACAATACCCACTGCGCCACCGTTGACACCTTTTACTAGGACTATGTTATTATGCAGTTAACTAGAGATTAATATAACTGGGAAAGAAATTCCCCACTGAAATGTATGCCATCAACTCATGTCAGGTAGGCTGGTGAGTTTAAACCTCTAATGCCAGTTTGTACTGACAGCTAGGAAGATAACTAAGTTGGAGAACTGTTCACACTGACAGTTAATTTGCATTGAGATGACATAACATAGTGCAAAAGCTCAGTTGCTGACATAAATAGTTAATGGAATAGAGCACTGAAGTTCGAAATTGCCAAATTCTAGAATGTGAGGAATAAAGGAGGCAAGCAAGTGACAGTTTAAGCAGTTGAAGGAACACATCTGTAAAGGCATGATGAAGGTGGGCAGATTGATGAGTATAAAATAGAAATCAGCATAACAGTGAGAAACAAAGCCAGATTATTAGGAATTGTTTTGTAATAAAGAGAGACAGCAAATAGTTTGAAATTAATAAAAATCAGAGATTAGAAGGGTTATGTTTTCCTTTGATGATTAAATTTAATGGAAAGAAATTGTTAAGGCCTATAGTAACAAAACAAAATTCCTCTTTTGTTCTATGCAGTTCTTATAGCTTAGAATTGATTACAAGTATTTTTTAAAATTCACTCATGGGATGTGGCTGCTGCTGCCTTAGTGAAAGTAACCAACAAAAAAACTTTGTTCATTCAGGACTTGACAGAAAACTGTGAAAGTCTAATCAAAGGCAAATTATGATATAATTGGACAGGTTCACACTCGAAGTCTAGAAATGGAAATGTTTCAACTTCTATTTAGGATGGGTTTAATCTAAATATCAGCAAGAACGGGAAGACTACATTATAATACAACTAAGGCTTAAAAGTATAATCAATCCACATACCAAATTTCCTTTGAAAATTATAAACACAAAATCACTTCCTCCATTGCTTCAACAAATCAGCTGACATTTCTTGTTAAGAACTCCATTTGCTGAGAAAGAAATTTGTCTGGACAGAGGGAAATAATTAGTTAATGTAGTTTAATATTGATGTCATTAAGTAAAACAATTGTAGTGATGAAGGGAATTTGGGTTGGATTTAATATTCAAATCAATCTATTCTACCCAAAGTAAAACAATTGATATCATTATGATTAAACCTTTATATTGGCAATTATAATGGAAACTACATAAATGGTATTAAATATTTAGAAACCAATTAATCGAATAGCTGTATATGTGGGAGTTTAACATAACCCCACCAATTGTTTAGTCTTTTTACTAAAATCGGTAGCTGATAGAATAATGGAAGATATTTTGAGGTTTTGAGAATTAATTTTGGATCAATAGCTTATTAGAAAATAGCCAGCAAAAATTTAGAATGTGCAAATTCTGTTTCTCCCTAGTTGCTATTCCAAGCAGATAGGTTAGCTTCCTCTGATATGAGTTCTCTGAACCTCCTGAAAATATCTGGACAAGGCCTTTCTTGAGGTAATTTGAAAGCACTTAAAACCACAATTGTGGGAAATGAAAAAGGTCAGGAAATAGAAAGAAAAAATGCACATGAAAGATTTAATACAAAGTGTCAGAATGAAGGGAGATATCGCTCCAATGCCTGAACTTGGTTCTTGTCTCTGTTTCTCGGAAATGCTGCTGAGGATAATAAAACTGACAGGCAAAGGTTAGCTTTCTCACAGTTCTTGTTAATACTCATTTTTGAAAGTGAAATTTCATATTAAAAATGACAAATAATGTATTTTCTATCTAGTTTGTGCCACTGTTTACCCATGAGCCTCATTTCACTGAAGTACAACAGCACAATAACCCTCTGATTTCTTTTGTCATGGAGTCATTATGCAAAAAGATGCAAACAACGCCCACCAAGTCCAAAAAGTAATGTACTTGGCTCTAGACAGGATCTTAATCTTAGAACATTGAACACCCATTCTCTGATAAAATGATTTAGACCAATCTATTATGGAGGTGGGGTCTAAAAAAAAGGAGTAATGTAAATTACAGAAACAAATTACCACAGATTTTGACAAGTAAAACAATAATTAGGATGGTTCAAAATAATATCCAGGGAAGGCGAAAGTCTTTATGTCCTTACAGTCTGTTTTTCAGAAAGAGATTCATTTTTTGCTAATTAACACAGCAGGCCAAGCAGCATCTTAGGAGCACAAAAGCTGATGTTTCAGGCCTAGACCCTTCACCAGAAAAGGGGGAGGCTGAGAGGGTTCTAAAATAAATAGGGAGAGGGGGTGGCGGATCAAAGATGGATAGAAGAGAAGATAGATGGAAAGAAGGCAGACAAGTTAAAGAGGCAGGGATGGAGCCAGTAGAGGTGAGTGTAGGTGGGGAGGGGATAGGTCAGACAGGTCAAGGGGGCAGGATGAGGTTAGTAGGTAGGAGGTGGGGGTGCAGCTTGAGGTGGGAGGAGGGGGTAGGAGAGAGGAAGAACAGGTTAGGGAGGCGGGGACGAGCTGGGCTGGCTTTGGAATACAGTCAGGGGAGGGGAGATTTTAAAGCTTGTGAAATCCACATTGATGCCATTGAACTGCAGGGTTCCCAAGCGGAATATGAGTTGCTGTTCCTGCAACATTTGGGTGGCATTGTTGTGGCACTACAGGAGGCCCAGGATGGACATATTGTCTAAGGAATGGGAAGGGGAGTTGAAATGGTTCGCGACTGGGAGGTGCAGTTGTTTATTGCGAACCGAGCATAGGTGTTCTGCAAAGCGGTCCCAAGCCTCCACTTGTTTCCCTGATGTAGAGGAAGCCACAATGGGTACAGAGGATGCAGTATACTACATTGGCAGATGTGCAAATGAACATCTGCTTGATGTGGAAGTACTTCTTTTCAGACTTGGCTCTCCCCTCCTTATAGGCCTCCCAACACATGCATCATTTCAAGGGCTCTAAAGGTCGGTAGCTGACCAGCTTCCTGAATTGTACCATCTACGCTCCAGTGACAGGCATGATTGGAAATGGTTCCCGCTTGACCAGGCTTCCAATTTTCCCATATTACCCCTTAGCCACCCTCAAGAGCTATACATGGCTGACTCAAGCAAAGTCGTACCATGAGCATCATTAATACAAACTACTTCAGCATCACTTTTTTCAAGGCAGTATTAATAAGAGCGCAGGGTCATATATTTAATAATCAATATATTCGAAATAAAAGTCAACGTTTGGCTTAGCTTCAGGTTTTATCTCCTGGGGCACAAAAATGCATTGTAATTTCGAGGCCGCATAAATTTAGATGAATTTCCCATTAATCTATATGGATCTCAAGTTATTGATGCTACTAAATCTTGGAGATGTAATTTAGGAATTAATTATCAATAGTTTGAGCTATAAAGATAGACTGAATAGGCTCGGAGTTTTTACACTGGAGCATAGGCAGAGGAGGGATGGCCTTATTGAGGCTCATAATATCATGAGGTGCTTAGATAAGGTAAATAACAAGGGTCTTTTCCCTAGGATGGATGAGTTCAAAACTAGGGGGCATATTTTGAGGTGAGAGAACAGAGGTTAAAAAGGGTCATGAGGGGCAGCGTTTTTATGCAGGAAGTGATTCGTACATGGAATGAGCTATTAGGGAAAGTGGCCAGTATGAGTATACAATGTTTAAAAAAAAATTGGATAAGTACATGAATATGAAAGGTTGGGAGGAAAATGGACCAAACGCATGCAAGTGGGACTACTTTGGTTTGGAAACACAGTCGACATAGACTGGTTAAACTAAAATGTCTGTTTCTGCACTGTATGACTCTATGACTATGAGAAAAGCATGCTTTACTGGTCTTTACAACACAAATATAATTCAATCAGTATGAGAATGAGATACCTGTGCTTTGAATGTTACAAGTTGTGACCTTTCCTTTGGGGGACCAAACAATCGCAAATCTTATTTGTTTGTATTGTTATTTCAGGGACCACCCACAATAATAGGAAGTGGAATCATTTGAATATTTACTGAAGAATTAGTTGCCAAAACAGCATTACTATAGAACTTACTTAGTGCATCGAGAAAAGTACTAAGAACACCACACAATTCGACTGGCCCCAGGTGATGAAGAACTCTCAAAAACACTCAAATGAAGCAGTGGCAACCTACTTAGGCTGGTCCATTTTCAGTACAATCTTCTGTTGTCTTCCATTTGGACTAGCTGCAGTGGTTTATTCCCGTAAGGTTAGTTGCTCAGTGCATAAACTTTATAAAATTTGTGCTATTATTGTGAATTTAAAAAGACTAAAACCTAAGCATATTTAAACTTTATGAATTCATTTTTACTTATACCACAGCATTTTAATTGGAGAGATGTTCCAAAATTACAAGTTGTCTTCATAAAGCGTCTATTGACTTTAATAAGAAAAATTTCTGTAAAAGAAAAAGTTATAAAACATCCTGGATTTAAAGTGAGGGGAGTGGGGCTAATTATGTTTCTCTTGCAGAGTTCTGGCACTGGCCTAACAGAGTTAATGACTTTCTTCTGTACTGCAACTGTTTTATGATTCCATTATAGCAACGGTTGGAGTGCATATCAAATTTATGTGTTTGCTTTGAAAGTGCACCCCACAACAGGCCAATGACAGAATATGTCCACTGTTGGAAGTATTTATAGATTAGTAGAGTTAATGGTTATGGTGAAGGCAAGTCCATGCATTGGAAAGCAAGGGGGAATGGTCACACCTTCTGCTGCTTGTCATTACATCAGATAGAAAGATAAGGATGAGCTAGGTGTTGTGAACAGGGCAGCAGACAGTAACATACTGTCTTCTTCAGTATTTTCAGTGATGTCAGAATCCAAACATTATCACAGCTTGCCCTGCTGCATGTATGTTCAGCATCATTGCAATCTGTGGGTGAGGTGGATTTTATGAACACCAAACTGGCTCTGAAAACCAGAGACTGATGCAAGATCAGTGATTTTTGTTCATCCCTAATTGCTGCTTGAACTGAGTTGTTTGCTAAGCCATTTCAGAAGACAGTTAAGAGTCATCCACTTTGCTGTGGGTTGGAATCTTGTGTGAGACAGACAAGATAAGGATTTCCTTTCCTACAAGTCATTAGTGATTCAGTTGGATTTTTTTTTTCACAAGCATGGATAGCCGTCATGGGCACACTGACTGAGAATAGGTTTATATTCTAAATTTCTGAACTGACTTTAAATTCCACCTCGCTCCCCAAACCACTAGCCTGAGCTCTGAATGGCTAACCAGGAACATTACTATGACCCTGGTACCTCCTCCTTAGCGACAACCAGGAAGTGATAAATTGAGGTTTTTGAATTAAAAAAGCAATGCACTGATGCCCATCATAGCTCAAAAAATACCAGTTCTGTTCTCAAATGCAACCCAGCTTCAAGAAGAAGTGCATAAAAGGTCAGGTCTGCTTTCCAGGAAAATGCATGATTTATGTGCACTTGCTTTGTTGGCTCCCTCACTTGCTGAAGGCTGCCAGTCACCGTATATTTAACATTGTTTTTTTTAGCGTAAATCATCTTTAGTGCACAGTGAATGGATGCTAGCCACAATGGCTTGCAATACTTTTGAGCAAAGAGTGAGAATCAAGCAGCTTAGGATAATGGGGAGAACGGAACAGTCAATCTATGAATCAAATGGGGGTGGAAGTTATATTGGGAAGCCTGTACTATTGTCAGTGACCGATCTCCAGCATGTGCCAGCAGCTTACACAGCAGAAGCACTTGAGAAGTTCAGCAAGTGTGGCAGAATCTGTGGAGAGGGAAGCAGAGTTAATGATGCAAGTCCAGCATGGCTCTTCTTCAGAATTCCAGAACTGCAGAAAGAGTAAGTAGTTTGGAGGGATGATTTGGCTGAGAGCCATTGGATTAGAAAGGACACCTTCAATAGTGAGGGATTAATCCCTGAGCTTCGGTGAAAGGTGTGTGCAATGGCAGAGTTAGAGTAGGTGGTGGCCATTTGAGTGTGAGGTAGCAGAGAGTGCCGATGATCATTAGCCTTCTTCCTGCACAGCAGTACATTCCTTTTTGTCTGTGGCCTGAAAAGAAAGATGTAACTGCGAAGGAGGCAGGCATTGGGATCAATTAGAGGAGCCTCAGCCAATGTCCTTATCCAAGAAGCACAAAGTTCTTACACCTGCTGTAGGAAGACTGCAGGGAGAAAGAGCAAACTGATTAAAGCACAGCGGTACAGAGCACCACTCAAGTGGGCACAGAAGAGAGAAATTTAGTAGTAATAGGTGATGGCATAGTTATGGCAATAAGTCCTGTTTTCTGAGCAAAGATAGAGAGTTCCAAAGGTTTTGTTACCTACCTGGTGCCAAGGCTAAGGACATTTCTACTCTATTCAAGTAGAGACAAAGCAACATCAATAAAATCCCATTAATTCAGCGCTATTTTTTGTGCGCAGCTTATATTTTAAACCAGAGAATGGAATATCCTCTTTTTATTCTCAACCGACCTGAGGCATCCAAAGGCATCCTTCATTCTGTTCTTTATGTAAATGTTCAACCCATAAATTGACCTTAACAATGACTTCTAATAGCATCCTTCTGCATCACATGGACCTTCTAGCCAGGGACCTTAGTTTGGTTCCGGCTTTTGGTCACTCTGAGTAGAAGTTGCACATTCTCCCGTGTCTGCATGGGTTTCGTCTGGATGCTCTGGTTTCCTCCCACAGTCCAGAAAAGTGCAAGTTAGATGGATTGAGCATGGTAAATTGCCCATAGTGCCCAGGGTTGTGCAAGCTAGATGGGTTAGCTAAGACACTGTCCAGTAAGAGCATTGAAGCCAAGACAAGATTCAAAAAGGTCAAGTTGTTGGCAACTGGGGTCTTGTTATCACTCAAGTGTTAAAATAGGGTTAAATTAGAAAATAATTCGGGAAGCTCCAAGTCGGGAGTAGGAACCACTCAGACACGGTTCACTTCCCGAGGCTAAATTAATCACCAGGGTTTTACTACTTTTGCCATTTTGTGGGTGCTCAAGGAGGTTCTTAAAATGTTTATTTCCCCAATATTAAGGAGATAAATGGATTTTTTAAATCATTTTACGAAGAAATTGAATACTGTAAAATAGTAGAACTAACAAATAGTTCCATGTAGCTTCTTCAATTATTTAAAATCATGTTACTTAGAAGCAGCAGACATTTTAAAGAAAATACTGTTTTTGTGACTACCTATTTTCAACCCAATTAATAAAAAAAATCCAACCTTTATGAACATGGTAGAATATTTTAAGAGCACATTTAATATGAACTTCCACAACAACTGTATTGAATCACGGCAGATTTTGATTTTGGCAATGCGGAAAGGAGTTTGAGTAGAAATTTGGAGAAAAATGCACTTCTCTTAAAGTTCCCCAAACAGAAACCTCAAGTCATTGGGTTTCTTCTCCATGTTAAACTTGGAATTGCTAAACGTATCTCAGTGGCTCTCACATTATTAATTACAAGACTTTGACGCACCTGAAATTAATCGACTAATGAATTGCTACAATTTTAATATTTTTAGAAACATAATGAATAACTCCCCTGAATAAAGAAGGAAGTTCACATACAATCATTATGTCATCATAACAGCGAAACTGAACTGAGCACCTCAGTTACAGACTTGAGGGTTTACATGGTCTATTCTGAGTTGATATATTGTTCAAACATTTGTAAATCCAAACATTCATTTCTCTTTCTTTAAAAAGAAACTGTCATCAGCACCACCGATATATTTGTAGCCATCCTATCTAGCCTGATACTGACAAATTCCTTGCTTGTGATGAATTAGCTGATCTCAGCACAAAAATGGTGGGGGCCGTAGAAACCCTACAGTGAGGAAGCAGGTCATTCAAAGAGCATCCTACCTCCCGATCCCACAATCCTGCATTTCCCATGGCTAATCCACCTAGCCTGCACACTCTTTAACACTGCAATTTAACATGGTTAATCCACCTAACCATTTATACCTTTGAACTGTGATTGGAAACCAGACCAGACATGGCGAGAATGTGCAAATGCCATGCTCAGAGTCACCCAAGGCTGGAATTGAACCCAGCCCTTTGGCACTGTAAGACAGCAGTGCTAACTACCAAGCCAACATGCCACTCTACCTTTGCAATTGATTTTGGAAATCTTGGACTCAGTTATGGGATCGGGATCAAGGGGGCAACAATTTCACACCTAATTTTCCCAATCATGAGTCTTACTGGAAAGTTGTATTCACGCATAGTGCACAGCCTCTGTTGTGTTGTGTCTCAAAATAACATGTCTGCAATCACTCAATTAAGTTAACTTGGAAGAAAAGTCTTTACAACAAACTATAGAAGCCTATTAGCACTCAAAGAAATGCCACAGCATCATCATGACCTGTAGGGAAGATTAGGTAAAAATTGAACAAAGTAACATATGAATCAACATTCATTTGGCCCACAATGTACAGTCTAATCGGAATAATGAATTAACATCACATTTACTGATTTACTTATGATCGTGAAGGTAATTAAATCTTGGCACAGGCACATAGAAGATATGCATTTAAATGACGTATCATCTGTCATTAAAATTTGTTTAACTGTGCTTTCAGGCTAATGGAGCTCTTGATCGTGGAAACGTGGAAGAAGCCAGAGGTGCCTCTAGAACTGCCAAAAGATTAAATATAACAGCATCTGCGTTCGGAATCGTTTTCATTGGAGCAGTAATCATTTATGTTGCTGTTCATCACCTTCCAGAGAAAGCACATATGTAAAGCATTTTACAGATACTTAACTTTGCTATCCCCTGTTTAAAAAGGGTGATAGGAAAGAAAAATTGTTGCTGTGTACACAAAATTATTCTTCATTATAAAAAATATGCCCAGGAACTCCAGATTTTTCATTGCATTTCATATGTACTTGATTTGGTTTGACTAGAAAATGATTGAGCATCTGTTATATGTAACTTCATAAAATATATAATGGCAATATAACCTGGTTGAGAAATTCTTGTCACTTAATTTGTAGTTTAGTAGAAAAATGCAATCACTCTATCCACCATCAGTTCACTCTTGCTATGCTGTGTACCATCTTCAAGCTACATTGCAACTCTCCAGAACTTTATGAATTGCACATTTACCTCCAAGAAGAAGAGGTGCAGCAGGTCAGTGGAAACAATATCATTTGCAAAATCGTCTCATACACCATCCTAATTATGATTCTATTATCAGTCTCTTACTATTGCTA
This sequence comes from Stegostoma tigrinum, assembly GCF_030684315.1. Classification (NCBI taxonomy): domain Eukaryota; kingdom Metazoa; phylum Chordata; class Chondrichthyes; order Orectolobiformes; family Stegostomatidae; genus Stegostoma; species Stegostoma tigrinum. Next base: position 17,682,717 of record NC_081385.1, read on the forward strand.
GGTCAAAACCATGGAACTCACTCCTAGACAGCACTGTTGGTGTTCCGACATCTCACAAACTGCAATGGCTCAAGAAGATAGAGTCATAGAGATGTACAGCATGGAAACAAACCCTTCAGTCCAACTCATCCATACTGACCAGATGTTCTAAATTAATCTAATCCCATTTACTGGCATTTGGCCCTTATGTCTCTAAACCCTCCCTATTCATAAATCCACCTGAGGCCATTTCAATGTTGTAATTGTACCCGCCTTCACCACTGCCTCCAGCAGCTCATTCCAGACATGCACCATCCTCTACATAAAAAGTTGCTCCTTAAGTCCCTTTTAAACTTTTCCCCTCTCGCCCCTAGCTTTGGACTGGGTAAAAGGCTTTGGCAATTCAACTTATCCATGCCTCTCATGGCTTTATAAACCTCTATAAGTTCTCGCATAAAGCTTTGATGGTCCAGGGAAATTGCCCCTGCCTATTCAGTCTCTCCCTGTGGTTCAAACCCTCCAACCCTGGCAACATCCTTGTGATTCTTTTCTAAACCTTCTCAAGTTTAACAATATCTTTCCTATAGCATGGAGACCGGAATTGAATGCAGTATTCCAAAAGTTGTCTCCCAATGTCCTAGATAACAAAATGTGGAGCTGGATGAACACAGCAGGCCAAGCAGCATCTTAGGAGCACAAAAGCTGATGTTTCGGGCCTAGACACTTCATCAGAAAAGGGGGAGAGGGTTCTGAAATAAATAGGGAGAGAGGGGGAGGCAGATCGAAGAGAGAGATCCCCTGAGGTTTGTCCGGAGGGAGGAGGGTAACTTCTTCAGGTTAGGCATCCCTGGAAGAGGCTTCACAGTGAGGTTAAAATTGTATCAGAGATAATGGGAACTGCAGATGCTAGAGAATCCGAGATAACAAAGTGTGGAGCTGGACGAACACAGCAGGCCAAGTAGCATCTTAGAAGCGCAAAAGCTGACGTTTCGGGCCTAGACCCTTCATCAGGAAAGGTGGAGGGGGAGACGATTCTGAAACAAATAGGGAGAGAGATCCGCTGAGATTTGTCCGGAGGGAGGAGGGTAACTTCTTCAGGTTAGGCATTCTGATGAAGGGTCTAGGCCCGAAACGTCAGCTTTTGTGCTCCTAAGATGCTGCTTGGCCTGCTGTGTTCATCCAGCTCCACACTTTGTTATCTCGGATTCTCCAGCATCTGCAGTTCCCATTATCTCTCTCTACCAATGTCCTCTAAAGCCGCAACATGACCTCCCAATTCCTATACACAATGCACTGACCAATAAAGGTAAATATACCAAACTCCTTCTTCACCACCCTGCCTACCTGTGATCCCACCTTCAAGGAACTATGAACCTGCACCCCCAGGTCTCTTTTTCAACAACATTTCCCAGGGCACTACTATTAAGTATATAGGTCCTGCACTGATTTCGCTTATCAAAATGCAACACTCCACATTTATCTCAATTAATTTCCAACTGCCACTCCTCAGTCCATCGGCCCACTTGATCAAGGTCTTCTTGTACTCTGAGATAACCTTTATTCCTGTCAATTACACCACCGTGTTTGGTGTCACATGCAAACTTAATAACTATTCCTCCTATATTCAAAACCATATCATTTATATCTCTTACTTTTTTGAGGTCATCAATGATGAGTGATCATAGCTGAACTTATCAACAATGCCCATGTCACATCAAGGAATAAATAAAGTTTAAAACTAAGTAATTAGTAATTTCACAAATAACTAATGATCAAATTGTAGTGCTAGTTCTCTTTGCTTTACATTAACCTATCAGGCAACAATTATACATAACAGTGCGATCGTTGAAATGATGCAACAGGGCCGAGTTGTGATTTAGGTTCCCTTTTTAGACAATCAAGTACATTATCCACAAGAATTCTTGCAACTTGTCAACAGCTGTATATATGTGGTAATGTTTACAAATCTACTAATGATCAATATACTACCGAGGAAGTGACAGCTTGATTATTGTATGGTTTTAAAATCATGTGAAGATAATGTTGTTATTGGTACTTAATTAAATATTTTAAATTGTTCACAATTTTCCACATAATCTAATTTTTAGTTTTAGTTCTAATAGTTTAGTTGTTAGTATTCAAAGGAATATAACGTTTTAACACTTTATTCAAGGACAGATTTTGTGACATTCACTTTGGGTGAGCATTTAAGCAGGCAATCAGACGACATTGTATTTGTTATTTTAACTTAATGCAAAGGAAAACTTTGAAATAAAGCTGGTGAAAGGTAAGTCTACTTTGTGCATGCTTTTGATTAGTGAAAGCAGTTAGAAATACTTTGAGATGTAAGACAGTTAATGGACAGACAGCACATCTGACTTACATATTATGGTTCCAAACATACAACAAGGATCAAGAGTTGACAATTTGACCCCCTGAACCTACTTCGCAACTTAATAAAATCATGATCACTCTGATTTTAACCTTAATGCCACATTCCTATCTATTCCGAAAACCCTTTCTCCCCTTGCTTACCAAGAATCCATCTTTAAAACATACTCATGGTAGGTGTCACAGTTGTGCACTTACCTCTAATCACTTATTATTTAGCTCTAAACCTTTTACAATGGGCATATCTGAAGCTGAGAAAGGAATGGAATGGAATTTTTATAAATCTGCACGAGAAGCCTTTGGCGGAGACGATCATGATGTGTGGTAGTGGACAGAATCCTGTTGAAGCAAAAGCTAGCAATGAGTAGCAGTCGATGCTTTATTGCAAGTGGTCACCCAGCCCTCACCACTGCTGAATCCTCCTTTACCGCAGGAGCCAGGTTTAGTCGTTTACTCAAACTGCCCTTGAGGCTAACTTAGGGTCTGATTGAGTAGGGAGAGCTGAGATTTGTGATGGAGGAGGATTGGCAATTGTGAAAAGTAAAAGAAAAATTGAAGGATTTCTTAGTGGGAACCTATGGAAGTCTGTTTTGTTTAAAGCAAATAAAGTCATAGAGTCATACGACATGGAGACAGACCCTTTGGTCCAATTCATCCATGCCAACCACATATTCTAAATTAAACTAGTCTTTCTAAACCCTTCCTATTCATGTACCCATCCAGATGCCTTTTAAATGTTGTAATTTTAAGAGCCTCCACCCCTTCCTCTGGTAGCTCATTCCATATACTCACCACTCTTTGCATGAAAAAGTCATTCCTTAGTTCCCCTTAAACTTTTCACCTCATCAATATCGTAAATTTTCATCTGTCAGCATTAGACAACACCCTCCACATCACCATTCCGATGAGCTAACCATCCAAACTCCTTTTCAGTCATTCAGGTGCAGCGCCCCCCAATAAAGAGAAAAAAATTTAAATGTTTGTGGTCATAATAAGCACAAAGCTGGAGCACAGACTCCAGGCAATTTAAGAACATATTAGTTTCTTGTCAGAAAAATTATGATATGAATTGTAACATGTGTCATTCAGTAATTTAAACTACTAATATTGACAATCTTAATAAGTCGCACAAAGGATGAGATGCTTAGTACAAGGGAGATGTTTGCATCAAGCATATTAGACACTGAGCAGCTGATCAACGGACCAGATGATTCACACCCCCTTGAAGAGAGGTTGGCGGCAAGCAATGATGCGCTAGATGGATACGATAACTAAATTGATAGATGGTGAAGCTATCAAGCCTCAGTGGGAGGAACAGTTTGATAGGCTGGCAGCTTCAGCAGTCCAAAACTCCATCATGGGTGGTCCTGGGACTGCAGGCAGGCTGATATAAGATGCCCAATTGATTATGGAGTATGGTAAGTAGGGGCTTTGCATCGTCTACTGCTATTCTCAGGAGCAGGGCTTTGTGAGGCTGGTTTTAAAATATGGGCAAGTAGGAAGGAAGTGGGTACTATCTTTGATGAGCAAACAGCATTCCCCTGCCAAGCCTGCTCTATCCCAGAAGGTAGCGTTCTCGTCCTTCCTGCCATTTTAAATATGTTGTTTTTTTAATTAGGTATCCTGCTCTTGCCTGTCTGCCTACTCCATCATCTTCAGTTGTAATCGAAGCCAATTGAGCTTCAAATAAGCTCCTATGTCTGTCCAACTGTTTTTCTGTCTCATAAAAACCGAAAGAACTGTGGATGCTGTAAATAAGAAACCAAGACAGAAATTGCTGTAAAATCTCAATAGGTCTGGCAGCATCTGTGGAGAGAAATCAGAGTTAAAATTTCAGGTCGAGTGACCTGTCTTCAGAACTGTTGTTCTATCTTTCTGAGCTCCATCTCTATCTATACGTACTGCCTCCCACTTCTTCTACTCCATCTTGGGCATATATACCAACATTTCCCTAGCTACAATTGCTTCTGTTGCAGTGGACCAGAAACATTAACTCTGCTTTCTCTCCACAGATGCTAGCAGACCTGTTGAATCTTTTCCAGCAATTTCTGATTTTGTTGCAGTTGGTTTAGACGTCATCGACCTTCTATTATGGGAGTTGTCTCAGGTTTGGCAAGAAAGTGATGGGCCAGCCACCCAAGAAATTATATATACACCCCAATGAAAACAAACATCGCATGTAATATCCATTCTATTGATTTTGTCTGTATTACTTCAAAGAATCCATGTTGACAAAGGATTTGAAACTTTGGTTGCAAAAGGTGACAAAGAGTGGACTGCTGCTAAAATGCATAATGTACATATTCAAGAGAATCCACTGTCTTTTAATAGCTCATGCATCAGTTAGGATCCTCTTTGAACAGTGACTGGCACACTTGGGAATAAATACAAAGTTTCTGATTCTGAGCAATGCTTCAAGTGATGTTAACTCTTTCATGATTATTCCCCGCTGGAGTTGTGAGAGAACCACTGAAGAACATGGAGAGACTTTTAGGGACACTAGATTTTTGATTTTGAGTCACTTAGCTGGGGCCAGGGAATTTTCTGGCCTGCAGTATCCTTCACGGGAAAAAGTGCCCAAAATGGTAGGCTTTTTATTCCCAGCATTCATAGTTAGATTAAGACAGGCCTATTGATCTAGAAGAACTTGTAACTGTTAAACTGGTAGACTGGCAAGTGGGCCACTTTCAAAAGTGAGATACCAAGAGCTCAGAGGCATTATGTTCCTGTTGGAGTGAAGGGTAAGGCTGGTTAGAGTAGGGAACAATGGATAACACAGATATTGAGGCTCTGGACAAGAATAAGGAAGAGTCATAAATTCGGCACAGACAATTGGGATCAAGTGAATCTCTTGAACAGTATCAGGAGTGTAGATGCATCCTTAATAGGGAAATCAGGGGGGACAAAAAGGGGATGTGAGATCGCCTTGGCAGATAAAGTTAAAGACAATCCAAAGAGACTCTACAAGTGCATTAAGAGCACAATTGCAACTAGGGAGAGAAAAGGATCCCTTAAAGATCAATGAGACCTTCTATACGTGGAAGCACAGGACATAGGAGAAATACTTATTGAATATTTTGCAGCAGTTTTTGCTGTGAATAAAGAAACTGAGGTAAAGGAACGTGGGAAAATAAATAACAATGCCTTGACTACTGTCCACATTACAGAAGATGAAATGCTGGAGGCCTTAAAAAAATATAAAGTTACATAAATCTCTGGGACCTAATCAAGTGTATCCCAGGATGTTGTGGGACATTTAAGAAGAAATTGCAGCATCCTGAGCAGAAATGTTTGTATCAAACACAGCCACATGTGTGGCCCCAGAAGACTGAAGGGTGGCTAACATTGCACCTTTTTAAAAAAAGGCTGTAAGAAGAAACCATGGGCCTGTGAGTTTGACATCAGTGGTGGATAAGTTGTTGGAGGGGATGCTGAGAGATAGAATTTAGAGAGGCAAAGACTGATTAGAGAGAGGCAAAGACTGATTGGGGATAGTCAGATTGGTTTTGTGTGTGGGAAATCGTGTCCCACAAACTTATCTGACTTTTTGAGATCTTTGAAAAAAAAGGTCGATGAGGGCAGAGCAATTGATGTTCTCTAATGAGCATTTTTTTAGTAAAGACCTTGACGGTTCTGCATGGTAGGCGATTTATTATTGTTAGATCATATGGGATTTAGGGAGATCTTGTCAATTGGTTACAAAATTGGCTTGACATAGGAGACAGAGGGTGGCAGTGGAGGGCTGTGTTTTGGACTGGAGGCCTGCGACCAGCAGCGTTCCATAGGGATAGGTGCTGGGTCCACTTCTGTTTGTCATTTACATAAATGATTTGGATGAGGAGACTGGAGGCATGATGAGTAAGGTTGAGGATGGCACTAAAATTGATGGTATAGTTGACAGCGAAGAAGGTTATCTAAGATTACAAAGAGATCTTGATCAATTAGGCCAAAGGATTGAGGAGTGGCAAATGCAGTTTAATTTTGGATAAATGTGAGCTATTGCATTTTGGTAAAACAAACAATGGCAGTTAATGACAGGGTCCTGTGTGGCGTTGTCAAACAGAGAGATTTAGGGGATCAGATACATAGATCTTTGAAAGTTGCATCACAGGTAGACAGGGTGGTTAGGAAGGTGTTTAGCTCATTTGCCTTCATTGCTCAGACCTTTGAGTACAGAAGTTGGGACATCATGTTGATGCTGTGCAGGATGTTGGAGCGGCCATTTTTGGAGTACTGTGTATAGATCTGGTCGTCCTGCTATCAGAAGTATATTATTAAAATGGGGAGGGCTCAGAAAAGATGTACCAGGATATTGTCGGGGTGGAGGGTTTGAGCTATAAGAATAGGTTGGATAGGCTGGGACTTCTTCACAGGAGCATATGAACTTGAGCAGTGACCTTATAGAGGTTTATAAAATCATGAGGGATATAGATAAAGTGAATAACAAAGGTCTTTTCCCTAGGGTGGGAGAGTTTAAAACTACGGGGTCTACTTTTAAGGTGAGAGGAGAAAGATCTAAAGGGATCTGAAGGGCAACTTTTTCATACAGAGGGAGATTCATGTGCAGAATGAACTGCCAGAGGAAGTGGTAAGTGCAGCTATAGTTGCAACATTTAAAAGACGTTTGGAAAGGTACATGAATAGGACAAGTTTCAATAGATGTGGGCCAAATGCAGGCAAGGGGCCTAATTTACTTTGGAAAACTTGCTCAACATGGATGAGTTTTACTGAAAGGTATGTTTCTGAGCTGTATGTGAGATAATGGGAACTGCAGATGCTGGAGAATCTGAGATAACAAAGTGTGGAGCTGGATGAACACAGCAGGCCAAGCAGCATCCTAGGACCACAAAAGCTGACGTTTCGGGCCTAGACCCTTTATCAGAAAGGTGCTTGTGTTCATCCAGCTCTACACTTTGCTATCTCTTATTTCTGTGCTGTGTGCCTCTATGACTCTACGTGGTGAGGTGAGGCAGCTAACTGAACCGCCTTGGTAATGTGGGATTCAGTGACACATTAGGCCCTATAGTATTTACCCCAAACATTTTCTCACAATTTACCAACTATCCATGCTCTTACATGCCATTCCATACCCACTAGGGGGAGATGATGGCCTAATGGTATTATCGCTGGACTGTTAACCCAGAGACCCAGGTAACATTCTGGAGACCCAGGTTCAAATCCCACCACAAGAAATGGTGATGGTATTTGAATTCAATGAAAGTCTGGAATTAAGAGTCTAACGATGACCATGAAATCATTGCTAGTGAAGGGGAGTGAAAAACTATCTGGTTCATTAATGTCCTTTAGAGAAGAAAATCTGTCACCCCTGAACTGGTCTGGTCTATGTGGGACTCCAGACCCACAGCAATGTGTTTCACTCTTAACTGTTGTCTGGGCAATTGGGGATGGCTAATAAATGCTAGTTCAGCCAGTTATGCCCTTATCCTGTGAATGAAAAACAACTAGTCCGCCACAACTGCTCTCCATATCCCTCATGAAAACCTATGCTATGCTAGCATTATAGCCCAAGGCTAATTTTATGACAACTGATGATATTTCATGATTCCCCACTCACTGCTCTTTTGTCCTCAAACCCTTAATGCCAATATATACCACAGACATGAAAGCGGTGATAAAATAAAGTTCTGAGTAACTATTACAGTGTTCACAAAATAAAAAAAATTCTCCTCCAAGAAAGCCCATTCAAAACACTGAAATTTACTCAAGTCCTGAAACCCTTAACAACACTACTAGACTCGTATTCATAACCTAACAACAAATTTAACTAATCCTTTAATAATTTTGTCATCTGCCTATCAAACTGTGTAATTAGAACCTCCCCTGCTGCACTAGTAATAGGTTATGGAAAGCAGTTTAAAAGGATTAAAGGAATCAAGATAGTACTTAAGGTTACGGCAATAAACAGTTATTGAAACTTTTAGAAAGATTACTTTTCAACTATCCGAGTCACAGATAGTCCTGACAAAGGATTTCAGCCTGAAACATTGACTTCCCTGTTCCTTGGATGCTGTCTGACCTGCTATGATTTTCCAGCTCTGCATTTATTGACGCAGGTATGCGATTGTTTTTAAACGTTTTGATGTTTCAATAAATTGACAGCTTAACAGTTCTGCAGACCCTATCTACCCTTTAAAAACAATTATGACTACCCTCATGCTTTTTTTGTATCGAGAAAATTGAGTACGTTCAAAACTTAGCACTCAGTTCAAATGGAACTGCTGAGTTTAGGATTCTCACTTGCGGGTGTCACGGCCCGCCTCTATTCCTCTACATCCACAAAAAATGGGATCCCTTGGAAAATGAGATGGGATCCCTGGATCAGTGCCACACCCACTTTTTTGTAACTTCATTGAAGTCTCCACAACTCAGAAAATCGATGTCAAATCACACAACATTTCTTTGGAAATCCTTTGAAAAGTTCTTTTAAAGAGAGTAAATGCTGCATTAGGAATGGGAGGAGAAGATGAAACAACATAAAGCAGCATTAGCAGCTGCCAGAGAGGAAGACCAGTGACTAAGGATGACCAATTGGTGTTTATCCCACTGTAGATACAGGAAATCCTTTTGCATCTGAATTCTTTCTACTCAGACCTCCTGTTTCATATCTACAACTTTACTCTGAAAGACCTGGTTCTGCTCCCATGACTTATGGTCTGATAAATATTTACCCCTGTAAGTAACCAAATATATGCACACATGTGGTAAAGAAAAATAATGTCTCTCTGCAATGATTTGGAGGAAAAAAAGACTTTGGCCAATAGTTTTCACAGAAAGGCAAAGGATAAGCTGGGGTCTTCTTTCTTCCAGCAGGCTGTCAGAATGAACCCCAAGCAATTTACAAAACAAACCAATAAAACCACAGGTATAATGGGAACTGCAGATGCTGGAGAATCCAAGGTAACAAAGTGTGGAGCTGGATGAACACAGCAGGCCAAACAGCATCTTAGGAGAACAAAAGCTGACGTTTCAGGCCTAGACCCTTCATCAGAAATGAGGGAGGGGGAGGGGAAGATGGTTCTGAAATAAATAGGGAGAGAGGGGGCGGTGGATCAAATTGGTTAGAGGAGAAGATAGGTGGAGAGGAGACAGTCAAGTTAAAGGGGCGGGGATGGAGCCAGTAAAGCTGAGTGTAGGTGAGGAGGTAGGGAGGAGATAGGTCAGTCCAGGATGGACGGACAGGTCAAGGGGGTGGGATGAGGTTAGTAGGTAGGAAATGGGGGTGTGGCTTGAGGTGGGAGGAGGGGATAGGTGGGAGGATGGACAAGTTGGGGAGGTGGAGACGAGCTGGGCTGGTTTTGGGATACGGTCGGGGAGAGGAGATTTTGAAGCTTGTGAAATCTACAGACAACAGGGGTGGCCATGGGCTCCCGCATGACCCCAAACTATGCCTGCTTCTTTGTAGATTATGTGGAACAATGCCTCTTCCGTACCTACACTGGCCCTAACCCCACCTCTTCCTCCGCTACATTGATGACTGTATTGGCGCCGCCTCATGCTCCCACAAGGAGCTCGAACAGTTTATCCACTTCACCAACACCTTCCACATCAACCTTAAGTTCACCTGGACGATCTCTAACACCTCCCTCACCTTCGTGAACCTCTCTGTCTTCATCCTGGGCAATCACCTAAAAACCGATATCTATTTGAAGTCCACCAACTCCCACAGCTACCCAGAATACACCTCCTCCCACCCAGCTTCCTGCAAAAATGCCATCCCCTATTCCCAATACTTTCACCTCCGCCACATCTGCTCCAGGATGAGGCATTCCACTCCCGGACATCCCAGAAGTCCTCGTTCTTTAAGGGCGGCAGCTTCCCCGCCGCAGTGGTCGAGAACGCCCTCGACCGTGTCTCCCACATTTCCTGCAACTCATCCCTCATACCCCCTACCCACAATAACAACCAAAACAGAATCCCCCTCGTACTCACATAGCACCCCACCAACGTCCGGATACAACACATCATCCTCCGACGTTTCCGCCATCTGCAAGTCGGAGGATGATGTGTTGTATCCGGACGTTGGATACAACACCACCAAAAACATTTTTCCCTCCCCACCCTTGTCTGCATTTTGGAGGGATTACTCTCTCTGTGACTCCCTTGTCCACTCCACATTCCCCTCCAGCCCCACCACACCCGGCATTTTTCCCTGCAACTGCAGGAAGTGCTACACCTGCCCCTTCACCTCCTCCCTCACGCCCGTCCTAGGCCCCAAGAAGACTTTCTGCATCAAGCAGATGTTCACCTGCACATCTGCCAATGTGGTATACTCCATCCACTGTACCCATTGTGGCCTCTTCTACATCAGGGAAACCAAGCGGAGTCTTAGGAGCCGCTTTGCAGAACACCTCCGCTCAGTTCGCAACAAACGACTGCACCTCCCTGTCGCGAACCATTTCAACTCCCTCTCCCACTCCTCAGACGACATGTCCATCCTGGGCCTCCTGCAGTGCCACAATGATGCCACCTGAAGGTTACAGGAATAGCAACTCATATTCCGTTTGGGAACCCAGCAGCCCAATGGTATCAATGTGGATTTCACAAGCTTCAAAATCTCCCCTCCCCCGACCGTATCCCAAAACCAGCCCAGCTCATCCCCGCCTCCCTAATCTGTTCTTCCTCTCTTCTACGCCCTCCTCCCACCTCAAGCTGCACCCCCATTTCCTATCTGCTAACCTCATCCTGCACCCTTGACTTGTCCATCTTCCCTGGACTGACCTATCTCCTCCCTACCTCCCCACCTACACTCAGCTTTACTGACTCCATCCCCGCCTCTAACTTGTCTGTCTCCTCTCCACCTATCTTCTCTTCTATCCATCTTCGATCCGCCTCCCTCTCTCTCGCTCTGTTTTTTTCAGAAACCTCTTCCCCTCCCCCATTTCTGAAGAAGGGTCTAGGCCCGAAACGTCAACCTTCCTGCTCCTCTGATGCTGCTTGGCCTGCTGTGTTCATCCAGCTCCACACCTTGTTATCTCGGATTCTCCAGCATCTGCAGTTCTTATTATCACTTGACCTTTAGCAATGGTTTCCTTTTATTTAATGGCATTCTTCCTTAAGGACTAACTAGACAACTATAAATTTGAATAATGGGAATAATTGCTGTGGTACAAAATTGAGAGATATAGAAAAACAATCAGGACTGGAATATGTAATGAGTGGAACAAACTTCACTCAGTGCTATATTGTCTCTGAGGCTGGGGAGGGATGTCAGGAGTTTTAATACAATATAGTAGGGCAATGAGATCCTTTATTAAAAATGAGTAGTATATTTTATGCAAAACATACATCATTTTGCCTTATTACCCCTTGAATTGTCATGAGTCAATTTTTTATTAAAACCTTGTAAATTTAAAACAACTGTGAACATTTAAAATATTGTTTAATGTTTCTTGAATTATCAGGTACATTTTTATTTCACCAATATTACTAGTGTATTCATACTCTTCTGTTTTTCCATTTTATTTCATAATCTCTATTCAACAGGGGATTTTTCCCTTTTGGCTGTAATTTTATTTTTACCATTGTCGATGGGGAGGTTTTAACATGACCCAGTGGGTGGGTGGACAATTAAAATTGTCTGGAGGCTGCACCACTGACGTCCCTCATCATTTCCACAACTCTAGCCTAATGAACAACCTCCTTTAAATTTGCTGACGAGAGAGTGTTAATGGATCTCGACTGCTATTTTAACCAGGGGTCTAATTAAGGTTCCATTGTGGTTTCCCTATCTGGTGAAAATAGCAGGAAGAAGTGCTGAGCTGAGAAGAAGCTTCAACAGGTTAATGTTGTAACTTTCTTCAGCTTTCGATTTCAGGTCGGGCTGGGGTAGAAGTGTTCATTCTGGATCCATTGTATTTCTCAGTGTGAAGCAGCCATCACCTCCCTGCTCCTTCCTTAACACATGAACCTCCTAGAATCCCATCCCTGGGAACCCCATCCAAGCCAGCATCTGAGGCAGCTTCAGATCACTGGCTTATACTTTTCAACTCTTGTAATCCTGTGAGTTCCATTGGATTTATTCTTTCCTTCCAGCCTAATTAGCGTAAATAATATAACCAGGACTGCAGGGGATATTTCTGATTGCCATCATCCTGATGGCTGGCACTGAGGATCAATGGTTAGCACTGCGGCCTCTCAGTACCAGAGACCTAGGTTCAATCCCACCCCTGGGCGACTGCCTGTGTGGAGTTTGCATGTTCTCCCTGAGTGTGCATGAGTTTCCTCCCACAGTCCAAAGATGTGCAGGTTAGGTGAAATGGCCATGCTAAATTCCCCATAGTGTTCAGGGATGTGCAGGCAAGATGGATTAACCATGGGAAATGTGGCGTTATAGGGTAGGGGGTGTGGGTCAGAGTGAGATGCTTTTCAGAGATACAGTGTGGACTTGTTGGGCTGAATAACCGGCTTGCACACTGTAAAGGTTCTATGATGTACAAGAACCTTCAGTGTCGGGGAAATATTCTTTGGTTCCTGGTACCTCAGTGCTTTGTTTTATTCATTCACAGGATGTTGGTACCTTGAGCTAGACCAGCACTCATTGCCCAGAGAACAGTTGAGAGCCAATTACAGTGCAGTAGCTTCGGTGTCACATGCGGGCCCAACAAGGTATGGACGGCAGGTTTCCCTCCCTGAAGGATATCAGTGAACCAGACAGGTTTTTCTGACAATCAACATTGGCTTCATGGTCATCAGTAAGTTATTAATTCCAGATATTTTTTTCCAATTCAAACTCCACCAAGTGCCATGGCAGGATTTGAACCTCGAATCACAGAACATTAACTGAGTTTCTGCATTAATAGTCTGGCAATAATATCACTCGGTTTGATCAATCAACAATTTTCAGTAATTAATTGGGATTATATGGATGAAACTCCAGTCAGTAACAGTTAAAAGAAAAGCTGGTCAACTTGAGGGTGGTTCATATTGACAATTAATGGCATTGTAGACTTTGGATTTTCCATTGAGGAAAATTACCCAATTCCCAGTGGTTGCACATCAATGAAGATAATAAATTGTCGCAACCAAATTTCAAATGAAAACACTCATTAAAAAAAACCTTTCATGAAACATTGCCTGTGCAGTTATCCAAACTCACCACAGTTATTAAGTGTAAAGCCTAGATTTTCATCCTCAAAATGGGAATCACAATTTATTTAATCCCACACCCCACTTCTGATTGGGTATGCCCCAGGTGCAGTTTTTAACACCAGATGTTTGGGATAGGTCAGATTAGAGACTGCCAATTGAAAAAACAGGGTAGAGATGGAAACAGAAGTAGGCAACTGTCAAAGTAAGTGGATTAGAAGTTCCGTCTCGGTCCCCTGGGGACATTAACCCCATTCTGCACAAGACTGTTAGACTCCTTAGCTGTCACACTTCACTTTATGCCCATTCCCACCCAGATACCATGCTCCTACATAGGTCATGCATCCTCTGTACACTTTGTAGCCTACCATTTTCCATCTATGTCCTTATGCTGTCTTATATCCCCATGTCCCCATGTCTACTGCACACACCCTTAGCCACTCATGCCCATTCACCCAATGTATGCCACAGACAGACCTCATGGACTCTAGAAAACATTGAAGTGTCTTTGAAATGGTCATGAAACTGTCAAAACATCAATATTCAAAAATCTCCAAAATGACATAATCTTATTAGGAGCTCTTCAAGCCATCAGTTGAAACAAAGCTTATAGTCACTTGACAACTGTGTCAACAATGTCTCCTGAGTTGAATCCAATCATGGAGTTTGGAACTCTGCTAAACATATATAATGAGTTTCCTTTGTACAATTATGTTAGTAAAGCTGAATGTATTAAAACAGTTGAAGTGGTTAATGATCTGTAGCACTCATATAAAAGTGGAACAGGTAGGTAATTTGTCAACAAATGCAACAATCTAAATACCAGTTGCAATTGTAGTGGTAAAATCTGAATCTCAACACTGATCATGCAAGATGAGCACTTATTGTACTTTAAACTATCACATGACTTTCACAACACTGGTCAATTCAACAGCTGCTTAACTTTTCGAAATGAAACACTATCAAAAGTTACATTGCATTAAGAAGATACTTAACCTACTATACACCATTATATTTTTGCATGTGAAGTAGGCAATACCTCTTGAACTCATGTCAAAATGTCCCTGTCTGCTGACTAGGGCTCACCAATGTTTCATAACTTTAATGTTTTTTTTTATTTCAAAACTATACATTATTCATAAGCTATCTTTATATTCATGCATAGTCATGAAAGCAGTTCTGATCTCCACAGTGCCTTACGAAGAAGTAAACTGATACTGGAGTTTGACTCTATTCAGCAAACAAGCCAAAGGCATTTCTTAAATAAAAATCAAAAGAACTGCAGATGCTGTAAATCAGAAGCATTTCTTACTTGTTCAAGATTATATTTACATTTATTTGAGGCATTGACAAGGTTTGATAACTGAATGGACTCTAATTAACTTTAGCAGAAAGACCTCAGACAGTGGTCTTTCACCACTGCACGTTGGCAGCAAATGCCCCAAGTTTTAGAGCATCTCTCAGCACATAGGCTTGAACCTTGGAATGTGTCAGCTTGCTAAACTCGCTTGAGGTCAACTCCTTGCTCTGGAAGACCAACAAGTTTTGAACAGACAAAATAGCATCTTTCTGTGAGTTGATGGCCCTCTGCACACAGTTGATGTTTGTCTCAGTGTGCATCCCAGGTACAGGCTGTAGAGCACAGAATCCTGCAGCATGGATCTGCCCAGGATGAACCTTGACAAAAAACACTACAACTTTCTCCAGACTTCCTTTGCAAAGGCACATTCCAGTAGGAGATATTAGGAACTGCCGAAGCTGGAGAATCTGAGATTGCAAGGTGTAGAGCTGGATGAACACAGCAGGCCAAGCAGCACCAGAGGAGCTGAAAAGCTGACGTTTTGGGTCTAGGCCGTTCTTCAGAAATGGGGGAGGGGAAGGGGATACTCGAATAAATAGAGAGAGTGGGGAGGGGGATGCAAGATGAATAAAGGAGCAGATAGGTGGAGAGGAGATGGACAGGTAAGGGAGGCAGGGATGGAGCCAGTAAAGGTGAGTGTAGGTGGGGAGTTATCTCTGGCAACCACCTGGAAACTGATATCCATTTCAAGCCTACTGACTCTGACAGCTACCAAGAATACACCTCCTCTCACCCAGCTTCCTGCAAAAATGCCATCCCCAATTCCCAATTCCTTTGCCTCCACCGCACCTGCTCCCGAGATGATGCGTTACACTCCCGGACATCCCAGATGTCCTCGTTTTTCAAGGACCGCAACTTTACCTCCACATTGGTCGAAAATGCCCTCAACCACATCGCTCGCATTTCCTGCACCTCATCTATCACACCCCCTACCCACAATAACAATCAAAACAGAATCCCCCTCATTCTCACGTACCACTCCACCAACCTCAGGATCCAATGCATCATCCTCCGGCATTTCCACCATCTGCATCTGACCCCACCACCAAAGACGTTTTTCCTCCCCACCCTTATCTGCCTTCCAGAGGGACCATTCTCTCCGTGACTCCCTTGTCCTCTCCAAGCACCCCTCCAGCCCCATCACACTGGGCACTTTTCCCTGCAACCGCAGGAAATGCTACACCTGCCCCTACACCTCCCCTGTCACACCCCTCCCAGACCCAAGAAAACCTTCCACATCAAACCAATGTTCATCTACACATCTGCTAATGTGTTATATTGTATCCGCTGTTCCCGATGTGGCCTCCTATGTCGGGGAAACCAAGTGGAGGCTTGGAGACCATTTTGTGAAACACCTACGCTCAGTTTGTAACAAACAACTGCACCTCCCATCCTGATCCTCCTCCAGTGTCACAACGATGTCACCCGAAGGTTGCAGGAACAGCACCTCATACTTCGTTTGGGAGCGCTGCAGCCCAATGATATCAACGTGGGCTTCACAAGCTTCAAAATCTCCCCTCTCCAGACTGCATTCCAAACCAGCCCAGCTCGTCCTCACTTCCTTAACCAGTCCGCCCTTTCTCCCACCTGTGAAACTCCTCCCACCTCAACACCCATCCCCAATTCCTATCTACCATCCTCATCGCCCACTACTTGACCTGTCCGTCCTCCCTGGATTGACCCATCCCCTCCCTAACTCCCCACCTACACTCACCTTTACTGGCTCCATGCCTGCCCCTTTGGCCTGTCTGTCGCCTCTCCACTTATCTTCTCCTCTATCCATCTTCTATCCACCTCATCCCTCCTTATTTTTTTCAGAACACCCTTCCCCTCCCCCATTTCTGAAGAAGGGTCTAGGCCCAAAACATCAGCCTTCCTGCTCCTCTGATGCTGCTTGGCCTGCTGTGTTCATCCAGCTCCACACCTTGTTATCATAGATTCCAGAAGGAGATGTGTGATAGTTTAAGCTCCAACCCTGCAGCTGCTTCAAGGGCAGCGTGCTGTGGCTCAGACTGACCGGGCACACAAGACAGTTAGTGCCCTTCTTACCACCAGCCGAGCAACATCTTGGTGATTGTTGTAAAGTTCTGGTGATAATTCATTCTGCCAAATGACTTTGACAGTCTGCTCAGGGAACTACGTGACCGGATCCACACTCTTCTTTTCCTCAGGGTCTTGAGGATTCTATGTGCTGAACTCTTCGGATGGACTTGTGGCCAAAGGTGTATTTCTTTGCAAATTTTTCCATGAAGGATAGGTGATATGAAATTATCCAACTACTTGAAGTGTTCCATGGCGACGAAGCCAAACATCCTTCTATAAAATCCGGGACAGGTAGAATCTCAGTGTGCTTTGACACTTGATGTTTGCATACAGAGGGTCTTACACACAGCCTGATGCAGCCACACACTAAGGTGGCAGTCAGAATGAGAGTGACGTTGGGTACATTCTTCCCCTTTTTACCCAGACCTTGTACATGATATCCCTGGAGACATGGCCCATCTTAGACCTCTAGATGAAGTGGAAGATGGTTTGGGTGACTGCAGTAGCTCAGGTTCTGAGATTGGGCCAAATCTAGACCACATGCAACAACAGAGAGAGTGTCTCGCATCTGATGACCAGGTTTTTACCCATGCCGGTGAGGGAGTAGTGCTCCAAAAGTCCAGTTTCTGCCTCACCTCTAGGCAGTGCACTCCTCCCAAGGGTTTTGCACACACCCCAGCCCCTCTGAACCATATTCCCAGCACCTTCAAGAAATCTGCCCTAATGGTGAAGGGAATAAAAGATTGGTTGGCCCAGATCACAAATAACATGGCCTCGCTGTTGCCTCGATTTGCCTTGTCCCCTAAGGCCAGTTCAAACTGATCGCAAATGCTCATGAGCCTGTACACTGACAGTAGATCCAAGCAGAAAACAGCAACATCATCCATATGCAGGGTGGCTTTGGCCCTGAGGCCTCTGCTGCCTGGAATTGTCGCCCCTCTCAGGTTTGCATCCATCCTAATGGACTGAGCAAAAGGCTTTATTTAACACATAAACGAGGCAGGAGACCTGCCTGACTCCAGTTCTGATCTGAAAGCTTTCTGAATCCCATCCATTGAGACTGCACTACTGTGCCATGAATCACTACCAAAAGGCCCCCACTGCCACAAAAATAGTGAGACTCTAAAATCTTCACCTGGCAATGTAGCTGGTAAAGTCAGCAGCACTGCATGCACACATATGACCGTCACCCATGTTGCAGTCAGGGAAGGAGGAAAGCCAGGCTCAGGATGGCTTCCTTTATGAAGGCTGTAAAAACTCTCATTGTCCACTTGACCAGGAAGTAAAACAATAAAAACATAAAAATTTGATCACCCAGTGTCAAATTGTCCTAATTATTACATGTGATATTGTGGCATTCTGAATTCCTGGATAATCTGAGTCTTTCCAGCTGACAAACAATGCCAAATGCAAACATAGGTAAGTGAGAAGTAGAGGACAAGTCATACTCACTCCACTTTATCAGAGTTAACTTTCAAAACAACTGGCTTTTGCAGTCGGGCCGCCACCTTGGAGTAGGTAAGTGTCAATGCGCTCTACAGAGTGACCCAGAGGTGCTGCTACCCCCGACAGGTATGGGTAGGGGTCTGTAAGCTACCTGGCAAGTTGGACTACCAGTGGACTCCCAGGACGGTGCCTCCAGGTAAATAAACTAGTCCCCACAACACCATTAAAACCCCAGTTGACTTTTGCTAACAGGCCTGTATAGTCCCTTAGCTATTAGAACTGGCTACCTGCAGTGTATAGGCAAATAGCCTGGTGGCCACCATCATCCCCATCTCACACCTGGGAGAATGACCCGACTCAAAATAGAACTAGGGAACCAACACACGGTCAAATGGCACCGATTAATCAAGCTCACCCATTCTGCTGTTCGGACATTCACCAAACCATTTAGCATTCTGAGAGACTTTTCAGCTGCTAATTAGCCCTAATGTTTCCCCTTCACTGGTGCACCCACCAAAATAGAACTGTGCGACAAATGTGTCAGTTGCAGTTTTCTCAACATTGCAGCAGAACCCAATTTCCCTCCTAACAGGGATGAATCCATTCATTTTTCTGTGAACAGCAACATTACCAATGTTCATTTAGAGAGTCTATTTAAATAGAGCATCTAGGAATTTCCACAAGAAAAACACCTGACAAAAGTGGCAGCAACATCTCCCAAAAAGGGCAAATTAATCTCACCTGCAAAGGTAGTCAGGGGAGGATAGTTTATCTCATTTTGTGCCAAATCAAACCCAGTTAAATTACAGTAATCAGGTCTCCAGTCATATCCACTTTGGCTAGGAATAGGCATGTTGCAATGTGGAACCATCCTACCAAAGTCTTTGACCACCTTTGAGCAGGCTCGGTGTAAATGTATGGGTGAGCAAGCAGAAATCCCGGCCTGCCACTGACTCAGTAAATGAAGAATCCAGCCAATTGTTATGTTTAAACAACAATGGAAGCAATTACTGCTGCAAAATCAAACATCATAAACGATGAGCCTCTGATTTGAAGTAGACAAGTTCTAGAATGTTAACGAAGTGGCTGAGAGGGAGACTCAGTGACAGTTAGTTGAGGGATGTACATGTAATAGGAAGATGACGTTAGTCAAACTGAAGAGAAGCGAAAACTGCAAGAACAGTTGAGAGGAAAGTAGAAAGCTTGGGGAATACTCAATCAGAAAAGGAGAAACATAAAATATCAACAGAGTAAGATTCTAATAGAATGCAGAAAATAATAGATAAAAATCCCTAGATCTTTTTCGTTAGTTATATTGAGTTATGTGCCGAAATACACCAGCTCTTTTAATAGCAGTTGTGTGCTCAAATTGTAATGAAAGAGAAAAGTAAAGAATGCACTTTCACAAGTTCATTTAGAAAGTAGCTACCTAATAGCTGGGGTGGCATTGTGGCTCAGTGGTTAACACTAATGCTTCACAGCACCCAGGACCTGGGTTTGATTCCACCCTGGATGACTGTTTGTGTGGAGTTTGCACATTCTCCCCATGTGTGTGTAGGTTTCCTCCAGGTGCTCTGGTATCCTCCCACAGTCCAAAGATTTGCAGGTTAGGTGGATTTTCCACGCTAAATTGACTAAAATGTGCAGGCTAGGTGGATTAGCCATGGGAAATGTAGAGTTACAGGGATAGGGGAGGGAGGTGGTGTGCTCTTTCGAGAGTTGGTGTGGATTTAATGGGCTGCTTGCACTCTATAGGGATTCTATGATTAATTCCTGTGACATATAAAATGTTAGTCTTATACTGTACTGTATTTATAATATAATAAATGAATAATACAATACATGTAAATTTATACAGGACCTAACCATTGCTGGTTGGTGCACTGATAGACTGAAAGGGCAGCAGGACATATATTTACAGTGTTTCTGACAGGGATTTCTTCCATTCCTTGTAGACAGAGCCAAGCAGCATGGAAAGAAACAAACAGAATGTCAACATTGTGCCACATTCAGCGATGTGCCAATGTGAATAAAACTTAATCTAATTTGTTTGGCAGAAACATGCGGTTAATCAATCTTCTCACAATTAATAAATTAAACCATGGGTGCTGAAAATCCAAAATGCAAAACAGAACATGCTGAAAATATTCAGCTGGTCTGACACTCTCTGTAGTGAGGAAAAATAGAGTTTAAGTTTCATCTAAGCTGGCCTTTCATTTGGAATGAATGATAAGTCATATTCTCAAAACGTTGGGTGTAAATGTCACATTAATGATTCTGCAGAATCTTAATTGTTGTCTTGAAGATATATGTTACAGTGTCAACTATGTCTGATATACGCTCAGTTCTGAACTCAATCAGCTTGTTGTTGCCTCCTCCACCACAAACGTTGAGGATGAGTTGTATAACATAATTTCTGTAACAGTAAAAGGGGACAAACCAATTCTTATCCCATTAGCTCTGCCTCTGACTCCACGACTAATGAACTTTCACTAAATTCCTTCCATCAACTTGGCATGTATTTATTGCTCATATTAGCATTCATTTCTTACTCAAGATATTTACTCATGGCTATTCTTTTCAAGCTTAGACTACTGAACAGTAAAGGCAGATTAACACCACGTCATTTCAAGGAAGCAACAGTTTTCATCACAGTCAGAAGCAAAAGTAACATGTTAATTTTACAGAAGTGTCAAAAATCTATACCTAGCCCTGCTAAACAAGTCAAATAAAACTAAAATTTGAATTCTCACCATTTGAACTGAGCATCATTGTATGAGATATTGGGGGATCTGAACATAAACTCTGAGGAAGGTGCTCAAATAGGGCTTGAAGTGTGATTGAGAGAGTAAAGTTGCCTAAGGGTTGAACAAAAACATTATCAAGCTGCTGTCAATCACACCAATGCACAACTTATCACCCTGAAGTTAATAAAGAGATGGATGTTGAAAGATCAAGGTAAAATATCTTAATGAGTCTGTTGTGTCAAGCAAGGGCATTCTGCAAACTCTAATGAATGTACTAGACCCTGTATAAGACTCAGATACATGCATTCAAGGAGGGAGAGGAACTGGAGCACAATTGACTTAAATGTAATTCTTATTGGCTAACATAATAAGTGAAATGGAATATTATTGAAATATATAGATACTGACACCACACTCCACAATATCACATGTTGCTAACCAGGCTGGACAACATTTGATTTTGTGACACCTGTTTCTGCGATTCATAACTATTATCACCCTTATTAAACATCCTTTCCTTTTCAGAATCCAGTCACAGAAAAATACTTTTGAAAAACTGTGAAATCATTTGCCAAAAGCTAAACTTGCCAACAAAACTGCAGCAGAGTTGAAAACATGATGCATAACAATATTGGAAGAACCATCTGATGATGTCACTGAGGTCGAACTCCCAGAGCTATGAATCTCCTCCACCGCCAAAAACATATATTGGCTGGTCTGTTTTCAATTCACTGTTTTGTTGTTTCCCAGTTGGGATAATCGCAATGTGTTACTCCTGTCAGGTCAGTGTTCCATACTTTCCAGTATTTAGGGGAAAATAATATGAACACAAATTAGATTTGACTACATGACTTACCCAATACTTTTATGTACGCTAGGTAATAGAATCAGAGTTGTAATATGACCAGAGATAATGGGAACTGCAGATGCTAGAGAATCCGAGATAACAAAGTGTGGAGCTGGATGAACACAGCAGGCCAAGCAGCATCTTAGAAGCACAAAAGCTGACGTTTCGGGCCCAGGCCCTTCATCAAAAAAGGGGGAGGGGGAGAGGGTTCTGAAATAAATAGGGAGGGGGGGAGGCGGATCAAAGATGGATAGAGGAGAAGATAGGTGGAGAGGAGGCAGACAAGTTAAAGAGGCGGGGATGGAGCCAGTAGAGGTGTGTGTAGGTGGGGAGGTAGGGAGGTGATAGGTTAGTCCAGAGAGGACAGACAGATCAAGGGGAGGGAATGAGGTTAGTAGGTCGGAAATGGGAGTGCGGCTTTAGGTGGGAGGAGGGGATAGGTGGGAGGAAGAGCAGGTTAGGGAGGCGGCGACGAGCTGGGCTTGTTTTGGGATGCAGTAGCGGGAGGGGAGATTTTAAAACTTTGAAATCCTCCACACTTTATAAAATGACCAGACTAGTTGTCCAAATGCCTGGTCTCATGTTACAGAAATATTGGGCAGAATCTTAACATTTTTTGGCTATGTATCAGTTTTTGAAAGTTTTTTGGAGGTTAATCTTGCTGTGAGGCCTAGCATGATCTTCCACCATTTCTCACCAAACCCACCTCATTAAGCACACTCCTACACACAGCAAGGCTTGCAGCGCTCTGATAACAAGGGCCAAATCTCCATCATTCATTCCACTTCAGCCTCAGTATAAGCACCAACTTGGTGAAGGAGCTGTGCCAGCTGAGTGACCAATGCAGTACATTTAAAAAGGAATGCCTGCTGTGCTCCAATCTCCCTTCCACAATTATATGAGCAATGATAAAGCTGTTGTCTCTATAGTACCCTTCAAGGTGACACAAGTTATTGGTCGCTTTTGGCCAGCATTCATCTCTTTTTCAGTCATTGGTGTTAATGCTTGCATCATTGAGATGCCAACATTCAATTTGCAAGGACTAATATGCCAATGCTAATGATATAACAAGGTGTAGAGTTGGATGAACACAGCAGGCCAAGCTGCATCAGAGGAAGGCTGACGTTTTGGGCCTAGACCCTTCTTCAGAAATGGGGGAGGGGAAGAGGGTTCTGGAATAAATACGGAGAGGGGGGAGGTAGATAGAAGATGTATAAAGGAGAAGATAAGCGGACAGGAGACAGACAAGTTAAAGAGGCGGGGATGGAACCAGTAAAAGTGAATGGAAGTGGGGCAGTAGGGAGGAGATAGGTCAGTCCAGAAAGGACAGACAGGTCGGGAGGGGAGCGGAACAAGCTGGGCTGTCTTTGGGATGCAGTAAGGGGACGGGAAATTCTGAAGCTTGTGAAGTCCACATTGATACTATTGAGCTCCAGGGTTCCAACGTGGCTACCCTGCAGCCCAATGATATCAATGTGGACTTCTCAAGCTTCAAAATCTTCCCTCCCCCGCTGCATCCCAAAACCAGCCCAGCTCGTCCCCATCTCCCTAACCTGTCCCTCCTCCCACCTATCCCCTCCTCCCACCTCAAGCCCCACCCCCACCTCCTACCCACTAACCTCATCTGACCCCCTTGACCTGACCATCATCCCTGGACTGACCTATTTCCATCCTACCTCCCCACCTACACTCATCTTTACTGGCTCCTTCCCCGCCTCTTTGACCTGTCTGTCTTCTCTCCATTTATCTTTGCCTCTATCCATCTTCTATCCACACTCTGCCTTGTTTATTTCAGAAACCCCTACCTGTTCCCCATTTCTGAAGAAGGGTCTAGGCCCAAAACATCAGCCTTCCTGCTCTCCTGATGCTGCTCGGCCTGCTGTGTTCATCCCGCTTTGCACCTTGTTATCTCAGATTCTCTGGCATCTGCAGTTCCTACTATCTCTGCCAATTCTATTGGTTTGGCAAAAATAAAGTATCATTGCCCGTGGATGGGTGGTGTGTGCGGCTGGATCCCATGGATTGTTTGCAGAGATGTTGGATGGCGCTGAGTAATGTGGGAGACTCTTTGCAGCCAGCTGCAGTCATCAGCTATCCATTCGGGCTCTGTGTTGAGAACTGTGGCATTTAATTTGTTTACAATGGGTGGTAAGATGATAAGCGGCATATTTTGAGGTGAGATGTACAAATAAAACTGACATTAACAAGATATAATCCCTTAAATATACAACACACTGTACCCTGGCAAGAATTTCTCCATTGATGTCCAGAACTTGCATAAATTGTGTGCAACAATTTGTGTCTTATGTCAATACAGTCTTTGCTGAATTTCTCGCATAATTCTGCCAAATATATCGCAAGAGGTCATATCATTCCAGGTCCTGTAAGATCCCACAAATTCAACCACAACAGCAAGGTGAATATAAATTCAACCAGTGAATACATTAAGAATTAAATTAAAAGCCTATTTCAGTGCTGATAATCATGAAACTACCAGATTGTATAAAAAAAATCCATGTTTTTAAAGTCCTATGAGGGAGAAGTTATGCTGTCATTACTTAATCCAGCTGACAGACTATGCCAAACCTATAGCAAGAGAATTGATTCTTAGTTAACTATGCCTGGCAAGTCAATAAACTATCCAACAGCTACAGAAATTGACTCAAACAGTGTAAGAAGGTGGCTCACCAGGACATTCTCAAGGGTAATTAAAGATAAGGAGATTGTACTTTTCACAGCCAGGACATTAATAGAATTGTTTTGTTTAGGAATGCAATGTAACAGAAGTTTTCAATTTCTGCTATTGTAAAAGAAATTACTAGCTTCATCAGAAAGAACATATTTTGACCTAGTCTATTAGATTTAACATTGGGTTGAACTGCAAATGCAATCTGTGTGTTTTCCTTTTCTCTGTTCTGCCTGAATCTGAGTGCTTCTCCATTCATTTTCTCTGTGTGCATTCTTGTTCTGCTATGGTAAAGTAACCAGCAGAAGAAAACAAGTAGTGCTTGTCATTCACAACAGAAAAAATGTGAAAGCGTCAATTAATATACTGCTTTTCACAAACATTGCAGTATTTTTGAGTTGTTTTTCTTGCTTAATGTTACATCGTAGCCAAATTGCACAGGGAGAAGTGGCACAATCAGATAATTGACTAAATAAGAGATAACACAGTGTGGAGCTGGAGGAACACAGCAGGCCAGGCAGCTTCAGAGGAGTAAGTAAGTTGACGTTTCGGGTTGGGACTCTTCTTTAGAAAATCGCCTCTGACTCCAGCATCTGCAGTTGTTGCTATCTCATTGACTAAAAATCTATTTTAGTGATGTTTACTGAGAAACAAATATTGGTTAGAATCATGGCTTTTTACCAATAATGCTACTTGATCTTTTATATTCGCCCAAGAGACCAATAACGTCCACAGTTTAAAAATCTTATCCAAACAGTTTATCGAGAATCTCCAACAGTGCAGGATACCCTCAGTACTGCATTGAAACATTACCTTAGATTATGAATTTCAGTTACAAAGAAAAAGAGAAAATGCTAAAGAAACTCAGAACAGAAGAGAGTAAAGATTGTATTCTGAAGAAGAGTCACTGGGCTTGAAACATCAACTCTGTTTTCTCTCCACAATTGCTCTCCAACCAAATGAGTTTGTCTATTTTTTTTGTTGGTTATTTCAGATGTCCAGCAGTTATAGAGCCATAGAGATATACAACACAGAAACAGATACGTTGGTCCAACTTGTCCATGCTAGCCAAATATCCTAAATTAATTTCATCCCATTTGCCAACATTTGGCCCATATCCATCTAAACCCTTCCTACTCATGTACCCATACAGATACCTTTCAAATATTGTAATTCCACCTACCTGTCTCACTTTCTCTAGCAGCTCATTCCATACATGCACCCTCTGTGTGAAAAATTTGCCCCTCAGGTCCTGTTTAAATCTTTCCCCTCTCACCTTAAACCTATGCCCTCTAGTTTTGGGCTTGACTACTCTGGGAAAAGACCTTAGCTCCTTACCCTGTTCATGCCTCTCATGATTTTATAAACCTCTGTAAGGTCACATCTCAGCCTATGACACTCCAGGAAAATAGTTCCAGCCTATTCAGCCTCTCCCCATAGCTCAAACCCTCTAGTCCAATCAAAATCCTTGTAAATCTTTTCTGAACATTTTCAAGTTTAACAACTTCTTTCCGAGAGTAGGGAGTCCAGAATTGAAAGCAATATTCTAAAAGTGGCCTAACCAATGTCCTGTACAGCTTAAACAAGGCATCCCAACTCTTTACTGACCAATAAAGGCAAACATATCAAATGCTTTCTTCGCTATCCCATCGACACGCAACTCCACTTTCAAGGAAATATGAACCTGCACTCCAGGGTCTCTTTGTTCGTCAATACTCGACTGGACCTTTCCATTAAATGCATAAGTCATGCCCTGATTTGCCTATCTAAAATGCAACACCTCATGCGTTAAATTCCATCTGTCACTCCTTGGCCCATTGGCCCCTCTGGTCAACGTCCCATTGTGCTCTGAGATAAGGTTCCTCACTGTCTACTACACCCCAATTTTGGTATCATCTGCAAAGTTACTAACCATTCTTTCTCTTTTCACATCCAAATCATTCATATAAATGACAAACAAAAGTGGACGCAGCACTGCTCCCTGTGGAACGCCACTGATTACAGACCTCCAGTCTGAAAAACAACACTCCAGCGCCACCCTCTGTCTCCTAATGTCAGGCCAATTTTGTGTTCAATTGGCAAGCTCTCCCTTAATTCCATGTGATCTAACCAGTCTACCATGTGGAACCTTGGTGAACACCTTGCTGAAGTCCATATAAATGACATCCACTGCTGTGCCTTTATCTATCTTCATGGTCACTTATTCAAAAAAAAATTCAAATGAGTTAGTGAGAAATGATTTCCCACACACAAAGACATGTTGACTATGCCTAATCAGTCCTTGCCTTTCCAAATACATGTAAATTCTGTCCCTCAGAATTCTCTCCAACAAATTACCCACCACTGATGTCAGGGTCACTGTCCTATAGTTCTCTGGCATTTCCTTCTGAATTTTCTTAGGTATTAGCACCACATTAGCTACCCTCCAGTCTTCTGGCACCTCAACCATGGCCATTGATGGCAGAAATATTTCTGCAAGAGGCCCAGCAATCACTTCCCTAGCTTCCAACAAAGCCCTAGAGTAAACCTGATCAGGTCCCAGAGATTTATCCACATTTCTGTGTTTTAAGACATTCAGCACTTCCTCCTTTGTAATATGGACATATTTCAAGGTATCATTATTTATTTCTCCAAGTCCTGTAACTTCCATATCCTTCTCCACAGTACATACTGTTGCAAAATACTTGTTTAGTATCTCACCCAAGTCCTGCCCTTCTGCACTTAGGCAGCCTTGTTGGTCTTTAAGGAGCCCAATTCTCTCTCTAGTTTTTTTTTGACCTTAATATATTTATAGAATCTCTTTGGATTCCCCTTGATCATATATGCCAAAGCCTTCTCATGTCGCCTTTTTTGTTCACCTGATTTCCTTTGCGTACACTCCTTCTGCTCTTAAACTCCTCTCAGGAGTCGCTCAATCTCAGCTGTCTATTCTTGACATGGGCCTCCTTTGATTTCTTGACCAAAGCCTCAATTTCTCTAGTTATCCAGCATTCCCTCACCTCCTAGCCGCACCCTTCACACTAACAGGAACATACTGCTTCTGTACTCTCGTTAGCTCGTTTTATAGGCCTCCCACTTTCCTGGCCCTTTATCTGTGAATAGCCTCACCCAATCAGCTTTTGAAGGTTCTTGCCTAATGCTGTCAAAATTGGCCTTATTCCAATTCAGAACTTGGAGTTATTTCCATAACTCTTTTAAAGTTATTAGAATTAAGATCACTGGCCCCAAACGGGACCCCACTGACACTTTAGTCACTTGCCCCGCCTCATGTCCCAAGAGAAGGCCAAGTTTTGCCCCCTGTCTAATAAGTATATGACATAATGAATAGAAAATTTTCTCGAGATACTTAACAAATTCCTCTCTATCCAAGCCCTTAACACTATGGCTGCTTCAGCCCATGTTTGGCTTACAGATATCTGAGATCTCCTGACAAATTTGCTTCTCAATTTCCTGCTGACTACTGAGGGGGCGTTTGTAGTATAATCCTAATAAATTGATTATCCCTTTCTTATTTCTCATTTCCATCTAAATAACTTCACTGAATATACTCCCAAGAATATCCTCCCTAAATACAATTGGACTGTTATCGCTATGCAAAAACACCATTCCTACTCATCTGTTGGCCCTCCCCGCTACCTTGCCC
This sequence comes from Stegostoma tigrinum, assembly GCF_030684315.1. NCBI lineage: Eukaryota > Metazoa > Chordata > Chondrichthyes > Orectolobiformes > Stegostomatidae > Stegostoma > Stegostoma tigrinum. The sequence goes on from NC_081385.1 coordinate 17,710,965, forward strand.
CCCCCCCCCCCCCCACACACACACACACACACACACACACACACACACACACACACACATTCTATCCTTCCTATAGCATCTATGTCCTGGTACATTAAGCTGCTAGGCTTACCCTTCCCTGAGCCACAGGGAATATCTTTGACTACCCAGTCCTGCGTTCCCAACCATGCTCTGAGTTTATCAGTCTTATATGTCAGGCCTCTTGCAATGAAAGAAATACAGTTTAGTTCATCAGCCTTACCTCATTCTCTGCCTTGATCTTGCCTGCCTTGACTGTATCACTTGCTCCACTACAAGCTTCAGATTTATTTCTTTTCTTACTATCTTTTCAGGATCCACTCCGCGCCCCCCCCCCCCCACCCCCCCAATTTAGGTTCAACCTGTCCTCCTTAGACAGGTGACCTCCCAATGATCCAAAATGTGAATTCCTGCAACAGCTCTTCAACTACACGTTCATCTGGTCTATCCTTTGTTTTGCGCTCCAACTAGCACATGACACTGGGAGTAATCCAGATATGACTACTCTTGAGGACCTACTTTTTAACTGCTTGCTTAATTTCCTACACTCCCTCTTCAGAACATTATCTCTTTCTCTTTCTATGTCTATGATGCTAATGTGTACAAACAACCTCCTGCTGGTCACTCACCCCTTTGAGAATATTTGCACTCTGAGACATCCTTGAGACTGGCACCACGGAGGCAACGCACCGTTCTGATGTCGGCCACAGAAGCATCCATATGCTGTTTGCTTTATTTATTTATTTCAGTTTCTGGGTTTAGTCATGAACACATTCCCTTTTAACAAAGTGTTAATAATGCTACCATTGTGGCAGAGTTGACATACAACCTCTCAAAAAGAGCATTTGCATTTGTTTATTCAAAATAAGACTTGTCTTGTTGTGTGTGAATTGGAATCTGTTTTGTTACCCACTTGAAGCACAGGCGGTTAATATTTATAGTTGATTATCATGCCCTCATAGTTGGAAAATATCTGTATAATATATAGCCTTAGAATTGTGCGAGAAGCTCATCATGTGTTCTGTAAAAAAATTATCCTTACAGCTTGATAGGTTTTTAATAAAAGGAACCATTCTTGGCAAACCTAACAATGCTCATTCATTGTCCATCTCTAATTGTCATGTACGAATGGTTTTGGTTGGCTAGGTCATTTCAGAGGATATTTAAGAAACACCAATTTTGATGTGAAACTGGCTTCACACAAAGATCAGACTCGGGGAAAAATGCAGGTCATCATCTTTAAAAGAATATTAGTAAACCAACTGAAATTTTACATCAAATCAACACTTCTTTTGACAATCTATTTTGTGTTTTCAGAATTAAAAGGCCAAATAGATTCTAATTCTCAGCCTACCATGGTTGGATTTATACTCTGTTTTCTGGGCAGGATTGTTCATTGCACCAGGGTCTTAGCTCCTTCTGTGTGAAAAGGTTGATGGTGAACAGACACCCACTTGAGCAGGTTTGCTCACAGCCATTTAACATCTGGATGGGGTGTTCATTACTTTAGAGCAACATTTCCAGCCTTATTTAGTGAGCAAGTCCCATCTGCATCCAGCAGCCCACACTACAACTGGGATAGCATCCAGTCTCCAACCGGGTTTAATGTAGGAGTCAGGCAGAGATCTAAGCTGGTGGGAATTTCAGCAGGGCCGGGTTAGGAAGATCTGGTGAGAAAGCCAAGGGCAGCAGTACACAAGCCAGGATCTGGATGGCAAACACATTGGAGATCATATCCATTGGATCTAATACAGCTCTAAAAGTGGTCACTCCCGTCTCCAACAATAGCATGAAGAGCGGGGCCCAGCAAGCTTTAAACTTGGTTGTTGACTTTTGCAAAGAGTAAAGAGGCCCATTAGTGCTGACTACTTGGCCACTCAAGAACCTAAATCAGTCCAGGTATTGGTAGACTCTCCATTATTTACCCTGCTATGGCTAAAATTGTGCTGGTGTTAGTAATAGTTAAGTATGTGCCAGAAGCAACACCCTTGGCTACTTTTAGGCACCCCATCTGTCAACCTGCCCTCCGAGGAGTATAAAATTCTTCTCTCTAGGTCATTAGTGCATCACTATAACTACAGTACTGTGCCATCATACCCTTTTAGGATGAATCCACTTAACAGATCATAAGCCATAGATAACAGTATGGTCCCAGGTTTGATCTAAGGCCTATGCTGAATTGTTAATTTCATTGTTATTGTATTATAAAAACATCCATAAATACACTATCATAAAACGTGTTTCTGCATAAAATGGGGAATTATTAATCTTTATTCACGTAAAATTATTTGTATTTTCAGGTTCGCAGTTCTATCCAAATGGGTAACATGGAAAAAGCCTTGTATGCTTCCAAAATTGCCAGAAAGTTGAACATTGCAGCGACTGTGTGTGGAATATTGGCAATTTTTATTTTTATAATTTTTTTTATTCTTGGCAGTGTAAAAGTGTTTTATTTTAAGAGGATTACATAGAAAATTAATTATTGTACCAAATTTATATCAAATAAATCTGTATTGTGGAATACAAGGTGTTCAGAAAATTTTTGATTCATTTATTTGCCTGGATGAATTCAGATATATAGTTCAATAATTCAGTTCCTCCACCTATGTAACTGCTGATGTACAATTTTGAGAAATATGCAGCAGTAAAATTATTTGCATTGGAATTCATTTGTTTCTAATACAATACCTGGATTGTAATGTGAAATTTCTCTTTTCATTTCCAAATAATTGCACTCTTAAAGAGAAACAGCATTGACTTTTTAGTGACTTACCATTGCATCGTCAGTATTGATCTTCAAAGCAACAACCAGCAAATTAAAATGCCACCTCCCTTGTTCTCTCACAACTAAAAAGTAGTTGCCATCTGAAAGAGCATTCTTACATCCACAGTATTGCTGAAAAAGAAGCACAAAGGTCCCCTTCATAGGAGCTAAGCCACAGGGTAAGACTTAGCACATATTTTCATATTTTTGCTTCTCTCAATTTGCATGATTCCTCAGGTAGCTCTCAAATAGCCACCTTGTCACTTTCTACATTCCTATCTACAGTGTTGTCACTTTGCCATCTCAATAACACAATGACGGAGTACATTTGGCAGCAAGGTCTGTTAACCATAGAAATCTGAATTAAAACACCGATTTCTGTTTCTAAAGTATGTTTATTTTGATAGCTGACTCAATAAGACCTAGATTACAAGGGACCAATCAACTGCTTATAATGTTCTTTCCAGACTTAAATGAAGTGATTCACCCTTTGTTTATTCCTAATTATAGTTCGCCTGAGTGGTATCTACTGAATTGATGGCATCTAGTGCTTAGAGATTACTGATTCTTCCATGGAACTGCTAGAAGAATCTCAGTTGAAGGTGATGTGCTGGTCAGTTAGGGGTCCAATCCTGGAGCCATACACATGGCTGCACCAATCACATTGAAAGATAGATATGCCAGATAGATAAGTTCCATTCAAAACATGTAATGGGGTAACTAAACCTTACCACATCACAACCTCAAGTTGAACCAGTGAAACAGATAAGCTGTTGACGTGATCTTTTGGCTTTTGCAGTTTCCCAGCCATACAAATAAATATTACAAGATTTCAAGGTGGCCTTGAGTACTTTTATAGAATTTTACTTGTCCAGTTTTGTTGCAATATCGAGATTGCAGGTCATAGTCAAAAATATCTTTGAGAATTCAACAACTGGGATGTGTTTGTCATCTCCAAATTAATGAAAAGAGACATTTTTGATTCTGGCCTAGCTATGTTGCCATGCTTCATTGTATGCTCCCGAATATTGGAATTTTCTCCCCAAGTGCCTCCATCTCTTTGTTTACTCTTTTAAGGTGCTTTTTAAAACCTACATCTTTGACCTACTTCTTGGTAATCAAGTCGATCTCAAATTATGCAGTTACAAAACTAGGAAATATCTATAACGAGATGGAAAAGAATGAACGCGTATATGCTATGGTAGAGGTATTGTTTATCATAAATAATACATGGCACATTTTATGGTTTACTACAACTTTCCTAACTAATAAAGGTACTGAAATGCAAATATGATGTGATACTTGTAGAGTGCAGAATTGTCCCCTAACAAATGCATCTTCAGAAGCAATGGTTTTTCATTCTATATTTTGAGTCAGGTGAGAATGTTAACACGTAATACCCCTTTATCGGCCCATGCATACTATTTTCGAAGATAAAAAGTAGTCTTGGAATGAATAACATTTTATCCTGTTTCTTGCAGCAGAAACTATAACAAACTATTCAATTGGCTGTAAATTGCTTTGGCACTTCATAAAGTCACATGCATGTTATACCTATATACAAATCATTGTGTCAAGAGAATATTTGCAAACCAAATTCATTATCATTATTGTATTTGTAAATACAGAGATCTCCAATCTATCTCAGCTGCATCTCCCAATATGGCTTAAATTTTGCTTTCTGCATTAGAATTGTCACCAGGATATCCAATGGGATAAATATCCTTACCCTGAGTGTGGTGAGAATGTTAGTCTCATGACAACAAAGAGCAGCTGAAGCAGATACTATGATGAATTTAAGGGGAAGCTGGATGAATTACAGAGAGAAAGTTTTACCAACAGGGTTACATGAGGAGCGAAGAAGACAAGTGTGAAGAAAAAACAACTCTCTAGAACAGTTAATAAAATGTGAGGCTGGGTGAACACAGCAGGCCCAGCAGCATCTCAGGAGCACAAAAGCTTTTGTGCTCCTGAGATGCTGCTGGGCCTGCTGTGTTGATCCAGCCTCACATTTTATTATCTTGGATTCTCCAGCACCTGCAGTTCCCATTATCTCTAGAACATTTGGCTGGAATGGCATGCTTCTGCACTCTAAATTCTATGCAAAATGTTGAACCTTTCACATTTAAAACTGGCAAGTTCTAGAATATGGAGGGAGAAATAATAATAAGGAGAATGAGTGACAGTTTGAGAGTTAAATGGATACACCTGTAAGAATGAAGGTGGGAAGACTGAAGAGAAAAGGAAACCTGAAAGGAAAAACTAAAAGATTGAGAAGTTTCATTCATTAAGAAAAATAAAGTTATAAAAGAGAAAGCAAGTATGAAACTAAAAGGAAGGAAATTAATGTGGGTAATTAGAGTGGAGAAGCAATAATAAAATTAAATTTGATATTTCAGAAGCAGAACATTAAAATAAGAAAGAAAATAAATATTGATGGAAAAACAATTGATTGAAGGACTACATTGGAATAGAAAATAAAATGGGTTAATTAATATAACCAAAAAGTATAGCAGAGGTTAAAGATAACATAGAAGGCATTTTATTCCATAAACTTGCTACTTCATTCTTTAATATGATGAAAATCTTATAATCAGCATAAGATTGTACTAAAGTTGCAAAAGATGTCATAATTAAATGACAACTAAAATGATGGACTTGTCATTTATGAAATAGTAGGTAAAGTCATCAATGTTATGGTTTAGTTTGTCAGTAATATTACTAGATTAACCTTGCTTCTCCAGATTTTTAGCCTTTATGCTTAAAACATAGGCTTGAACTTTAACTTTGTACATACCTATGAGTAAAGCAAATCTAATCTCAAATTTTGTTTTCTCTTACAGAGGTTTGTATTGCTTTAAAATATTGCATGTCCATTGTCTGCACCATGTTAAGCCGGCCTTTCTTTTCAGAATCCACTTGTAGAAATAACAAATGGAGCAACAGAAAGAGTGACTGGAAAATCAATTCCCAAAAACTAGAATTATAAAGAAATTACTTAAAGTAGAACTGAAATATTTTGCTTTGCCCATTGCAAATATAATCAGGAGATGAAAAACTCCAAGAAATCTCCAGATCCACCACCAGTGCAAACCTATTTACTCTGGTCCATCGTCAATATGGTGTATTGCTGTCTTCCAATTGGATTAGCTGCAGTCTGTTTCTCTTGTAAGGTTAGTGCTCTGGTATGACTAACATTCCCAAACATTTAGAGCGTAAGTATATAATTACTGAATAGTAGAACTTGCGCCTGAATGCCTGAATTGCAATTCATCTGAGCAGTTAGCCCTTTTTGACCAAACTAGAAAGCAAAAGTACAGTCTATTTGAGATAAATTACCTGCTTCTACATTGTAAATTAATTATTTCATGGATTATAGTTCATAATGTTACTATGTGCTTTTAAATGTTCATTTGGTTGAGATTTAATAACTAATTTTAAATAGTCTGATATTCCCACCTGAGCCATTATACCTTTCCTCTCATTTCCCTACCTAACTGACGTCTAAATATTGACATTAGTCTGAATCATATGGAAGGAGCAAAGGGATGAGCTATTCCTCATCACTAATCATCCCTTAGAAATATCAGTCACAAATTGACCAACTTTAAAAGGCTGTGTGCATTAATATTACGTGGGAGAAAATCCTACCTTTAGGAACTGCCGGCAGTCTCAGTGAATTTTTTTGGACAAGGCAGGATTGAACACGTTTTTGGGATATCTTGTCTAGAGAATTAAGAGAGTTGGTTTTTGGCAATAGGGAGGGAAGCATAAGTGGAGGCTCCAAATACACATAAAGCACCCCCTCTCTTCCTGTATTTTCACAAACCTTGATGTTGAAACAGCTTTTCCACTCATGACTCCCATCCGCTGCCCAGTGTATTATGACACTGGAAGTAGATTGAGATCCTGGAAAGACCATTAATTAATGTATTATTCTGGAATTCCGTTCCTAGAAGCACTGTGGTTGCCTTTACACCTCAATGTCGGAAATGTGTCAAGGAGGCACTACCGTTTACAGGGCAATTAAGTATGGGCAATAAATGTGAGCCTAGCAGCATCCCATGAGCAAATGCAGATATAATATAGAGGCTCAGTAGGCCTGCAGACGGGTGAACTTCTGGGCACCTTGTTCAATTTGCTATCCTGGCTATTTTATGAGGACCAGACAGGGAGTGGATAGGAAGAAAGGGACGACCCACTTATCATATTTTATTTACCTCCTTGCCAAAGTCACTACCTGTTGCAGATAGTAAAACCTAGATAATAGTTTCTGCTTCTATCGGTTTTGGCAAAAATCTTCAAAAAATCTGCTGAAATTATGTAAATAGATTGCAGGAATTACAAGGCTAAGAAAGACCAAAGCACATCTAGGTTGCCCTTCACTGTCTTGGTAGCCACAGGATGCAACAGCAATGGAGGAATCCAATCCTCAATTCTTTATCAATTAGACCACAACAGACCCAAACACAAGATGAGAAACTCTCCCACTGGATGAATGCTCTGGGACCTATATGTCCAAATTCAATTATTCATTCCTAGACTGCCACACTTGCTAATTAGCCATTCACACTGTTTCTCCAAGGATTCTGTAGATCCTCTGCTGCAGTGATAGCAGATGATCAATTTTTTTAGATGTATATTCTCAATACTTGCTGTTACGAATCAAATAGCCATACTAGAAACTGTATTAAATAAGGATGTATAAAAGCTCAAAATACTAAATTTGCAGTGAAAGAAGGATGTCTGGCACCCGCAGTATTTTGAAATACAGGTCAAGAAATTGCCTTTATTGATACTAGCAGGTAATTAACATGTTCGTGAAATTCTGTTGTCTTTTATTTTCCCACATTTCAACTGTAACAGGGATTCAAATTTTCTTTGGTGATAAAAGACACTTCTACACATTGGTGGCTTGTAAAGAGGACATTCTGTATTTGGATTGACTTGATTGGAAGGGTAGGGTGCAAATACTGCCGAAGACATCAAACAAAGAGAAAAATAATGAGCTGTTAAAAGTATGAGAACAAGAGTGTGTATAGTTGATAACTTGGGTAACCAAAAACTGTACATGATAACATATGCACCATTTCGTATCAAAGACAGATGTTTGGATTGATATCTGGATTAACCACATACAAATGTCGATTCTCGTCTGCCATAGTCATATGACCTGTATCATAACAGATGGGTAGACATCTTAAACATGACTATCAATAAAGACCTTGTGTTGAACACAGAGCTGTTTATCCTCAAAAAAAATCTAAATATAAATTTCTTTTTTTTCCTTTGGTCTGTGAGATGCAGAAACTGGATGTTAAAACAATGGGAAAAAATATATGTACCCATTAACATTCATCTCCTAATAGTGAAAAGAAATTTCTAGTTTCAATCAAGTTGGCTATAGGACACATGTTTGCAACAACAAAAATATCCTGCTCTTCTTTAAATAGTGCTTTGAGATCTTTTGCTTCAACCCAGGAGAAGAGGTTGAACGCCAAAGTTGATACTAATATTGCAGCTCTCCCTCAGCTCTGAGCTGAAGCATGAGTCTAGAAAATATTGTCAAGCCCTAGACTATAGCATGGCACTATGACCTTCTGACTCAGAGGTGAAAGTCAACTACTGAGTCAGGGCAGACATCTGCAACAAAAAGAACACATCAACCAAACAAATTCCATTGAAATTTAAGGTTGTGCATAAAAAAATGTTGACTAAAATGAAATTAATTTTAAATTGCCAAGAATATGCAGCAGGCATTGTAATTTAATCTATGTGTTTTGCAGATCAATTATTTATCACTGCTGTTAAAATGTATTAATTTCACTTTCAGGCTTCCAGATCACTTGACAAAGGAAACAAGGAGACAGCTGAAAGTGCAGCTCTCACTGCTAAGAAATTGAACATGGCAGCAACTGTGACTGGGATATTTCTTTTAGTACTGCTATTAATTTTTGCTGGTCTTGGTGGCATGAGGATATTTGCTCATTCATAAAAATATTTTGCTTATTAATATTGCGTTTTACTTATTTCAATTCATATGCGCTTTGGGGTGTATTTAGTCCAGGAGCTTTTGATTGTTTGGTTCATTTTTGCTGTCCATGATAAATATTGTTAATCTGGCTTTTCTACAATGAAGGTAAGTATCAGTTAAAACAACTTGAAATAAACTGGCATTGATTCTGGTCTCGCAAACATTCTAACTTGCAGTGGAAACGGGATGGTATTTGGACACAACGAGCAATCTCTCTGCTGCCATTCACTCACTTTGAGCAGGCTTGAATCAAGAAAACCAGTGACTTCAATGGAAGCATGTCTCATTAAGCCATTAAAATCAGAATCTAAATGTAATTTGAGCCACTAAGGCACCTTAGTCCATGTACCAGCAACACCTACTCAGGACGGGGCCATTTATTGCTGAGTGTGAGACATTCAGAGTTGGTTGAAGAGACTATTGGATTCGAGTGATAATCCAATCTGTGACCTTATCTGGACCATCAGTGTTGCCTTTTCTTTGGGGACCCGCTGGCTGCGGTGGACCCTCAGACTGGCCCAAGGAGTCCATCCCACAGAACTTCTGGCTGGACACAGGCTACAGCCACTCCATCTCATTTCACAGAAAGTTTTGCAGCCAGAAAACAAAATGGTGTCTAACTGGGGCCTTTAGTTACCAGTATAAAACAAAGAACTATGGATGCTGGAGATTCAAAACAATCAAAACCAGAAATTGCAGGAGAAAACCAACAAGTTCAGAGGTATCTGTGGAGAGAAAACAGAGTTATAAAAGCAGAGTTTTGAGTCCAGTGACTCTTTTTTAGAACTATTTTCAGCCCTGAAGAAAGGCCACTGGACTCGAAATGTTAACAATATTTTCTTTCCACAGATGCTGCCAGACATACTGTGTTTTTCCGGCAATTTCTTTTTTTTTTGCCTGAGTTCTTTAAATTGGCTACTTGTCTGTATTCAGCATGTAACTGCTTGGAAACATGTCTTGTATCTGGTGAACTTGTTGCCTCCTAACAGTTTAATCACCCCCCCTATCAAACACTTTCAAGCTCACCAGCAAGTTCCAGGAAACCTCAGTCCAAATGAGAAGAATTGAAAGTCATGCTTGGCTCATTCTAACCACACAATAGCAGAGGAAGGTCTGTGGTACAGTGAAAATGTCACTGGACTAGTAATCCAGAAACTCAACCTATCCTTCCTGAGATATTTGGGGCAGATGGCATAATTTGATTTTTTTTAAAATCTGGAATTAAATGTAGCCCACATGGCAACAATACGAACATGTGCTGAAATGAATGAGTACAGCCTCAACAATGCTTGAAAAGTTGGATACCATCCAGAACAAAGAACCTTTTGAACGTTACCCCACCTACTATCTACCTAACCCTAACTCTAACCCTACCCCTAACCCTAGCCCTATTGCACCATCCATAAGATGCAGTGCAACCAATCAACCAATCACCTTCCAAATCCGTGATCTCAGCCACTTAGAAGATAAGGGAAGCAGACGTATGGTAAATCATCAGCTGAAAATTCACCCCCAAGCCATAAAACATCCTGACTTTGGAACTGTATTTCTTCACCAGTGTAAGGTCAAGTTTTTAGAACTCCCTTCCGAACGGAATTTACTCCACATGGACTACAAAAGTTCAAGAGAACAGTTCAGCACTTCCTTTTGACTGTTGATATGCTTGTGGTCAAGAGTAGCTAAGAATGAAGGCTGGAGGGAGACAGATTGGGGTTATGATCATCGGCAGGAACTTGATTATAATGCTAGTAGAATTGCTGAAACAATCCTACTCCATCTTATTCCATAATTAAATGCACAAGGCCAAGAAAAATGTGACTATTTCAACCAAAGCTATACAACATCAATATTGTGGGCGTGTCTATATGGACTAACAACAGTAGAAAATTAAAACACAAAGGCTAATGTAAAATGACAAGCGCAGGAAAAAGGACCACACTGCAGGAGTTCCTGACGGTTACATTGATGTGATGACCACACAAACCTTGTTAAGAAGAAGCCTTGCCTTCACACTGAGTAAACCCGCCATACCATCAGCATGCTAAACAGGATAGATTTCAAACAAATCTAGCAACTAAAACCTGGGCAGCTATGAGATACTGTGAGACATCAGCTCAGCAAAATCATGCTCAACCACTATTTATACCCTTATGGCTTTATGCATTCCTTATTCTACTATTACCATCAAACCAAGTAATTAACTCTGGTTCACTGAAGAGTACGGGAAGGCATGTCAGAAGTGGCACCAGACACACCAAGAGTGAGTTTTCAACTTGGTGAAGCTACAGCACATAGGCAACATGAAATAAACGGAGCTAGGCAATCAGATAGCCAATGGATCAAAGCACATCCTGTCACCAACGACGGTGAACAATTAATTACAATTTAATAATTAATATTCTAGCAGAGGCTCAAAATATCTACAATGGTGCTGGGAAACTATTTCCATCAGATTCTATTTCCACAGATAGGGGAAGGGGTCAGAGCTGGACTGTGAGAAGTGAATCACACATCGGGAGGATCCAAACCGAGCTGGACTCCTGGAACTCAGACAGATGTCACCATCACTGGAGCAAGGGCCTTATGTTGCAGCGTGAGAGTTTTGATTGTGACAGTAGATATAAATGCTCATAAAGAATAACTATGATCTGCCTTTGTTTTTCAGTTAAAAACACCCAAGCTGGCAGTTTAATAGCTGTTTGTTGTTTTAACAATAAGAATCAGTAGATAACTATTGCTGGTGTAACTGCTTAATAACCTGGAATAATCACAGTTGGGGGGCTGTAACTTCACAGCATGACTACAAGCTCAGGAGGCTATTAAAGACTTAGTTATCTTTGATGTGGGTTAATGAACACAAGTGTTTGTTCACAAAATATTAAGTATTGGAGGGGCTTTTATGGTATTGAATACATGACAGAGAATGCTGGTTAATATAGTGAAATATGTAGTAGGTATTTAGAACTTTGTTTTATTTTAGCATGGCTCCTGAAATCTGCCACAGTGAGTATTAGATCAGATGGTCAGGTAAATTATTTGGGAAAATATTGGTAACAATATTATGCATTGATTTGGCACTAAGTCCTTGTTGGGGCTTTAAGAAACAAAGGGGGTGGATGGGATGTGCCATAAATTGGCAATGCATGAGCATAAGGCGTGGGTCAGGGGACATAGTGAGTGAGACCAAACAGGTCTAATATTTAGTAGAAATCCAGAAAACATAACTTTATTGACAGTCTCTGTGGCCTCTTCTGAACTGCATCCAAGTCAGTGAGCCTGACTATAAGATAGGTGTCCATCAAGCAACCAAGACAGGTCACTGAAAATGCAATAACAGATCAGAAACAGATCCATTGCTGCATTAACTATATCACCGATTCCACCTGACAGTCTAGACCTTTCACAGGTCCAGTGGGTTCAGATTATTAGATTTACAATTTCCCATTCTGTACTGGACTATAATGGCAAGCCCAGTAAGACAGTCAGCTTGATACCTCCTTTAAGACTTGGTGAGAAACCTTTGCTCCCACTCCAACTTCCAGTCTAATCTTTCTCCATCTAAAAGTAATGGAAGGTGGGTTTCCCCAACTCTGCAGGGACGTCCAAGGTCTATTTAAAGTCAGCTGTCAATCCTGACTCCTGAGCAAAAACATTGATAGTGAAATCAGTCACAATAACTTTGCAAAAGGTCTCAAGCATTAAAAACCTAGTGGCATTAGGTGCCTACAACAACTTCACTCAGGCCTGAGTCAGGATCAGGATCACTGTACTCAGATCTTTGAGCAGGCGCTGGCCATTCTCAGGTTGAGAACTAGGTCAACTGAAACACAAATTAAGACTGTCTACATATTTCTTAAGGATAGACTACTCAAATAGCTACTGTCATGTTAAACGTCCAAAAATAAATTATTTCCATCCTGCATGTTAGTTGCTTTTCTTCCTTTCCAAGGATGTTCAGTAATAACTCAAGGAAGATCATTGATGAAATTTCAAATATTTTGAATAACTCTTCAAATGCTAAACCGATTTCAAGCCTGCGAGCATTAACTATTCCATATCTGTGCATATGTGCTCTGTTTGAAGGAAGGTCCCTTTCTCATTGCCTGTTTCATCTAGCTAAAATTTCTTGCCTTTTTGTTTAGAAGGTGGTTTATCAGTCTCAGGGAGGCACAGCACAATCTACCTCAGCCACAGCAGGAATCAAACCTGTTTGTGTATTGTGAAACATATAATAGTCATCAAGCCGAATGAATGACATAGCCCAACGTCACTTTCCTAGTTACATTCCAATTTAGAGTTTTGGGTAGACTAAATTAGAATTCTGTGGAATTGTCATAGCAGAACTGAATTTATGGATGCTTGGCAGAACTTATGAAATATTTAAAATATGTTTCATTTCTCAGACATGTTGGAAACCTGAAATTTGTCGCCAATCTTTAGAAAGTGGAGAGGCAAAGGCCTACGAGTATTATTGCTGGACAGTTAATCCAACGACCTGGGTTCGAATCCCACGACGGCAAGTGGTAGAATTTGAATTCAATAAACACCTGGAACTAAGTAAATATTAATGATCATGAATCCATTGTTGATTGTCGGGAAGGAAACTGCCATCCTTACCTGTTTAGCCTACGTGAGACTCCAGACCCATTGCAATGCAGTTGATACTTAACTGCTCCCTGGGCAGTTGAGGGTGGCAATAAATTCTGGCTTTAATTTCTCTGGAATCACATCAGAGGAATGATTTTTTCCTTAGGTAAGAACAGCTGTGTATAGCCTGACAGGTGACTTCTGGATAGTTATGTTTGATACCAATGGAGGTGTAATTGGAGATATTTAAAACAAACGGCCATCCATAGAATCCCTACAGTTTGGAAACAGACCCTTGAGCCCAATATGTCCATGCCGACCCTTAGGGAATTCTATCCAGACTACTTCCCTGAAACCCATCTAATCTAAACATCCCTGAACTCAATGGGCAATTTAGAATGCCCAATCCACTTAGCCTGCACATCTTTAGACTGTGGGAGGAAACCAGAGCACCCTGAGGAAACACATGCAGACACAGGAAGAATGTGTAAACTCCACACAGACAGTCACCCGAGGGGGAAATCGAACTCCGGGTCCTGGTGCTGTGCGGCGGCAGTTCTAACCACTGAGCCACCGTGCTGAGTTAGGTTTTCATTTGACCTCACCCAATTACAATGCTTGATAATTGTCAGGGCATGGAAGTATAATAAAAGTGGTGAAAATTATAATGGGTCAACAGCTAAGACAGAAATAGATTAGATAGTCACTTTACAAAATGTGGATGAATAGAATGTATGAAAATTTTTGACCAAAAATAAATGGCAAATAGACATGAATTAATAAAACTTTTGGGGACTAAATTGACACCAAAGCACATTATCTCTTGGGATGATGAAACTGGTCAGAGAGAACAGCTGAGGTGTGGTAAGGAAGGATTTGAAAATGAAAGACTGGTCTAGGGCAATTAAAGGTTACCAGAAGCCAATTGTAGACTATTAAAATTAAAGGCAGGATTTTCATCCTAAAGTTCAAAAAACTGGACTTTTTATAGGTCAATGAAAAGAAGTATATTGGTTGAAGAAAGATCTTGCCAACAATCCATTCTCGTTTGTCCCTGCAGAAGGACATAACGTATGAGAAACAAAAGCAAAATGCTGCAGATACTGTAAATCTGAAATTTTTTAAAAATCAAAAATATTCAGCAGGCCAGGCAGCTTCTGTGGAGAGAAATAGTGTTAATCTTTCAAGTCAATGATGACCCCTCATTGGAACAATATCTCTACATCAATTAAGGATCAACCCTTGTGAAAATTAAAGCTTTAGACACAAGAAGACCTGGCTCCTGCTTTCTATCTCCATGTCAAAATATCCAGCAATAGATCTCTTATTTTGAGATCCTCAACCTGTAAAAGTTGCAATAATATAAAACACAGAACTGGGGATGCTGAAGAACTGAAACAAAAACAAAAAATCACTGGAGAAACTCAGCAGGTCTGGCAACATCTGTGGAGACTAACGGGGTTAATATTTTGAGGCTAGTATAACTCTTCTTCAGAACTGAAAGAAGTTGGAAAATAGATTATTTTTAAAGAAAACATGACAGAGGCAGGGGAGGAACAAGGGAGCAGATGGTATAGAGACCCAATACAAAAGAGAAAAATTTCATTAATAGTGGATAGAAAAATATAAAAATAATGTCAATTCAGGCATGAAAGGGAGAGAACAAGACCTTGGTACCACGTGTAAAGAAAGCAAGTTACCACACAGCTGTTGAGGGGGTGGGGGTAATGTTGAAAAATGTACGAACAATAGAGGGTAGACATCAAGTGGCCAGTTTATGAAATTGTTGAATTCATTGTTGAGATCTCAAGGTTTTAGAGTGCCTAGTTGGAAAATAAGGTACTGTCTCTTTCTGATGAAGGGTCTCAACCCGAAATGTCAGCTTTCCTGCTCCTCTGATGCTGCTTGGCCTGCTGTGTTCAACCAGCTCTATATCATGTTATCTCACTGTCTCTACCTTTTGTTGAAATTCATTGGAAAATTGCAGCAGGCAGGACATAAATGGTTACACGACAGCAGTATGGTTTATTGAAATCGCAAGTAACTGTGAAGTCAGCAATATACCTACAGACAGAATGGAGGCATCTGCAAAATGATCACCCAGACTATGTGCAGTCTTGCTAATGTAAAAGAGGCCCCAATGTGAGCAGCAAACGCAACAACTGGATTGAAGGAGTACAAGTCAAATGCTGCTTTACCTGGAAGGTGCGTTTAGACCCATGGACTGGCCGAGGGGTACTGGATATTACACCCCTCACCCAACTTCAAGGAGCATGCAATTGAGTTGGTCAGGGAAGACCAGGATTATTCTTGTAGCAATGGGGAGACAGGAATATCCCAGAATCCCAATAAGCAACATTGTAGTCTGTTCCTCTCTTTAGTGTAGTGAGGCAAACACATTGGTCTACGTGAAATATTTGTGCATTTTTACCAACTACATCTTTCTCTTTGTTTCCTCCTGTACTTGATGTGGAGGTGCTGGTGTTGGACTGGGGTGGAAAAAGTAAAAAATCACCCAACACCAGGTTATAGTCTAACAGGTTTATTTGAAATCACAAGCTTTCATAGTGCAGCCCCTTCATCAGGCGCAGTGACAGGACCGCACACAAACACAGGGTTTATAGGCAGAGAGATGAAGAGCAGAGAGATCCTTTAGGGCATAGGGTTAGGACTAAATATAGGTAAACTGATCATCTATATTTTCACCATCTCAATGGTGAATCTGTAAGATGACTAGATTTAAACTGAACCTAGCCAAGTCACTAATTTTCAAGATCCATTCACCTCTTTGACTTTACTGAACTTTAAATTGCTTAATCTGATTCTGTAATCTTATGGTATACATGGGAACGTAAAGCATGTGTGTGTGTGGAAGATGCAGCACTTTTATCACTTCAATTGCACCACTTTACATACAATACATAACATTTGTTTTCTAAAAAAAAAACAATCCTGTGTGTGTGTAGTTTTAACAGGCATAGTGGGTGAACAGTTACATTTAAACGGCAAGCAGATCCAAACAAAAACCTGTTGCAGTAAAAAAAGACAGTGACGGAAGAGAAAGCCGTACTACTCCACTTCATCTGTTCATAACACTGCTTCGTATGTACCAGCTGTAAAATACAAGATCATGTAAGGCGCAATGTAAAAGAAGGTGTTGAGTTTTGCTTTTGTTTAAGTGAAAGTCTTCCTTTCTTTGCTGTATTCTGAAAATGTTGCATCTTTAATTGAAAATAAACTGCAGTGCAACTACCTACTATGTTGTTGTGCTGTATTCAAGGTTACATAAATCAACTGTGTCGCCAGTTTTGATCATAAAAAAGCCTCTTTAAACAGATGGGTGACTAGCTTTTATTAGGATGTTCCTTGCCATTTCTGCTGTCATTGCCAGGAAGGAGTCTATCACTGTAATCTTTTTACAAATCTGAAAATAAAATAGTAAAAGCAGTTACGCATTTCCTTTTATAATTTCATGTTATTGCAATCTCCATTGTAACTACAACAAGTTTCTTCAATTTCAGAAACACCTAGCAATTCATATTTTATTATAGTTTCTGATCATTTATTTCTCTGATATTGTCCAGATGCATGTGTGCCAATTGCATTTCATATTGTTAGAAATTGCATTGTACTATATTTTGCACAGGTCTATTTACTTTTAAACAAGGTAGATTTCTTACAGGCATGTACAGTGATATGTGCTATCCTATCAGATTACTAAACGCACTAACTAATTCCAAAGCTTATAGCTAATTTTGTGCCATTTATAAATTGCTGGAAAAGAATTGGTGCCACAAACGACAATAACTTGAACCATACATTAAAAACATAAATGGTAAATAATTTATTAAGACAGCAGATGAGTAATTAAGTGAGCTAGCGGTTTCTTCTTTTGCGTCATCAACATCTAATATCTTATTTAAAGAAGCCAACAATGATTGATAGGGGAATTTTTTTTTAAATTCGGATCTAGGAAATACTGAATTTTCCTCAGGCTGAAAGTAATTTTGTTCCATAAAATGAGTTGACATGCTGGTGTGAAGTGAAGTGGGGAATAAGCTGAATTTCATTTCTTGTGACTCCCACTTCAATAGAAATATGGCACAACAGCAACAGCTTTCCAACAGTTGCGAATGGAAGCTATATGCCGGCATTTAATGGATCTTCCCCAGGTGAGTAGACTGACCTTTCTCTGTATTTCCTTTTGCCCTTGATGCTTAGTTTTTGTTTTCAGTGATCTGTGACATGAGAGGCTTCACAGGATTCACTCAGTTCAGCTGTGCATGTGCACAATTCACATACTTATTGCATTAAAAGACCATTAGAGCGCTGATACAAAAATATTTCTCCATTTATTCTGCATTCAGTAACCCACAGTAGTGTCTGATGAGAAAATATAACAAATATTCTTCTATTGCCTTTTTATCCCAGGTCCCTTCTCTTGACAGGGATAGATCAAGATTGATGAAGGACAAGATTTTACGATCTTGTGTTTTATTAGAGAAAAAAATGAAATTTATGGCTTTGTAGTGTAGAAGCTAATTTATTGCACAGACTATTTTTATGCTCGTATTACCTTGTTCAATTATGGCAGTAACTCAAAACAGTCATGGGGGTAGAGGCAACAACTATCTCTTACGAGGCACAAGTACCACCAATCTAAATTTAACTGAACTGTGCTCTACTAATACTGGCAAGCAAAGTCAGTTTTCAACACCAAGCCCATTTTTAAATTTTCCCTCCTTTAGATGAGCCTGTCCTTACCCCTGCCTCGTTTGCTCCTTAACCAGTGCTGATTGTTCCTGCATAGACTTGAGTACTCTTCTGTAAAAGTTAACTTGTGATACTTAGCTAAAAGCAATGAATTTTTTTACGTACCTTGTATATAGGTCAACTCCTGACTTATAGCCGAGAATTTGAAACTCTTTATATTTACTTATCACTCAATCAAACTGAAACCAAACTCACCTTGGTAGCAGCATAGAGCAGCACAGCATTGAAAGCAACTGTTCAACGTGTCTTCAAAGTTAATATCTACGGTGCCCACTGCTTTCCTGCCAATCCCACGCTCTGATGTGACAATATGGCAGCCAAAAGGAACAGCAGATGTGCAGCCCAATTCAAACTTAAAGTTGTTGAGATTGCAGAGCAGACAATCGTTTGGCAGCACCAGAATTCAAGTTATCAGAGATTAAAGGATGCCATTCATATACCTTGGGCAGATGCTTAAGAATAAATGAGCAAACAGAGGAAAGTCTAGCACATGCCCTGAATTGGATACAAAGTTACTCAATGCATTAGTAAAATTTGCCAAAGGGGTTCTCATTTTCTTGAGGAGCTATTCAAAGTGCTGCTCTAAAGCAAGCGGAAATCTTAAACAACTCGAACAGAGATTGCTGGAGAAACTTAGCAGGGCTAACTGCATTTGTGGATAGAAAGCAGAGTTAATATTTTGAGTTCAGTGGCCCTTCTTCAGAATGCTCTGAAAAAGAGTCACTGAACTCAAGAAGGGCCAGTGGACTCTAAACATTGACTGTGGTTTCTCTCCACAGATGCTGACAGATCCATTGTGTTTCCCCAGCAATTTCTGGTTTTGTTTCAGATTTCCAGCATCCGCAACTCTCTATTTTGTTAAGAAAATTAAGCATTTCAGGCTTCAAAGTCAGCCCTTGATGGTATAGCATATTTATGAAAGAAACAATTTTGTTCTGTGACAGAAAATTTCATAGCATCTCCCTGCCCTGCAGATTTTGATGGCAGACTTGTCACATTTTAATCATTTATGAGCAAATTTTGACAAAAGAAATGGTTACAGATTAGCCCATATTGGGAGCATGATTGAGATTCCATGAATTTTGACATGCCGTTCTAGTAAAGAACAAAATTTGGAGAAAAAAACACTTGGTTAAAGAAGACAATTGGCCATAGAAAGGAATCAATACACAGTTGTATTGTCATGTATGTGTGATGGAACAAAAGTAAAGTCAATGGTGATATTCAAAGCAAAATCACTCCCAAAAGAAGAATTCCCAAATAAAAAGTAGTCAAACACATTCATGAAAATGATGGGTGAATGAAGGTGGTCTAAAAATATCACTGAGGAAAGTTTGAACTTTCTGACCAGGAAGATTAAGCAAATAAACTTCTCATCTGCAAGATTCCTCAACCATTCCGTGCCTGTCTATTATTAATTCAGATTGTAAAACATACTGATAATATCAACTGCCGGTGAGACATCAATCGCCTCAACCTTTCCACCCCTCTCACCCACTCCAACCTCTCCCCCCGCAGAACATGCAGTCTTCTGCTCCCTCTGCTCCAATCCCAACCTCACCATAAAACCTATGGACATGGAAAGCACAGTTGCAGTATAGCACACTGACCTCTACATCACCAAGGCCAGGCACCAGCTCTCCAACACCTCCTCCTACCACCCCCTTGATCATAAATCCAGCCCAACCACCAAATCATTATCTCCCAAATCATCCACAACCTCATCGCCCCAGGTGCCCTCCCACACACAGCCTCCAACTTCATCCTTCCCCAGCCCCACATCACCCGCTTCTACCTCCTTCCCAAAATCCACAAACCTGACTGCCCTGGTCGACCCATTTTCTCCACCTGCTCCTGCCCCACTGAACCTATCTCCACTTATCTCGACTCCGTTTTCTCCCCCTTAGTCCAGAAACTCCCTACCTACATCCGTGACACCACCCACGCCCTCCAACTCCTCCAGAACTCATAATTCCCTGGCCCCCAACACCTCTTCTTTACCATGGACATCCAGTCCCTATACACTTGCATTCCCATGCAGATGGCCTAAAGGCCCTCCACTTCTTACTGTTCTGCAGGCCCAACCAGTCCCCCTCCACTGACACCCTCATCCGTTTAGCTGCACTCGTCCTCACCCTCAACAACTTCTCTTTCAATTCCTCCCACTTCCTACAGACAAAGGGGGTGGCCATGGGTACCCGCATGGGCCCAAGCTATGCCTGCCTCTTTGTAGGTTACATGGAACAATCCCTTTTCCGTACCTACACAGGTCGCAAACCCCACCTCTTCCTCCGTTACATCGATGTCTGTATTGGCGCTGCCTCGTGCTCACACAAAGAGCTCAAACAGTTCATCCACTTCACCAACACCTTCCACCCCAACCTTAAGTTCACTTGGGCCATCTCTAAGACCTCTCTCTCCTTCCTGGACTTCTCTGTCTCCATCTCTGGCAACCACCTAGAAACCGATACCCATTTCAAGCCCACCGACTTCCACAGCTACTTAGACCGTAACCTCCTCCCACCCACCTTCCCGCAAAAATGCCATCCCCTACTCCCAATTCATTTGCCTATGCCACATCTGCTCCAAGGATGAGGCATTCCACTCCCATACATCTCAGATGTCCTCATTCTTCAAAGACCGCAACTCTCCCCCCTCAGTGGTCGAGAACACTCTCGACCATGTCTCCCACATTTCCCGCAACTCATCCCTCACACCCCCTACCCACAATAACAACCAAAACAGAATCTTCCTCATCCTCACATACCACCCAACCAACCTTCGGATCCAATGCATCATCCTCCGACTCTTCCGCTATCTGCAATCCAACCCCACCATCAAAGACATTTCTACCTCCCCACCCTTATCTACCTTTCAGAGGGATTACTCTCTCTGTGACTCCCATGTCCATTCCACTCTCCTCTCCAGTCCCACCACACCTAGCACTTTTCCCTGCAACCGCAGGAAGGCTACACCTGCCCCTACACTTCCCCCCTCACTCCTATCCCAGGCCCCAAGAAGACTTTCTACCTCAAGCAGATGTTCACCTGCACATCTGCCAATGTGGTATGCTGCATCCACTGTTCCTGTTGTGGCCTCCTCTACATCAGGGAAACCAAGCAGTGGCATGGGGAACACCTACATTCAGTTCACACTAACAACTGCATCTCCCAGTCATGAACTATTTCAACTTCCCCTCCCATTCCTCACACGACATGTCCATCCTGGGCCTCCTGCAGTGCCACAATGATGCCACCCGAAGGTGGCAGGAACAGCAACATATTCCACTTGGGAACCCCGCAGCCCAATGGTATCAATGTGGACTTCACAAGATTCAAAATCTCCCTTCCCCCTACCACATCCCAAACCAGCCAGCTCATCCCCACCTCCCTAACATGTCCTTCCTCCCACCTATTCCCCCTCCCACCTCAATCCCCACCCTCATTTCCTACCTACTAACCTCATCCCGCCCCCTTGACCTGACCATCCTCCCTGGACTGACCTATCTCCTCTCTACCTCCCCACCTACTTTCCTAGCTCCATCCTCTCCTCGTTGACCTGTCTGTCTCCTCTCCAACTATCTTCTCCTCTATCCATCTTTGATCTGCCTCCCCCCTCTCCCTATTTATTTCGGAACCCCCTTGAACCCCATTTCTCAAAAAGGATCTTGGCCCGAAACATCGTCATTGCTACTCCGCTGATGCTGCTTTGCCTGCTGTGTTCATCCAGCTCTACACCTTGTGCAGTCATTCCAGGTCGTCGACTAAGCCTTTTCACTGGATGTCTCTCTAGCCAGTCCTTCAGTGGCAACACAAAAAATATTAGGAACTGGATGATCAGAGTTGAGAAGACATTTGCCAAGGGAAGCAACATAGAATCATAGACTCATACAGAACAGAAGAGGCCTTGAGTGTTTCAAGTCTGAACTAGCAAAAGTTATTCTAAATCTGCACAAATCCTATTTTTCTTCATGCTCAGACCATAGCCTTCAATATTATGATATTTCAAGTGCTCATTCAAGTAGATTTTAAAGTTTGTGAGGTTTCCTGTCTGAAATACCCTTCTTGGCAGCCCATTCCAGGTTCTCACCATGCACTGACTAAAACCAATTTATTTCAAATCTCTTTCATGCTTAAAACGATGACCCCTTGTTATTGACCTTTAATTAAGGGGAACACCTGTTTCCTATCCACCCTGTCCATGCCTCTTCTTGTAGACTCATAGAGTCATAGAATAACGCAGGATAGAAACTTATCCTTCAGTTCAACCAAAACATGCCAAACATAATTCCAAACTAAACTAGTCCCACCTGCTTGATCTTGGCTCATATCTCTCCAAACCTTTCCCATTCATACAATTATTCAAATGCCTTTTAAACATAACTTCCACTCCCATCTGCTAATTCTTTCGGAGGTTCATTCCACACACAATACACCCTCTGTGTAAAAGATTTGCCTCTTATGTCTTTTTTTAAATCTCACTCCTCTCACATTAAAAATGAATCCCCTCATCTTAAAATCCCCAATCCTAGGGAAAAGATAACTACCATTAACTCTATCTATACCTCTCATTATTTTATAAACTTGTATCAGTTGGCCTCTCAACCTCTGACACTCCAGTGACAGAAGTCCCAGCCTATCCAGCCTTTCTCTATAGCTCAAACCTTCCATACCTGGCAACATCCCGGTAAGTCTGTTCAGAACCCTCTCCAGCTTAATAATATCCTACCTACAACTCTGTGACCAGAATTGGACACAGTACTCCAAAAGAGACCTCATCAAAAGGAAAACAACCCAAGCTTATCGAGCCTCTCTTCACAAATGAATCACTCTATCCGAGACAACAACCTGATGAATCTCCTTTACATCCCCTCCAGACCAGTCAATCCTTCCTATCGTGCTTTGACCAGAACTGCACACAATACTCCAGCTGATCAAAGTTCAGTACAGCTCCAACATAATCTTCCTGTTTTCATAATCTCTGCCGTGACTGATAAAGACAGGCCTTCTTAGCCATCCTATTAACCTGTCTTGCCACCTTCAGAGGTTTTCGGACAAGTATTCCAAAATTCTTCTGTTCCTCTGAGCTTCCTAATGTTCTGCCATTCATTGAGTACTCCTTTGTTTTGTTATTTCTTCCAAAGTATATCACCTCACACTTTTCACTGTTAAATTCCATCTACCACTGATCTGCCCATCCACCCAATCTTTCTATTGTCTCCTGTAACCTAAGATTTTCTTCCTTACCGTCAACCACCTGGCCAATCTTTGCTTCTTCAGCAAACTTACTTCACATTACCCCCACATTTTCTTCAATATTGTTCACACTTCTCACAAAGAACAACAAGGGATCCAGTACTGAACCCCATGATACACACCACTTGTCAACAGCCTCTTGTCACACAAACAGCCTCCTTACCACCACCGACCACTAAGCTAATTATAGACACAAATGAAGCATATGGGCTTCAATGTTAGCAATCCCATGTGAGTGGGTGGAAGAAGTCTGGAATGAAATTATATTGAAAACTTCCATCAAATAATTTTAAAAATGTGGAATAATAGGCACTTAATACAAACATAATACATAATACAAACATCATCATTGATTAAATGACATGGCTGAAGATGAAGACGATATTGTTGATCCATATGATGCCAATCAAGGAGCAGATTGGTTCTGAAAATGAGGAAATAGTTATTTAATGGATTCTATTAAGTGTCCAGAGTGTACACTGTGGCTAAGTCATATCCTTTCCCGTATTGTGGAAAAGTCGTGTGAAATTGTATAAATTTGCTTATTTGGCTTTTGTTTTGATGAATTTGGTAATGAATTTCATGTGCAAAAATTAAAGTCTATGTCCACGAAAGTTACTATTCATTTATAAATAAAACTTCAACAATAAAAATTTGTTTGGCTCCTTTTGCTCTACTTTTGTGGGCTGGGATGGTGGTAACTGTTTCTGACTTGGCAACACTAAAATAGCAAGGTAAGGAGAGAGGGTGAATCAAATTCTCCAAAACATTATTCATTTCAATGTCACCCCCTTATATTGTGCCTAAAAGATTGGCCTTAGGAACTTGACTTTTTAATGAATCTGTACATTACGTAAATAGTCAAGTATGACATGTTTGACTTTCCTCTGCTTTTTGTTCGCAAACAATTCGGCTCCAATCATAGTTGTTTGGCAAAGATTGGGCCTTCATCACATTACTTAAGAAATGGCATCTTTGCCCCATCATGGCCCCATTCAAAATAAAGCTGTCTGATTGAAAACACACTGAAAATTGACTGACTGAACCATTTTTCTGTACAAAATTATTTTTCTTACACTGGTACCTGTTTTCACTTGACAGCATACAGCAACAGTTGTTTCAATACAAAAATCAATTGCTATAGAAATTTACTGTTTTTTTTGTCATTTCGTCATGAATATGAGCCCTGCCTTTTAATTAATTGAATTCTGAATACACAAAGTGATTTTGAGTGCGAGCAGCAGCGGAGGTAAGATGAACCCAGAAGACTGCAGCTCAGGTCAGGCAGTTTTTAAAAAATTACTTACCGGTAGCGGGCAGCGGTGTTTTCTCTTTCACAGAAGGAGCGGGAGCAGTGGAGGAAGTGACGAGGACCAGAGGGGCAGCCGGGAAGGAAAGCAGTGACCATATATATCAGCAAGGCGGCTAAACCCGAGACTCTACAACTGTAGTGTCTCCCAGCCGCCCTCCTCCTCTAACCTAGTTAATAAGGTAAGGTTCATTCTAAACTTTCTCTATTGAATATAAGTTTGTTATTAGTTTTATAGCAACTTGAACTAAGCTTTCTACTTTAGTACTGAGTGGGTGTTCAGATAAGTGGGGTATGGATGCTAGGGCAGTTGCTTGCTCCTCCTGCAGAATGTGGCAGGTGGGAGACATGGCACACGTCTCCGCTGGCTACATCTGCGGGAAGTGCACCCAGCTACAGCTCCTTGGAAACCGTGTTAGGGAAATGGAGCTGGAGCTGGATGAGCTACGGATCATTCGGGAGGCAGAGGGGATAATTGAGAGGAGTTACCAGGAGTTGGTCACTCCTAAGGCTCAGGACAAGGATAGATGGGTTACAGTTAGGGGGAGGAAAGAGAACAGACAGACAGTGCAGAGATCCCCTGTGGGCATTCCCCTCAGCAATAAGTACACCGTTTTGGATACTGCTGGGGGGATGACCTACCAGAGGAAAGACATAGTAGTCAGTTCTCTGGCACTGAGCCTGACACTGTAGCTAAGAAGGGAAGGGGGCAGAATAGAAAAGTACTCGTGGTAGGGGACTCGATAGTTAGGGGAATTGACTGGAGATTTTGTGGTCAGGATCGGGATTCCCGGAAGGTATGTTACCTCCCTGGTGCCAGGGTCCAGGACGTCTCCGAATGGGTGTATAAGGCTCTAAAAGGGGAGGGCGAACAGCCAGAAATCGTGTTACATATTGGCACTAATGATATAGCCAGAAAAAGGATTGAGGATATAAAAAGTGATTTCAGGGAGTTAGGATGGAAGCTGCAAAGCAGGACGAACAGAGTAGTGTTCTCTAGTTTACTACCGGTGCCACGAGATAGCGAGGCGAGGAACAGGGAGCCGGCACAGCTTAACACGTGGCTGCGCAGCTGGTGTAGGAGGGAGGGCTTCAGATATGTAGATAATTGGGATGCCTTCTGGGGAAGGTGGGACCTGTACAAGAAGGACGGGTTGCATCTGAACTGGAAGGGGACCAATGTCCTGGGTGGAAAGTTTGCTCGATTAGTTCGAGAGGGTTTAAACTAGTATGGCAGGGGGGTGGGAACCTGAGCTGTATACCGGAGGTGAGAGTTGATGCAGGTGAGGCAGTAGCAAGAGGTAGACCAGCTAGTGGGAAGGATTTTCCTGGGAAGGAACCAAGGGATCGGTTAAAGTATGTTTGCTGTAACGCAAGGAGTATCAGGAATAAAAGTGATGAACTTAGAGCATGGATCAGTACCTGGTGCTCTGATGTTGTGGCCATAACAGAGACATGGGTTTCTCAGGGGCAGGAATGGTTGCTGGATGTTCCAGGATTTAGAGCATTTAAAAAGAATAGGGAGGGGGGAAAAGGAGGAGGGGGTGGAAAAGGAGGAGGGGGTGTTGCACTACTAATCAGAGAGGGCATCACAGCTACAGAAGCTTCCATTGTAGAGGAAGATCTGCCTACCGAGTCAGTGTGGGTGGAAATTAGGAACAGCAAGGGAGTAGTCACCTCATCAGGGGTTTACTACAGGCCCCCCAATAGCAGCAGGGAGTTTGAAGAAAGCATAGATCGACAGATTTTGGAAAAGTGTGGACGCAGTAGGGTTGTTGTAATGGGTGACTTTAACTTTCCCAATATTGATTGGAACCTCCTTCGAGCAGAAGATTTGAATGGAGCTGTTTTTGTAAGGTGTGTTCAGGAGGGTTTCCTAACGCAGTACGTTGACAGGCCGACGAGGGGAGAGGCCATTCTAGACTTGGTGCTCGGAAACGAGCCGGGGCAGGTATCAGATCTTGTGGTGGGAGAGCATTTTGGTGACAGTGACCATAACTGCCTCACATTCTACATAGCTATAGAGAAGGAGAGGATTAGGCAAAATGGGAGGGTATTTAATTGGGGAAGAGGAAACGATGATGTGATTAGACATGAGTTAGGAAGCAAGGACTGGGAGCAATTGCTCCATGGTAAAGGCACTATAGACATGTGGAGACTATTTAAGGAACAGTTGTTGCAAGTGATGAATAAATATGTCCCTCTGAGACAGGCAAGGGGTGAGATAAAGGAACCTTGGATGACGAGAGCGGTGGAGCTTCTCGTCAAAAGGAAGAAGGTAGCTTACATAAGGTGGAGGAAGCTAGGGTCAAGCTCAGCTAGAGAGGATTACAGGCAGGCGAGGAAGGAGCTCAAAAATGGTCTGAGGAGAGCCAGGAGGGGGTACGAGAAAGGCTTGGCAGAATGGATTAGGGAGAACACAAAGGCATTTTACACTTATGTGAGGAATAAGAGAATGGTCAAAGAAAGAGTAGGGCCGATTAGGGATAGCATAGGGAACTTGTGTGTGGAGTGTGAGGAGGTAGGGGAAGCCCTAAATGAGTTTTTTGCTTCTGTCTTTACGAAAGAAATGAACTTTGTAGTGAATGAAACATTTGAAGAGCAGGTGTGCATGCTGGAATGGATAGAGATAGAGGAAGCTGATGTGCTGAAAATTTTGTCAAACATTAAGATTGACAAGTCGCCAGGTCCAGACCAAATTTGTCCTCGGCTGTTTTGGGAAACGAGAAATGCAATTGCTTCGCCACTTGCGAAGATCTTTGCATCCTCGCTCTCCACTGGAGTCGTACCTGAGGACTGGAGAGAGGCAAATGTAATTCCTCTCTTCAAGAAAGGAAATAGGGAAATCCCCGGCAATTACAGACCAGTAAGTCTCGCGTCTGTTGTCTGTAAGGTGTTAGAAAGGATTCTGAGGGGTAGGATTTATGACCATCTGGAAGAGCATGGCTTGATTAAATGCAGTCATTATCTTTGGTGAGATCTTGTGGTGGGAGAGCATTTTGGTGATAGTGACCATAACTGCCTCACATTCTACGTAGCTATGGAGAAGGAGAGGATTAGGCAAAATGGGAGGATATTTAATTGGGGAAGCGTTGTGAGGGGCAGGTCATGCCTCACAAACCTTATCGAGTTCTTTGAGGATGTGACTAGAAAAGTTGATGAGGGTCGAGCTGTGGATGTGGTTTATACGGACTTCAGCAAGGCATTTGATAAGGTTCCCCATGGTAGGATCATTCAGAAGGTCAGGAGGAATGGGATACAGGGGAACTTAGCTGTCTGGATACAGAATTGGCTGGCCAACAGAAGACAGCGAGTGGTAGTAGAAAGAAAATATTCTGCCTGGAAGTCAGTGGTGAGTGGTGTTCCACAGGGCTCTGTCCTTGGGCCTCTACTGTTTGTAATTTTTATTAATGACTTGGATGAGGGGATTGAAGGATGGGTCAGCAAGTTTGCAGATGACATGAAGGTTGGAGGTGTTGTTGACAGTATAGAGGGCTGTTGTAGGCTGCAGCGGGACATTGACAGGATGCAGAAATGGGCTGAGAGGTGGCAGATGGAGTTCAACCTGGATAAATGCGAGGTGATGCATTTTGGAAGGTCGAATATGAAAGCTGAGTACAGGATTAAGGATAGGATTCTTGGCAATGTGGAGGAACAGAGGGACCTTGTTGTGCAGATACATAGATCCCTTAAAATGGCCACCCAAGTGGACAGGGTTGTTAAGAAAGCATATGGGGTTTTGGCTTTCATTAACAGGGGGATTGAGTTTAAGAGTCGTGAGATCTTGTTGCAGCTCTATAAAACTTTGGTTAGACCGCACTTGGAATGCTGCGTCCAGTTCTGGTCGCCCTATTATAGGAAAAATGTGGATGCTTTGGAGAGGGTTCAGAGGAGGTTTACCAGGATGCTGCCTGGACTGGAAGGCTTATCTTATGAAGAGAGGTTCACTGAGCTCGGACTTCTTTCATTGGAGAAAAGGAGGAGGAGAGGGGACCTAATTGAGGTATACAAGATAATGAGAGGCATGGATAGAGTTGATAGCCAGAGACTATTTCCCAGGGCAGAAATGGCTAACACGAGGGGTCATAGTTTTAAGCTGGTTGGAGGAAAGTATAGAGGGGATGTCAGAGGTGGGTTCTTTACACAGAGAGTTGTGAGAGCATGGAATGCGTTGCCAGCAGCAGTTGTGGAAGCAAGGTCACTGGGGACATTTAAGAGACTGCTAGACATGCATATGGTCACAGAAATTTGAGGGTGCATACATGAGGATCAATGGTCGGCACAACATCGTGGGCTGAAGGGCCTGTTCTGTGTTCTGTGCTGTACTGTTCTATGTTCTATGTTCTAAAGTGATTTATAACAGGAATTCTTTTCTACTGAGCTCACAGTGGGTGTGGTGGAGGCTGGTACAATTACAACATTTAAAAGGCATCTGGATAGGTACGTGAATAAGAAGCACTTAGAGAGATAGAGCCCAGTGGCCAGAAAATGGGATTAGATCAGTTTAGGCTTTCTGGTTGGTGTAGGTGAGTTGGACCAGACAATCTGTTTCCAGACTAGATAACTCTCTGACTCCGCCCTGAGGCACACAGGGGAATTTTATTATCCCTACTCTTAATTTTCTCCCCCTTGTCTGATCAGCTAACATTACACATTTTAAGAATTGAATTTAAGAGATGTTAGTTTTGCTTATCGTATAAGGAAATTAGGATATGTTTAACATAAATATTCAATCATTCGAGACATCCTGTATGTTTTCACTGAGCTATAAGATAAAGTCATAGAGATATACAGAACAGACACAGGCCCGTTGACACAATTTGTCCATGCCGACCAGCTTTCCTAAACTGAATTAGTCCCATTAGTTTGCACTTAGCCCATATCCTTCTAAACCTTTCTTATACATGTATTTGACCAAATGCCTTCAAAATATCGTAAATGTACCCACCTCTACCACTTCCTCCCATCTTAAATCCAAGTCCCCTAGTTTTGGACTCCCCTGCTCTGGGGAAAATACCTTGACTATTCACCCAATTAATGCCCATCATAATTTCATAACTAACTGTAAGGTCACCCTTCAGCTCCCTGCATTCCAGGTATAAAATTCCCAGGCTATTCAGCCTCTCCCTATAACTCAAACCATCCAGTCTCAGTAACATCCTTCCAAACCTTTTTTCACCTTTCGTAGTTTAATACCATCCTCCCTGCAGTAGGGCAATCAGAATTGTATGCAGTACTCCTAATGTAGCCTTACTAATGTCATGTACAGCTGTAATATGACAACTCAACTCCTGTACTCAATGCTTCGAATGATGAAGGCAAACGTACCAAACACTATCTTCACCATCCTGTCTACCTGTGACACCACTTTCAAGGAACTGTGCGCTTGCATCTCCAGGCATCTCTGTTTGACAACACTCCCTACAGCCCTACCATTAACTGTGTAAGTCCTGCCCTGGTCTATCTCATCAGATTTCACATGGTAACTATATTTCAATGTGGCACGTTCTTGTGGAAAGCTACATCATTTGATGTACTAAAAGTGATTCTGTGGTAAGGTGGCATTATCAAACAAGAAAATCAGGAGAGCCTAACTATGAGGACCGGGGAAGCAAGAGCCTCATTGTAGTGTTGCCAGACTGTTGATCCAGAGACCGAGGTAATATTATGGGAACCCAAGAGTAGATCAGTTAAATGTTACTCTCCAGCTTTGCACTTGATAGTGGTACATTTAGAACTTTGTTCACACCACAAACATTTGCAGGTGCTTTTGATTAGTGAAGTGCCTGGAAAGACAAAACTTCATGATTGCTGATTGGCCCTTGATTCAAAATGGTGTTTATTCAGGTTTTGCTTGTTTCTGTGATGATTCTACATGTGACAGAACAGGCAAAACCTCAGCTCACATAACTTCGGGCACAAGGTGTTCTGTAGCAGAACCCAGAGTGTAGGTTTTGCTTTTCAGCTTTTCCTTCTCTGTGTAGTCTCATTGTTAAGATGCTGGGACTGAAAGCACGATGCAAGGACAAACACACTGCATCCTAAATGATTGATGACAAGCTTTTTGCTGTCATTAATGTTGCATTTCAGGTAGAACTTCAAGACAGATTTTGGCCATTACAGTATCAGTCCATCAGGCAGCATCTTGTCCTTCTCTACTTTGCTTTATATGCTATTAATATCTTATGAATATGTTGCAGCAGGATTGCAAATATGCAGATCGGGTATTTGGGGAAAATCCTACAGGGATATGATGATGTGGTCTACAGGGAGATAGTATGGCAGCATCTTACAAGAAGTCTAGGACTTGAACTTCAGAAACAAATGCAATTTTATGCATTTGCCAAGTTTCTTGCCACACAGTAGCAAGTTGCCAATTAAAAGGGATTGATAATTTGTTAGATAACTTATTGATCACGGGGGATTTCAATACACAGGTGGCCTGGGAAAATCATGTTGGTAGTGGATTGCAAGAAAATGGATTTGTGGAATGTCTACAAGATGGCTTTTTGGAGCAGCTTGTGGTAGAGCCCACAAGGGCACAAATAACATTGGATTTAGTGTTGTGCAATGAGGCAGACTTGATAAGGGAGCTTAAGGTAAAGGAACCCTTCAGAGGCAGTGATAATAAGATAATAGAATTTACTCTGTAATTTGAGAGGGAGAAGACAGAATCAGAGGTAACGGTATTACAGCTGAATAAAGGTGACTACAGCGTTATGAGGGAGTTGCTGGGCAGAATTGACTGGAAGAGGAGCCTAGCAGGAAAGACAGTGGAACAGAAATGGCAGGACTTTCTGGGAGTAATTCAGGTGATGCAGCAAAAATTCATCCCTAGGAAAAAGGAGCATGATACAGGGAGGATGAAACAACTATGGTTGACTAAGGAAGTCAGGGATAGCATAAAATCAGAAGAGAAAGCATATAATGCAGCAAAGGGCAGTGGGAAACCAGAGGATTGGGAAGCTTACAGAGGGCAACAAAAAAAAGAAATAAGGAGGGAGAAAATTAAATTTGAGGGTAAGCTACCCAGTAATAAAAATGAAGACTGTAAGATTTTCTTTAGGTATATAAAGGGCCAAAGAGAGGCAAAAGTGGACACTGGACCACTGGAGAATGACAGTGGAGAGATAGTAGTCGGGAACAAGGAAATGGCTAAGGAGCTGAATAATTACTTTGCGTCAATCTTCATGATTGGAAGTCACGAGAAATATCACAAAAATTCAAGAGAGTCAGGGGCAGAACTGAGTATGGCGGCCATCACCAAGGAGAAGGTGCTAGTAAAACTGATTGGCCTGAAGGTGGATAAATCACCTGGACCAGATGGAGCACACCCCAGAGTTCTAAGGGAGAGAGCTGAAGAGATAGTGCAAGCACTAGTGGTGATTTTTCAGGAATCACTAGAGTCAGGGAGGTCTCAGAGGACCAGAAAATCATTAACGTGTCACCACTGTTTAAAAAGAGAGTAAAGCAAGATTACAGTCCAATTAGCCTAAGCTCGGTCGTGGGTAAGTTTTTGCAGTCCATTGTAAAGGATGAGATTTGTGAATATTTGGAAGCGTATAGTAAAATAGGGCAAAGTTAGCATGGTTTCATCAAGGGGAGGTCATGCCTGACAAATCTTCTAGAATTCTTTGAGAAATAATGAGCAGGGTAGACTGGGGAGAGACAACTGATGTTATCTCCCTGGACTTCAAGAAGGCCTTTGGTAAGGTGCCACACAGGAGGCTGCTGAGTAAGGTAAGGGCCCATGATGTTAGAGGCAGGGTGCTTGCATGGATAGAAGATTGGTTGCCTGGAAGAAAATGGAGAGTGGGGATTAAAGGGTCTTTCTCAGGATGGCAGCCAGTGAAAGTGGTATTCCGCCAGGGTCAGTGCTGGGACCACAACTTTTCACTTTATACATTAATGATTTAGGTGAAGGAACTATGGGCATTCTGGCTAATTTTGCAGATGATGCAAAGATAGGTGGAGGGACAAGTAGTATTGAGGAGATGGCTAGGCTACAGAAGTACTTGGAAAGGCTAGGAGAGTGGGCAAAAAAGTAGCAGGTGGAGTACAACGTGGCTAAGTGTGAGGTCAAGCACTTTGGTAAAAAGAATAAAAGAATGGACTATTTTCTGAATAGGAAGAAAGTTCAGAATCTGAAGCACAAAGACACTTGGGAGTTCTAGTCCAGGATTCTCTCAACATAAACTTGCAGGTTGAGTCAGCAGTCAGGACAGCAAATGCAATGCTAGCATTTATTTTGAGAGGACTTGGATGTAAAAATTGGGATGTAATATTGAGGCTTTATAAGGCTCTGGTCATGCTACCTGCGATAGGATTAGGAGTATTGTGTGCAGTTTTGGGCCCCATTTCTCAGGAAGGATGCACTGGCCCTTGAATGGGTTCAGAGGATGTTTACGAGAATGGTCCCAGGAATGGAAAGCTTAACATGTGAGGAACATTTGAGGACTCTGGGACAATACTCTTTGGAGCTGAGAAGGATGATGGGGGCATCTAATTGAAACTTTCAGAATACTGAATGGCCTGGACAAAGTGGATTTTGGGAAGATGCTTCCATTGGTAGGAGGGACTAGGGCTCAAGGGCAGAGCCTTAGAATAAAGGGAAGACCTTTTAGAACGGAGATAAGGAGAAACTTCTTCCGCCAGAGAGTGGTGAATCTTTGGAATTTACTGCCACAGAAGGCTGTGGAGGCCAGGTCATTGAGTGCTTTTAAGACCGAGATGGCTAGGTTCTTGATTATCTAGGGGATCAAGGGCTATGGGGAGAAAGCGGGAGAATGGGTTTGAGGAACTTATCAGCCGTGATTGAATGGCAGAGCAGACTCGATGGGCCAAATGGCCTAATTTCTGCACCTATTTCTTGTGGTCTTATTATTAAAGTAGCTTACCAAACAAATCAAACAGGTTAAACATTAAGATGTCTTGATGCGAGTGTCAGAGCAGGTTCCTGATGACTTCTTGCAAAGTGCTTCCATGTTGCCCAGCACCAAACATCATCTCAGGGCACAATTCATGGGTGTCAGCTGCACGCAATGCTCACAGACATTGGCACCAACATCTGCCAATCTCTCACGCACCTCTCCAATCCATTTGTAGGATATTTAGGAAGGACATCACAGTATTGCAGGTTGGATACCATGTGTCCATGCAAGCATGCAGATAATGGATTGGACCATGCTGCATCTCAGTCCAGAACATCGTTTAATTATCAGCATCATCCCAATCTGACCTGAAAATGAAGGAAGGTGAATGATGAAGCAGTGAAAGTGGTTGGGCCAAGGACAATACTCTGATAAATTCAGGCTCTTATGAACAGTGGTAATGTCCTAAGCCAGAAGGCTTAGGTTCAAGCCTCACCTGCTCCATAGTGTCCTTACCTTTGGTTCAGAAGACCTGGGTTTAAATCCTATGTGGCCTACAAAAAGACAAGGCAGGCTGATACTCTCATGAACTGGTGCAGTGTTTTTGATCCTACCACTGAGCTAGGAGGCCTGGGTTCATAGTCCCACCTGCTCCAAAGATGTGTAATAACATCTCAAAACAGGTTGATTAGCAAATATATACTCTGATGAACTGAGATGATTAACAACCACAACCATAACTTTCTGTGTGAGGTACAAATTCAGTCATTGAGAGTATTTCTCTTAA
This sequence comes from Stegostoma tigrinum, assembly GCF_030684315.1. Classification (NCBI taxonomy): domain Eukaryota; kingdom Metazoa; phylum Chordata; class Chondrichthyes; order Orectolobiformes; family Stegostomatidae; genus Stegostoma; species Stegostoma tigrinum. The sequence goes on from NC_081385.1 coordinate 17,745,362, forward strand.
TTCTCCATGGCTTCACACCTGTTAGCTCCTCAATGCCCTAATCTGTCTAATCCTGCTTTGATGCCAAGGGCAATCACCCTCACCTCACTCCTTTGTCAATGTTTTCATTAAGTAGCTGAGTGGCCCTAGTGGAGTATAAATAGAGTATCAGCGAACAGGGAATCACTGAACAACTGCACTGTCAACAGCCTTCCCATCACATTGCTGCTGATGAAGAGTAGACTGCAACTGGCAAGGTGAAATCTGGCCTGCTTTTCATGTTTGTTGGGGAGATGCCAGTGTTGCAGCTGTAGTGGATCAACTTGGTGAGGTTGGAGCGCTGGTATGTTGGGAGGAAGCAATGCATTAGTTCTAGACAAGTTTTGCAAGAACTTTGTGGGGCCCCATACCCTTGGCAGTATTCAGTGCATTCCAGTGCAATGCTGGAAATAAAATTTGCATGAAGCCTGGCTTCGCTGAGGATCTCAAGATCTCTGTATTTACATTGATGAGCTGTGTGTCCCTGTTGTTGAGGATGAGAATATTTATTGATCTGCCTGTTCAATTTTGTTCAGTATTTGTTCAATTGTTATTCACCATTTGTAGCTGTATATGGCTCAATAACAGACACAAAATCCATCAGATCACCTGACGAAGAGACAGTGCTCTGAAAGCTTGTGATTCTAATAAACCTGTTGGGCTATAACCTGGTGATGTGATTTCTGATTTTTTCCACCCCAGTGCAGCACTAGCACCTCCACATCATCTCTACGTTTTTTTTCAAAGTAGACATTGAGTCATAAAATCTCTACAGTGTGGAAACAGGCCATTTGGTCCACCAGGTTCACACTGGCCCTCCAAAGACCACCCCACCCAGACCTACCCCCAACTCTATGCCTGCATTTCCCACCCTAGACACTATGGGTAATCTAGCACGGCCAATCCACCCACCCAGCACATCCCTGGACAGTGGGGGGAAACCGGAGCAAACCCATGCAGACACAGGGTGAATGTGCAAATTCCACATAGACAGTGGCCCGAGGCTGGAATCGAGCCAGAGTCCCTGGTGTTTTGAGGCAGCAGTGCTAAACATCGATAATAAAATGTGGGGCTGGATGAACACAGCAGGCCAAGCAGCATCTCAGGAGCACAAAAGCTGACGTTTCGGGCCTAGACCCTTCATCAGCTCTCTGATGAAGGGTCTAGGCCCGAAACGTCAGCTTTTGTGCTCCTGAGATGCTGCTTGGCCTGCTGTGTTCATCCAGCCCCACATTTTATTATCTTGGAATCTCCAGCATCTGCAGTTCCCATTATCTCTCTCCAGTGCTAAACATCGTGTTGCCTGACTAGTGGAACATCCAATTTCTACCACAATTCATTTTACCCCAATGACCCACATACCAGCTACCTGAGAATCTACCATTGTTCTAGTAATATATTTCTATTGCCTGTGCACCACACACTCTCCAGGTTTGTTAAGTCATTTAGGAATACATTTCACAGGCTGCAACTAGACTTCTCTACTGAACCAGATGCTCTTCCCTGCTGAAGAATGTGTAGTTCAGGTAAAATAATGAGCAGATAGGGTTGAAGAACAGAATATGAGGGAAAGCTGCAGAATGTGTTTTTTCAAAGTCTAATCAATTGTTCTTATTCAGTTTGAGTCAGGGATGGTTTCAGAGATCAAGTTGTAAAATTATCCCTTCATTTTACAAACAAAATTAACATTCAAATAATCAGCATATTCCTAATGAACAATTCCTCTCAGCAGTGTGAATGCATTATAAAATCATTAGGGACATAGATAAGGTGAAGAGCAAAAATATTTTCCCTAGAGTAGGGGAGTTCAAAGCAAGGAGGCATATTTTAAAGGTGAGAGGACAAAGATTTAAAAGGGACCTGAGGGGCAGCTTTTTCATGCAGGGGATGGTCATATGTGGAACGAGTTGCCAGAGGAAGTGGTAGATACAGTTACAACATTTAAAAGGCATTTGGATGGATACATGAATAGGAAAGTTTGAGAGGGATATGGGCCCAATGTAGACAAACGAGATGAATTTAGTTTGGGAAACTTGGTTGGTATGGATTAGTTGGACCAAAGATTCTGTTTCCATGCTGTATGATTCAATGAGATGAAAAGTCCACGAGAATAATCAGGTTGTCATAATCTTAAAATTAGCTACAGATCAAGTTACTTGCCCTTCTGTAAACTGCTGACGTGTGAAGATGGTAGATGTGGGCTAATCAAGGTTGTGTAACAGTGTTGACAGAATTTGTGCGAATTCACCTTTGTTAAACTGTTTGATAGGCTAAGAACAAGGAAAGGAATGAACTACATCCATGCTGCAATATGTTGTTAAAGGAAACCAATGCACTTATATAACTGTTTCCACAAAACTGCTTGTCTGTAAACTGAATATTCTGTGAGCAAGTATAAACTGATTGCAAAAGGGAAATATAAACGCACCAAGTTACAGCTGATGATACTAGTGATCACCTCCCAAATCGTTGGAGCAATTTTCCTCATTTCATAGACATGTTAACTGAAAGTCATCACCAAAACTAACTGTATATAGTTACACAGCAGTACAATCTTTCAAATCCAACAAAATATGCCAGAAGGCTTTACATTTTAAAATATGCAGATTTTTTTTTGTGCAAACAAGGAATGAATGGCATGTCACAAGCAATGAAGGCAAATTTTGAAAGACATCAGATCTTTATGGTACAGTACAAGCCATAGGCATTATTTGGTTTTAGCAAGAAAATAAATGACGTTTTTTCTTCCATATAATTATTTCTAAATAGAAGTTGTTCCCCGGCCAATTTGCAAATCATTCCAATGCCTTTGTTGTCAAAAGAATAACGAGTACAACTCCCAATAAAGTTCCTGCTATGTTCAGTTTTCGTGCAGTTGAAGATACACTCCTGGCTCGATCAACATTTCCCAGATCATTAGCATTCTGAGCCTGGAAGTTAAAGTTAACATTATAAATAACTGTAAATAATTAATCTATGCTATCTTCTACCCGCAAATTGTAACTGAGAACTTTGAATTCGTTTGCTTTTTAAATTGCATTTAATGTAGTGAGGAAATGCACACTGCAACAGAAGTAACACTTGTTGATTCAACTCGCCATTGTATTCATTGTAGGCAATTAGAGGAATCTGACGACACAACTGCATAACTGTAAACTTGTTTTTTTAACTTAAAGTATGTGGGAACTAACATACTGTTCGTAAGTAACAATGTACACCAACCGACTTTTTTTAAAAAACAGTGACTAAAAATTATAATATATGCCGCTTCAGTTCTTATCTGTTCATCACAAATCTTTTACACTTTGAAAGGGCAGGCATACTAACCTTACAGGAATAAATGACTGCTGCTATTCTGAGTGGGAAACAGAAACATCGCAAATTAATGATGGACCATGGCAGGTAGGTCTTGACGTCTGAGCTTGGCATCTCAAAAACTTTTCCAACAACGTCGAACGCATATCTCCAGCTTCAGCCTGTTATTAACTAATGTATCAGAGATAATAGGAGCTGCAGATGCTGGAGAATCAGAGATAACAAAGCGTAGAGCTGGATGAACATAGCAGGCCCAGCAGCATCTTAGGAGCACAAAAGCTGACATTTCAGGCCAGGGTCTAGGCCCGAAATGTCAGCTTTTGTGCTCCTAAGATGCTGCTGGGCCTGCTATGTTCATCCAGCTCTACGCTTTGTTATCTCAGTTATTAACTAATGCCTTCTTTATTCAGTCAGCAACAGCTTTTTATAAAATTCCATGTCCTTTTGTGGGAGTGTTCAAATAAAAATTATGCATGTGTTTGCAAAAGAATGGTGTGTATCTTTTCAAGCTCTAACATTACAAACCAAAGCAGGGATACAAAAGCCAGAAGTAACTTGCCAAATTTGGAACAACTTCTAATTTACGAAGCAAAAACTACATTAAGGAATGAAAATATAGCACATGAAATGCTTTAGCACAATCAAATTGATAAGAGTTACAAATAAATCTTTGGATATGCAAATAGATTTTACTGTCAATGTAAGGCCCCTGATACACACCCAGAGCATTTGATGCTAATTAGCTCACATGGATTTCTTTTTTTATTTACAAAAGATACCTGGACAATTTTCCACCTCAGCAGGTAGATGCCAGCGCTGTTTCCTACAATTGAATTACAAGTAATTCTCGAGCACATGTCTTCAACACTATTGTCAGGGCCTATGATATTTTTAGACAATCCTAGGTTCATGTAGCATGAACACCACCCTCCAGCCCCCCACCACTGACGAATAGGATATTTCTGGAGTCGCTACCTGCTGTTAGTTAGTTAACTATCCCCCTACACTTATGACTAGGCATAGCAGGACTGCAGAGCTTAGATTGGTTCCATCCATTGTGGAGTTGCTTAGCCCTGCCTACTGCATGTTGATTCCACTGGCTGTCATGCAAGTATTGTGTGTTGTGGCTTCACAAAATTGGCACCTTACTTCCATTTATGCCTGGTGTTTCTCTAGGCATGCCCTCCAGCTCTGTTTATTGAACCAGAGTTGACCTTTCGGCTTGGCAGTAGTGGTAAGGAATATGACAGACCACAAGGTTACAGAAGAATACAATTCTGTTAAATATAATTCAGCTTCTGCTGATGACCCACAACATTGCATGGATATCCAGTTTTGGGTTGCTGTATCTAATCAAAGCTTGACCCATTTAACATGACAGTAGTGCCACATATGTTGGGAGGAGGGTACTCTCAAAGTGCAGGTAAGCCTTTTGTCTCCCAGTGACTATCCAGTGGTCATTCCAGCTGAAATTTTTGTGGATGAATGCATCAATTGGTGAGGATGAAGTCATGAGGATTTCTCCTTTTTGCTGCTTTCCTCCCCATGTGCTGTGAATTCAGCTTAGCAGCTGTGTCCTTGGGGATTTAGACAGTTCAATCAGTAGAGTCTTACAGTCATACAGCATGGATACAGACCCTTTGGTCCAACCAGTCCATGCTGACCATGTCCCCAAATTGCACTAGCCCCATGTGCCTGTGACTGGCCCATATACCTCTTAAACCTTTCTGATTCAACAGGCACAGATAGAGAAAAAAAAATGGTGCTATGAGTGGAGGGAAAAAAACCACTGGGAAGCAGTCAATGGTTTCCAGCCCTCAGAAGTGACAGGGATGATTGTTTTGCTTACCAGGATTCTCTGTTTTACAACCAGTTTCCTTCAGGTTATTTTCACTCCTTTGCAGGAAGCAAAGGATACGATTTATAACATGTAGTGAGGGAATATAAATTAAAGGCAACTTTATGAATTATTGCTTCAGAAAACAGCGCAGTTCAGAATTCTATCTTGTTTTTTAAAATACTCATCATTTCTTTAGATGCTGTATTAGATTCAAATGATTTTTTCTACTCCTGTCAGGGAGTACACAATGCCAGGCAAACAGCCATGACCTTTGATTTGAGATATTGCCCTTCCCCTGTGGCCTCAACTCCAGTTCCTGTCGTCCCTTCGTAATCTTTGACTCCCTTGCCAATCAAAATTCTATCTTACTCAGTTTTGAATATATTCAATGACCCATCCTCCACACTCTCTGGTGTAGAGAATTCCACAGACTAAGAATGCTTTGAGAGGAAAGAAACATCTCTTTACCTCTGTTTTAAGTGGAAGGCCCCTAATTTTTAATCTATGTGCTCTTATTCAGGTCTTCCCTACAAAGGGAAACATTCTCTCAACAACCACCCTCAGTATCTTTTACATACCAATGAGTCCACATTCCTTTGCTTCTAAACTCCGTCTATTGCCCCAAACAGTTCAACCTTTCCTCATAACCCCTTCAATTCAAAAGTCAGTCGTGAACTTTCTCTGAACTGCTTCGAATGCAATTACATTTTCCTGCAAGATGTGGAGATGCCAGTGTTGGACTGGGGTGGACAAAGTCAGAAGTCACATGACACTTGGTTATTGTCCAACATGTTGATTTGAAATCCAAAGCTTTCGGAGTGTAGTTCTTTTGTGAGGTGACTTTACCTGATGAAGAGGTTATATTCCAAAAGCTTGTGATTCATTTTCAAGTAAGAAGATTAAACTGAAAATAATACTCCAGCTGTGGTCCCACCAAAGGTCTGTACAACAGTGATATAAATTTTCCTACTTCACATTCCATTTTCTTTCTGACAAATGCCAAAACTCCATTTGCCTTCCAACCACTTGCTACATCTGCTAACCAATGTTTGGTAGTTCTTGATCCAGAACACCCAAGTCTCTCTGCACCATACCGCTCTTCTCTCTTGCTCTCTATTCAAATAATATAACTGCTTTTCTATTCTTATAAATGTGGACACATTTACATTTGTCCACGTTATATTCCATCTCCTAAATTTATGCCCACTCAATCTGTAAAAATTCTTCTGTACACTTCATGACAACTTATTTTCTTACTTATCTTTCTATCAACAAATTAGCAACCATGTATTCTTTCCCTTCAACTAACTCATTGATGTTGATTATGAATAGGAAACGCCCAGCACTAAACACAGAGACACCTCAGTAGTAACAACTTACCAAACAGAAAATGACCCATTTATCCCTATTCTCTCCTTGTTAGCCAAGTAAAATTCTCTCCATATTAATATGCTACTCCTACTTATTTTGTGAAGTACCCATTTTGATGTGGTACCTAATCAAATTCCTTTGAAAATCTAAGTAAACTATGTCTACAAGATTCCCTTTATCTGTTTCTTGCTCCTTTCTCAAAGATTTCTCCTGTATATATCTTCAAATCAGCCTGTTGAGAAGTGTTAATACATACCTCTGGAGCAGATAGGGCTTGAAGGCAAATCTCCTATCTCAGAAGTAGGGCCACTACCACTGCAATACAAGAGCCAAAGAATTCTATTAGGTTAATCAAACTCAAGTTTCCTTTCAAGAAATAATATTGACTTTGCCTGGTTGTATGATGATTTTCTAAGTATCCTTCTATTATTTCCTTAATAATGGATTCTTGCATTTTCCAATGACCGATGTTGGGCTAATTGGAGTTTTCTGTTATCTCTCCCCCACCCTGAGGACTTGAACTCTCAACCAATGAGCTACCACATCAATATACATCCTAAATCAATAGAAATATGTCCTGTCTTTGTAGGCTAACAGTACTGGTGCTACTAAGCCACTCTTGGTGATGAACATTGCAGTGTACATTCTGTGCCCTTCTCACCCTTGGTGTTTCTTCAAAGTTATATTCAACAGGGGACAGCACAGATTTATCAGCCAAGAGGCCACAGTAAGTGGTGATCGTCAGATTTTGTTGCCCATGTTTAACCTGATGCCATAGACATGAAGGGGTCCAGAGTCAATGTTGATGACTTGCCTTACTATACAACACTGTCCTGCTTGCTCTGGTGAGTCTGTCCTGCCACTGAATGGGGCATACCCAGGGGCATTCCATCTAATTGTTCTTCCTTCTGTGCAGGCCTTTGATGTTCATGCGTAACAGTGATTTGCGAACCAGAAATCATTGTTACGCCTAGTATCAACATTCTGATCATCATGGATGGAACATTGGAGAAGCAGCACGTGCAGCTTAGAGGGAACATTAGTGTTATCTAAACCATTGTCTGTAAGGTATGATTCCATGAGTGTGATTGAGTCAGCATGTTGCTTGACTATGGGTAACCCTCTAAATATTGTCACAAGTTCTCAGAGGTTGTTAAGGAGGACTTTGCAGAGGTGACAGGAGTGTGCTTTTGATTGTCAGATCTGGTTCATAGGCCGATGTCAGGTCCGTTCCTTTGTTTCGGCCTCACAGCAACTTAAAGCAACTTGTACAGCTCTCAGGGTCTCCTTTTCTTTCATGGGATATGACCATTGCTGGCAAGGCCAGCTTTTGTTGACTATCACTATTTACCCTTTAAGAGTTAAGAGTCAACGACATTGATGTTGCTATGGTGTCATTTGTTGACCAAAATAGATAAAGGTCATAGATTTTCTTCTATAAAATGCAGTGGTAAACCAGATAGGACTTTTATGAAAATTGACAATAGTTCCATGGTCTCCATTAGGCTAGCTTTAATTCATTAATTCAATAATTATTTGAATAAATGAAATAAAACTTGCCCCATTGGGCATGATAGTATTTGAACAATGGCCCTAGAACTTTAGGTTGGGCCTTTGGGTTACTAGTCATGCGACATTACATAATTAACACATAACAGTCTTATTTCAAGAAAGGACATGATTTAGAACTTGTTTTGAGCAATCTAAACTCATTAGTTCCAATTTAACCTCCCATACCCCCATCCTCGCACATGGAATGGGGGCATAGTGGAGTTAAAGATTGTTTGGGAAACTCCAGCCCATCTTTACTGACATTGACGGCTTTCTGAATTATGCAACATGTTGAGGCAACTCAGCCATATACCCAAAGCAGCTTGAGGTTGTATAATATCACTCAGATTACAGTACAATTTTAGTATTCAGAAATAACAGCTGTCTCACTATTCAAGCCCCTAAGTCATTGAATTCGTTTCCAAAGGTAATTGAAGGAATTTTCATATGAGGAGGGCTTGCACTCGTTGGAGCTTGGGAGAATGAGAGGAGACTTTTTGAAATATACAAGATCTTAGGGGGCTTGACAGAGTAGACGAGAAAACTTTGTTTTCCCCTTGTGAGACAGTCTAGGACCAGAGGGTATAATTGCTGAGTAAGGCAGGACTAATTTAAGTCAGAGATGAGGAGGAACTTTTATTTCTCAGATGGTAATTAATCTATGGAATTCATTTCTGCAGAAAATGTTCAAGGTTGGGTTATTAAGTATATTCAAGGTTGAGATGGATAGACTTTTAATCAGTCAGAACATCAAGAGTTATGGGGCAAAAGGAAGGAAAAAGTGAATTTGATGATTGTTAGATCAGCTATGATCTCATTGAATGGCAGAATGCCTTCAGTGGATGAAACGACCTACTTCTGCTCCTATATCTTACAGTCTCAAAGTTACAAACATTGACAAGGATACTTGACTAGCAAGCACTCAGATCATTAATGTGTGCTTGCAGTCAATCTTACCTCAGGGGATTGGATGTGTTGTTCTGCAGCAAATCAGATGGTAATCAGAACTGAAGAGTCACTGGACTTGAAACATGAATTTTGCTTTCTTCCCAGAGATGGAGCGAGACCTGCTGAGTTTCTCCAACAATATATATTTTTTTAATTTCAGATCTCCAACATTCACAGTTCTTTGTTGTACTTTATGCCAAATGCTTGTTTCCTTGCTTGGGAGGGAATCTTGCAAACTAACTTTCCCTACCCTTCTAAAAGCTGATTCAGTTAAAATGCACATGTTATTGCATCAGTGTAGAGCTATTGATTTGGGGGCAGAAGAAGTTTCAGACATAGTTAAGTGATATTGCACCATCAACGCCTCATTTACACTGGGCATTGATCAAAACCATACAAACAGGAAGCAAGTTGGAGGGCAAGTCCCTGTTTACATCAGTGGTACTAATGTAGAAATGGTTGAGTGTGTCAAGCTGCTAGAAGTGATGATCACCACAATTTGTCCTGGTCTACCCATGTTGATCCTAGGGTCAAGAAAGCACAACATATTTCCACTTCGGCATGTCCATAAACATACTTACCAATTTTCATAGAATGCTCTCTATGATGCATCTATCTGGTTGCATCACTGTTTGGTATGGCAACTGCTCTGTCCAGGACTGGGAGAAAGTACCAAGCATTGCAAACACAGGCCAGCCCATCATGCAAGCCAGCCTTCCATCCATTGACTCCATCTATACTTCTTTCTGCCTTGGGAAGGCATGCAAAAAATATTCAAATACCCCTCCACCCCGTTATGATCTCTTCCAACCTCTTCCGATGGCTTATGTATCAACAGATTCAAAAACAACTTTTTTCCCCACTGTTATTAGACTTCTGAACAGATATCTTAAATTCTAAATTTAACGTTGATCTTGCTCTTTGTGCACCTTCTCTGCAGCCATAACTGTTGCTCTGTTACGTTACTCTAATGCACTTTGTATGGTATGATCTGCCTGTACTGGATGCTAAACAAAACTTTTCACCATATCTATGTAAAATGTGACAATAATCAGTCAAATCAAATCAAATATAAAATGACCAATGTGGTCAGTGGTATATTAACCTAAAATTGAATTTAAAGGGTCAAAGCAGTTTCTGTAACATATTCATTCAATGTCCTTAATACTGTATATTTCATTCAGTTTCTTTTCCTGTTTATTTTGTTGCTTATAATTGTTTCAGCTTTGAGATTTGTAACCCAGCCCCCCCAACTTTTCTTGAAGGACAGTACAATGAGTTCTCAGAAAGCCTTGTACTATTGTTCCAGAGGAGGCATGGAAGTGGAGTTCAACCAAAAAAAAATCATCAGTCTAATTGGCAGTCTTGTGGTTGGTTGGCTGGCTTGCCGAGCTGGTTCGGTACTGTGCAGACATTCATTACGCTGCTGGGTAACATCATCAGTGCAGCCTCCAAACACCGTTGTGTTTTCTCGCATCGGAGGCTGCCCTGATAATGTTACCCAGCAGGGTAATAAAACATCTGCGGAACAAACCAGTCTGGTGAGCCAACCAACCGCAATATCCACAACCCGAACTACAAAATGACTCTCAAACCTTAATTGGCAGTCTTCCAAACAGAAAATGATGAACAAAAACAGTAATTGCTGGAAAAGCTCAGCGGGTCTGGCAGCATCAGTGGAGAGAGTCAGAGTTAATGTTTTGGGTTGAATGATCCTTCCTCAGACCCTCCAACCTGCATCAGTGGAGAGAATCAATGTTTTGTATTGAGTGACCCTTTCTCAGACCCTTTGACCTGCAACATTAACTCTGATTTCTCTCCACTTGCTGAGCTTTTCCAGCAATTTCTGTTTTTGTTTCTGATTTACAGCATCAGCAGGTCTTTCAGTTTTTACTAAATGACGAGGACAGCATACAAAGAGGGGCCAAGATCCTAGCTTCATGACCAGCTACAGAATGAAAAAAAAAACGAGGAGAAATGTGAATGAATCAGTTATACAGGATCCTGTAAAGGGGTTATAAAGGAAAACAACAAAACATCTGAGAACTGGCTAGGACATGGAGGAACTACAGACTTGAAAACTGTGATTTTACCTGGGGTAATGTAAAATGTTTTGAAAAATTTACCATATTTGCTGGAGTAAGCAAACTAAGCTGAATTAAGATGAGATTTGCTGTAAATATCAACCTATACATTTACATTATTGTTGTAGAATAAGGCACCTGCTTGGGTCATGCCAAATTATATCTCACTAAAGCATTATTCAGTCTGACATTATATCTGCTGATGGCTGGCTTTCACAGCTCAAAGGCCTTTCAGTTCCAAGAGGCTCCAAAAACAAAGTGAATATCCTAAGAAGTCATAGTCACCTCTTTAGAGAGAAGGGGGAACAAATCTAGAGGCTGAACTGCTTGTGTAATGAAAAAGGTGAATAAACAAGATGAAAAAGTACAGATACAAGGATTTTGATTTTTTTTCAGGAATTACTTTGACCCTTTCAACTTGAGTCTATATTTGACTTACTGCTAACAACAGTCAGTGCTTGTTTTATACTGTTGAGATTAATGCTCAGTATAAATGGGCTGGTCAAAGTGCAAAATGCAACATACTGATGACTATTTAATTACCAACACTGCTCAATATACCTTTCAAATCATTTGGACAGGTCTATCCAATGGATGTAATGCAGGAAATCAAGTTCTTAAAATAGTTAAGAAGGTATGTAAATGAGTTAGAAATAGCTAAGTGTACAGCCCCCATGCCCCCTGGAATGCCTCTCAAAGTGTTCAGAGAAAACTGTGCTCTGGCAAATACAGTGCATCAAAGAGTGGTGAGGAGAGGAGGAATTGTGAGAGAGGAACACAGTGAACGAGGAGAGGAGAAGGCACATTGAGGATCCAATGACAGGCTGTCAGCTTTGAGAAGCGGGCACTGGAAGTCTATTCACCCTTTTTCAGAAATCAGCAACAATTGGGGTACCATGAAATCAGTGCTTGGGGTCCAGACATTCACAATACATATTACAATTTTCAAGACAGAAATGAATGATAATATTTACAAGTTTATTGATGACAGATAACTAGGTGGGAATAGAAAACAAGGTAACAAAGGTATAAAGAGACTTCAGCATGATTTAGACTTGTGTACAAAAGGACACAGGTAGCCTTGCACACTAGTCATTGAAAGCGAGTAGTTGGATATGCTGATTTCTGAAGAAGCGTCCTGATTCGAAACACCAGCTTTCCTGCTCCTTTGATGCTGCCTGGCCTGCATCAGGATATATACAGGATCCTGTAAAGGGGTTATAAAGGAAAACAACTTGTGTTGCTCCAGCTCCAAACTGTGTTATCTCTGACTCCAGCATCGGTAGTTCTTACTATCTCTGGTTATGCTGACCTTTGTTGGAAGAGGTTTTGTGTACAGGACCTAGCTAGTCTTAAGGAAGCTGTTAAGGCCTTGGGCAAGAATACACCTGGAGTAACATGTGTGGTTTGGCCTTCTTTCTTAACAACAGATACAGTGGCCATGAATGGAGTGCAGTGAATCAGACTGATTTCCAAGACAGCAGGTTTGTTGTTTGAGGCAGGAGATTTTGTTGACTGAGATTTTATTCACTGCAGTTCAGAAGATCGAGAGGGAATCTCACTGAAACATAAAAGTTTGACTGGCCCTGATAGAACGGGAGACAGGAATGAGATTTCTCCTAGTGTGAGGCTTCAGACCTTAGAATCACATCTCAGAATATGTAGTAGGCTAATTCTGACTGAGATGGGGATAAATGTCGTCACTCAGGGTGTGGTGAATCTGTGGACTTTTCTACGATAGAAGGCTGTGCAAAGTTATTGAAATGATTAAATAAAGAAATAGATTGCTAGAAGGCAAAGGTACAGACAAGCCAGAGGTGGAAGCAGGAGACATGGCCTTGAGATAGAGGACTAGCCATGACTTGGCAAAAGGCAGGTTGGTCTCGATGAGCTTGAATAAGATACTTATGCTCCTATTTTGTGTGTTTCATATCAATAAGGGATGCAGTGGAGTGGACCAAAGCTTCTCATTGATCACTGCTGTAGATACATTTCTACATGAGATGATGCCCTGTTTGTCATGGCCAAACAATCTCCTTAAAAGGGTCAAAGGAGAAGCATTACTTGAAGATTATAGCAATGTCAGCTGCTATAATCAAAGTTAGTTTTCTTACTGAATGAGTCTGATCCCAGATTGAAACTTGGCTTGACATATCATATTTTGCTTTGGTTTTATTGAACTAGGTTGCATTTTACAGCAAACACACAACCATGCTGATTTTTAAAACTAAGACAAACATTTATTCCACAAAACATAAAAGAGACTAAACCAGACTATTCACATAAAACAGTTTGAAAAATTTTGAAACAGTGAAATACAGAGTCATCTATCCCAACACCACCATGTTACAGAATACAAACGCCAGAGATGATGGAGGACTAGCCTTGACCCTTCTCCATCATGTTTGACTTCTGTTTTTTTTTGCAATTCTCAGTTGATAGCTTGATTTCCTTTTTCTTCATTGATCACACAACTGTGCTTAAATTTTCTTCGTTTCGAATAACTACTTTAGTGATCTATGCAAACACTTCTGATCCAAAGCTTTCAATTAAAATGTTTACACTGAGGTAACTTATTTTCTAACTTCTCTGAACTAACCCCATCTTTAAAAGAAACTGCTTCATATCAGTAACTTCAGCCAGGATTTCTATGAACTGAAAAGTCAAAAGTTTCCCAAGCTGTGGGTTTTATTCCTGATTCTCGAAATTGAAAGCAAACTAATGTTCTTCAAAGTTTATTATGTCTCCTGGTAAAACTCTCACAATGCAAGCAAATTCCTATTATTACCTCAGAAAGTCTCTCTCTGTCATATCATTTCATGTAGAATGATCAGGAATGCACTTTACAAGTTTTTGTGCTAGAACTGCCAGGAGTACTTGACCTCTGTTGTTCTCTTTTAAAAGCCTTATGAATGGTATGTGCTGCACTGCCCCTTCCCTCCCAGTTGAGGGAACTGTCCTGCACACTTGTAATGTGATCACAGCCATTTTCATACCTTTTGCTGTCTTTTGATTTCAAGCATGATGGAAGGCAACAGTGAGCAGTCATCTCACTGTTGCCTTTCAGCCTCAACTCATCCTATTAACTTTACAGAATTTACACTTCCACAAACCCCTTACTCAACCCATTTACTTTCATCTACACCTATCTACCTTTCCCACCCAGAGCATAGCATAAAGGTGATCATACCCAACATAAGTCATTCACATCCCACCCCTCATTTGAAGCTAGGGTGCTACTGACCCTCTCTAATGCCAGCATTGTCAGCCATGTTGTACAGTGTGGCCCCATTCAAGGAAAGAGCAATGCTCAAAGTGATAGTAAAAAGAGGAGCCAATGGCATAGTCATGATATCACTGGGTTAGTAATCTAGAGGCTGATGCCCTAAGATTACATTGCATATCCTGCAGTTGCTGCAATCTACATTCAATTCACAAGTTCTGTAAGTAAACAGCTAGTCTCGGTTCATAGCGGAGCGGGGACGTGGCTAGGAGCCTGGAGCAAGGACGGAGGGAAATTTCTGAAGAAGGGTCCAAACCCGAAAAATCAGCCTTCCTGCTCCTCTGATGTTGCCTGGCCTGCCGTGTTATCCAGCTCTACACCTGGTTATGTGAGTTCAATATCATTGTGGTTGTCTTATAAGAATGACAAAACATTAAACTTTTTACAAAGTTATTGTCACTCACTTATAATTGATGAGCATTAATCTTGGTCTGTACATGCTGTCAGTTTTTAGTTATGGTACAGATTCCTGAATGACACTGCACAGCATGAGCTAGCAGAGCTCCTGTCAATGAGATTTACTACGTTGGCTAGGTGCCAAGATGCAAATTTCAATAAAACTTCCCTTGAGAAATATGTTGTTGGTAAGTACTGGATTAGATGCAACCTGGATTTATAATAGTCTAAATGTCTTGAATTTATGCAATCAGTGTGGCAATGTTCAAAAAAAGATCTTACCCTGTTAATTTGTAAAAGTTGAGGCATTTCAAATCAATGAGGCATTTGAATTTTCCCCTGACATAATCTGATGGTTCCATTTAAAGAATTCACATAAACAGGAGCTTCACTGCTTAAAAATCAATATGCTCTTATTAATTTTCACACTACTGTTTGAACAACAGTAAAATACAAATTTAACACGTCACTAGCCTGTTGCTTAAATACGATCAAATTACATTATCAAAGTGTGACTTTTTAAAAGTCACTCGTGATCTGGGAGTCTCTGGCTGGGTTAGCATTTATTGCCCATCCCTTGAGAAAATGGTGGTTTCTTGCATTGCTGCAGTCTAAGTGTTGTAAGTAAACCCACAAAGCCATTAGGAGGGAAAGTCAGGATTTTGATCCAGCAAAAGTGAAGGAAAGGCAATATATCTCTAAGCCAAATACTTACTATTTTCTAGATAGTACATACTGCTGCTACTGAGCTTCAGTGGTGGACAGACTGAATGTTTATGGATGTGGAATCAATCAAGCAAGTTGCTTTGTTATCTAAACGATAGTCCACTTGAAAACAATCTGCTTTCCTATTTTTGCTGAAGTGGATAGCCTAACATTTATCCACCTTATCCTTTGATAGCCATGCATTTGTCCATTCATTTACCCAAATCACATTGAAGCATTTGCACATCCTCCTCCCAGCACACACTCCCATTACTGTTAGCCGCCAGTCAAGAGCCCAGATCCAGGCACTGTTGAACAGAAGGTTGCAGGTTCCAGCCCCACGGGTTGACACTTTAACAGCAACAAATTTTATTGGTCTCATCTTGACCTGCTGGAAGAGGCAGTAGAAATTTAACGCTGCTTTTCGCAGAGTTATCATAAGAGTTAAAGCTTTAGAAAGGTCGATGCAAAGTCCCCAAACTGCTTGGGGTTTTCAGACTCAGATTGCTAGAGAGCATAGGCTAGGTTTCTTCTACTTAACTAGAATTATTATTTAATACAAGTCATTATAGAAGTAAATGATTAAACTAAAGCCTGTAAGTAAAAACTCTAAACCCTTATAAACTTCTGACATATACAGACAGGCAAACATAAACAGGGGAAAAAGAACACAGGACAGCAGGAAAATTGTAAACAAAAAGTCTGTAGTCTGTTGGTTTGATTTTTGCTGATTTGGAGGTTTTTTCTCAACATCCCTTTTCCTAAATGATTCCACTGGTTTGCAAGAGGTACAGAGTGGCTGTTTCACTTACAAAAGGTCATTAACATATTCAATTCAAAGTCATAATTTGCATTAACTGAAGGAAAGATATGCTGATTTTCTTTGGGTTTGAAGTAGTTTACTACAGCGAACTGAAAGGGGTAGATTTTCTAGCTCCTGCAGACCTGCTGATCTCTCTTCTGGCCTGAACTAGCTTCTCTATGTCTTGCTAAAAGCCCAGTCTGTTGAGGCATCTGATGCTTCATCAAATGGTTGCTATCAACCAGAGAGCCTATGTCATTAAGATAACTTGCCCTGGTTTACAAACTAATCAACTTCAATTGTAACAACTCCTTAATTCATCTGCATATTGCTCGAACCCACTGCTACACAAACAGGGTTTACAAATGGTATAAAATTCCTTACTTTCAAACACACAACCATCCTTACAAATCTCTCCTATTTCACTCCACTGTTTTCAAAACACAATGAAAAAACACAACCTTTACAGGGTGGAGCTTTTTGTTTTATAAATGACCCAAAATAGTTTAGAGTAATATGTCAAAACAAAGTTGATAGCATGCCAGGTTGACAATGGACAGATGACAAAAAAAAATTCATCCAAGAGGCAGGTTTAGGACATTTTAAGGGAGGAAAAGGAGACAGAGAAATGGTTTAAGGAGGGAGTTTGTATCTAAATAGCTAAAGGGCCAGCCCCTAACAGTAGAGAAATTAAGACTGTGAATGGGTCATGAAGATAAAATTAGAGAAGCATAGACATCATGGAAAATTTTGGAGTGGGAGATGATTAATGAGATATGGAGGGTCCATTCAGTACAGTACTGGCAAAATGCTGCATAGGGATACAATCATTGAGCTCAGATGATCAACTGTGGCTTTGTTCTGGAGATTCAAAATCAATTGGGTATTACCTGGTCACAGTGTGCTTGAGATTTCTGGCCAGCCCCTCCCTCAACATACACCATGAAAAGCTATTTATTCATTAAATTGTAAGATTCTTTCTCCAACCTGATCCTGTGTTTCGCAATATAACAGATAATGCTCTCTCGAAAAAAAAACACTCTAATCAAAACAGGAGCAGGGCATTCAATGAGATTAGCTTATCTTCTACTTCAGTGCCATTTTCCTGCATTATCCTTGTATCCCTCGAGGCTTTCAAGATATACAACTTTGTTATTCTAAGTCTTGAAGATACTCAAAAGAAGAACATCCAGAATCCTCTGGGGACTAGACTATTTCAACGATAATTTCAAAGTGCAGCAATCTATTGAGGGGCTCTCTCAATGTAAAATTGCCTCAAAAAGCTAACAATCAATGGATTTGATTTTAACTCTGCATAATAGAGTAGAGTTTTGACTAAATTAAAGTTTCAACCATTGATTGAGGCTTCTTATCTAAATCTCCTTTATGTTTACTATGGAGAGTCAATCTTCTCCGAAGATCTCTGCATTGGTAATATATATGTTTATTTTTCTGTATTTATTTTTACCGGAGTTGAAATGGGAGAGGAATGGTTTTTAAAAGCAGATGACTGAAGGGATTATTGCACATTTTAAAAATAAGTTGTCCGACCCTCATTATAAGTACTGCCTATACAATTCCGGGTTCAAATTGTGGAGAAAGCCTAGGTATAGATGAACTGGAGCATGGGGGCTGTGTATGAATGGAGATTTGGCTGATGAGTAGTTGATTGTTCTTTGGGCAAATGGATAGTTATAGATAACAAGAAGTCTCCTGCCTGTCCAGAATGTGACTGTTCATCCAGATAGATGAACAGCTTAGGGTGTGAATGTTTGGGCAGAAGCAATCAAACTTCTGAGAAGGAAGCAGTGTTGCGGTTTTGCAAGCATCTCAAAGCTAAAAACAACCAGCTTATTTCTTCCGAGCAGTGGCTGTAAGCTGTGACTTTTAATTAGTACCTCAGACATTTATAAATGTGAACAAATCTCCCTGTGCTTCCTGCAATTAACTGAAAGAAGCTGGAGAAGATCAAGAGATAATGGGAACTGCAGATGCTGGAGAATCCAAGATAACAAAGTGTGAAGCTGGATGAACACAACAGGCCAAGCAGCATCTCAGGAGCACAAAAGCTGACGTTTCGGGCCTAGACCCTTCACCAGAGAGGCGGATGGGGAGATGGTTCTGGACTAAGTAGGGAGAAAGGGGGAGACGGACCGAAGATGGAGAGAAAAGAAAATAGGTGGAGAGGAGAGTATAGGTGGGGAGGTAGGGAGGGGATAGTTCAGTCCAGGGAAGATGGACAGGTCAAGGAGGCAGGATGAGGTTAGTAGGTAGGAAATGGAGGTGCGGCTTGAGGTGGGAGGAGGGGATAGGTGAGAGGAAGAACAGGTTAGGGAGGTGGCGACAAGCTGGGCTGGTTTTGGGATGCAGTAGGGGAAGGGGAGATTTTGAAGCTGGTGAAGTCCACATTGATACCATTGGGCTGCAGGGTTCCCAAGCGGAATATGAGTTGCTGTTCCTGCAACCTTCGGGTGGCATCATTGTGGCACTGCAGGGAGGCCCATGATGGACATGTCGTCTAAGGAATGGGAGGTGCAGTTAAGCAGCATTCTGATCAGCGTGAGGTTTATCTCAGCAAACCCTGTAGATAAGGAAGTCACAGGATATCATCATAGTTTATGAAAGACTTTCTCAGTCTTTCACTCTGCTTGTAAAACCCATGCTTCTTTTTCTGTCTGTATGTGTACAGGGTGAGTTTTTTAAGTGGGTTAGAGTATAGTTAAACATCAATGGCTTGTAATTGTTTCTCTAAGCAATAAATAAATTTGTAATAAATAGTGATTCTTGCTAAGTACAGAAAGCTAGCCAGTACTTTCTTTCAAAGTGTCTAAAAGACAGGTGGATTGAGGAATTCTGTGTACTTATTCTTTAAACATTTAAAAAAATTTTAAACTGTTAAGACAACTCTGAGAATAGCAGGGCTCAATTTTCAGTGTGCTACCCCACTTAGAGGTAATAGTAAGCATCTTGAACTTTATCTTTATGATGATGAAAATACTTCCTGCACTGTGGTCCAGGTCCACGATAATGTTAAGTAACTCAATGTATATGAGAGCGCACAAATGTAAATTGAAATCCCACCACTCATGTACTTACTGCTGTGATGTCACTATTTGGTTCCACTTCCTCTGATCTCTAGAAATTATGCTTTTGTTTAAAAGTCAGATTTTGGGCACAGCAGTCGTACTTACTGAGTGGAACATCATGGTCCTACATTTAAGATTTTTCAATCTGCTCCTTTGATTCCACTTCGGCGCTCACTTTTAAGTTATCAAAACCCTCAATGCAAAAACAAAATCACTTTATTAAAGACTCCTACAGGTGAAAGATCTGCATTTTGAAGGATACAAATTGTGAGACTCCCTTTTTAAAAAGAAGCAGACATGATAAGGCTATTGAATCCCATTTTATTACAGGTTTCAGTTTTTTTATTGTTTTGTTTTCAGCGCCTGCAAGTTGATTATTTTATGCGCAGAGCAGCTGAATCATATCGGCCAGAGATTTCTCTCAATATTTTTTCCCCTGAATTGGTGTATGAAAGCTAAGGTGGTCATGGTGCTACAATTAGCTTCCTAACTATAGATCAAACTGTTTGTTTCACACATGGACACGGCAATCATCATCTTGTTTTGTAATTTTTATTGAACACAAGTATCTGACATAATGCAAATTCAAAAATCTCGGTTAGTAGTCAGTATTTACACCAGTGATAGTGGAAAGGTGGTTTAATCTTCACTCAATAAAAAGATCTGTAACAGGAGAGAAGGCTCTAAATGCAGGGTATTCTAATTAGGGCTGACAGTGGAGGTTGGAGTTTTTAAATCTTTGTAGGGGACATGAGATGAAGTCTGGCCTTTTGCATTTACACAGGAAAGTCATAAGGCTATTTTATATTTGACCCCTTATTCAGTCAAGGCACAAGGGCTAGGCTTTTCCTCTTCTGTGCTAAATAGCCCCTGATTTTCTGCCCATTGATGTGACTAGGGAAGGAACTCACAGCTGATTCCAGAAGTTTAAAACCTTGGCCAATGCACTTATGTTGTGAACCATGTCTGAAATTCTGAAAAGGAATATTTTAAAAATAATTTCATGGGATGCGGGTGTCACTGGCAAGGCCTACGTTTGTTATGCATTTCTAACTACCCATGAGAAGAAGGTCGTGAGTCACCTTCTTTAACTGCTGCAGTCCATCTCGTCAGGCACACCTACACAGCTGTCAGAGACAGCGATCCTGGATTTTGGCCCAGCAGCAGTGAAGTGACAACAATAATTCCAAATCAGAACAGTGAGTGGCTTGAAGGGGAACTTGTAAGTGGCAATGTTGCCATTAATCTGCTATCCTTGTCCTTGTAGGTGGTAGAGGTCATATGTTTTGAATCAAGGGAACGATTTCCTCTACTGGCCATTTGAAGCAAATGGGTAAATGATTTTTTTAAAATAAATGCATTTATAATTTTACTACAATCAACACAGGAGAAAATCCTCTGCCCTTTTAATTACATTAAGTTACCTTTCACTAAAGATGTGTTAGATGGCACAGTAAGACAACAAACATTCACTTTCTACGAGATCACTGCAATGATCCGTGTAAACTTGGTCCCATTTTTAACGCCAGCACAAATATTACAGCAAATAACAGGCTTATGTATCGCTGGGTAATTGTATTAGGATAGGGCTTGATATAAGGCAGCTTTGGAATGAAAATGCCATTTGTTTTTGCTGTGATGCCATTGTAGTAAACATGCCCAAAAATGATCTGGTACAGCAAGTCACACCGGTACATAGGGCACACCTTAAATATTAAATGGGTGACTTGAGAAGTGCCTCCAGTGTCATCCCTAAAGTTGAATATATGCAAACACTTGAAGCAAATGACAAGACCAGTATTTCACAGTTTGAACTTACAAATTAGCAATGCGATCATTACTGGACTGAGACTGCACACAAAATAAAAGTACATGAAAGAATAAAGCCCCATTCGATTGTGCTAATGGGGACTGCTCCCAGTCTTACCATCATTGTTAAACGTTACAGGCAATAAAACTTAGAACACATGGAATTCATGCCCAAAAATGTTTGCCTCCCCTTATATTCTTTTTAATTCCCCCCCACCACAGTGATGGCATTTTCCCACACAATCTTCAGAACTACCTGCTACACCTTTCACAACCAAGCTATGCTGAAATTCTTTGAAATACTATGACAAAAACACACTATAATATTCACGCATTCACAGTGCACAAGCTTGCAGTCTAAAAAGTTGAAACATTGCTTCAGAAACAGAAATGCGCTACATAATTCCTTTCATAGCTGCAAGAATGGAAGGTGTTTTGCTGTGGAAACAAGCAAGGAACAATTAACATAAATGAATATCAGACTTTAATGGAGAAAACTGGTCTTAATATGGTGTGTAAGCGTATGATATAACAAGGTCTTTCCGGTAGATCAAGTAATCAAAGCATATTCTAACCGAAGAGTAACAAGGAAAAGTAATGTAAACACTTCCATTCAAAATAAAAGTGGCAAAAGCAAACAAGCTAAACTATGGACATTTTAAACAAGCTTTGAAATAAAACAAAACAAAGCCTGTTACATTTACACACAATTATAACATGTAAAGGTTAAACAATTATGGTTTGCAGTCTTAAACCAATAAACACTGAAAATAAAAGTTGGCAAAAATTAATATTCATTTCTTAAAATTGAATACTGCAAATTGAAATATACTTCACATATGCAAATTTACAAACCTTCTGTTTAGTGAACAGCTAACTCAGGATCAAAACTTGCAAATAAAAAAATTATAAACAGGTTAAGATAGCAATGCTTTGTGCACATAATGTACTTGTATGAACGGTGAAGCAATCACGTTTCTAGCCTTACAATGGTAATTTATAAAGCTGTGTTTTAATCAGTATAATTTTTAACTTTGAAAAAAGTAAGAAGATAAAAATCAGTTGTGGCCATTTCTACAGGTATGTACCGAAAACTCTCTCTTTTGTTTCAACTGTTCATTCTACTAACAGAGGGAGAAACGGAAGGAGTATCTTAGTGCTTTCTAACTGAAGAATGCACACGTTATCTAAAAATCACAATTCTTGCTAAGCGCAGTGAAAAATGGCAACTACAATTAAAATATCCCAGGTTGTTTTGTTTTGAACAAGTACCAATTTCAATTATGTGGTCAACCCTTCAATCAAGGAATTTTAGAAAAAGC
Organism: Stegostoma tigrinum; assembly: GCF_030684315.1. Lineage (NCBI taxonomy): Eukaryota > Metazoa > Chordata > Chondrichthyes > Orectolobiformes > Stegostomatidae > Stegostoma > Stegostoma tigrinum. The sequence goes on from NC_081385.1 coordinate 17,767,892, forward strand.
AAGTGTGCCACAATTGATCCCCTTCTCAGCTGAAACCTACAAACAGGAAAACATGTTCAAAAATAATAAAAGAGACACTGAGGGGAAACCGGTATCTGTGTTTTTTTTTGATCATGCTTTGCTTTCATTCTCATTTGTTTGTGAGGCTTCATTAGGAACCGTCTTTACTTCTGTCCCCTCTTGTTTGGGCTTGTCCTCTAATGGGACCTTCCTGTCAAGTAGAAAGCAAGTGGAACATAAATTAACAAGGTGCAGGCAATAAAAAGATTAGGAAACAAAACAGTACAGCAGTATGTGAAAGCATCTGAATAATTTTATGACACAAAAACTGTTCCTTAACAAGGAAATATATTATGAAGTATACAAGATTGTACATATCATCCATATTTTATACTAAATACAATTTCTCACAGAGGTGTTGTTCCAAATACTCTGTTCACAAGCTACTTTTGCTGTCACCAAACAATAAATTAGCTCTTTGTCTGCACATTTGCAACGCATCAATAAAGGGAACCAGCAAAGTATCACCACAACTCACTACTTTGGCGTATCTTCAATTTTCACATGCTGCTGGAAAAGGATAGTCAAAAGAATCGGAGGAGAGAATTTTATTACATTTTTCAAATAAGCCTTCTGCATTAATTTTTGACAAATTGTCACAATACCAAATGTTAAGAAAAGCTGTATGAAAAATATGAGAAAGGAAAAGAAACAAGAATAAACATTACAGCATCATACCGAAGATATCCTTTGTTTCTAAACACTTACTATTTAAACATCAAGCATGCTTAAAACAGGAGAGCAGCATAAAACGACTGCAAGGAAGAAGAATAATTACTACAGAAGCCACCAACTCAGTAAAAAGAAAAACACGGAAAACATCAAATGCCAGTCAATGCAATTGAATTGCAGAGCTGCTTCATTATACAGTGTCAAGGGTGTGCACCAAAGCAATCTTTCTGTAGGGCATCATTAGCTAGATAAATGAAGCCTAGGAGAGAGACATTCCGATAACACCTACATATATGTAAATGTAGTCTATCTCCAGGAAACCATTCCCAGTCAAATCATTTTTATCTTGTTACAGTTCATTTGGACTTTTCATTCAGGCTTGTAATTAGGAAAAATACCTTAACACAAAAAAAAAGTGGTAAGTATTTGGGTGAAGGTAGCAAACAAGATGACAAAGGGATCTTTTTAAGAATTTACGTAGGATGTTTGTGGATATGATTAACGTATTGAGAACAATTATGGCTGTTTTGGACAAGAATCCAGGGCATACAGTAATGCAATAGTGTGCTTTAACATTTGGCTCTCATTTGGTTGCAGAAGTAGGCCGTGCATGGAGCGATAAAGTTACACATTTAGTCCTTAATGCCAGGTAAATTAGCTGAACTCAGCCACAGCAATGTTGGGAATGCTATTTTCTACGGGTTCACTCGGATTTATGTTCCTAATCACAATCTAGTAAGGGCTGTTACATTGTCAAAAGGGGAGTGTTACATTCTTAGCAGTTACGTTATCTTTTGTTCTTCAATCTGCTAATATTCACTGTTAAGGTTTTCACCGACAAAGGAGCATTTGAATGAAGTACCAGGGAATTATAGGTAAGGCTCATCATCATAATTTCTTCCAGCACAATTATATTAGTCAATAAATGCTGACTTCCCAAGAACCATTTAACAAAATACTCTTGTGTATGGCTGTGGCAGTTCATGGAGGGCTACCATCCTAAGCTGTCCCACACTTTTGATTAGAACATAATGCTAGCTAAATAACAAGTGAGCAGACGGACAAGTGGTGTGTGGGTTGAAGGGATGGTCAGACTTGGCCGTGTTTGATTTGTTTTATAAAACTTCTATCAATTGAACCCTCTGGTAAGTAATAACAAAAAAATCTCCTGGGAAACTTTCGACTGAACAAAATCCTGCCCATCTCACTCAAGTTTTGGTGGAAAGAAAATTCTTCCAGGTTCAGCTATGCCTGGCACAAAACACCAACTTAGGTCCCTCTACCTCATCAACTATGGTTTCACACGTTTTGGGAGAGTAGTTAGACTGGCCGTTGAAGCAGTGGTGATTTTGGCACTCATGGATTCAGGGCAGCACTCCAAGTGGTTATATTCTATAACTAGTTTATCTAAGGCTTCCTTCAATAAGCATTAAGCCATAATTAACAAATTCAATGGCTGCCTAAAATGCTGGCACAATATATCTTCATTTCACATGTTTGATTTTGTTTTGTAAGAAGGACTTCTGCTGCTGGGAAAGAATCATTCTTTGTAAAGACAGATGATTATTATGACAACAATAAGACAATTATATTGAAGGGAACAATAATGTGGTGTTGATAACAAATCTCAACAACAAATTAACTTCTGCTTTAACTATGCCCAAAACAAAAAGGAAACAGTGGAATACACCACAGAGCATGAATGGAAAGATGTAGAATCTTTCATACATCTTATCATATATCAGTGTTCACAATGACCTAAATTCAATACTTAGTTTCACTTTAAAAGATTAGTTTACTGCACAGTCCTTGCATGCACAAAATGAAATTCTGAAAGAACATAAAATTGTTACAATAACTGGCCATCATTACATAGAAACAAATTAGCTAAATCTTTAAAAAGGAACACAAACTACATCCCCCATGCCGAGAAGAAATCTCCCTCAGTATAAATAAAAACATGCAAATTTTAAAAAATCTCATGCATGAAACTTGGTCATCATTAAGAAAAATCCAATAAACCTGAGGGAGGTTTCAAGTGAAACACTGATTTTCGAAACAAGCTTAGTAGTGGTTCAATAGAACTGAAGAATTAGTCTACCTAACTAATTTGGAGCTGATTCCAATACCTCCAAGTTTGAATTCATCACACTTTATTGGTGTGAAAATCAACAGATTCTAAAGTCCTAATGAAATAATGGATCTGAAAGCATTTTGGAATGCTGATTTCAGAACCTGATTTCAGTCAGAAACTGAGCTGAATGTGCGTTTCAAAAGTACATTTGCCAGTGAAAGTGGAAGTCACGCATCATTCAATTGACAAGGCTGTTGCAGCACCTGAGTTTGATGGCTGGTTATAACATTGAATTGTACGTTTTGACATTGGTCTGTGCCCTTCCTAATAAATATGTAGAACACTGACATGTTGGAAGGCTTAGCTACACGTGCTCCCTGACCTTGGCTGCAGTGATAAAGCAAGTTGTGGAGTGATGGCTACACCGTCCTTGATGATAAAGGTTGTGTATGAGGAGAGGGGTGGGAACAATGACCATTGGTCAAGTATCCTGGATCATTCTCATGTACCTCTCACTGATTCTGTGTTAGTCATATCTCTGAAATATAAGATTCAAGCTCCACACGAGGTACAAGCACAAAATCTACACTTGCATTCCAGGCAACACATTGCATCAGGAGAGTGAGTACAGGGTAATCCTTTCTCTAGAGCCTGGCCAATAGTTATCATTCAACCATCGCTGAAATAGATGACCTGTTCATTTATCTCAGTGCAGCCTGAGGGACCATGCTATGTGCACATACAGAAAAAGTAGCAGCCTCTATTAAAATGGAGATCACAATTCACAAGTATTCAGTTGGCTTCAGAACTTTACTAAACAAAATTATATAAATGCAACTCTTGTATTCTTGATGAATGGGTTATGGGTCATGGCGAATATTTTAGGGCTTGGGAGAAATTTTCTGCAAAACTAAAGGATTAACATCCTTTCATAGTTACCAGAAACGAAGACATTAGTGACTGTCAAGAAAGAAAATAAGGATAGTAAATTTGGGGATGGCAGTGGCCCAATGGTATAGTTGCTGAACTGTTAATCCAGAGACAAAAGGTAACATTCTGAGGACCAGGGTTCAAATCCTGCCACAGCAGATGGTTCAATTTGAATTCAGTAAAAAATCTGGAATCTAATGACGACCATGAATCTACTGTCAATTTCTTCATTGGTCAGTGCATTGAGCATAGGAGTTTGGAGGCCATGTTGAGGCTGTACAGGTCATTGGTTAGGCCACTTTTGGAATTCTGCGTGCAAGTCTAGACTCCCTGCTATAGGAAGGATATTGTGAAACTTGAAAGGGCTCAGAAAAATTTGGAAGGACGCTGCCAGGGTTGCTGGGGTTGAGCTATAGGGAGAGGCTGAATAGGCTGGGGCTATTTTCCCTGGAGCATTGGAGGCTGAGGGGTGACCTTACAGAGATTTATAAAATCATGAGGAGCATGGACAGGGTGAATAGACAAGGACATTTTCCTGGGGTATCTGTGTCCAAAACTAGAGGGCATAGGTTTAAGATGAGAGCGGAAAGATTTAAGGCGCCTAAGGAACAATTTTTTCATGCAGAGGGTGGTCCGTGTATGGATTGAGCAGCCAGAGAAAGTGGTGGAGGCTGTTACAATGACAACATTTAAGAGGGAATTGGATGGGTACATGAAGAAGAATAGCTGAGAGGGATATGGGCCAAATGCGAGCAAATGGAACTAGATATTTATGATATCTGGTCGGCATGGATGAGTTAGACCAAAGGGTCGGTTTCCATGCTGTAGAGCTCAATGACTCCAATTGTTGGAAAAAACACCTAGCTGGCTCACTAATGCCCTTTAAGGAAGGAAATTGCCATCTTTATCTGGTCTGGACTACACGTGACTTCAGACCCCACAGCAATATGGTTGACTCTTAACTGCCCTCTGGGATGGGCAATAAATGCTAGCCTAACCATTGACAGCCCATCCCACGAATGAATAAAAAAAAATCTATTATTAGTTTATGCTGCTCATGAAGATCCTAAAGTCTTTGCATTTAGCCTCAGACACAGAGACTACTCCTTATTTTAGTGCAGCTTTCGGTCAGCGCAGCGTATGAGAACATGTAAATAAAGTAGTGCAGTCACACTACAGTACTATTTAGTAGCTACATTTGGGGAACAACAACTGCCAAGCACATCAGTAAGTCAGGGTCACAAAGCATGAGACGTATTTTTAATCAAATAAAAAGACTTAACTTGTATTTTCTGGTTGTTGGGCTTCTGCTGTCTCAGGAGTGGGGAGATCTTAAAAAGAGTCACTTTGTTTCTTTTGATCATGGAAAAATTCAGTACCTCACAAAGAAACACAGTACTGGATTCTCTGATAATAATAGGAAACAATTCATTTCCAAATCAAAACAGTTGCGATGCCACAAGATTTTTATTGGCGAGGGGGGAACATCAATACTAGTGAGCCTCACTCATTGTTTTCTGAAGTAGTTTAATGGCTTTTCAATGACATTGAAATAGTTTTCATAGATGAGGCATGGCTCCTGAGAACTGTAGTTTGTGCATGAAGCTGGTGTGGGGAATGTCAGGGCACACAGATGGCACGAGAAATATGGCACAGGAGCGGGTGGGGAGTGAGGTTTAGTGGAGCTTTAAACAATGTTGAGAGCTGGGCTGAAGTGCTGGGGAACCGAGACATAACTCCTAACCAGCCCACCTTCACTTACTGTATGCACCTCATCGCAACTCACAAAATGCAGTGTGAACCCAATGCCTGTGTGAAAACATGAAAATCCCTTGTACGGTCTCACAGCGGTCAGGTGTGCAGGTTATGCAATTATGAAGCCTATGCTTTCCAGAGACCAGTTTACAGTTCAAACCTGGGTTAAATTTTGATGACAGGCCAATTAAAAAACAATTCAGAAAATCTGAATCAGGTGCTGCTAAGATGAACAATGGCCATGGCAAAATGTAAATTCTGCTGGGGTATCACCTACGTATTTACATTCATTCTCTGCTATTGCAAAAAACAATTGTTTCAGAAGGCTTAAATACTGTAGAATGTTTGGCTCTTCTGTACATCAAACTGTAATCATCACTGCTCATCGTGTTATGAAATGTTAATTGATCTCAACAATCCAGCACACTTGTACTGCAAAACCACTTAAAATACCTACTAAATACTCTGCCAATATAGATAATAGATATTCCTCGTCCTGCACAATTTAAGGCAGTTAAATTCACAATTTTGCAAGTCAATTGGAAGAAGATTCATGTTGAACGTTTTTTAAAAAGGAGGTAAGTGCAACAAGATGTTGTTTAATTGAAATGGCTTGTAAATTTTAATTCCAAGTTTTCCTTTAATGAAACAATCCAACTAACTTCACACGATCTGCAATTCCTAAATGTCCAGTAACATTAGACATTTCACCTAGCATTTTAAAGCAAGATACAACTTAAAAAAAAACTATTAGGAAAGTATCCTTTGAACTGCCTTATTTGGTGACCAGGTTTTATGCAGGAGCTGAAAGGACATGAAAGCAGAGCTGCATCACAACAAAGACACAGTGACAAGCAAGTAGCATTAGTGTGAAAAATGCCCATACTCTTCCTTTGCCGGAGCAGATGGTAAAGCGGCGTCTGCAATGGAAGGAGCAAGGTCAGCAGCTTTCCCATCAGCCATAGTGGGAAGAGAAGAAGTGCCAAGAGCTGCAAAAACATCCTTTGCAAGGTCAATGTTTGAGGTCTTGAAGGTCCCTCCGTCAACTGGAAAGTCCTCACCCTGGGAGGGTTTTTTGCTGCTGTCTGTAGCAGCCTCGTTCTTCACACTGGTGGAGTTATTTGTTAGCTCCACAGGGCTCTTCACTGGGTTAGGTTTTGTAGCATCTATTTCTGGGCTCTTGGTAGTCGTTGGAGCTTCTGGCTTGGGTTGTTGCTGTGCTGAAGTAGCTGGGGGGCTGGCTGGGCTTCCGGGGCTGGGAACTGGGCCAGGTTTGTTATTAGCAGGATCTTTTGTCACCTCCTCTGCTGTTCTGGCTATTGGTGGGGCAGCAGCTTGGTTGGAATTGACGTTTGAGACTGGATTACTGGAGGTTGGGGCAGAAGAAGGCGGTGAAGAAACAGAGATGGGGGCAGAAGGAGGAGTTGCAGAAACAGAGACTGGGGCATCACTAAGATCAACAAGGGGCGCAACAATGGGTACTGTCTCAGCTTGAGACTTGGTAGAAGGTGAAGTGGGCGATGCTACAGCTGCCTTGGGTGAGTGAGGTGGGGCAGCTGAAGCTGGTGATGGCTCAGGTGTGGTTGAGGCTGGGAGTGCAGCACTGGAAGTGAGTGTAGTCGTTTCACTCGTTGGACTGTTTTGAGCAGTGGCAAAAGTTTCAGTGATAGTGTCAGAGTTAGTGGTTACTGTGGTGACAGAAGGCAACATGTCTTCGACAGTAGCCTGGGTATCTGCTGCATGCCTGTGAGGACAACAGGAGTAGAAAATGGATAGAATAGACAATATAGCAATAATGACAGAAAGAAGCAAAAGCACATAAAACAACCATATCATGCTGTCACGTATGCAACACGTAACATTAAATAGTCCCATATATTGGGTTTGAAAGTTATCATCCTTAGCTAGTATAATAAATGACTAGGATGCTATAGAAATTGACAAAATGACTTAAGCTCCAATAATTCTGAAGTTATTGCAACCTGTTGTAAGTCAGAAGGTTAGTTGGTTGCTTGAATCCTTTCCTTCTCTCAATCAAATCAAATCAAAACTCACAATAAAACTTCTACTGTTTCAATGTGTCTTCTTACAAAATTGTAAAGCGCTTTCAGATTCAAGTTTTGAATTACAGTAGGTGCATGACCATGTTAAGAACATCACAAGTGTTGCTTGCAAAGTGTATAAAACAAAATTTTCTTCTACTAAAATTCATGCATATAAAGCCAATCATAAATGGAGATAGAGGTCGGAATTTTACTGAGAAAATTAGATAGTGGGTATTTTATTGATATCTGTTGAATTGAAAATTTACTTTATTTCTTTCAATTTTTACAAAGTTCATTTTCAACTATATTTGCAAGCTCTTGGTGATTCCTCAAAATCATGGATGGCTATAACTCATAAGTGAATTATTTCCGGATCTTAACTTTTCTGATTTTGGCTTTGTCCTGTCATTATGATAGAAGTAATTCTGGAGGGTAAACACCATCAGGAAAACACAAGCCAAATTAGATTCAGCTCACAGGATTCACAGGAATTAAAAAGCAAGCAGAAATGATCCACCAACCATATGAACTAAAACGTAAAGCAAAAGAACAAGCCGAGATCACAGTACAAATCAGCTACATTCTCAAACACACAGCAACTTACTCAGGCTCTGTCAATGGTGTGGTTTCATTGGGTTCAGTTTGGCTTCCACCATCATGATTGGGAGTTCGTTCTTCCTCAGTCCGCACCTCCACAATCGGCTCCTTTGATTCGTCTTTTCTGTAAAGAAATGTAAGATGCCATCTTTCATTTTGGTGGGTAAGGGCACATTTTGACATGGTTTTACTGACCAATTGCATTTTATACGGGATAGATAGGAAGAGAACTGTAGATGTGAGTTTCACTGAGAGAATACTGCTTGCATGGTCTAGGTTAGCCATGACCACATTGTCTCAAGGCTTGAGGACATGAAGAGGAGTAAGGGAGGAAAGGAATGAGTATTCCAAATGTACCAATAGTCAAAGTGTCATGAAAAGCAGGACATGTTTAGCATGAAATGTAAAAATTAATGAATTTTGGAGCTATAATTCATGGGTGAAGTGGTCAGCCAGTTTGGCAGCTTCTATTTAGAAGGAAGCTAATAACAGACTCTAACAGACTCTATTAAAGAGCACAATGTTTTGTATGTGTGAGGTCAAGTGACTATGTTTAATGAATTAATTAACTGATGCAAGAACTAGCAGGAAAAATTAAACAGTGATAAGTATGCATCAACTGATCAGAGCACAATTGACACAGAAAGAGCCACTGGTTTCAAAAGAACAAGGAGCAGACCTGGGGAGGTTTGCGGCATAGATTTCAAGATGAAGCAGGGAGAGACAAATGATGATGAAGTAAGAGCCACATGTACCACTAGCAATGAGGAAGCAAGAACTGTCTGAACGTGGCTACCAATTGTTTTGATTTGTAGAGTGTTACTTTTGTTGCTTATTAAAGTGTTCTGACATGACTTCATTAAGAGTCTCTATGTCTGAAATTTAGTGCCTGGTCTCTGAACAACTTGCCTTCTTCTATCAATTAACTTGGCCACAACTGAATCATTATCAAGTGTGAGGAACAAGTTATGGATACTGATGTGGAATTACAATCTTTATTGGCTTTGAAAACAGAAATCAAATTGGTTCTGGTCACTAACTGGAAGGCAGTGTTATTAAAAAATACACCAAGGGAAATATTGTAGATTGATGTATACCACTGTTCCTTCAGCGTTACTGGGTCAAAATCCTGGAACTCCCTCCCATAGCGGCACCGTGCATCTACCTATACCAACTGTTTCAAGGAGACAGGTCACCACCAGCTTCTCAAGGAAAACTAGGTCTGGGCAAGAAATGCTGGCCCAGCCAGCAATGCCCATGAGCGAACAATAAGACAGTAAAATAAATTAGATGGAACAAAGGTACTTTACGAAAGAAAGCTGTTGGTGTACGTATGAGGAATCAAGATAGCAACGTTGCAAGAAATCTTCTTTGCCTTTGGCATCCATTCCAGCCAAATAAACCATCAAGTATTTCTGTACAGCTTTCTAGGTATTAAAATAATTAAAAGCTTCTGACTATTAAACAGCAAAGGTATAAACATGTGCTAATTACGTGTCAAAATACTTGACTAGACAATAATACAATTAAAGCTGCGATGATCTGGTAATACATATTGAGCCTTAGATGGGTACTTTAATATTGTGAAGAAAACAACAGGACCCCAAGATCTTTTATATTTAGTGGAGAAATTTTTCTTTTAATCTAAATTCAAAATCAGCGGAGACCTATGATTTTCAATTAATATTTTGCGGGTTCATTAGTTTGGATGTATCAACACGGTTTCACAATTATTTCCATGACTGGCAAAACATATAATTAAAGGCTTGAAAATCAGAAGATCTAGTACAGCAGTAGAACAATTACAGAACACACTAACTTTGCTGCTTTAACATACTGTATTTCTGAAAAATTAAAAGCTTAAACTCCTTACGAAAAAGCAGCTTTTCCTTCTTCCATGTCCTTGCCCTTGGATCCTGGACCAGGCTGCCCACAGAAATTAACAGCAATGCACATCAGCAGGCCACACTTATTAATGAAGTAGCAGGTGACATCAACAGCAACGAGCAAGATGAGGAAGACGACAATGAGAATGCCAACAATGGCACCGGTCCCCAGACCTGAACCATCTGATGGATCAACTTCTAGAAGAAAGGGAATCAATTAAGTATTAAACACTCAAAAATGACCTAACTTAACTAATCATGAAAATATTCAAAACATCAGTTTAGATCTAATCCAATCTAAACATGTAAGATTTCAAATTCTCTTTGCCATGTGCATCAGGGTTCCAGAACTGGGATGCTACAATCAGCAAATGTTTATGCTTGAAAGACTACAAGAGAAATTTGCTGCGTAACTTAGATGGTTAGCAAACTAGTGGATAGGAACTAGTCAATGGCTTTATCAAATGTACTCCCTTCTGCAGGATTTGGAAGAAAACTTTCAGTTTGTTCCTTTACATTTGGACTTTTCTGACTGTCAAAATACCATATGAAATGGTTGCAAGTCAATTATAACATGGATTATCTGGTAATTACTACATTGCTATTGGGGATCTTTCGGTGTGTAAAGTGACTGAGTTTCCCGCATTATAAAAGTACTTAATTTATGAAAAAGCACATTAGGATACACTTTTTCATGGACTCAATCTTCCAGTGCTACAGCTGGAAGGAAACAGTAATATTATGAAGACCACAGCTTTGTTTGGCTCCAAGACAGGGTCTGCATATACTTAAGTGTAATTATTAACCTGTTCAATGCACTTGCTGCAGGTTCAGATCATCAGGATGTGAGGCAAGAGTAAATAAAGGCCACCTTCCCCACTTCCTTGCAGCCTCTTATAAAGTGTCACTAGCAGAGGTCTGGGAGCAGGTTAGTACTTGTGACCTTAGCTGTGGCTAGTGTATAGCATAATTAGACTAGACAGCAAGAGAAAACAAAATGGTGACAATATTGAAACATCCATCGGCAACACATAAATTGCAGTAAAAGTCAGAAACCCAGTCATTTCATCCAAAGCCAATCAGTTCTACTTTTTCTTAATTTCTGTTTGGTTGATCCATTTCGTAGCTCAGAGGTCTCAAAATCTTGAAAAACCTCAAATGAATGCTATTAGTTTCCAGATAAATAAATCATGAACCAAACTGCCTCAATTGGTTTGCATCTGCAGCTGGCAATACTTGCAGCATTGACAGTTTTGCTTTATATATTACGTTGGGGATGGTGAGGATTTTGGCTTGTACCTGAAAAACTCAAGAAAACTAAAACAAGTTGTAGACTCTTGTGATTCAGGCTGATAAGGGAGGGACAAAACTATCTGGCTTGGGAGACTGAGATGATATCTTCTGGTCAGGTAATGTCTAACAACTTCTAACTCATCACACTCAAGCCTAACAATTGTTTATAAATAAAGCATCTTACATTTGGGTATTTGGGCTTATACCTTTCACAGCCATTTAGGTAATTTTCATACTTGCAGTCATGTATTCCAATGCTTAATAAAGAAATAAGATAGGCACACACGGTCAACATTCTACGATGTGTCTTAATTACTTGTTTATTCTTGAATAACTTTTGTGGTTTCTCTACATAGATAGCTGAATTTATTTGTTTCTCCATCACTACTGGCCTTTCAGCATTAAGGATTCAATACATTCACTCCAAAGTGAAAGAGCTCACACTTGCCCATACTAAATTCCATCACTTTGCCAGGTCCCTTCGTCAGTGGTTTACATTTGTAATTTTAGTTATTATTGGCTTTTCCAAATTAAGGTCATCCAGATAGTTATTTTTCTAATTAAACTGTTCACAGAAGTTAATACACTGGAGTCGGTGGGACTTGAACCAGGAAAATCATGGCTCAGAGTCAGCTGATGGCCCAGTACTGAATCCCTGGGGAATACCATATCACATCCCCCAACTGGAGAATTAATTCTTTATTCCTAAATCTGTCCCACCCCCACAATTAGTTATGTAATCATAGAGTTATCTCCAATGCCTTACTTTTGGTAACTTTTTGTGAAACTTATCAAATATTAATTGAAAGTTCATATAGACAGCAAGCCAGTGGCTTGCTCAAAGATTAAAATTAATCATACATGACCTACCATTTAAAAATTCATGCTGATTTTTTGTCATCAAAAAAAATTCCTCCCCATGACATCCAAAGGACCATCAATGATTGTCTCAAAACTCCAGACAGAGAGAAAATACAGTTGCAGAGTTTCACCAAGTATCAAATTTATTTGAATTAGTCACATAAATTATGTAACGACAAACGTACCGCCGTCTGCAAGATCCTCTCCAAGTGCAAACACCCTCCTGACTTGGAACGATATCACCATTCCTTTACTGAGGATGGGTTAAAATTCTGGAACTCGTTCCTAACAGCACTATACATGTATGCAAGTCACATGGACTGTAGTAGCTTAGGGAGGCTACTCATGACCACCACCTCAAGGGCGGATTGGATCAGCTATATTTGGTCTTGCCAGTGATAACCACTTCCTAAGAATGATCGTCAAAATTGGCACTGTGCAACTTGCTGCTTGACAACTGAAATATTCGCATCCATCACAAGGCAAAGTTAGGTTTGTAATGGAATTCCTTCCATTTGCCTGGGCAGCAACTCCTACACCAAAGTTTAATGTCATTTATACCAAAGCAATCCTGTTGATCACCAAATTAAATATTTACTCCCTCCATTTCTGGTGCAACGTGGCTGCAGTGAGTACCATCCACAAGAGTGGTTTTCAACTGGCGTCCTGCAAGAATAGTTCAAGCGTGCCATGAAATTTGTACAAACATCAAAACCCACATCTAGCAAATGGTGATCCATCCTGAACAGCATTTCTCCTGGGATCAAAAAGCTCAGCACACACCAGCATCAGGATCAGGTTTCCCACTAACCCAGTAAATTGAAATTTACTTTTACTTTGCATTTTGCTCTGATTTGTTAAATTTCAATTATGCATCTGTATAATAATTTAATGAAAAATAATACATTTAGAAATAGTTACAAATGTGAAATGCCATCTCCAAAATTCAGATTTCTGAACTCTGCAGTGTGTGAACATATTTAGGGCCATGAATCATTAGAGCTGGTTGAGTTGAGTGGATTTTGAAAATGTGCCTGTGCTGCAGTCGAAGACTGCGTATTTTTTCCAGAGGTTTTCAAATATTAATGCTTGTGATCATGCTTCAGCTTGTTGTATGCATAATGCTGCAAATCGCCCTAGCTAGATCATGGCCACAGAAAATGCAAGTAAATTGATGACAATGAGCAATCAATTCAGATGAAACAAGTCCTTAGGGTGCAGATGCATAATTCTTTGAAGTTTGTGTCATATATAGACAGGGCGGTTTAAAAGAAAACACGTTTGGAATGCTTCTCTTCATTGTTCAGCTCTTTGAGAATAGCAGTTGAAAAGTTGAGGTTGTACAGGACACTGTGAGACCTCTTCTGGAATACTGTGTCCAGTTCTGCTCGCCGAGTTATAGGAAGGATATTATCAAGATGGAGAGGTTTCAGAAGAAACTTATCAGGATTTTGCCAGTTACGGAAGATTTGAGTTGTAAAGGAAGGCTGGACAGGCCGGGACTTTTTCACTGGTGCCTAAGAGGTTGAGAGGTAACCTGATAGAAGTTTATAAAGTAATGACAAGTTTGGACAGAATTAATGGCAGTTATCTTTTCCCTAGGATGGGAGATTTCCAGACTAGAGGGCACATTCTTAAGGAGACGAGAGCGATTTCAAAAAGGCAAGAGGCAATGTTACACACAGCGTGGTTCGCTTGTGGAATGAACTTCATGAGGAAGTGGTGGTTGTGGGTACAATTACAATGTTTAAAAGACATTTGGATAAGTACATGAATAGGAAGGATTTGGAGAGATATGGGTCAGGAGCAGGCAGGTGGGATAAGTTTAGTTTGGGGATGATGTTTGGCATGAACTGGTTGGGCTGAAGAGTCTGTTTCTGTGCTGTATGGCTCTAAGACTATGACCAAGTGGGTGTGCTTGCCTCATTGAACTGTACCAGGTTACTCAAAAGGTTGGAAACCACTGGTCTACAAGAAACATTGCTGTAACAAAGCTTCTCTGGCAGCATCTTCTAAAACCACAAACTCTACGACCTCGGTGGTCACGGGCAACTAGGTGTGTGGAAACACCACCACCAATGAAGTTACACATCATCCTGAGTTGGAAATATATCACCGTTCCCTCCATTGTCACTGAATCAAAATCCTGGAACTCTCACCTAAAGAGTACAGTGGGTGTACTTACATGATATGTACTGCAATCTTCTTTTAGTTGATTCATGGGATATGGGTGTTGCTGTTTGGGTAGTATCATTTTCATCGCCAATTGCCCAAAATGCATTTATTCTGCTGTGGGTCCGAAGACATATGGTGTGCTGCCAGTCATTAAATGTTTCTGTAGGTCTTTGCAGGTTAGCTGCCATAATCTCAGTTATATATTTCTTACTAAATAAATGCCATCATGCAAAATGCAATGAAGATGAAGGATTGAAGGCTAAAAAATGATCCTATGACAAAGCTCACTTTTCAAAATGATTAATTACATTAAATTTCCCATTACTGCATTGAACCTCAGAGCTTCTGTTAGATGTTATTGCGGAAATGAAAGGAGAAGTACATGTCCAACATATGCCGACAATTTAAATTAGACATATACCCAAATTATTTTGTAATAATAAATTCCAGTATTTTTGAAAGTGGAAATTAATTCTGACAGCATGAAGCTTATTTCTTTGTATCCAGACATACTTCTATGCTTGAAAATATCTTCAGAATGCATTTCTAGTCTTTTGAAACTTGTAGTCGTTAAACATTTGAAGGCAAAAATTTAATTCTGTGGCAGTTTTATTAGTGAAAATAGAGGTGAATATTCAAAATTTGATTCGACAGAAAATGCAGAATCACACAATCAAGGTTTCAAGTTCAATACATTAAGACAGTGAGGAACAAATTTTCAGAGACTGCAGCAGAAATTTATCAGTCTTTGACCGCACTATCATATCCACTACCGGATTGTTAGGAATCATGGACTGAGGTATTTGATGCCATTATTCAAATACCAGTTGAAGCAGCTTTCCAACATAGGAAATGTCATTTTTTAACAAAAGAAATCAAACATTCTCCTTCAACTCTAAAACCTTTATTTCTTGATTCTTCATCTTACCTGACAATTCTGAGAAGAATTACTTTGTTTTAAGGATAAACTATTAAGAAGTAAAAATAATTTGTGCAGTTCTACATCTGGAGCATTCTTTTGGTCTAATATTGTTATATCAATTCTGTTTTAAATAAAATGCAATTTAAATAAGCTCAGCTAAATTAGATTCATTGCCATTCATCACCAAGGACTGTAATATGTCTCAGTTAAATTGATTCAGTGGGATAAATAGTTGTAACTCAGATGACTCTGGTTGAGCTTCAAAGAACTGAAAGGGAATTCATGGACTTTTTGAATTACATCAATTTCAGAAACAATCAGCTGCAATTCTCAAAAACAAACATTCTGAAGGTTTCACTGACAGATTCTGATGTTAGAATATGTCCTACCAAAATGCAAATTTGAAACTGAAACTAACATAACATCAAGTTGTCACAAACACTACTCCTGCCTCCCAGCATGTTACTTATCTTGGCTGAACTTCTAAAAGAACCCCACAGTATGGGACTCATTCCTTCTGCATTAGACAGACATAGAATTCAGCCAGTTTTACCTGAATTGGCCTCCAATTATTCCACAGAAGTCCTGAGACATGACTAACATCATGTAGTTATTATAGGATTGCAACAATGTTTACTTCTGCCTACTGATATTTCAAAATAAACTATGGAACTACAGTAAAAATGTGAATTCTTCTCATATTTTCTCACTTATTTTGAATTAAAAAATGTTTGTACTAAGGTAATTGCGAAAATTATATGTTATAAATCAAATAATGGAAAGTAATGAAAAATAGCATTAGATAATGCCAAGGTCAGGAAGATGTAAAAAATAATTTTTCCACACAGAGTGTAACTTTTACTTTGAGGTCTTCAGGTAGATGAGCAATGATAACATCTTTACAAGAATACTATATATGTATAAAAACTTTGTATAAATTCACAGTTCACTTGTTTTCATTTAGGGAGGGTCTTCTTTATGAAAGAAAATGCCGTAACATCACTTAACATTTGATCTATTAGTTTATCTCGGAAGTCATAACATGTGGTGGCCATCATTTGACAGCAACAGTAATCATTGTTGGCAAAGCAAGATATTTTTTCAGGATGATTAGAAACCATAATCAAATCAGATTATAGCTGTTACCTTAGTCAAAGCAGATCCCAAACCTTTTGATTATTAACGAGCAGGTAAGAGGCCCTATTAATATCTCTTGTGAAATAATAAAATTCACGATGAAAGGTTAAGAATATTACCTGAAACTGGACAATATTGTAATTCTCTAAATGTAATATCTAAATGAGGTATCTAGATAATGTTTATTTGAAGAGGGTTTGATTACAGTTAAACTAACAGATACAATTCACGCATTCCCCAGACACAGCCTGTGCTTAGATTGCTATAGAATTGTGTAATAAAATCCGTGACTTGGCTGATTTGCTGGTTGAGCCCTTGAATGGACATCATTCCAAAGATAATAATAAAACATGCGTCTTTTCTCCCAAAAGATAACTATTGTATGCTCTTTAAACATTTCTTGACAGCAGCTGTACAGAGATTGACATTGTAAAATAGACAAGTACAGGAGCCTGAGTCCAAATATCATTTCAGCAGTCTAGGAACTCTTGTTAAGTGATGCAAATGTTTTGAAGTGTAGATCTGATCTTCGGCCATGCTTGGTCTGCATCCATTTTGTCTGTTGACAGTTGTCCTGGACCTAACCCTAACCCATAACACTGTCATCATCTGGGTGTGTACTTTCATGTTGTCTGTGCACAATTGATTAATTCTAGACTTCAATTAGCTGTCTTCTCTTCCTCCTCAGTGTTGGTGCCCCTGCTATGTGGCTTAGTGTGCACTTTCAAAACCTCTAAGTAAATACAGTACCATCGTGACAGTGATCTTGTAGTTGGGTAGATCTGAATAATGTTCTTGTGACATCTCCATCTACTCGTTTGTTGAGAAACATGCACAGATGCTTAGAGATTGTGGCTAGGTGGGGGCTTTGCCAAATTGCTCTATTGCTTTTGGCCACAATCTAGATTAGCAAAAGTAGCCCACATCTAGAGGTGTAGCTCTGAGGTATTACATACTGGCAGAAACATTTAATGGTGTAGACCACTTGTTTGTCAAGATGGTTTGATCTGGGGTAATGTGGTTAAATGTTACTTGTTCACATGGCCTGTCTGTATATCACGGCTACTGTCAGAAATGAATTCTTCAGGTGCAATGCACAAATCGAAAATGGGACTCAAAACGTTTGTCATGTTAATCCTGAAGCTCTCTTTATCTAACTGACCACTGAAATTTTTTTAAGTAATCAGAGATTCAGATGCAGTCATTTCCATTCAAGGTGATTTGATTTATTACTGTCACATGTACGGAGATAGTGAAAAGCATTGTTTTGCATGCTAACCAGACAAATCATACCTTACACAAGCACATCAAGGTAATAGAACACTATCCAGTATATAGTGTTACAGCCACAGAGAAGGTGCAGAGAAAGAGCAAATCTAATATATGAGAGATCCACTCATAAGGTACAATTTTGGACCAAGGGACTGATAGATTTTCCAGCGGTTATCGAGGTTCACCACAGTGCTCTAGCTCTGGAATGCCACTTCACTTTTCATTGTCATTGTTAATCCTTAGGTTGCATCATGTAGTAGCAGTCTCATCCATTCTATGCTCATGTCCTTGGTGTAGCTGTAACAAGACTTCTCAGAAGGGGACTTTGGACAACAGGTACTTGTTTTACTTTGAAAATATCTTTGGAGATGCACAGCTTATTTTTGTAAGGTTAAAATATGAATGTGCCTGGCATTCCCTTTATTTTATCAGGCTACATTTCAATGATAACTTTTCACAATGCTTCAGATGTGCATTCTTAGTGCTTTCGAATTGAAGCTGGATGCATTTATGTTGATCAGACTGCACTAGATCAACTTGGATCACATTTTTTCACTTCAGAGTCCATGCTGTTGACCTGTAGATCCAGTGGAACATACTCATCCTCGTTAGGTTCAGCCATCAGCTCAGCTTATCTGAGGTGATCATATTGGTTCTATGTTTGCAGTAGACATCAAAGTTGTATCACTGTACTTTTACCTTTATTTTTCTAGTCTAAACGGTTCACTTGCCAATGGCTTGCAGCAAATTATTTCTAATTGTTCACTTTTCTGTTTCTATGATGAATTGCATAAGATACAAATGGAATTTTATGATAACAAATAATGTTTCACTGTCTACGTTCGAATAATCAGATTCTATTCATGATGGGCTTCAGGTCAGAATTAAGGGGTACCAATTTAAAGACTGAGATGAGGAGGAGTTTCTTTTTGGAACTCTTTGTCACAGATGGCTGTTGTGGTAGAGTCCTTGTGTATATCTAAGACTGAGATAAATTCTTGGCCAGTCAAGGATTGGACGGTTGTGGGGAAAGGGCAGTAAAGCAGGTGTGAGGAGTGTCAAATATCTTTTTGAATGGTAGAGCAGGCAGGAGGGGCTGTACCGCCTACTCTTGATCCTATTTCTTGTGAATTCAGTCTTATAGAGGATCAGCCCTGATCAAAGCGAATGACGGATAAGGGTGAATGGACTGCTCCTGTTTCTATTTAAGTGACATCCATGTTTGGCATCCAGTATGGAGAAAGAATTTGACTCCTCCAAACACAAGAATTAATTTATTTTGTTGGTATCTTGTGCGCATTAATGTTTAGGGAGATTCAGACAAACCCATCTTTCTTTACATATAAATGAACGTTATATGTCTGTATAATGACGCACATGGCAGAGATGCCATTGCCTCTCATGTATTTCAGTTTGCACGTAAGCCCTTTTATATACGACTGCTGCATTTTCCACGAGGGCCAACTAACAGATCTTCTCGGAAGTGCAACACAGCATCACCCTTTGTGACTTCTCATGTCACTGAACCTGCCAGGCTTACACGTACTGAAGCTCCTTGACTGACTCAATGTGAATGTTCTTGGTCTCTTCTGCTGCCATGGGTACCTTGGTGATCTCAAGGACAAGTTACAGTGTTAAGAGCTGTATACAGTAGTAGACCTGTCTCTGCTTGTTCTCTCATATCTACCAAGTAAAGCATTTGTGGTATTCTTGCCAAACTGCCTTAGCAGTGTTGTATTGTTAGTGCACTAAAGTCAGGGATTAACAATCTACTGTTAGTAATGAATTGGGTAATATTCCATTTCAACAATCTTGTAAATTACTTTTAGAATCAAAACTAGCAGGATATTTGCATCAACTCCCACAAAACCCTGGCTTGAAGGGGGTTGTTTGCCAGTTTTCTTGAGGAAAATGTTAATGGAGGTAAAGGATTCAAGTTGGTTGGCTTCATCCACACAATGTGTTACTTTCATGGTGTTGAAAACTTACTGAGCCTCTCAGGGTAAGTCGTTCCACTCAGAGTCTTAACTTAGGTCTAGTCTCCAGTGTATTGTCACTTTCTGTTTGGTTATTCTCTGTTGTAGCCTCCGGCATGATTTCTTTAGATCCAAATCTCTTGTACAGGCTAGCTCAGAGTCATGAGGGTGAGGGGAGGTGTTGCGCAGCATGAAGGCCGAAGATTTATCTAGAATTGGCATAAGGCCTTGATTTTAAAAACACAATAAGGTGTTCAACTACTTTGTGCAGGCATGCCAACTGCTCATCCAGATCTGTTTGAACCGTTAGGTGAATTTGATGTGATTTACAATATTAACCCAGTGTGTGGAGCATGTAAACATCATTGTCTGCACACGTCTGGTGCATTGTGCTTCATCACTAAACAGGAACTTGAAATGTCTTTTCCATCAGTCCTATTGTGTTCAAATTCTGAGGGAAGAATGCAGAAATCAGCCCTGGCACCTAATACAAAGCAAAGTTCCATTATTCCAGTATTGAATTGGAGCCCTAAACTTTAAGGGACCTATATTGTTGAGATCGAGGACTGGGCTTTAGTGACATAAATAGCAGGACACAACTCAAAGAACAAGAATCCAAATTAAAATAACACAAGTACAAAATTGTCTGTACGAATATGGTTGGAGTCTAAAGAGAAAAACTAAGTTGATAAACAGTGAATAAGTGATCTAGCTCATGCATGTTTTTATGCATAGCATTGCTCTGAATTCGGACTTTAAGAAATTAGTTTACTTCTTGGCCAACAGGATAAAGGCAATGATGGCTGGCAAAAGCAGGTACAGTTCATGGCCTCAGAAGGGAGGAGCTGCAAACGTGCCAGTCATCATGCCAATCAGGACAGTGCCCTGGTAAGAAGTTGGCAGCCAGTTGCAATTCCACATCTATTCAGATTTCCAGTCAATGTGGATAAGGGACATTGGCCTGAACCGCAGCTAGGGAACACTAGCAGGGCTCATGTTGGGAAAACGGGTCACGGAGATTAATGCTGTGAGGAACACCCTTGCCAACCGCTTCGATCGTGGTTGCTGGGCTACAGCTGCTGCTGACCCTTGAAGATGCTGTCCTTCCACAATCAGGATTGGGTAGCTGCGGCCATTTTAAATCTCAACAATCTCCAGAGGGTGCTACCATATTCAGGCATCCTCTCTCTCTCTTCCCCCACGTTATACAAAGCCATCAAACTTTCACATCTATTGACTTTAATGGAATGAAACATCCAAAATTTTCAAAGGCTGGTCACATAGAATAGCCAGTAAATGTCAAGGGCACAACTTAAAAACTTACCCCCTAGGTAGGTGCTGTTTCATTCTGGGAGATGCACAGCAAAATCTTAGTATGCCAGCGCAGTTCGCCTATTTATCTAGCTGGGAGCACCCTGACTTGAGCATTGGCTTAGAGATATAAGAATTACTGATGCTGGAGTCAGAGATAACACAGTGTGGAGCTGGAGGAACACAGCAGGCCAGGCAGCATCAGAGGAGCAGGAAAGCTGGCATTTCAGGTAGGGGCTCTTCTTCAGAAAATCTGAACCCTTGGACAATCTTGGGCTTCAGCTTACTAGGTTAATAATACTAACATTATCAGTTTCTCACAAATCATTATTGACTCCACATTGTGTTCATGTATCAGACAGATTAATTCATCAATGGTCCTCTGCACTACTTTACTTTCGGTAGCAGATTACAAAACCTACCAGAGAGGGTTAATTTGCATTAGTTTTTCATCTTTGAGATAAAGAGGTCCCATTTACCTCAAAAAGGAAGTGATCACCACTCAGTTATCAAAAAACTGATGCATTCATTTGAGTCTAACGTTGGCACAGAGGAGATGCAAAGACATCGTTCTGAGCAACATGGTCAAGCCATGTGGTTACAGAATAGATTCTTGATACTCCATCGAGTGGTAGTTTGGCATTTGAAGCTTTTGCAACAACAGTACGCTCTTCTACAATCAATGCTAATCAATGAAATCTAGCTGAATGAACTTACAGCAGATAACATTTCAGAAGCAGCCAGAACAAATTTCAAAAAGATGCAGATGTCCAAAATCAGAGATAAGTACAGGAGAACAGAACCCCTACAGTGAAGAGGCCATTTGGCCCATCGAGTCTACACTGACCCTCCAACGAGCATTTCACCCAGACTCAACCACTTCTGCTCCATTCCCATAACCATGCATGGTTTTCTTTAAAAACCATGGTTAACCCACCAACCCTGCATACCACAGGGCAATTTTTAGCTTGCCGGTAATCTTTCGGCTTTTGGAGGAAATCAGAGACCCCAGGAGAAACACACGCAGGCTTGGGGATAACTTGAAAGAGCTCATTTTGGGCAAATGGGTCACGGAGATTAATACTATGAGGAACACCCTTGCTAACTGTCGGTTCATCCAGCAGCGCCAGTTTTGCTCACCAGAAGTGGCCCATTCAGCACTCGCTTTCCACGCCCAGCTCCAAGCCAGTGAGTCGGGCTTCTTACCCATTTAAAGTTTGAGAATAGGTTGAGATTATTTCAGCCCACACAGACAGTCACCCGAGGCTGAGTCAAACCCGGGTCCCTGGCACTGTGAGGCAGCAGAGCTAACCACTGAGCCAACGTCTTGCCTGAAAAATGTTAGAGGCACTCACAGAGTTGTTGCTTTCTCTCTTCTAAGTGTCTAATTTAAGTGTTTCCAGCATTTTTGTGGCGTTTTTACTATGAAGCTGCTCTTATTTCAAGGCGCAGTTCCGTTTAACTCATTATGGACGACTGAGGCAAGATCCATCACAGGATAATATGCAAGTGTTAGTAAACCTGGACTTCTAGATTGCCAAGTTTAGTTATGCATATGAAGCATTTGAGCTCATACACGTAGGATGAAAAATTCAGGGAAGAATACTCTAGTACTTTCTCCGTTTCTGACTTTCTCTTGAAAAATGCTCGGATTTAACAAAATGCTGTCAGAAAAAGTGTTTTTAGATGATTGGTTTTTGAAAGCTGATATCTCTGAAATTGTCCCATTGTATTAAAAATTAATCCAGCGTTTTAACCAAGTTCTGCTCAGTCTTGACTCACTGTGTGAAGAATGAAGCAAGTTGAAACAAATTACAAGTCTGAACTATAATCTGCCCAAATTCACGCCTAAACCCTGATTGTTTCAGGAATACTGCAACATCTCGCTGGGTTATTAATAAAGCCCTCACAATGTGTTCCTTGCATTTCACCAACGTTAAACGTGCTGCATTTCAACAGTGCCCAAGTGAAGTCAAACAGTGCACCATATCAATTAAACCAGTCAATACAAGGCTTTCATTCAAATCACACACTGACATAGTGGGAACCTCGATACATGTTGCTATCTGGTCCCACATGCTTTGTTGACAATTCAAAACGGTGGACAACAGAGTAAGTGGTTGTCTTTGCATACTGACTGAGGGTTGGGCACAGGGTTGAACACCAGGGCAGTGACAGAGAGATGTACAATGTAGAAACAGACCCTTCTGTCCAACATGTCTCTGCTGATTAGATTTCCTAACTGAATCCAGTCCCATTTATCAGCATTTGGCCCATATTCTATAAACTCATCCTACTCACGTACCTGTCCAATGTCTTTTAAAATGCTGTAATTGTACAGCCTCCACCACTTCTTCTGGCAGCTCGTATCATACATGCACTATCCTCGGCGTGAAAATATTGCCCCCGAGATTCTTTCTAAACCTTTCCCCTCTCACATTAACCTCTGCCCCCTAGTTCTGGATTCCCTATTCCAGGGAAAGGACTTGGCTATTCACCCCATCCATGCCTTCATGATTTTATAAACCTACATAAGGTGACCCATTAGCCTCTGACGCTCCAAAGAAAATAGCCCCAGCCTATTTTGCTTCTCCCTATAGTTCAAACCATCTGGACCCAGCAACGTCCTTGCAAAACTTTTCTGAAGCCTTTCAAGTTTCACATCTTTCCTATAGCAGGGGAACCAGAGTTGAATGCAGTACTCCAAAAGTGGCCTAACGAGTGTCTTATACAGCCCCAACATGGCCTACCAACTCCTTTACTCAATGCACAGACCAATAAAGGCAAGCATTACAAATGCCTTCTTCACTACCCTGCCTATCTGTGACTTTATTACAGATCTGCATCCCAGTGTCTCTTTGTTCAGCAAACTTACCATTAAGTGTGTAAGTCCTGCCCTGATTTGCTTTACCAAAATGCAACACCTCACAATCATCTAAATTAATCTAAAGTAGACAACAGTTATAAAAATACTTGGTCTTCACACCCTCAGTACATGACTGCCCTTGGACCATGGTTCATTGGCTTCCTGTACTTTATGCAATTCTTTCATATCCACAGATCTGGCATTGGCATTCATTAATCGACTGATGACACCAAGCTCAAGCATCTCTCTTGGCTGTGCCACTGCTTTGGTGGTGTCAGCTCACTCGTTCAATAGCTCACACTATTAGGATGATGATCAATTTCTCTCTGGTTTGACACTGCACACCAAAGTCATTGCTTTAGGGCCATACATAAAGCCGCAAACACCAAATGCTGATTTCATTGCCTCCCTGATTATGGTCTCAATCTGAATATGGCTAAAGTTGTCTCAGCACGTAAACTAATCATGTTTCCTTGTCATTTATTTCATGTACTATATACTGAGAATGACAGCCCTTGATATCAAGGCTGCATTTGACCAAGTGTGGCATCAAGGAGCCCTAGCAAAATTGGAATCAATGAGTATCAGGGGCAAACGCTCTGGTAGTTGGAGTCATACCTTACACATAGGAAGATGGTCATGTTTGTGGGGTGTCAATCATCTCAGCTCTAGGACATCTATGCATGAGTTCCTCAGGGTAGTGCCCTGGGCCCAACCATCTTCAGCTGCTTCATCAGTGACCTTCCCTCCGTTATAAAGGTCAGAAGTGGGGATGTTAGCTGATTGCACATTGCACAATGTTCAGCACCGTTTGTGACTCCTCAAATACTGAAGCAGTCCATGTTCACATGCAACAAGATCTGGACAATCACAGAAATGCCAGGCTATAACCATCACGAATAATAGACAATCTGACCACTGCCCCTTGACATTCAATGGTGTTACCAAAACTGAATTCCCCACAATCAACATCCTGGGTGTTATCATTGGCCAGAAACTCAACTGACTCACCACATAAACAGAGTGGCTATAAGAGCAGGCCAGAGCTGGGAATACTGCGGCAAGTAATTCATCTCCTGACTCCTCAAAGTCTGTCCATCATCTACAAGGCACAAGTTAGGAGTGTGATGGAATACTTCCCACTTGCCTGGATGAGTGCAGTCTCAACAACACTCAAGGAGCTTGACACCATCCAGGACAAAGCATCCCGCTTGATTGGCACCACATCCACAAGCATTCCCTCCCTCCACAACCGACGCTCAGTAGCAGCAGTGTGGACTATCTACAAGATGCACTGCAGAAATCTACCAAAGATCCTCAGGCAGAATCTTCCAAACCCATGATCACTTCTTCTAGAAGGACAAGGGCAGCAGATACATGGCAAAATCACCACCTCCAAGTTCGCCTCCAAGTTACTCGCCATCCTGACTTGGAAATAATCATTGTCACTGGGTCAAGGTCCCGGAATTCCCTTCCAAATAGCACAGTGGGTCAACACACAGCAGGATGAATGCAGCGGTCCAAGAAGGCAGCTCACCACTGCCTTCTCAAGGGTAAATAGGGATGGGCAAGAAATGCCGGCCCAGCCAGCAATGTCCACATCCCACAAAAAAATGAACTGAAAAAAAAATTCCCTATGCACTTGTCATCATTCCACCAGCTCAAAACTGACATATGATCATCACTTGGGGCTTCTGGTGGTCAGGATTGAAGATGCCAGCTAAGCAAGGTGCAAAAGATTATTGCAACTTCTAAGTTTTTTTTAACATTTATTTCAATGAGAAACTGTCTATGTTAGTCTTGTAGGGTAGCATTAGCTCCACAGTACTTCTACAACTCTAATGGCATCTTCGCTGAATGGTATATGATTGGGAATGTGATGTTGGAGGAATCTATGATGAATTTTTGTCTTATTGGCTCTGCCCCACTGCAATGCTCTGATTAGGCTGTTACACCTAGCTACTGTTTTATAAATAAAATGTACTTCGTTATTTATCATGTGAAGTTTTAAATGTTAAAATATACTGAGCAACCTTTCAGTACTTACCTCACTAAACTCCGTAGAGTTTTGAGCTTTATCTATATTGTCTTTTAACATTTAAGCCAGCATTTTTCAAAGTTCATTGTCAAGCATCAAAGCAGAGGTTGAAATAGTCATTTGAGGGCTTTGGCGTTGATCTGCTTTCTTCATACTACATCATTTGATTAGTTAAGAAACTAGTAATTCTATATTACTAATTCGCACGGTAAAGAACCTTGGAGGAATATTTTCTCAAAGCACCGCGCATCATAATTGCAAATGTATTTAGAAAGAATATGTTTAAATTTTGCAAAGCAAACAGGACAGGTTTTATCAATAGTTTGGGAAAACAGAAATTTATTTTAATTCTCTTTTTAATCACTTAAAATTACATTGGCATGAAGATTTAGAGTGTAATAGTATTTCAGTAAAATTTCTATTTTAGTAGTGGGTGCAGACTCTTTGTAATAGTGCTAAATGTGCTTTTATGTTATTCTGTTCCATTCTACAAGAACTGATTGTTGTTAAGCCTGGTAAATTTGCAATCCAAATTCATTTCAATTTTTATATCTGTTTCTGAATAGTAGAAGATAGTTTTTGTTAAAGACAAATTCAGCTTTAATTAAAAAAATGTGACTTTAATTTGTCTATTCTTGGGATGAGCATGTTGCTGGGTGGGTCAGCATTTATCATCCATCCTTAATAGTCCTTCAGAGGTGTTGGTGAGCTGCGTTTTAAAGTCGCCACAATCAAGGGTTGAGGTTTATACACCCACTGAGCTGTTAGCGATGAAGATCCAGGATTTAAGTCAGCAACGCTTATAGAACAGCAATATGTTTTCAAGTCAGAGCGCTGAGTGGCTTGGATTTCTCCCATATATCTGCTGCCCTTGCCTTTCTAGTTGGTTGAGGTTGTGTGTGTGGAAGGTGCTATCTAGGAGTTTTTAGTAATTTGCTTCAGTGCACTTTGCAGGTATTACATACTGCTGCTAATGTGTTGGTAATGCAGAAAATGAATGCTGCAGGTAGAAGTTTGGGTGCCAGTCAAGTAGACATCTTTGTTCTGGATAGTGATGCATTTCTTGAGTACTGTTAGGAGCTGTGGGAGAATTTCATCCATGCAAGTGGAAAAAATTCATCACATTTGACTTGCACATATAGATAATGGATTGGCTGCGGGATGCAGTAAGTGAGTTCCTAACAACTTCAATATTTATACGACTGGTCAATGGCAATCCGCACAACATAGAGAGTGGGGGACTCAGTAATCGTAAAGCAATTGAACTGTAAAGATGTGTTGGTCAGATTCTCTCTTGGAGGTAAATATTTCTCTGCTATTTATTTGCGGTAAAAGTTACCACCACTTATCAACCCAAGCCTAAAGTGAATGGCATCAGTTATTGAGAGGGAAACTGAACGCAAAAATAGGGAGATTATCCTTCAATCATATAGGGCACTACGAGTACATGTAGGTTATGATACATATTGGACATCTTATTTAAAAGAGGATGTAAATGGCAGTTTAGAGAAGGTTTCCCCCAACTAATACTTGGAAATGGCTAGGTTATCTTATGAAGAATGGTTGGACAGGCCGGGCTTGAATCCACTGAAGTTCAGAAGACTAAGACTTTATGGAAATATATGGGATGGTTGATGTGGATAGAATGCTTCCTCTTATGAAAGTATCTGTAACTAGGGCTCACTGTTTAAAGATAAGGTTTGGAACAGATATTATACTTTTTTTTCCCCCTCAGAGCATCATGAATCCATGTAACTCTCTTCCTGAAAGGGTGATGGAAGCACTGTCCTTGCCTTTTTGGGACAATTGTAGATAGATTTTTGTCAAGCAACAAGAGGAGCAGGTTATGATGGGTTGTGGAAATGTGGAGTTCAATTTACAACTGGAGCAGCCATGATCTTATTGAGAGATAGAGTGAGGTCAAGGGCTCATCAGTCTAATCCTGCTCTTGTCTTGTATATATAGTTCAAATGAATGTTCCCAAGGCTTACTGCATATGAACAGATTGCTTTCACATCCGACTCATTGTGAATGGTAATCAGAGAACGTTGCCAATTCCGACCTCAGACTG
Source organism: Stegostoma tigrinum (assembly GCF_030684315.1). Classification (NCBI taxonomy): domain Eukaryota; kingdom Metazoa; phylum Chordata; class Chondrichthyes; order Orectolobiformes; family Stegostomatidae; genus Stegostoma; species Stegostoma tigrinum. Next base: position 17,795,833 of record NC_081385.1, read on the forward strand.
TAAGGTCAGTGATAAAGCTGTTAAAAACTTTTGAATCTTGGACACGGCCATGACAAACTCCAACATTGATGTCCCAGGACTGAGATCATCCAGATCCAACAGTGATCCATCATCATCTTCCTTTGTGGAGTTCATGTCACTGGATCACTAAGCGAGGTGTCCAAGGAGAAACAGGTTCAAAATCCTTGAAATGGCATCGAATGGAATTTAAATTCCATTACTATATTTACACATTCCATTCCTATAAAAGCTAGTCTAAATGGTGATCCTGAAAATATTATTCATTCCTATAAGAATTGTAAAGTAAATCTTCTATCCTTACCTGAGCCAACTGTGAGCCCAGACTCAGAATGTGGTTGACACTTAGCTGTTCTTTGAAATGGTCTCGCAAGGTAAATCAGTGAGTCACAACTTACGGTGCCCCAGAAACCACACCATCATTGTCCCTGGGCACGTTTTCTCTCACTGGCAGGACAGAGCCACAACAGGTGGTGCCATTGTGTGTAGAGTTGGGAAGGAGCTGCCCTCAACATGCACCCCAGACTCCACATGCTCCCGTGGCACTTGTTTGAAGATGGGAAATGAAACCTTTCATAGTTTCAGTCGTTGGAAACCAATCCTCCCAACACCGCTCCTCCCCACCTCTTAACTGAGCAACTTCTATTTCAAATGTGAATTTCAAGAGACACCTAGGGTGGCAAGGGCACACAATGTACTGTTGGAGTAGGAATTCCATGCACATCACCGGGAGTTTACAACATTTAAAAGACGCTAGGATAAGTACATGCATAGTTAGGGTTTGGAGGGATGTGGGCCAGGAGCAGGCAGGTGGGGCTAGTTTAGTTTGGGATTATGTTCAGCATGGACTGGTTGGACCGAAGGGTCTGTTTCTGTGCTGTGTGACTCTACAAGTGGTTCAGTAGCATAACTACTGGCTGAACTGGCTGAGTCCTACAGAACAGTTGCAAGACCGGGTGTCTGGAAGATGACGAGGGAACCAACAACAGGAAAATATCAAACTTTATTTCACTCTCACCAATCTATCTACTGCTGGGGTAACTGCCCACAACAGGAGTGACCATTGCACAGTGCTTGAAGAGTCAAAGTACCACTTTCACACTGAGGGCACACTTAACGTCGTGAAGCACTACTATAACCTGAAATACGAGAGATTATAAATGGATCTAGAAAATCAAAGTTAGACATCCATCAGGTGCAGTTCCCATCAACAGCAGCAGGACAGTATTCAATCACAATCTGTAACCATGAGGCCCTCATTCTACCATTACCACCAAGCTGGGAGAGCAAGGTTGGTTGAAAAATGGGTGTCGGAGGGCATGCCAGGTGTAGCACCTAGCACGCATAAAAATAAGGGTCAACATGGTAAACTTGCAATACAGGACTATGTGCAGCTTCAAATTCCACCCAGCACAGAGATACAGCCTTAGACTAAACATGGATAAGAGAGCTGAATTACAGTGGTGAGGTGATAGAAAGTGACTTTCACAGCAGGCCAGCATTTGACAGAGAATGGCACCAAGCTCTCCTAACAAAGGTGGGAGTCATTGCAAATTGGAGAAAGTTTTTCCACAGGTCACGGTCATAGCTAGGAGTAAGAAAGACGATCCTTACGATTGCAATTGTTGAAGGTTCATCATTTCAGTTCCAGAACATCACTGCAGGAGTTCCTTGGTTCAAGGCACAACTATCTTCATCCGGTTCATCAATGACCTTCCCTCCATCATCAGGTCAGAGCATCATTTATAACTCCTCAGATGATGGCGCAATCAACGTTCATTTATTCACATTATTGCAATACATCTTTAACTATAAACATGCAAATACCCATTTACTTACTCAGAAATCTTGCTGGCAAAACTGACATTTATTATCAATCCCAAGCTTCCCTGAAGTAGTGGTGGGCATTTAGATACAACAGCTGTGGTCCTCATCGTGATGGTGCTCCCACAATGTTGTTGTGGTTTTGATACAACTCAGCGACTTGCTGGGGACAGTTTGGAGAAGTTGAGAATTTAATCTCTTTCATATTTGAATACAGCCATATAAAAGGCAGGCAAAATAAGGACAGTAGGTTTATTTCTGTGAAAATCTTAGTAAACCAATTTTTAACAACAAACTCATCATTGCAAAGTTATTTCTACCTATGCCAGCTTTATGCTTCCAGATATGTTTTAAAGAAGTGAGTTAAACCTCCCAAAGAATTCGCCAAATGTCTTTTACCAGCACCTCTATCATCTAGAATAAGGACAGATGTCACATGGGAACACTGTCACCTGCAAACTCCTTTCTAGCGACATGTTGTCCTTCTGTTTTACTTCCTACGCTGGGAAGTAAACCTGCTCACTCACTATTGATTGGTAAAAATCCTGAGACTTCTTTCCCAAAATCCACATTAACTGCAGAAGTTCAAGACAGCAAAACTTTCAGGCTAGGTCTGGTTGGAATGCACATCACAAATTCAGGAACATGAATGGATTTTCTTCTATTGAGACAAAGATTTCAGTGTCTGCCATATAGCTACAGAAGACAGAGTATAGTGGTACAAGAATCCATCATCACTCCTCAAAGACAACTGGAGATGAGCACCAAATACTAGCTCCGCATATTCCCATGAAAGAATAAAGAAACAACAGAATTTGATCTAATTCACTGAATTATTAGTCTCAGTCTCTGGACTACTTGTGCAGTAACATTATTATTGTACAAATGTAGCCTTAAGCAAGTCTGCACTCAGAATAATTTACTTATGGTGTTGAAAAATCCCTTTATCAACAAAGATTTCTTCAGAGTCCTGGTGATTGTCAGAAAACAATTTAAATGAGAAAGGTAAACAGATGGGAAAGTGTGTCATAACAATTAATCTGGGCCACTTCCATGTTAATTAGCTATCATATTTCTGTGCTCATCTCAGTTTTCCCATTGGCTTGCTTATAGTTTACAACTCATTCACTAAGAAGCTGCAAAGCTGCGCACAAGAAAATAACTATGCCCACCAATTTTGAGCTATAATGATTTAGTGATTCAGGAAATGTTGTTGCTTTTATTAGATTCTATATTAGCTAATAAAGTATTAACAAGTTGGAGATGGAGCCAGAAAATTGTACAACATGAACAATCCTATGCCTATTCCTAGTGGGGCCTAGAGGGAAGACATCCAGCAAAAAAATACATTTATATTAGAGATTACACATGCTAATTCATTTCACGTATTTTAACTTCAGAGTTGAAACAAAATAAACTTAGATAATTTATGTCAACAAGGTGCCTCAAGTCAAAATGTCAAGGTTGTAACATAAAGGAACTGAAAATAAACAGGGAGCGTAAGACTGTAGTCACAATTATTTCACATAACATCAAAAGATTCAAATGTTTTCATTTTGAGCTAAAAGAATAAAAGCAAAAGAATGCTTTGATGATATCAGCAACAATGGGCTCCTTCCCTCTCATTCCCTTTCATTGATGTAAAATTTTATTGGATTTGGTGAACACAGCAGCATTGTGAAAACAATGGTGCAGAAATCCACACAGACAGAAAACAAGATACTGTGATGGATTTTTAAGATGAACCGAGCAGCACTAATATGGTTGCTGATTTACGATTAATGAGCTGACATAATTTAAGGATCTTCAGATTCATGGAAATTATCATTTAAAGAAATTTCAGAATTTACTACACTAAAGCTACAAACGATCAACTTTCAAGTAGTTCTTTAGGCTTCTTTGAACAATATTAACGTAAATGTGATGGTAAATGTTAAAAATTCTTACACTAAGTTAAAAGGTTTGTAGTGCATATCAAAGGTTAGGTCACTTCATCAAGAAAGAAAAAGAAAGCCAGAATTGTCAGATTCTGAATTCACTGACCATTTAAAACTTTCTGATTTAATGCTCCATCTCCATTCTGTACCATTATTCTTCAATACCACCCTGGTGTGCATATCTTTTTGTCGCTCCCTCACGACTGCAACTTTATAACATTACTTCGAATGTTACTTAAAATTCTACTTCTAATGGTGGTGAAACTTACATAATGATTGGAACTCCAACATTACAACAGAACATTTGTACTACCTGCTCATGACAAGCAGGTACAATCAATGAATACAACATTTTCCAGAATACACAAAAAATGAAATCAACAAACATATGGCAAACCCCTTAATCCAATCAATCAATCTCAACCAAGTTCACCTTCACAGATATAATGTCAAGAACTAGGTTTACATGCAGAGGTCTTACTTGCTAAGACTAATTCAACGAAACCTATAAATAATTTGACTGAATTCATGCATGGAGGTATCAGCCTGCTTTGGCTTTTGGCATTTAGGGTAGCTGGATGTGGGGGGAGAGAGGAGGACTTCTTTATTTCACTTTGGCCATGATTTTGCAGTCATAGTCACACCAAAAGTGTCAATGTTTATCTGAATGCTACAAACAACTTCTGAAGTTCACATATGCAAAGTAAAACATGGGAATCCAGAAAGAGCAATTGGTGATTCTACCCTTTTCCACTGAGTTCATAGTTTTAAGTTCCTGAAGATTAGAAATCACTGAAATGATGAAAGCATTCTCTTATTTACCAATAATCTCACTTGAAAAGACTTCAATAAATTACATTCTACTTAAAAAGAGATCAGTTAGGTTTGAAACATTGTGCTAAGTTTGTATTTACTGCTAAATAACCACTACAGCTTCAAAAAATATTATATGCGTACAACACCAAATTTCTCCATTTCAAGTATTTCGCATTTTATCCCAGCTTCTACCTTAACCCCATGTAAATGTTTATTTTGCTGTCTGTGAATGAATAAGAAGTGCATTTTACCTTCAGGTTGATCTGAAGTACATTTTATTGTGAGTACGACGAAACAGAAATTGCTGGAAAAGTTAAGTAGGTCTAGCAGCATCTGTGGAGATATGCTCCACAGATGCTGCTAGACCTGCTGAGCTTTTCCAGCAATTTCTGTTCTTGTTTTCGATTTACAACTATCACAGTTCTTTTGGTTTTTGTTGTTAGTGGCTGCTGATGTTGCATGTGGCATCGCTGTTGCTGTACATCTGGAGATCCTTTTTATTTTGTACTGGAACCCATACAAATCAATTAATAAGCCAATCAAAATCAAGAATGGCAAAATCTAAGACACACAAAGTTAGATCTTTCTGGACAATGTTCTTAAAAGGTTAATATACAGCACAATGGCTTCAGTGGTGACCATCAAATCTGGGCCAATACTGGATCCTGAAGGCTAGAATAAGACAGATCATGTCTATTACTCAAAATGAATGCTGGGATTCCTCATCATTCTATATTATGATGTATTATAAAGGATCAATTTTTGGTTTCATACTATGTGATGAAGACATATTCTGCAGCTGTGAAACAAAAATGCTACACATCCCTTTGAAATAAAGGGATTTCCGAATAGAATACAATTTAATACAGATAAATTAAATCAAATTAATTGCAATCTTGTTACAATCACAGCACCCAAATTCAAAATCAGATGCATTAACCAAAGGCTTAAGCAAACCATTATCCCTCAATAATTCAATGATGCTTTGTTAATTACAACTGGCACTGAGAAGGTAGAAAAATGTCAATCATATATAATACTCAGTAAGCCTTTTCAAATTTTATATAACTTAAGATTTGCCCAGACCTATTCGTGAAACAGAATAACAACTTCTAGAGCGCAACATGTTAACTTTGATTTTTCACTCATGCCAGCTTTGTTCACATCTGATAAACAAAAACATTTCAGTCACTAATCAAGACATCGTGAATTGCATTACTAGGATTAATTAGGTGTCATGGATCTATTTGAATAATTAATGCTTTGTCTTCTAAATCGAAAAGAAAAATCCATTTTATCTCCCCAGGTGAACAACTTTCTGACCTCACCAATCTCAACCTATCTCAAGATGCAAACAATCAACAATACTACATCAGACATTTGCCTGCATTGAGAACAAAATGGAATTTATTTAACTTAGTAAGTGAGAAAAATCTCAGGTCTTATATGGATAAATGGTATGTTACTATGGCTCGTCCTGAACAACAGACAACTTTGTAGTCTCTACTTATTAACCCTGTGTATTACTTCATAATAGAAAAACAAAACGTTACAGACGAGGCATCACCTAAGTTGATTACGCACACATTCATTGCTTGATGCCTCTCTATTCATTATGGAAATCTTAGAAATGTACGGCCTGATTCAAACATTTGGGCTGCATGACTAGAAGGATGTGACAGCCTATTTTAGACGATTAGCATGTTTAAAAGGTCACACATAATGCCTCACCTCTATTTTGATACACGTGTAGCTGTCGAGTGAACATAATGAGAAAATAAGTTCAAAGAATACACTGACACTACTTGCATCTAATAATAGGCCAACAAAAACAATATATTAATTGGAAACAATTACATTACAACGTGTAGCTTTTATGTTTTAAAATGTTGCCAGAACTGATTTAATAGTCTACAATGATGAAAATAATCTTCTTTATTATTCAGTCTTGAGATGTGGGCATTGCTGGCTAGACATCCCTAACTGCCTCAAAGTAAGGGTTGCTTGTTGGGCCATTACAAGGCCAATTGAGAATCATCTACATTGTTGAGTGTCAAGTCACATGTAGACCAGACTCATTAAGAATAGCAGATTTCCTTCCCTAAAGGGCACAGTGAACAATTATTATCCAGACAATCAATGGTGGTTTCACAGCAGCTGTTACCAAATTAAATTTGTATTCCAGATTTTATTATTGCATGTTAAATCTGGCCAACTGCCAGTGAAAAGATGCCAATGGATCACTAGGTTTGTGCGATGAGGGAAGAAAGTTTGAATGAAGCAGAATACTATCCACCTGACTAAAGACATCACTGGCATGACCTGGTGAGTTATAGTGCTGTGGAACACCTATTAGCTTTCCCATACTGTTTAACTTGCAGTTAATACAGATTGTGCCAGATGGCAGAACTAAGAGAAGATTTGATGCAATTGACTACGGCGTTTATTTTTGGCAGTTAATGTAATGAACTGCCAAGCAAAGGAAAAGGATTACCTCCTGTCAAATGTTATGGAAATAAAACATCTCCAAGAAGGTGGCGGAAATCTCCAACAATGCAATTTTTTGAGTTACGAAGCTCATTTAATCTGAAGGTGTCTTCTTTGCATTTTAACCTTATCATTTAATATTAATGAGTATGTTTTATAGCTTGGCAAGTACTGAAGGGAGGACTGTTATTAATAAATTTATGATCACTCGAAAGCAATATATGAGGCAATAAAGCTTATTTCAACTTATTCTCAGACTTTTGATGTCAGATGTGGCTCAGTGATAGCATTCCAACCTTTCATTTAGAAGTTTAAGGTATCAAACCACACTCCACATTTAACATCATTTCATCTTATGAAGAAGCAACACTCCACAAGCTTGTGATTTCAAATAAATCTGTTGGACTATAACCTTTGTCCACTGCGGTCCAACACTGGCATCGCCATATCACATTAAGCATTTAGAACCGGTCTACTGCACATTAACAAGTGAAAGCTGCACTGGTTGCAGATATTATTTCTTGGATGAGATGTTTAACCAAGATCCAAGTCTGTTCTCAGGTGGATAAAACATTGAAGAGCAGCAGAGTTCATATAGTACACTGACCAACTTGTATCTCAACAAATTTGACCAAACAGATTGTACAATCATTTATTACATGCCTGTGTGTGGATGCCTAATGTAAAAACTGGCTATGGTTTTTACACTGCAATAGTGATTAAACTTCAGATATACCTCTTTGGCTGTAAAGCACCCTGGAATTGTAAAAATCACAATATGTAAAATGCAAATGCCTTCTCAATCATCGAAAGGAAATCTAAGTTATCGTATCTTGCATATCTTAAATGTTTGGACCAGAATTTGAATATAATTGAAGTTGCGTCCTAAGTACCTCAGCCAATGAAGGAAATGTCAGCATCAAAAATGGCTGGGTGTTGGGGGGTGTGAGCTGGTGGTAATATATACATGTTGCATTGGACTCTTGTTCTATCAGGTAATGAGAGTTAAAATTCCTTATGTTCCTAGCCTCTGACCGAATTGCACATTCTTAACAAGTATATTTAGTTGCCTATATTCATCTCATTTGACCTTTCCAGTAACATATTTTACAGATAGTGATTTCTCAGTTTGTGATACTGTGTGTCTTTGCAACTGCTGTGAAAATGGAAAATTAAAAACTGGATCCTGATTTTCTGCCTTATAAATCCCAAAAACAGAAATGCCAGGCAGAAGATCCAGGATTGTTTGATACACAGCATATAAGGATCTCCTTTACAGTAAACATATATCCATATTTAAAGGCATTCTGAGTTAAGAGCAGCTAAAACAATTTGTGCTTTATAAACATGCATCTCATTCTCAAGGTACGAACTGTCAATAATTCCAGCAATTATTGCCTCCTTGAATTCAGGTGAATTCCTGAATCAAAGAAGGTGTTCTCACAGCGTCGTTAGATAGGGAATTCCAGAGTTTTGACCCTCTTATGAAGGAATGGGGACATATTTTGAGATTAGACTGGACTGTGACACAGCAGAGGGTGTAGGTGATTGCTGTCCTCTGCACATGTGCCCTATTCTTTTATAGATGTTGAAGACTGTGGTCTGGGGAGGTATTTTTAAACAAGCCTCAGCAAGTTACTTCAGTGTATGCTCCAGATCATACAAATTACAACTATAGTATGCCACTGCCTGTAGTGGGAACCAGGCAGCACATCATGCAGGTTACAAATTTCTTTTTCCTATATTTATTTATTCAGGGATATGGACATTGCTAGATAGTCCAGCATTTGATGCCCACCCATAATTGCTGTTGACCTTGGGCAGTTAACAGACAACCATATTACTAAGGATATGGAGTCACATTTTGGCCAGATCAGATAAGAATGGAAGCTTTCCTAGAGAACACTAGTGATCCAGATGGCAGAAATCAGGGCAGGACTTATACATTTAATGGTAAGGCCCTGGAGAGTCTCAAGAGTTCATAGTTCCTTGAAAGTGGAGTAGCAGGTAGACAGGGTGGTGAGGGCAGTGTTTTGTACACTTGCCTTTATTGGTCAATGCACTGAATGTAGAAGTCAGGATGTCATATTGCAGCTGTGCAGGACATTGGTTAGGTCACTTTTGGAATAAAAACCAAAAGATCTGTGGATGCTGTAAATCAGGAACATAAACAGAAGTTACTGGAAAAGCTCAGCAGGCCTAGCAGCATCTGTGAAGTAAATAAAGTTAATGTTTCGGGTCCAGTGACCCTTCCAGGCCGGAAATATTAACTCTTTTTCTCTTCACAGATGCTGCTAGGCTTGCTGAGCTTTTCTAGCAACTTCTGTTTTTGTTCCATTTTTGGAATACTGTGTTTAATTCTGGTCTCCCTGCTATAGGAAAGATGTTGTGAAACTTGAGAGGGTTCAGAAAATATTTACAAGGATGTTGCCCGGGTTGGAGGGTTTGATCTAAACGGAGAGGATGAACAGTCTGGGGCTAGTTTCCCTGCAGCAAGGAAAGCTGAGGGGTGTCCTTAGCGAGGTTTATAAAATCATGAGGGGCATGGATAGGGTAAATAGGCAGGGTCTTTTCCCTGGGGTGGGCGAGTCCAAAACTCGATGGCAATGCTTATGAAATTTGTAGCCTGCGAGATCTTCTGCCTGACCTCCACAACAGCTGTAGTTTGCATGATCTGGAACATGTACTGAGGCAATTCATCGAGGCTTGTTAAAAGAATCCCAAGGCGTTTTGTGCATATAATAGAAGAAAGAGGGTAGCAAGGGAACGAGCAGGCCCACTCAAGGACAAAGGAGGCAAGTTATATGTTGTGTCACAGGAAGTGGAAGAGATCCAAAGGAGTACTTTGTATTGCTCTTCACCAAGAAGGACATGACAATGTTGAGGCCAGGGCTGAGTGTGTAAATATTCCACAGAATGTCATATATTGAAGGAAGTTTGGTTATCCTAGAGTGCAGTAAGGTAGATAAGTTCCCAGGGCCAGATGGGATCTATGCCAGGTTTACGCGAGGCGCAAGGGAAGAAACAGCTGGGGCATTAGCAGATCCTCTTTGAGCACAGATGAGATTCCAGAGGAGTGGAGATTAACCAATATTGTTTTCTTGTTTAAGAAAGGAAGTAGGGATAATCCAGGAATTTATAGGCCAGTGAGCCTGATGTCTGTAGTGGGGAAGCTCTTGGAGAAGATACTGAGGGACAAGATATACACACATTTGGAAGAAAACTAACTAGTTAGTGACAGGCAGCATGGTTTTGTGTGGGGATGGTCATGTTTCACCAACTTGATTGATTTTTTTGAAGAGATGACAAAGATAACGGAAGGGCTGTGGATGTAGTTTATATGGACTTCTGTAAGGCATTTGATAAAGTCCCACATGGTAGATTGGTACAAAAACTAAAATCACATGGGATTCGGGGTGGGCTGGCTAGATAGACACAAAACTGACTTGGTCACAAATGGCAAGAGGTTAGCAGTGGCAAGGCGTTTTTCAGAATGGAGATGGTAACTAGTGGTGTTCCACAGGGATCGGTTTTGGGCCCTCTGATGTTTGTAGTATATATAAATGATCTGGAGGCAAATGTGGGTGGTCTGATTGGTAATTCTGCTGAGGATACAAACATTGGTGGAGTGGCTGATGCTGCTGACGATTGTGAAAGGACACAGCAGGATTCAGATAGATTGGTGACTTGGACACAGAAATGGCAGATGGATTTTAATCTGGACAAATGCAAGGTGATGCATTTTGGAGGATCAAATTTAGGTGTGACTTATACTGTAAATGGCAGAACCCTTAGGGACATGAACATACAGATGGATCTGGGTGTGCAGATCCACAGTTCCCTCATAGCGGCCATACAAGTGGCCAAGGTGCTTAAGAAGGCATATGGCATGCTTGCCTTCATCAGCCAGGGCATGGAGTACAAGAACCGACAAAACATGTTGCAGCTATACAAAACCTTTGTTAGGCCGCATTTGGAGTATTATGTGCAATTTGCTCATACTTGTTAGTTTAAGGGAGACTAGTTAAATTGGGTCCAAAGTTCATCTGGGTCTAGCAGAAAGGTATCCACAAGTGAAGTGATCAGTTTTGAAATTAACCTTGTTGTAACCAACTGAGGGAGCAGGGGAATAAAGGGAGGGACGTGTCCTCATCAGGGCGCTTAACAATTTGGGGTGAAACTTTTGAAATCCTAACAAGTTGCAGAACATCAGCTGTAGAGATAACAGCCTCCAGCAGGTGGGTCCCTGTAGAATACCCAGTTTCGGACCTTCTTTCATAGCCACAGCAGTTCTTCAACTGCAGCAGAGGGTGTCTGATCAATGGTGACTCCCAGGATGTTAATGGATTGAATAATAATAGCACCATTGAATGTTGGGAGGAGGTGATTTAACACCCTTTTATAAAAGGATGGTAAGCATTTAGTGCTCTTTTGGCTCTGAACTGGATATTGTTTATGACTTGCTACATGTAAGCATGGGCTAATTCCTTAGTTGTGGAATCGTGAACAGATCTGAACACTGGACAATTGTTGGTCAACCTGACCTTGTGGTGCTTTGTCATTCACAAAACAGCTGAATACAGGTGGACCCAATGCACAGGCCAGGAGAATGCCTGCAGTGCTGTCCTGGGGCGAAAAATTTGGCCTGGAACTGCAAGTATTACCTTTCTTTCTGCTTGGTATAAGTGCAGCCACTGGACTCTTTACCCATTTCCATGACTTTTGGCAGAGCCCCTCAGTTTAATGCAGCTTTGAAATCAAGGGCAGTAACTCTCACCACACTTGACAACTCAGTCCCTTGTCCATGTCTGGACAAAGACTGTAATACAATCTGGAGATCAGTGGCCCTAAAGGAATCCAAACTCAGCATTGATAAGCAAGTGCCCCTTGATGGCCATCCTTCCATCATTTTGCTGATGACCGAAAACAGGCTGACAAGGTAGTAATCGGCTGCCTTGGATTTCACTTGTTTTTGTGGACAGGACATACCTGGGAAACTGCTTATGTTTTTGGGTAAAAGGCAGTGATGCAACTGCAGTACAATTATTAACTAAGGGTGCAGCTAGTTCTGGAGAAAAAAACAAGTTATCAGAGCCACAAATGGAACTTTATACAGAGTTAAATTTTTTGTTGCATCCTGTTGCTTCACATCATGCAAACTGAATTAAATAAGTGAAGACTAATATCTGTGATGCTGCATAGTCAGTTCTTAGGTGACAGCAATTAGTTACTTGGCATTAATGGGTGAAGATGATTGTTGACACTTTCTCCTTGTCCTTTATGCACCTGTGCCATGTTGTATTCATCACTGAGGATGCTTGGAGAATCCTACTTGGCTAAATTGCCTAATGATCTACTATTATTCATGTACAATTTATTGTAAACTTACTACTGAAGCATATCTTGCAGAGCTTCCTGTATGCAATTTTGTATTCCATAATAGAGGAGGACTGGTCACCAGAAGGGTTGGTCACCATAGTGGATGGCTGAGGAGTGAGGGACGTGCCAGTCCATGGTATTATCGACAATGGCGGGATACAATTGTGCTTGCTTTGAATGGCCCAAATGCCTCATAGATCTCAAGATTTGAGATTTTAGACCATTCCTAATGCGATGGCAATACCTCACAACATGATGGAGGGAGTCCTCAAATCTTATGACAAGACAATATGGCAGGCATCCCTCCCAGTACCGTGACCTACAGCTAGAATAGTAAGTACACAGTAGATTATTCCCTCACCTTCTTTAAATCAGCATCTGTCAAAGTCCAAACTAGTAGGCGTGTCTGCCTGGAGACAGGCAGCACTACTGAATCACTAGTTGACACCAAAGACCAACATTGAGGGCTGTTGTCTCTTACTACTCTTATATTTTTCCAAGTGATATTCAACATAAAGCATTACTAATTCATCAGCTAAAGGAGTGCAATAGGTGGAATCAGCAAGAGCTTTCACTGTTCATCTTTGACTTGTAAAGGAGGCTTCATGGGATTCTAAATCATTGTTGAAAACTCAAAAACCCCCGTCTAACAGTGTGCAATTGGTAGGTTTGTCTGATTGGTGTGACTTTTCACACCCAGGGATGGTGTTTGAGGAACCTGCGATATTGAATGATTGTTATAGTTCTTCCTTAATGAATCATATTCTCCTGTCCGGCAGTGATCCTTCCCGATTCAGTCACATGATCAACTGCAGCATGTTCCAAGGTTCCAGGTTTAGCCTTTTCACATTCCCAATCTGCCCCTAAATGTCCCAATATGCTGATTTGATATGTAACTTTAATAATTGTTTGGCACTATCATGTGCCATTTCATCATTTTTCATTAAGTGAATAAAGCTTATATTTGAAAATAAGGAAAAGTACCTGCAGGGAGTCATTCGGTTAATGAGTCTGTACCATCGTTCAACTAGATCATGATTGATGTCGCACCTTAACTCCACTTTGCACTACCCTCAACTCATCCCCAGATGACAAAAGACAGAAATTAGTCTAAAGAAGAAAAAGAATGTTTAAGACTGGTGTCAGGTAGTGACGATAACGGAGAACAAAGCTGAAATAAGGGAGGATAAAAAAAAGAGAAGGTGGATTAAAAAAAGGCTGGCAGTGAACATAGAGAAATTCCAATATCTTCAATAATCACGGAAGTAGTGAAGGTGTAGTAAAAGGAGAAGCATGGCTGAGGATTTACACATAAGAGGCATGGCTAAGGCTTTAAATGAAAACCTGCTATCTGTCTTTACCTACGATGGCAGATCTTTCCTGGACCAGTGACAGAAGAGAAAACCCAGTGGCTAGAAGGGTTTAAAAATTGATGTGGAAGGAAGTGAGCATGGAAATTGAACAGGCACAGGTAATAATCTTTCAATATTCCCTAGATTTGGGGATGGTTGAAGAGGATTGGCGACTTACGAACTTTATGCCCTTGTTTAAATTGAGCTTATAAAGATTAGTTTGTAATTGTCAGGCCTCTCAGTTAACTTCAGTGGTGAGAAAATTTTTAGAAACAATTATTTTGGACAAAGTGAATTGTCATATGCATTGAGTGTTGGTTAATTCAGAGAAGTCAGCACGGATTTGCTAAGGGAAAATTATGTTCAATTAACCTGGTGTTTTTCAAAGAGGTAACAGACAGGATTGATGGACAACCAGAAGGAATCAGGTGCAGTGCCACATGGCAGACATGAGAGGAGTTATAGCTCAAGAAGTGAAAGGAACTGTATCTACATGGACAAACGTGGGCTTGCACACTGAAAACAAAAAGCAATTATCTTTAGGCTGTGAGATGGTTTTGGGAGTTCTTCACGTTTCAGTATTGAGATCTTTGCTTTTCCTGATGAATATAAATGCTCTAGAATTTACTGAGCAGGATGCTCTTTCAACGTTTGCAAATGACACAGACCTTAAGAAAATTATAAATCTGTGATAAAGGAAGTGCAGAACTTGAAAAGGACACAGACATATTAGTGAAATGGGTGAATTGGTTGAAGATGAACTTCAATGCAGAGGGGTGCGAAATGAAACACTTTGATACAAAGGACGTGGACAAGCAGTATAAACTAAAAAGTATTACTCTAAAGGGTATGCAGCTGCAGAAAGACTGGATGTATATTTGTTCATAATTTATTAAAAGATGAATGAAAAATGTATTTTAGGCTTCGTTAATAAACGCATACAGTACAAAAGCAATCTTTTAGAAAATTCAAAAGAATTAGACCTCAGCTGGAGTACTGTGTATAGCTTTGGATACCATATTTTCAGAATAATTTCAGGGAGTGCAGAAGAGTATTAGGAGAATGCTCTCAGTCCTTTGGTTGTGAACATAAACTGGAGAGATTGGAATTGTTCTCTTTGGGCAGAAGGCTGAGGGAAAACTCAACTGAGATTTCAAAATCATGAGCCATCTGTACAGAATAAACTGCTCCAGCTCATAAAAATATTATGACTGCGCCCTCTGATTCTCAAAGAGTTTTGCAAAAGAAACGAAAGCAAATTGAGGAAAATAGAGTGACTCTGGAAATACACTACCTGGATTTGTGATTGAGGCACGTTCAATTGAGACATTCCAGATGGCGTTAGATAACCATTTAAATACAAGTGAAGGGAGAAGACAGGGGTTTGGCACTACAAAAAAGTGCACAGAGAACTAGAGCAGCCCTGATGGGCTGAAAGGCCTCCTTCTGCACAGCCATAATTCTGTGAATTCCATTAGTACTCAAATATCGATGGACAATTGTCTTCAATACACTCCGCACCTGAGCATCCACTGCCCTATGGTAAATAATTCCAACAATTCCTTTGTGCGATGAAATTTTTGTGTCACTGTCAAAACTTCTTAATTGGAGACTGTGGCGTTTGGGCAGAATTTTCCATGAGCTAGCCCGTGGCTTTTCGGCAGAGGAGAACCCTGGGCGGCTTCCCTCCCTATCCACCTGACTTCCAGCTGTCTGTAATTTTACCAGCGATGCAATCTAAGAGATGGGGGAAGCCAAGTGAGGTTCGGGGTGGACCATCTACTATCAACCCAATCGAGGCTCTCAGTTTAAGAGCTGCTTCCTGCCCAGCCTCAACTTTGAGACTATGGTGAGGAGTTCATGGATTGGCGAGTAGAGAAACTGCCACGATACACAGCAGTCCATCCACATGGATCTCCAGCCCCCTGTTCATAAACCAGGATGCCAATTTCCTTCAGTCTGACTCGCTGGTGCTTACAAAGAGAAATCCTCTGCAAAGGCTGGTGCAATTCAGCCCTAAATTCTAGTCAAGAGGGTCAATTTTTAAACATAGAAAAATGCCACTGACTTTAACATCTGGACTATACAGTAGGATAGACAAAATAACTAATTCCATTCTTTTTGCATGAAAATGTCATGAGGCGAACTAAATTTAACTGTGTGGGCATGTCATTATCGAAATAAATTCAAAGCTTTAAACATTTGGCAAGTATACATATGAAACATCTGTCAAGTGCGTACTTCATGTTGCAATAAATTTCTGAGGAACTATTACTTTGTTAGCAGGAACCTGATGCAGTACATTTCAAAGCTTTCCCCAAGTTAATGCGAAAAAGGTCTCATTGATAATTAAGGCTAACACAACTTTATAGTTAGAAAGATCAGTACAATTTTAACAATACTCACATGTTTGGATGAAAATTCCTCTTTTTATAACCATAATTAAACATTTAAGGATGTGCATATTATGCTCCTGCCAGTCATGAATGCTGAAAAATAGCAGAGCATAAGCACTTGAATCCCCCCCCCCCCCCCCCCCCGAAAGAAGGGTCCAGACCTGAAATGTTAACTTTCCTGTTCCTCTGATGCTGCCTGGCCTGTTGTGTTCCTCCAGCTCCACATTGTGTTATCTCTGACTCCAGCATCTGCAGTTCTTGCTATCTCTGAGTGCCAACTAAGAATCTTTTCAAATCATTTCATGAAATATGGAACATAGTTTTTCTAAACAGAACAAATGCATGACATTGTTTGCATAGAATATTAAAAATAATTGCCAACTTGTCACTTTTAAATGAGTTGCTCAATGCGTTGAAATATCACACAGAGAAATGGGGAATACCAATAACAATTGTATCCCAAGTTTCTACGAAGTCTTTGCAATAACAGCACATGGTGATGAACTAAAGGACAGACAAAGACTAATCTAAAAATGTTTCAACAGTCAAATAAATGTATTTAGAGTCATACAGTCAAACAGCATGGAAGCAGCCCCTTTGGTCTGACCAGTAGAAAAAGTGATTTGGTAAGAAGTCACCATTTATGTTTGTGTATAAAGGATCTAATAGCCTGGACTAATAAAATATATGTAAGAAACATTTGCAGTTAATCACTTTGTGTGAAACAGAGCACAAATATTAGCAAGGTTTTGTACGTCAATGCAAATTTATTTTCCATTCGAGCATGGACATTCCTCAACAGAGGTTTAGTTACTAGTAACTTCTTTAGTAGTAACAATTCTTGCCTAATAACAGAATATGCACTAGATATAGCTGACACGTAGCAAATAGATGAGATTTCACCACAAATACATTGGCTGCTTCTGTGGCAAAGTGACTGAATTATTTATAACTAATGCCATTGCTAAATTCAGTAAGTGCACCTCTTTCACAATACGAGGAAAATGGCAGAACTCAAAGCACCATGTTGAAATACCCTGTCTCATCCTAATCTATCAAACAATAGCAATCAATGGGGATTCCACTAGTTTTTAGTTTCCGCATTGTGCTAAATTTACTGGGTGCTACGTAGAAATTAGTATAGAAATAAGTAGTTTCGTAAGAATAAGTATCATTTAAAAATAGTTACATGTGTCAGCACTGAATGTCAAACTACCACGTGAGCCTCTTACTGTCTATTTGTTTGCCGTGTTTATTTCAGTTTTGTAGATTTTACCAGTTGCATTTCTGTGGAAATATATAAGGATGGAAAGCTTTTTATCAATAAAAAATACATTACTGGTCACATTCTCTGTAAATGTGAACATAGAGATACAGTACATAGTGATAACAATGAATAAATGGATTCATTCCTAATGCATTACCAAATAAATATTGCTTTGACATTCCACCGTAAATGTTAATTATCAACATATAATTACTGAGCAGGTTTATCTGCGGGTAAAGAGTGAACATTTCAGAGAAAAACAAACTTAATTTTCCCTTATGTAGAGATAAAAGGTACAGAGCTGGATGAACACAGCAGGCCAAGCAGCATCAGAACAGCAGGAAAGCTGACGTTTTGGGTCTCGAGCCTTCTTCTTCAGAAGGGCCCAGACCTGAAACTTCAGCTTTCCTGCTCCTATGATGCTGCTTGGCCTGCTGTGTTCATCCAGCTTTACACCTTGTTATCTCAGGATTCTCCAGCATCGACAGTTCCTGCTATCTCCTAATTTTCCCTTAGCTTTGTTTAGTTTTTAGAAGACCTTGCTGATTTTCCAGTTCTGAAGAAGGTTACTAACAAATTAGTGTCTGCTTTAGAGGTTGTCTTGTCCATATTTCCAACATTTAAACAAAAAAGATCACATTTATCTTTATTCTTTACTTGTATTTTATGGGAAACTGAAAATCTAATTCCTCACCATAACAGTAGTGACAACACAGATGTTATGAACCAGAAAAAAAAGTACTTCAAAATAATTCTGTTAACTGTTTATTTTAATTAATAAAATTTAGTCAATTGTCTGCCTCTCCACGAAATTGTAGCATTACACTTCTATGTTTTCTTAGTTATCTAGGGCACTTTTCTCATCTGTAAAAAATAATTAAATTAGAATATCTATATTTAAGGCAATTCTACCAAACTGCAATCAGACCTTAAGAGCTTGAATTAATTTGCTTACAAATAGCTTACATGAAGAAAGCACTGAAAAGATAATATAGACCCAGACCTCCACACATTTTGAGGAGTCTCTTATGTATGGTATGCTGCATACCAGCATAGCTGACTGAAATTAAGCGTGTTTAACCAAGCTGTGTTTAAGATCAGCTTTCATTGCATGTGTTTGTATTACCACTAAAATACCAATTGGCAAAATGCAGCACAAAAAAAGCCTAGGGTATCAATTTGGAAATAGATTCTTAAAATATAAGTTACATTTTAATTCTTTTTCAATTTAACTTCAAATTGACAATAACTCGTATGAAATTTTTTGTAGCTGTTCCAGATACACAATGTACAATATTTATATCACTGTTTTACTTCAGTTTACACACATACAGTTGCTAATTCTTTTGAGCCATTGTTCCATTCATCAGGCTGCCAGGCTATAGTAATGATGTGTTTAATGAAAGAGGAAAAGGAGGAGTGGAAGATATTGGGTGGAACAACTAACCATAGAATGAAATGATAATGACAGATCCTCACAAAAGAAGGTAACTACAAATCAAAAGAAATAGTCTTCTAAAGAAGAAATGCAGAAATTAACAATCTTAGCTAAGATAAATTGAAAATTGAATGTACATGCACAAATAAAGAGGAATTAGACAATGGACAACTGATTTTGAATTGACAATTTGTTTAAACAGCTCATTTGTTTTGGAAAAAACAGGTACAATTTTTTGAGTAATGTTCAAATACATCTGAAGCAAATGCAAAGGCGTAAATGAAGTGTTGAACTGTCTTGAGGAGCAAACAGCATGCCTTCATTGAGGGTCTAAGACAACAAAATAACTAGAACTGCAGAGAAGAGTAATGAGAAAAGTGTGTATGATATTGATGAACCACCCAAAGTTGCTGTTGGGGCCAAAGTATTTCCATCCAAAGGCAAAGAGTTGTATAACATAATAGCCATTCCAATCATTTGATGTTCATAGAAAATGTAGGGTAATGGAAACATATGTGTGTGATGACAGGCAAGTGGAAGAGAGGGTGGGAACAGGGAAGATAAAAGGGGTGGGATAAGAGAGAAAAAGAGAGAAAAAGATCATAAATATAAAGCCAAATTAAGAATTTAAGGTAAACAAATAATGTGTAAATTTTAACTTGAAATAAAACAGATTAGAGAAATATCTGCGCAACGTAAGTATGCTTAATTGTAAGCAGAGCACACAAGGTCAAAAGATCATAGTTCATGGTTACAGGGTTAAAGGACACAAACTAAGCTGGGAGAATGGAAATGATCACACAATGGGTTGCAAGGACAGAATAGAGCTAAAAGAAACAGTAAGTAGTTTCTATGAAAGACAAACATAAAGCTGGAATAAGGCTGGTTAAAAAAAAGTATTTGAAATTAATGCTATGTTTTACTTTGCCGCCATATATGTTAGCTGCATTCAATTAAATGGCTTTCAACTATTGGCATGGAAAAGCAGTTCCTCTGCCCATGCTCCAAGCTGCTGTGTAAGTAACTGCCTTAGTGATGTAACAGGCCAGTAAGACTTGTTGTAACATTGTCAGCCTCATCATGCATATTGCAGCACACACTGCTGCATCCCCAGAAAACATTAATATGTTAACTCATTAACCACTAAACCCTAGAATCCATCCACAGAATATCTAAAATATTCAAAAGCCCAATTAATCAGTTATTGTACCATTAATGAAGTGAGCCAGTACAGCGCTTTCATTGACATGGTCAAAGAAATAAGGAAGCTGAAATTTAGAGTAATATTTCAAGATGAATAGTATTTAGTTGAAAGCTGAGAAAGCTTACACCTACACATTCAGGACTATATTTTCCTCTTATTGCACATAAAGTATTAAATATTAATTGTTAACATAATTAATAAATTACAAGTCAAAATGGAGAAACATTTTGTCGTGTGTATATATAACACTTCATCATAGAATGACATAGTATTGAAGGGGACCATTCATGCCATGATGTCTTGGCCAGTTCGTTGAAGTCAGAAGTCACATGACACCAGGTACTACTCCAACTGGTATATTTGAAATCACAAGATTTTGAAGCATTGCTCCTTCTTCAAGTGAAGCGTGGGCAGTGCTTTGAAAGTGATGAAGGTGCAGTGCTTTGAAAGCTTGTGATTTCAAATAGACCTGTTGGATTATAATCTGGTGACCTGTGACTTCTGACATTGTCCACCCAGTCCAACACTAATTCCTCCACGCAGCTCTTTTAAAGAGTTATCACATTAATACCACTCCATTCCTCTTGCTACACTATCCTGAACATACTTTCACTTCAATATTTATTCAATTATTACTAAAGCTGCTTCCATGAATGAAGAAAACCAGCCAGGAAGAATGCAAAAGGATAACATTCCAGAGACACTAAACCTAAGACACAAAGGGCCACCTCTTTGCAAAATGCTCATTGTTTAGCAAGAAAAAATAATTTTGACAACAATTAATCCATTATACAGATGCTGCTGGGAGGCTTCCATTATCTTTCATGGCAAACAAACCTATGACATGAGATTGTCCAGCATTTTGGAATTGCGTTTAATATTGCATTTATCAAATTCTACTGAATTTGAAATAAGGTCTATACAGCTAGTAAAATATATTAAAATATTTCATGATGTCCTAAAACAGAATTCTTAAACTTGGGAAACTTTGGGAAAAAAGCTTTCTTTTTTAAATATTAATTTTGGATATTATTTATCACAAGATGGTTCTTTTACATTCCAGTCAAAAAAAAGCCTGACTTTTCTTTGTAGAATTCACTCACAGCTCTATGTAATAATTTTGGAACAATTTTGTCAGGTTCATCATTAAAAGACTACAGCAACAAAAAATGCCTTTTTAAAAGAAAATATTCAATAAAGAGGAAAATATTGTCCTTTATATCTTTAGGAAATCATGCATTCACTCAGATTGGTGTACTATAAATTGCTACAATCATAAAAATTGATAATAAAATTCTCTGTGATCTAACTTGGTCAATGAAAATCCTGTGTTCTGATTCACAGACACCTGATATGATTGGGCAAATAAACAGCAAGAATAGATAAAATAGCAAGAAACTCAAGGGCCTGCAGCCAATAACCTGTGATGAAACTGTAACCTTTACTACTTGCAGAAATAAACATTTAGACAGGTTCCACACTGAAATCAGGAGCCTCTGCAAACTAACTGGAGCATGAGGTGTAAGTTGCTGTTTTCTGCTCCAAAACCAATCACACTAGAATGTTCATTTTTGAAATGTATTATCAGTTGGACACAGCTTTCCAGTATTGAAACAGTATAATTGCCACTGAAGTTACATTAATAACCTTGGGTGGCATCAAGAATCAGTAATCACTGTAAGGATTGTTGAAATATAAAACTCGTCATGGATAGAGGGAGGTTGCATGTCAGCCAGATTCAATTCAGCTGTTTAACATCAGTAAACTAGCGCTCAAAAACACCTAGGAAACCACATCACTAAAACCTGGTTGTAACTGCAATTAAATTTCACAAAGTAATTACAACAGTTATTATCACCGATGGAAATTTGGAAAACAAAATTATGCTCATAACAGCAAATAGTGATGAGAGATTTCAAAACTTGAGCATTGGAAAAAGTGTCTTGGATCCTGTAAGGTTTTAAATCAACATTATCTTCAAATGTGTGCGGCTTTGTTTTCCTCGCGTCATTCTTTTGACATTACTGCTTGTAGTGACAGTTCAGCCTTCTCAAAATTACTGCTTTGTTGCTACTATGATAGATATTAGCAATGCTCAATCACTTCAGAGGATTTTTTTTTACAGCTTTCAGTCAGGGAGCTAGCAGTTATAGTAAGAATTTGAGAAAATTGTCTTGCTAAAACAACTGGTGACTTTGGCTGCTAAAATTCAGGTGTGATTCACACAAGGTGTACAAAACTGTGGGACAGAACATTGTGACAATGTTGGAAAGATCTGGCTGGCAAGTAGACACAGGAACTTGCGATGCTTCTTTCCAGGAACATCTACCACTACACCTTGTGTCACAAACAGGCCCTTGTCAGGCCGCAAGTAGGCATTCCCTGCAGGATCGATGTTCAGATGATAGAATGAACTGTGGGTCTCTACTGAGTGGAAGTAGCATTGAGCAGACAGTAGTTACTGCCATACAACACCCATGCAAGGCCAAGGATCGTTGTTCAATCTCTGGCCACAGCTGAGTCATGGTGGAAGGGAATTGGTAGTACTGGTGTGGGGAGGGGCGGGAGAAGGGGTGCTCTCAGCAAGCTTCCCTTTCCTGGTGTTGGGTCTCTTGATTGGGCAGGGAGCGCCAAAGAACAACTGCTCCCTCTCTCCTCCAACCTCCATTGGAGAAAGCAAATACATCCCACCCATTGCTGGATTAATACTAGTGGTGGCAGGAGGAGGTCCTTAAAGCTGTCAATGGGTCTTCCTACCCTGGACTTTATCAGGATGGAGGCAGGAAGATGCCATTTACAGGAAGGATCCTACTTGCCATCATCCTGCCTGAACAAATGCTAACTCACCCTCCACCCACCAGCAAAGGTGTTACACTGGACAGAAGATTCAACTCGTTCAGTCAGATAACTATTAACCTGCTCAAGAAAGCATGATTGTCAATGTGTTGCAGTATTAATGCTTGCCGCAATTTTCCCCTCACTGAACAGTTCTTACACCCTGTTCCAATGTAAGATTCCAATTTCATTTTTTGTTAATGGCTGTACCCATGATTACTGCTTTGCACGCCAACATTTCTTGCTGGATACAAGTCTGGTAGTGGAAAAATATGATTGGAAAATGAACTGTATTTATTTTTAAATATGCAGAGAAGTACTAACGAGTGCAATTTTTTTTTCCATGAAAGGAATAAATGAAATCAATACATCACAGACGGATGAATACCATATAAAGCAGTATTCAATTTTACAAGCATGACTAGATTTGGGGATGCAGCGTCTTTGCAAGATTTAATGCAAATAATATTTGAAAGCAGCCAGAAATTGTACCTGGAATGACAGTGGGTTCTACCGAGGTCCGGAAGGAGACGGAACCAGCTTCTGACTTGCCTTGCTGGTTCTCAGCAACAACATAAACTTCATACTCAGAGTTCCATTCCAGGTTTGCAAGAATAACGTATTCACTGTCAGATGGCAATCGCATCTCAGGTTTCCAGTCCGAGTGATGTTTCTGCAAAATAGACCATCGGTGAGCAAAGCACTAACAGAGCTTCAATCTAAGATTTGTGCAGATAAATGTACACTAGTTAAAGCAATGCGCCACTGTGCTACATTATGGCTAACTTTTAATCAGTTTCAGAAAATGTAAAGGCTGCCAGTGATTGACTTTCTCACTTTTGATTTTGAAGCAGAGATAAATGATACACAGATTCAACAGCAACATCCAGAAATGGAGTCACAGCAGGTTTGAAGCCCAGAGTTGTTATTCACCTGCTCCTTTGTCACCCACTTTACTTTTTGGATGCAAGTGGTAGCATTGTGATCCTGAGTTCAACAATGAAGGAAATGTAATTCTTTCAGGGAAAACAGTTTTCAAAAGTACAACAGGGCAAAACTAGAATAGAAATTCTGAATAAGTCATCTCAGGCTCAAAGTAACTTTGTTTCTCTTTCCAATGCTGCTCCCAGATACACTGATTTTTCTTCGCTCCCCCAGTATTTTCTGATTTTATTTTAGATTTCCGGGTCTGAATTTTTTGTTGTTGTTTTGCATAAAATGAAGGTGTCACTTTGCTAAAGGAAGGGTGGACATTGGTGTGCGGAACTTGAACTTATTCAAAAGAATATAAGACAACTCCAGGAAAAATAAAGTACATTTTCACTTGTTCAACTTCTACAGAAGTAGTATCTATCAGAAAGGCATGGAGAAACTGGCAGAGATCTGCGTACTGAAGGTAGTTGGGCCTATGGAGTTCCCAAACTTCAGTCTTCAAAAGTGAAGAATTGTGACATTTGGTGAAATCACGCAAATTGCAGCACCAAGTTGGCACACAGATAGCTTAAGATGCAAATATTAGCTTCTGATTTTATATGGTAAGTCACATTGTACTATTTTGCTAACATTCAGTGGCAGCATACCCAAGGACAGGGCTTTGTTCCGATAAGAAACGACTAACTGTCTCAGCTACTGTGAGAGTTTTCCTACCTTTGTGAAAGGAATGGAATAAGCTGAAAACAAGAAGCAGATAAAACCAAACTACCTTTAATGCCAGTTTCAATATGACAATTCTTTTTGTGAATACAATGAATTGGGTCCTTGAATTGTCCATTTGTCAAAGGAGCTCCACTAGATCACTTAAGATCATAGAAACTCAAAAGGGCATTGAACAAAGAAGTTGGCAAGTCACGTTGCAGTTGTATAAGACTTTGCTTAGGCCATATCTGGATTAGTGTGTATAGTTCTGGGCGCCATACTATAGGAAGGATTTGGAGACACTGCCAAAAAGGTTTACCAGAAATGCAGGAACTGGCAAGTGGAGATAACTAAACAGACTCAAGGAGTTGAGTGACCCTCTTCTACGCTGAGATACTCTAGGTTTCTGTGACATTAAACAATAAAAGTTAGACAGATACACGAACAGCTCAAGCTTTCAAAGTGCTGGAAGAGACGGTGATCCAGCATCACAATCAGGACATTGTGTTTCAACTGGTTACTGTCATGGGAAGGAAGAATAAGCATTTTCCAAACAAACTGATAGAAGCTCAAATACAAGAGGTCACCATTCAACACTGTTTCTGGGCCAATCATACATTGGTCAGTGAACAGTGATGCAGACACAGTCATCTGAATATATATTAATGGCTTGAAAGTTGGAAATGAATGTACTATCACCAAACACGCAGATGACAGAAATAGATGAGAAGTAGTGAGTTATCACCAGGGCTCAACAGAGGGATACAGACAATGTTACATGTGCGCACAAAACCTTAAACATAGTGTGATAAAATATGAGTTTATATACTTTGGCCGGAAGAATAGAGAGTTGTTCATTATTTAAATGGGAGAAGACTAAAAATGCTGAAGCACAGTGATTTGGGGGTTGCTCGTACATGAATCACAAAAAGTTAATATACACATTCACCAGGTAATAGAGAAGGCAAATGGAATATTGGGCTTCATTTCAAAGGGAATGGAGTTTAAAATTAGAGGTCTTGTTAAAACTGTCATGACACTATTCAGTGGTGGAGTACTGTGCACACTTCTGGTCCCTTATCGAAGGGCAGATACATATCTGTATTGGAGGCAGCACAGAGGAGGTTCACTAGGTTGATCCTGTGTATAGAGGAATTTTCTTTCAAGGAGAGGTTCAGTAGATTGTTCTGAGAAAGGTTCACCGGACCTGAAACATTATCTCTGATTTTTCTTCACTGATGCTGCCAGACGTGCTGAGGAGGACCTGACAAAGGAGCAGCGCTCCAAAAGCATGTGATCTCAAATAACCTGTTGGACTATAACCTGGTGTCATGTGACTTCTGACCTTGTCTTTCCCAGTCCAACACCGGCACCTCTACATCAAGCTAACAATGTCAGCAACAGCTATTTTACTGGGGAATGATCTAGAAGCAAAATATACTTCCAGCAGCTTCTGCTTTTGCGCGAGTAGATTGGGCTGAAAAGAGGATTTATAGAGACATAAGATTCAAAAGCTTAACAGGGTAAATGCAGAGAGATTACGGGCAAAGTGCAGGGCCAGAGATGTAATCTCAGCGTAAGGAGTCGCCAAGGTAAGATTGGAGAAAGATTGCGAATCTGTGGAATTCTTTACTGCACATGGCAGTTGAGATTGGGCTATTAAATATACTCCAGGTTGAGATTTCTAATCAGTGAGGGAATCAAGGATCATGGAGATAAAACAGGGAAGTGGAGGCAAGGATTATCAACCCAACTACAATCTGAATGGCAAAACGGTCTCAGTGGGCTGAATAGCCAACATCTGTTCCTATATCTTATGGTTTTATGGTTACAATCATCCTAAACCTGATCCTACTGTACTCAACTTCCATCATCTGCCTTTAACAGGAGATCTTAATAAAGTGATGATTCTTAAAGATGATAAATACTAGTCTAAAACAGCTGCTGCCATCACCTGACCGCAGACTGAACCCAGTCCAAACAACCCAAACAGAATAAAAGTAGATGAAACAGAAAAAAGTGCATGAACTTGCTGCACTGAAATTACCATTCTATTCAAAGACAAAGACAGGGAAACAAGACAAATAAGTCGGTGCTCAGAAATTTGCATCTTGTGTTTAATTCATGGTCGTATTGATAAAAGCTCCACGAAAACAGAACAGAAGCATGACAGGGGAGAAAGTGAGAGGGGAAGGCAGAGAAGTGGAGAGATAGAGAAGCTGGAAAGAAAAGAAGAAACAGAATTCCAAAAAAGGTAATGAAACCTGAGCTGAGAAGGGAAACCGAAATCAGCTTTGGTGAGGAAACCACATCCAACTCAGTACTGACAGCTGATATATTAAGATTCGATCATTTAAAACTCAATTTTGACGAGAAAAAGGCAGACACCATCTTTACGTGAACAACTGGCATAGTAGTTATGAGTGCTATATCAGAGCAGACTTCCAGGGAAGGTTCATAAAGTTTACTCTCTTTTCCTGTGGAGTATGCCATTAACTGCAAGACAGCGAAAGGGACTTCTTCAAATGTGCAAGAGTTGGCACTAAAAGGCTTTTACGAGAAAAATGTCAGACCTTTGAAAAACAATATACCCAGATGTAGAATTTGAATGGCTTGGCAGTTCACTTTTGACAATGAGTACAAACATTTAATATCAAGACCAGCTAAGAAAAACAAATTTAGGTAATGCTCCAAAAGTTTATACTCTTAATTTCAGACCCAAATAGAAGAGGAGGGTAACAGGATCCAGGCAGACAGCAATTCTGGCTGAAGATTGAGAGGTAAATGAAAACTCATAACGCAGGAAAGCTGGGATCTAGAAGCTGTCACAAACCCAGGGAGGGATAAGGGCAAGGTTAATATCATCCAGGCAAGCCGAAGAGAAAAGTGAAGCCAGGCAGAGAAAACAACTATCCACGATCACAGAAAAGGATGGAAGACAGATGGGAAGCTGCCTCAAATGCTCCCATTGTGGCAAACCAGGACATGTAAAGGAAAACTGTTGGTTGCAAAGGTCCCCAAAGCTCAAGCTGCAAGGCAGGTGACAGTAGCATTAGGATAGTCAGTGCCTGTTCAGGCATGACTGTTAACCAAGTAAGTTGTCAAGAGCGTGTGCAGAATAATGAAGAACACTGTCTTATACAGCCAGAGAGAGTAATCAACATTATCCACAGCAACAGTACTCATGGACATGGTCAGTGGGGAAAAAGATTCCCAACTTGAAAGCAAAATAAATCCTAATATGCTGATAAAAGGGCTCATGGGAAATTGGTACAGAGGTGCTACTAGTTAAAGTTTTTTGAGAGTGTGAACTGGCTACATCCAGGAATGGTGGGGGTAGTTCTAAGCTAACAAGTCGTAAATTCACCTGACAAAGGAACAACGCTCCAAATACTTGTGATCTCAAATAAACCTGTTGGACTATTAACTAGTGACGTGTGACTCCTGACTTTGTCTTGCCCAGTCCAACACTGGCACCGCCACATCAAGCTAACAAGGTCAGCGATAGCTATTTTATTGGGGAATGACCCAGAAGCAAAATATACACCTCAAACAGAAAAAGGCAAGGCAAAAGGATTGGAAAAGGTGAAAGACGCCACTTGAATGTAGCAGACAGGCCAGAGAGGGAGAAAGATCACAAACCTTATAGGGGATGGCAGAATTCATGAGGGCCGGAGTAGCTCGACAGGTCACATGAATTAATTGAGCAGGAAATGGCAAAGACACTGGAAACTGAATAAAGCTCAATATCTGTCTGGATGGCAGTGAATCCCACAAGGTTTTCGCTTACTCAGCAACGGTCATTTGAATTAAGCAGGGCTGAAGACAGAACTGAAGTTTTAGTAGGATTGGGAGACTATGCAGCTGTTAAAAAAGCCAATAGCTATAAAAGACTAGAAAGAGCCTCGGAAGGTGACAAAAGATCACAGTACAGAGACAGAGACAGAGGCATGGTTAGTAGATACCGTCATGTAAAATTTTAAAAAAGAGAGAGTTCTCAGATAGGGCAGAAGTGAAGGTGATGCCTCACTGAGTGGGAGAAATGCACGGCAGAAGAGCAAAAGTTGAACCACTATCTAATGGCCATTGTGTTCTAAGGGAAGTGAAATAGATTAGGTGACAACATATTACCATAACAAAGGGTAAAGGGAAGGAAGCATACTCCACAGCAGATATCACTGGTCACCAAGGCAGACCAGAAGAGATAAACAGAATTTTATCTGGGGTGGGGTGTAGATTTCAAAGGAACTGAACCACCTTTGTG
The DNA here is from genome assembly GCF_030684315.1 of Stegostoma tigrinum. Classification (NCBI taxonomy): domain Eukaryota; kingdom Metazoa; phylum Chordata; class Chondrichthyes; order Orectolobiformes; family Stegostomatidae; genus Stegostoma; species Stegostoma tigrinum. The sequence continues at coordinate 17,824,685 of NC_081385.1, forward strand.
CACCTAAAATGCTGCCTGGCCTGCTGTGTTCATCCAGCTCCATACTTTGTTATCTCGGATTCTCCAGCATCTGCAACTCCCATTATCTCTGATACAACATTCCCAACCTTAACCAGTTAAGTTGGTTGGACGTAAAGTTAGCAAGACCTATGTGTAACATGTAAGTTTATGCAGGAAACAAACTTCAGATGACCATCTATCAACCTGCTAGAAATCAAGTTTTTGAAAATCCCAGAATCCAGTATATGGGCTAAAGAAGGGTTAAGACTTGGAAACCATCCACAGATCAGCAAACAAGTGACTGCAAGTCCCACAGCACATCTTGGCCTCAACAAAGGTAAAAGAGTGATTGCACAATTAGTGTGTATTATCATGCCAAAATGTTGTATTCTCTTACAGTGACCTGATAATGAAACATTCACCGTAAACAAAAAGGTGAAATATTGTTTGTATTAGTTATTAATTTTGGGAAATTTATTAGGAATGATAAATATAGCATATCGGCAATGAATTTCATCATCTGATGTAATGCCCTAGATCTTCATGGACTATGGTGATAGAGAGCAAATACTGACCTAAAATAGCTGCTTTAATCTCCTGATCATAGGTTGAGGTCAATTCATATGGAATACACAAAACAGTTACACTGTAATTACCATTTCATCAAAGAAATCAAAGCAAAACCTGATAACTAAATCAGCATTAAGAAATTCACATTTTCAATTTAATTGTGTAATATATTCACACACTGGGAGATAAAAGGTTATGCAAAAGCTATTCATCTTTGAAAGATAATGGAGTTAGACTTTGAATATACAAAGCAATCATGGGTTGGATTTTGTGAGGAGATTCCAATTAGGGCTCCTTCAGAAATGCAAAGCTGTACCTCCATTCTGACAGGTCTGCGGTTGTGCAGAACTGTCAGAAGGTAAGCCAATGCCTCCTTTCACAGCAGTCAGCTACTGTATCCTCTCATTTAAAGGTGTCAACAGCCCACTTTGCCAACTTCTAGCAAAGGGTTGTGTGTGATGTTCGGGTGCTGGGAGGCTAGTGTGTCAGATTGGGTGGGAGGTAGATAAATAGGATGTCACGAGTAAGGGATTGGTTGCCAGGAGGACAGGGTTCCAGGGTGCAATTTGGCAAGAGGTCAACTAAGTAATGCAGTGTTTATGGTCTGTCAGGATGGGCAGGACATGTCAGGTTCAGTGGGAGACTATGAGGATTGGTGTCACATCGAGGAGCTTTGAGCTGGGTTCGGCAGCATGGGTTTGGGCCAGATCTGGAAAGTGGGGGGGGGGGGGGCATCAGGGACGGAAGGGGAGGCAACCCTGCCCATCCTGATTTGGGAACATACCCCACCCGAAACGTTAACTCTGATTTCTCTTCACAGACGCCGCCAGAAATGCTGAGCTTCTCCAGCAATCTCTATTTTTGTTTCTGGAAACACGTCCTGCTGTTTCTTCACGGCCACTAGTTCAAAATCACAGGACTCCCTCCCCAGCAGCACTACGCTTGTACCTACATCTAATTGGCCACACCAGTTCAGGAAGGCAACTCAGAACTGACTTCAATAGTAACTCGGGTAATGGGAACTAAATGCTGGCCCCTTCAATGGATCCACCCATTCTCCCAATCAAACAAAGAAAATCATTGAATCAAGTGTGCAACATGGAAAGACATGTAAAAGCAACTGTTCAGTGAATTCCAGGACGCTGCAAATTTCATTACTGCTGAGGCAACAAAATAGTCATGGAGTCAGGTTTCACTCCCACAACTCAACGCTTCTAAGAAGTTCAACCTGTACCTGATTCTACTTCTCCATCTGCACTAGACCCTGCTGCATTTTTAAACTTATTACCCGAATGCATTTTGGGTGTCACATTTTAACTGAGGGGGAAAAAAAAGTAACAAAATCCTTTTTTCACTTAAGAAAAGCTCAGAATTTGCTCCTTCATTTTGGTCACCTACATTCTAATTGACGTCTGATAAGTGTGTGTGCCAAAGAAAAATAATGCTTGTGACTGACTGAGGTGGTTTACAAAGAGGGGAACTTATTTCCACTCTGCACCTGTCGCAACATCAAAGATATCCACTCTGATTTCCATTCCTTGCTATCTTCTCGCTCTTGTTAATATATTTGAGGTTTTAATCTAATTTCCTCTTCAATAATTGTGGCAGTCTACTCCATATTTTAGGAAATATGTGCATGAGAAAGAATTCTGGCCCACCAATTTATGCTTCAAGTGTCAGTCACAATTATATGGCCTTTTATTATCAATTCCCTGACTGCAAGAACTGACTTTTCATTTGATCTACTTGGTCCAAATTACATAATCCTTGCTTTCCTAGACATGTTAAAATAACCGTAGCCTCTTATCCTTGGTATTACTGCTCCTCCATCTTTTCTTCAAATTCATTTCTATAATGGCATGTTTTAAATTGCATGAAATCTGACTAATTAATAGGAAATAATATTTTGAAGATTCATCAACTCACTGCTTTTACGTTTAATGACCCAGTATATAACATGCAAATGCATTATTATTTTTGCTTTTTATACCCACATTCTGATTTTCAATCAACATATTTGCATTCAGATGTTTTAACTTGATCAAGCAAGTGAGGGAATAAGTTAAATTTTGTTTAATTATAATTAGTTGGAAAACTTTGTCTTTTTTTGCAAGAAATAAATCCATATGGCTCAGTTCAAAACTAAAGTTGTTGGTTTATGCTTGTTGTTGTTCTATGGCTCAAATTAAAGTGAACTTGGCAACAAATGCCGCCCCAGTATCACCCCACATGCTGCAAGTGAATAAAGAGAAACATGTGTGAAGCCATGTGGTTACCAAGGCATGCTCATGCAGAAACTCGAATACATAACCTTCACAGAATAACCATGCCAATGTAAGTGGCAATAACTCATTTCAGTGGAATAGTGAGTTAAGCTTATAAAGTGGCTTCTGTGAAATAGCTTATTATGGTGATTATGTGTATATAATACCACTGATTTCTATAAAAATGAAAACTGGACAACTTCTATGATTATGACATGTGCAAAACTCCTAACATCAGGTAATAAGTTGAATATTTATCCCACTATCCTGGCATGATTTTTCTTGCCTGTAGCATGATTGTAATTGTATATAAAAAATGAATAAACACTTTTAAAATTATGACTTGAATTAACATTCGACCCAATGCAAAGTTCCCTGACACCACCAAGAATTCTCATTGCACCCTCACACATTCAGACGTAATACTGTTCATTTCTCAATGTGTTTTCTTTGACTTCTAGTTACTTTTACAAATCCAATAAATATCAAGCTTTAAGTACGAAAGCTCCACTGTTACTGCAAGACATGATAGATAGGTCGATATTTTCCTGTAATATTTTGGCACAACTATATACACATAAGTGTCTCTGTACTTACAGCTTTGTATCTGACCAAATAATGGCGGATAGGAGAACCACCGTCATCCTGCTTGATCCAGTTTACTTTGAAGACATTTCCACTTCCGAGCACTTTTCCTTCAAGTTTTGGTGGACTTGGTTCTCCTACAAGTTAATATTGGTAATACCACATCTTTTATCCAATAATCCAAAAATTTCATCAAAAACATCACTACATTTACTCAGAAGACATCATTAGCTTTATGTTCATTAATTTTTTAAAGACATTTCACAATTCTCACAAAAAAAAAAGTGTTTTGGTTTTGGATTCAAATAACCTACTGAGAACAGAACTGCATTGAAGTGATTTGTAGTGATTGTATTTGTTACATTGTAATAATTGTTTTATTTAATTATTTATGTATAACAAAGTAAACACACTTCAGACAATGCCTTGATCTGAGGTTTTGTTTAATGCAAAGTGGTCAAAATTATCTAGTTAAGTCTAAGTTTTCAAGTGCCTATTTGTTAAATTTGAAAAATACTCGACATTGAATTCTGCAGTTCTCAGCTGATAATGTAATATTTGAGGAGACTTCGGCATGAAATTGACTTTCTGCCATTCACACTAACACACGTCTGTTTCAGGCTATCTGCAATTAGATCCAGGTTGAACTGTTCAAAGTGACAGCTAATTGATTGCTGGAAAGGTCATACTTTGGGTTTATGTGGTACATGTAAATTCAAAAAATTACAGTTATTAGGTAATATTAGAACTACTTACTTCAACATCCCAGGGCTGCGAAAACTATGGGGATTTCTCTGACTGTTAGCCACTGAACATTTTTGCCATTATTTTTTAATTAAAGTCAGGAAAATAATGATTATACTTTTGTTTTATTACAGTCTGCAGTTATCGGATGCACCATTCAGGATTTCATACTAAAACGAAGACAGGAAGAAATGGTCCGCAGACATAACTTTTCATATGATCTAGTGAGAAATGTTCCATTTGACACTGCTGTGTAAAATTGATTTTAAAAGTGTTTTAATTTAAAGGAGGACCGAAGAAATCTTGAAAGCTGTCCTCTTTCAAGTGGAAGAAATCAGATTGAAACCCGAGTAAAGAGAATGCAAAAAATTTCTACTTGACTGCAAATTGAACTGAAATAAGAGAAAGAAAAAATCCTGATTTTTATTTTACTTTTTGTTTCTCAAGTTTTGCACCAAGTGTAATTACAACACATTTAATCAAAAGGAGCATCTATTCTCCAGTATGTCGAAAGCTCAAAAGGACAAGAGAAAACCTATAAATGATCAAACACTGCTGGCAAAAGTCAGAGGAAACTGAAAGCCACATTTTTATTTAGAAAGTACCCTTTAATGCTCTGGATTGCATGATATATCAAAGTAATATTAAATAATTAAAACAATAATGCAGTTCTGCTCAACCAGATATTTATGTGGAGTGGTGGCTCTTGTAAGGAGACCAGTTATTATATAGATCTTTATAAATTAATATAGATTTATAAACTAAAATTTTTTAGTGACAACTTCATGTGAGAAATGGAATTAAGTTAAAGTTCCATGGATGAACTTGATGGTTAAAACATCTCTGATTCTATTTTTCCCCCAAATGCTTGATTTTCCAAATCAACTGCTCTCTCCCTTTTGTCTATTGTAACCTACCTGCCAAGACTAAGAATGGGAGAGAGCTTGGCTTCGAATTGGCCCACAAATGACCCTCTTTTTGTTTCTACTCAAGTCAAAGCTCTTTTATTCTGTTTCTACCTTATGATGATTCAGCAGCTGTGATATAGCCAGGAGACAGACTGATATGGTAAGAATGCAAAAAATAGGTTCAACAACTGCATTATCTGTAGATAACAATCTCATAGCTCTTCAAAGAGGTATGATTAAAAAAAAAGATACTGAGCCAAAAGAGGGGATATCATAAAAGGTGTGTGGAGGGAGTGGGGATGAGTTAAGGAGAGACTTTAAAAAGGATGGAAGCTTGAGAGGTTCAGGGCAGGACGCTTTGATTACCAGATGCGTAAAAAGCAATGGTAAAATGTGAAGGGAGGGGAGAATGCATATAGTCAGTAGAAAGGATTGCTAAAGGTGGGAGGGATGACATGGATTCCATACAGGTGCTCCAACATTTGTGGAGAATTAGGCTTTCTTTCTGCACGCCAGTCATGATTTTTTTCACTCGTCATCAATCTATCCATTCACTGTTTTTAATAATGTCACTTGCAGGTTGTATTGCATACAGAAGACACACAACACAGCAATAAATTTGATCGTAAGAGTGCATTCAATAAAGAAATGAATATAAGGCTGTTACGACTTCACTGAGTCTCCAGTATAAGAGTCACCACTGAGCATTCACTCTGTTGTTAGTGCCTGCCTTGAATTAGACTATTTAGGTAATCATGCTTATAAAATATTATATTTTCAAGAACATATTCATTTCAAGCTACACATTGATATTGGTTAACGTATCAAAGAATAGTTTTGCAATTGAAATAAACAGTTATGCTGTAACTTAACAGGTTAGTGACATTCCAAAGGAAGAAACAGAAAAACAGCTGCTCTTTTTGAAGGCTGATTCCAAATGGTACACAATCCAATCACTAAATGTAGGTTACTCCTTTTTCTGGGCAAAATAAAAAAGTTAAAGAAGAAAGAAGCACCAACACAAACCATGCCTGGTCATGCAACAATATTCCGGACATCATATTGGCAAGGATTATGTGACTATGTGATTTTCTGGCTCTAAATGAAGAAAAAGACCCAGTTAGCATGCATATGGCAGTGCCATTTACACCAAGTGTCTTTTCATATTCACCAATCACTATTTGCTTAATGTGCAGATATTGAGAAAATAATTTTGCCTTGGCATTCAGCTGGTTTCTAATCAATCTTATGGTCTGGCAATGGGATCAATACAATTCATTGATCTATGGAATGGTTTTGCAATATTTTATCAAGAGGAACATCCAATTTCTCTCAGGTACCAGCCTTTAATTTGACGAAGCCCATTGCAGCATTATAGCACCTATCATAAAGCTCAAAAAACTGTCCTTCACGCAGGTCACAGACCTGAAACATTAACTATGCTCTCAATGTTTCACTACAGATTCTGCCAAATCTGCTGAACATTTCCAGCACTTCCTGTTTTATTTCAGATTTTCAGCAGCTGTATCTCCTCCATTCTGCCAAGAGTCAACACACACAGTGTAAATGGTACTAAAAGATTCAAAGAAAACACCTAGATGAAAAAAAAATGTTGTGATTGATTGTTGAGTATAAGAATCAGTTATCATTGATTAAATGTAAAAGGAAGAAATGAAAGACACACACATGAAAAATCCAGGGCAAAACCAGCCTGCATTTGCTACACAAATGGCATGCATGGGGATGGTGGGGAAGAATACAAATCTCAGCCTCTTTTTGTCCTTCAGGATGTCGCCCAATAGGCTTCAGGAGGGGAACAGAACTACTTGCGACATGCAACAATTTTTGTGAGTTACAAGTGTTAGTCTTGGTCTGTGCTCTAACCTGCCTAAATGTTTCCTTCTTAAAAATCAAAAGAGAAGATTAGAAAAGGAAAACCAATACTATCTTCCACCAAGATTAAGAAGAGTACAAAAATTATATTCAGGCAACAGCTGCTGTGAGTATTTTTAAAAATTTTAGCAGGGAAGCAATGCAGAAAAGAAAATCATACATACAGCTTAAGGCAGGTTTTGGTGTTAGTAATATTAATGTATCACCCACATAATTCGATATACTTGGCACCAGTACACAAGCTGTGTTTCATTTTGTGAAAATTCAAACAGCAGAAGATCAACAGTTTGCTTGAAATGATAACAAAGTTGATTTTTTTTGTGAAAACACTAAGAGGGCAGGGATTTAATTAAGATTAAGTTATTGTTGTTTATGTTTATCACATGGATTAAAAAAAACTCTGACTTCTGCAATATATCATCAACATTTTAAACATAATTTTACAGGGGCAGCACATCACTAAATTAATACGAGTTATATCCACTTTAATTTAACTATCATGATCTCTTCATTCTTGTACTTCTTCTAAACAAGCTTGCTTAAGATGACATTTATTTTAGGTCTCTTACTATTTAATTTCAGATAATTTTTACTATTTAAGAACTTTGTATTCTACAGGTATTTCAAAATTTATTTACTAATACTGAAAACTGCATAAGTGCATGAAAAAATTTAGAAAATGAAAATTATGACAGGTAATTCTTCAAAAATTACACCTGATATCTACATCTACATTAGCATATCAAGGTATATGTGATAAAAGAAAGTAAACAATACAATCATGGCTGTCTTATTGTACATGACTTGCAGTTAATTTTTATGCATCAATTACAATTCAGTTATGTAGTAGGAGATTCATTTTAATACAACTAACTGGCAAAAAAAATTACAATCTTTGATTAGACCTTAAATTGCTGCCTGATTCCAGAAAATTCCAGTCTTCTGTAAATTAATTTTGTTAATTATCAGCTTTGAAATTCCTTATACTATGTGGATGAAGATTTGACAAGGTTTGGGAGGGCATCAAAGGTGAACTGGATTCGGTTCTCATCTGACTTCTGACGTAGTGACTGAAGTTTCCTCTCACTATTCCAGGAAGAGAACAAATGAAAAGCATTTTTTGCCATCAGGGCTAAAGTGAGATAAGACAACGGAGAACAGATCAAATTGGTGTCTGTAAGTTAGTGCTGTTTAGCCGCTGATATAATTTCACTAAGCCTTTGGTAGAAATTCAAAAATACAACTTTAAATAGAAACAACCAATTAAATGCTGCTGCTTGTCTTGTTACGCTTTGTCCACCACATCATTCAACTTCTCCCTGCATTTATTCCCACTATCATTATGTTTTTACTTATTTACGCCCAACATAACACGTTTTGCCTATTTGAAAGCTTTTCTTTTCCTTTAAAATGACAGCATGTGCTACTTTCCTATGCTCCAACCAACTTTTAGATTATATTTCAAGACTCCAAACTATGTCATTCAATAATAATTAGCTGCAAAGGCTTGTTTTAAAGCAAACCAGAACCCAACAGTAAAAACTGATGCAGTCACATGGCACATTAATCCTTGAGGTATCCAACCGGAACGAGTAACTAAAGGAGATTTGTGCAAGGCAGAAGCTCAGAAAGTGTGTGCTTAGAAAAGGAAACTGGTCCATGGCATTTTCACAAAAGCTCTCAACTGAATGACAGACTAAACAAATTAATGGTTTAATTTCTTACCAAGATAAAAAGTAATTGATTGTGTTGTTCTCAGTTAAAAGTGGTTGGCAGGTTTTAAGCAAGAAATTTACATTTTGTCTTTTCTCCCTCTACCATGTTGCTGGGTTCCTTGCTATTTTTTTTAAAATAAAATGTTCTGCAAAATTTATAATTATGTATTTTATCAGGAAATCATGAAACTTCTGAAATGCTCAACTCTATTGGACTCTTAAGAATTGTGTTCAGTGTGTTCAATTTATTCAACCAATCAGAACAAAGATTTTACCTTCTGTTCACCAGCGTGGACGACATCATCAGCACCATGCAAGCCACATGACAAAGTCACATGATACGCACGTACATGATTGGTTGAAAGGAAAGTGGAGGAGAGCACATGAAAAATATAAAATTAAAGCTGATGTAAACATGGGCAGGAATTGAGTTACAGACTGAATAAACCAAAATCAAACCAAAAAAACATTAAAGATACAAATGGGACGCTGGGATATTTAAATCAAACTCTCTGGTAGCAACACAGATCAGCAGTTTTTCCTCTGGCTGTAATTGTAAATGAGAATGTTTAGTTGTTAACAATTTTTAAAAATGCAAAGCATTTTGTTATAGAAATGCAATTAGTACTGTATCAGGCAAAGCTTGATCATTCTTAGTAAAACTGATCAAAACAGAGTACCAGTATTTTTTTCCCAGGAAGGGCCTGCCTGTGCTCTCCCCACAAAATAGTAATTCAGAGGAAACTCTGCAGGTTTAGAAACAGCAATACTTCTTTTCACAAACACTAAATAGATTTGCATCATATGTTGTGAACTTCATCATCCACAAAGCTCATAACAATGTGTGAATTTTATACATTTCAGCACCAGCAATTTCCATTTGATTCAGGACAACTACAAATGGAAAGGGTGTGTTAAGGCATAAATTTCATTCCTTTACAAAGTGGGATGCTCGGATAACAATTCAGCTATCTTGTGACATGAATGAAAGATGACATGAAAATGTTTTAAATAAAACTGCAATGAAACTTTTGGCATTGCTGTTGTCGGAAACATCTGCTGATCTACAAATTTCATTTATTGCAAAGCACACAATGTGTTAACAATTCACAGATACGAGGCCAAGCAGTCGCGTCTTGCAGGTATGTCATGCAGAAGGCTACTGTAAAACTAAAGAATCAATTTCTGAAACTTTATGTATGATCATCGAGCATATATATTTGAGTTGACAATCTAAAATAAAAGACAAAAATAAATTGTTAACTCCAGTGTTGCTTTCCATAGCTTCGTTTTTTTAAACAACCTAAACAATTGATCAATGGCTTCCTAAATTTTTATTTTAGCAATGTGTAGATCTGACATCCAAGGACATACTGCTGTGTTGAAATAAAGTTGTACTGGTATTCTTCTTTCTCGAAGTAAAAAATTATGTTAATACTATTCAAGAATAAAAGTTGTGTGATATCTATTTTGAAATAGAAATGGTGTTAAAAATGATAAAAAGTTACATTAACATGTTCTTCACTAAAAGAAAGATGTCATTAATATTGTGCTGCCCTGAAATATAATATAGATTATTGTTTGCTGCATTCAAAATTAAGTCGTATTTCCGCTGTGAAATCAATTTATGATTTACAGAGAAATGAATTTCTTCAAATGCCTTACAAAAACTAAGCATCCTATAATTGTGTTTTTCCATTCAATTGTCTTTGGAGTTAATTTCATCTTCTGTTTCAAAGTTAATTCCTGTCAATATGCAAAATAAATCCTTAATAGTCATATAGAATGATGAATTATCCCTCTTGATTGTGAAATACAGTTAACAGATGTAATTAAGTTCTTTGCTTCATAATAGGTTTTACTGGATTTATGGAAATGATGAATAATTGCTGTTTTAGTTGCCTTAAGTAGAAAAATCTGCAGGTATTTTTCTCAAAGTTTCTCTCCTTCTCTCTTGTAAACAGGATCTTCCTTCGTATGATTCAACAGGTATTTGTTGCCCTACAATAACTCATCCAATTCACAGGACAGCAGGTCTATAAAAACATCAGTTCTTTACATCTTAAAACACTGACACACATTTCACCACAAACGAAAATTGTTGATCAGGAGCAAAATATAAGGAGTAATGTAGCCTTAATAATCAAAGTGTACCTAAGACTTCCTGGTACATTCTACTGCTGCCTCTCTGAAGATCAGTAACCTCCAAATAGATCATGCATCTAAACCGTGTACTTAACTCTGAAACGTCAGCCTTCCTGCTTCTCTGATGCTGCTTGGCCTGCTGTGTTCATCCAGCTCTACATATTGTTATCTCTCCTTCTTAACCTATATTGCTTAGTAGCTACTCATATGGTAAACTTTATCAATCTTTGATGGGGCAAGCCCTGTCCAATTTGGGGAATTCTCTCAGGGGTGATTAATGTAAATTTAGAACTGCTTTCTTGGTACTGCTCTCATCTCTGCTCCCGTAAGCTTAATGAAAGTAGAATTATAGCGGTTGCCACAGCCATTCATCACCAGTTCCAGCTAGACATAAATAATTATTAGTCAGCTCTCATCAGCAAGGAACAGCTTACTTTCCAGACATCATCAAGCTCTGGCTGTTCTATCCTCCACCCTTACCACTAACAGATGCAAGGATTTCAACAATATCAAGACCCTGATCAAATGCTTAAGCCACTTCTCTCCCTTCCCCTGGACAATCTGTTTGAATGTTTTTTAATGCTGTCCTCTTCCCAAACATGTCTCCCTCTCTAGTTTGTCTCCAACCTTGCTTGAACTCAAGATATCTACTAGTTCTACTTGCTTTTCTCTCAAGCCTATTTGTACAGGCCCAGTGGCCACTAGACTTTGACTCAGCCCCATCCATAATAGCTGACGTTATGAATGACTTTCACTCCATGCTTTTTCCTCGGTCTTCAACCATCACCACCCTTCCCCTTGAAATCCGTCCCTTAACACCTCCACTTCTGCAAATGTCAGGCCAATCTATGATCTCCCGTTTTTCTCCAAAGTTCCTGCATGCTCTAAAGCCTCTGAAGTTTGAGTCTGACTTTCCTGAAGCTCCTCATTTGAAATCCTCCAGTCTGATTTTCACTGTTGCCATATCATTAAAACAGTTCCGACTACATTACAAATTACATTAATGTTACTGTGACAGAAGGAAACTATGCCTCCTTAATGACCAGGCTGCACACTTGGGAAAGACTGATTACATCTTCCTCCACTGCATCTCTAATGATTTCCAGCTAGGTAGCTGCTCTCATCTGGTTCCACTTTTGCCGACCTAATCATAGCCAGTGAATAGCCATCAAATGATTCTGTTCCAATATAACTATTCCAGAGTTCCCCAAGGATCGATAGTTGACCACATCTGTGCCTCATGTACATGACATCTCTTTGTAACATCATTGAAAAACATAGCATCAGTTTCCATGTGGATAGTGACGAAAAGCAGCTCTATCTTTTGGCCACCTCTTATAATCTCTCTACATTATCCAAACACACCCAGTGGCAAACTAACTATGACAATTTGTTTGCAATATTTAAATTAGCACTTGCAAGCACTCTACACAAGGTCTAGACTTATTCTCTTCCAATATGGCTAAAACAATATCAACAATCATGGTTTGAGAATACACAAATTATTCAGATGATTACCAGTACACGTTTCACCCACCTGTATGGAAGTGACGAAATAATTCTGAAGTGATATCCACAAAAACGCTAACACAAATGTTGGACGGCTATTGTTCATCTAATTCCTCACTTGAAACTCAGAATTCATACATGATATTTTAGAAGACAAGGTCAAACATGCTACACCACACAGTTGCAGCACACCATTTTGACTGCCTACAACAAAAGTCTTTCACTTTCTGTTTAAAACATTTTTTGATAGCATGACCCACGCACATTTGATTGAAACATATGGTGCTTACAGGATCAATAACAATAATAATAATTTGTGATATCAAATACATGTGAACAAGATTCACAAGACCTGAGGACAAAAATTATAACCACCATATGCACCTTACCTTTGCATTCATTATCTCATCTGCTTGGTTAGAATATTCCACAAACAACACAAAATGGAAAAAAAAAGTCTCTTATTTAACTGATGTCTATCCTTTCAACATACTTGACAGATTCAGTCACAACAGAATACTTCCAATGCAGCCTTGTGTCAGATACCCAAGTATTTAATATTTGCCATGAATTACAAACTGGCATAAAACCAGATCGCCACAGCAGTATAATGCTTGTTTTAATACTTTACTCTAACGAAATGAAAGTTGTCTTCTCCAGAAGTAAAATTGGATTATACAGACATGTACAGGAGCTCTTTTATCTATACAGACATAATTATGAGTATTACAACATGATTTGGATGCCAGATTTTGCATTAACTTCTACACAGATGAATGATGACACCAAAGTCAGTCAACATTATACTCCCCCACCACACAGATTGTTGAAAGTAAATATTGCATCACTCTTTGTTCAAGGCTGCAAAACATCATTCATGCCGGTTTTCATTTATTCTAGAAGTTCTGAAACCTATGTCTCATGTGGAAACATATCTAATGTCTGGGAGACCAATCTGAAATTATTTATGATCAAGTTGTATCATTGTGAATACATAGTTCATATTTGATAGCTATATATTTGAAACCAGTAAGGCAGGGGTTAGGCAAGGCAGATGTTAACACAAGCACACTCGTTTGTTTCTGAGAACACTCTTTCTCACCTATTAAGTGATGAAAGCTTTTTATCATTTTCTTAAAGCTAGTAATTTCAGGAGTCATAATGGGAAAGATTAAAGCAAAAAACTTGACAATTAAGGAACTAACTATATTATCTGTTAATGTCCTCAGCTTCTTAAGAAGCTCATAATTCTGATAAGTGAAATCAAAGACAACAGGGAAACAGAATCTTTTCCAAAAATTGGGCTTTTTCCTCATCAACAGAAACTGGGTTTAGTTGGGAGTCTTTAAACAAAAAAATGTTATAGGGTGGTAACTGCCTGTAAACTTTCAGTTTCAAGGTGAATCAGATTGATCTTTTTAAAAGAAGCATTCATCATTATAATGCTCAAAATAGTTCCCTGCGGAATAATGTCGAAAATGTCATCAATTTGCTTGAAATAAAGAATCTGCATCTATGCACTCATGTTCACTATATGTTGACATGTATCAGACCAAGATTACTTAGAACTGGGCAACTATCCAATAGCAACAAGCGAATGCTGATTGGCCTTATTTATTTCTAGAAAGCATAAGAAAGAACTGGTCTCTAGGGCAACACAAATCAAGCTGAACAGAGCTGTCCAAACGGAGAACTCCCTAAGGTATTAAACTATTGTCAAATGAAATAATATCCTGTTACTTGCGATTCACTTAAGATATGCCAGTTAATAAATTGTATGTACCTAAAAGAGAAATAGCATGGATATAGCTGACTATAAAGTAAAGCAGTGCATGCATATTAAAACACCCTCTTTATTAGCAGAGCAGTCAACTGTAACTAAGATCATGCTAATAGGAATTTCTCAGGATTAGTCTTCTAGATGAAACTAAAGGCTTAAAGAGGCAAAATGTCATTGTTGAAGAATCAAATTCATGCCATTGAATTTCAAAATTCTTACCACTCATTACATAAAAAACGAATCATTTTCTTAGCCATCAAATAAAATATTAGGGTGACTATATTTGCAGATTTAAACCTGGCCTTAAGCAAGATTTGGACAAACCTGCAATTGGACACACGTGTTAGCAGCTACTGAGGGACAAATATCAAATGCTTGGGAAAACAAGATGCTGCATGCAAGAATACTCACTAGCTGAATCAAGTGGTGAAAAAGAAGATGGAGGCAGAGTGGCTACAGAAAGAAAAGGCAGTGAGAAATGCATTAACGATAATGATTTTACATTTCAAGTGTCACATGAAATTCCAACACAGGCGTGACTGATATCAACAAGCAATAGCATGAACAGTAACTGAAAACATGCAAGAAAAGAAAATGCAGGGAATCAGGTGCAGATTTGAATGGCAATCAGCGAATAAAGAAACAAATATAGTACGTCAACAAAACAAAACCAATGTCAAGAGTTAGCTGCACATTTAAGAGGCTGTATTCTATGGCTCCTTCTGGGCTTACATTTCCAGGTGCTGTGGAGCGGGTATATAATTTGCAGTCATGCCTTTGGCCTCGTGGTGCCTGACAATCTGTGACAAGCATGAGGATCCCTTTTGGGCATATGTGGGTCAACTTAAATCACTAAATGGACAATTAATTGGGGGGTTAGAATCATCTTTAGGGGTCCCCAAGTAAAATGAAGGTCACCACAAGATTTTCACATCCCTCATTTCTATTTTTCTGCTTCCACCCCATGCTCAGTCTATCCAGGTTTCCCTACACGCTCATCACCATCCTTACCCTGGCCAGAGACACACGTCCATGGGGTTATATGAAGTTTTCAAAGCTGCTGCAGTCCTGGAAGTGGCCACAGCAAATAATAGTGCTGTTGGGACCTGCTACCTCAATAGTTGGCTGGCAGATTTGGGAAGTGGGAGCAATCAGGAAAGGTGATCCACCTCAAGTCACTTCAGCAGCTATAAAACTATAGCAGGGTAAGCCAACTGAGGCCCAATATTTATGCTAGCAGAGGGGAAACTGTGTCCCCCATCCCCAAAAGTCTGCATGAGCCGTATAATGACTTGTACCCAGCTGCTATTCAAGCTGTCATTTCAACTTTGGTAAAATCACTAAGGTTTTAAAACATGTATATTATGAGTGGATCACCAATTCTGAAGCTTAATTATCTCTTTTATTATAGATTTATTTGTTTCCAATTAGCAAAGGTCAAAAATGCATTGCTCATGATGGTGCTTGTAGAGAAATTCACAATGAATGGAAACTGTCTTGTCAGAAAAAAAAATCAAAGTTACATCCAACATTAGGACTTCTTCCACTAAGTCTTAACAATGGTGAAGTAATTGCCAAAAACAGCAATATTAGAGCCAGCAAACAAAGAACTCAGTTGCATTTAATCCTCTAAATCAAATTTATTTATTGTGAATTCAGCTTTGGAATGGATCTTCAGCTTATGTTTAAAAGCCAAGAGATTCTTGTGCATGAGCTATTATCCTAAGTTCAATTTGATGTTCTTTATGTCATTCATACAACTTGTGATAAGTCACAACTTAACCTTGTGGATGATGATTGTATTTATCATGATGACATCGTAGAAGCATACCTGGAAGAACAGGTATGAAAACTGTTGAAAACTGAACCCAGGAGAAAACCCCTCTGATGATCAGGGAGGAAGTCACACTATTATTTTTAACTATGTTGAATTTAGAAGACTACATTTACTGAAGTCTTATTGTCTTATTGTTAGATTCGCTCCTCAAAGTTTCAACTTTTACAGTTTCCAAATGATTAAATATTTTATCTTTAATTATAATCAGCATAATGTAATTTACTTTTATTTTCTTAACTCAAACAGATTTTCTGCTCTATTTCAAAGAATTCAAATTAAGCATTTTTACAAGTACATATGATGAAAAACATTGAAATTTTGTTGCCTGGAGCCCAGTTCGTACATTTGTAGAGCATGAATAATACCAGTGATATTAATTTTGCCTTTGTTTCCTTGACAAAACCCTGCAGCAATGAAGAAAATCTGTTTATATGCTTCAAATTTAATTTGCTGCTACTGCAATCTTCTGTTCAATTAAAATACCAGATAGACTCAATTTGCATTCAAATTTTGATTAGGCCACAATAATAATATTCCAATCTACAGCCTTCAACATTGGAGAATTGCAGAAAACATTGCTCAAAAGTTATCTAGATTTGCAATAACACGTATATTTTGATTTCCAGCATGTGAAATAATGCACTTCAATCAAGGGATCTAACAAGGTATTCAGTTGGTGCAGAGATTGAACTGAACCAAACTTGGGGCAATCCAGTAGCGATTGGAATATGCCATGCTCACCATTTGCAACAATTCTATCACCCTTTACAGAAGATTTTCCAACTATTTTCAGGTTAGAGAATTGTGGATACCATTTGGCCTGCTTTTCATTTGCAATGTTAGTGATCAAGGTTTCCCACTTGTGCAGGGCAGTTTTGTAAAACTGCACGCAAGGTATAGAAAATGAAAGGATATAAACCTTGAACAGGTAAGTCATCACACGAGAATCCAGAATACAAATTTCAATCTGGTAACATTATTCTACTGGGCTACACTTTCATGGGATGTGGGCATAAATGACTGTCCACTCCCAACTGCCCTTTATCTTACAGACTGACTAAACCATTGCAGACAGTTGCAAAGATTCAATGGAAACAATAAATATTTGGTTTCTACCAAATTGTGCCTAATATTGAAATGAAAGCTGTGTGTTAACTTCAGATAGATGTCAAGGTTCACCTTAAAAAAAAGGTCTTGATTATTTTAAAAAAAATTAGGCTGTCAGTGACAGTTAGCAAATAATCCCTTAGTTTTAAGTTCAAGATAATTGGCCTCAACAAGTTCAATACTTTCTTGAATCCATTTGGAAACAGAAAATATGGTCCTTAGTTCATCAAGATAATGCTTAATGAAACATATTTATGTTTACGTAAAAGACAGAGCAACATTTGAGTCCTCAGGAAAGCAAGTCAGATTTGAGGCAATTTAAATATCTGTAGTGACTCTTCCTCGGAACTGGCCACCTCCTGTGCTGTCACCATTCGATGACTGTTGAGTTCAATTCTAGAGAGTGGCATTTTTCAAGCCACTGCATTTTAGAATAAGTTAATTAACTATTGGATGTGTAGCATTTAATTGACTAGTTTTTGGGAGCCGTTTGACTGAGGAATTTAATTATGATGATCTCTCATAGACCGTAACTTGCACAGAATCCTCCCTATTATTATAGTCAGTAATGCACAACTGATCACACATTAAGAAATATTATGGCGTTTCTTCTTGTGAGATAATCAGGTCACCTAATGGTGAATTGAAAGCTATTTCCACTTCCTACAAATTCAGAACATTTCTTCAAAAGTTACATAGATAGTAGGAACTGTTGATGCTGGAGAATCCGAGATAACACGGTATGAAGCTGGATTGACACAGCAGGCCAAGCAGCATCAGAGGAGCAAGAAAGCTTAACATTTCAGGTCGGGACACTTCTTCAGAAATGGAGGAGGGGAAGGCGATTCTGAAATAAATATGGAGACGGGGGAGGTGGATAGAAGATGGATAAAGGAGAAGATACGGTGAGAGGAGACAGACAGGTCAAAGAGACGGGGTTAGAGCCAGTGAAGGTGAATGTAGGTGGGGAGTTGAGGGGGATAGGTCAGTCCAGGGAGGACGATACTCATTTGCCTGAGCGTCTTGTAAGAAATTTCAGAAGCAATATTAGTTTTTTTTTAAACATCTATATTTGCAAGATATCAAAATACATTGACATGTAAAAGTTGTGCAATCTGGTCTGTCTGCCAGTTAGTTGCTAATTTACTTGTTAGAGAAACCAGCTTTCAGTAAAAGCTGTTCTAAGGATTGTATAATTCAAAGTAGCAATGGTAAGCTCAAAGAGTGCTTGTCTCAAGAGAGTGAAACTGAAGATTTGCTCTTTGCACCCCTGCTGTGACGTTGTTGATGGAGGAAAGTTAAATTGATAGCTGTAGAGGCTGTTCAAGTGGAAGTCACAAACAATTCAAAACAGATAGCAAAATAATAGATAATAAAATGTGAGGCTGGATGAACACAGCAGGCCAAGCAGCATCTCAGGTGTTCATCCAGCCTCACATTTTATTATCTTGGAATCTCCAGCATCTGCAGTTCCCATTATCTCTAGCAAAATAATAGGTTTGATGGATAAAGTCACATTCAGATGTTTGGAACAGAGGCAAGTGTCTTTGCATCAGAAGCCCTGAGCATGATGTACAGTTCCTCATTCACTGTTGGTGCAAGAATATGAATGGGCATTGTTCTCGTGGCACCTTCAACACTCCATACAAAAGTGCTTCTCTACCATGAAACATTGAGCGCTGTCTGTGAACAAAGCAGAATATCTGTAAAAAATCTATGCATTTGCTTTAAAAGAAGCCTTTCCATCTGTATGAAGTGAACCTTAGCCACACTTTAGAAATGACCAAGTTATTTTGCTGACTATACCTCAGCTGCACCCAGTGACTGGGGACATTCATCTTATGTGGTACCCTCTACATTTGGCTAACATTGCAATACTCATGATGGAAACTTGTTGCAGGTTCCAAAGATAAATAAGCAAAGCTATGTTGTGATCGAAACCCAGTTTGAAACAATATAGGGCAATAGCTAAAGCAAATACCTATAAAACCCATCATTTTAATTACACAGCTTTGTAATTCAATCCTACGGTGATCTGTTTTGCTGCCTATCTGTACGAATGTGGAAAATATATGTAAGTGCAGTCATTGTATCAAGTTTTTTTGTGTGGATGCCAACGGAATGAAATGGCAAACAGTTCTGTTCAGTTCAGTTCTGTCAGGATAATATCGATCAAATACCAGTCATCTTAAACTCCAAAGGTTTTCCAATAACAGCAAACGTGTATAAATTAACTTGCAACTGCGAACATTTTAAAAGCAGATGGAATTATGCACCAGATGTCGCGTTGTTTTATTTAATTGCTTCTATTTTACACTAAGTTACATATTTAACAACTGTCTTAACTTTTGCATCCTGTAATACCTCTTCCAGTTACAATTGTGTGGTTGAATGATATTTTATTTTCCAGGTCTGTTCTTGCTGTTTCATGTCAGTAAAGAATGAAATTAATTGCAATAAATCTTGCATAAATGGTTAATTTTGTAGTATGACTGAGCAAGTTACACTGGAATTGTTGTCTGCAGAGGTCCCATTGCAGCACACTGATGTCAGGAGGACAGGAGTCAGTGATGCAGGGTGGCTGGTAGATCGAGTTTGCAGAAGGGAGATAATCCTAACAAGGTCTTGAATGAGCAGAATTTCTTGGTAGCTCTAGGAAAACATTCCTGCTCTTGACCCTTTATTTAAGAAAAAAGAAATTGGGAGTTTCCTGGTCCCTTTTTCTGTATGCGATCTCTAATTATCCCTTGAAGGACAACTGGTTAGATGTGCGCATCAGGGATGAATAGACTGAGCATGCACAAATTTCACTCAGGTTTGCCTCAAAACGGTTTCTTGAAACACTAAACACCTGAGAATCTAAATGTTGATATTTAAGCAACCCAGTGCCCGCTTCAGTCACCAACCTGTTGGTGGAAATGTTTATGCCACATAACAGATTGGACAGTCAACTTTAACATTTTGCCAAGTGGTTCTTGAACGTACCCTACAGTGTGGTAGATTGCTGCATCTAACTTGCGTGTCGGCCAACTAACAAGCAGTGTTATTCACCAGATGTCCACACTTCCCTGTTATTGGAAGCTCATTTTGGGGACAATTGCTAAACACTTGAGAGAAGGTTTACGTGAATGAAAGAGACCAGTATTTCCTGGAGTGTTTTTGTGATAGCCATAACAGAATGCAAGGTCCCAAACCTGCACAGGAAAGTCAAAGCAAAAGTAAAAAAAGAAAATATTGTTCAAAGATTGAGAATACAATTCTGGGCTCTTGAGACACATTGGTAATATCTCTAAGATAATAAAGTGTGAAGCTGGATGAACACAGCAGGCCAAGCAGCATCTCAGGAGCACAAAAGCTGATGTTTCGGGCCTAGACCCTTCACCAGAGAGGGGGGGATGGGGTAAGGGTTCTGGAATAAATAGGGAGGGGGGAGGAGGCGGACCGAAGATAGAGAGAAAAGAAGATAGGTGGAGAGGAGAGTATAGGTGGGGAGGCAGGGAGGGGATAGGTCAGTCCAGGGAAGACGGACAGGTCAAGGAGGTGGGAGGAGGTTAGTGGGTAGGAAATGGAGGTGCGGCTTGGGGTGGGAGGAACGGATGGGTGAGAGGAAGAACAGGTTAGGGAGGCAGAGACAGGCTGGGCTGGTTTTAGGATGCAGTGGGTGGAGGGGATGAGCTGGGCTGGTTGTGTGGTGCAGTGGGGGGGAGGGGAGATTTTGAAGCTGGTGAAGTCCACATTGATACCATTGGGCTGCAGGGTTCCCAAGCGGAAATGAGTTGCTGTTCCTGCAACCTTCAGGTGGCATTATTGTGGCACTGCAGGAGGAGAATGGGGGGGGGGGGGGGGGAAGAGAGTTGAAATGGTTCGCGACTGGGAGGTGCAGTTGTTTATTGCGAACCGAGTGGAGGTGTTCTGCAAAGCGGTCCCCAAGCCTCCGCTTGGTTTCCCCAATGTAGAGGAAGCCACACTGTGTACAATGGATACAGCATACCACATTGGCAGATGTGCAGGTGAACCTCTGCTTAATATGGAAAGTCATCTTGGGGCCTGGGATGGGGGTCAGGGAGGAGGTATGGGGGCAAGTGTAGCACTTCCTGTGGTTACAGGAGAAGATGCCGGGTGTGGTGGGGTTGGAGGGCAGTGTGGAGCGAACAAGGGAGTCATGGAGAGAGTGGTCTCTCCGGAAAGCAGACAAGGGTGGGGATGGAAAAATGTCTTGGGTGGTGGGGTCGGATCCCAAAACCAGCCCAGTTCGTCCCCTCCCCCCATTGTATCACACAACCAGCCCAGCTCTTCCCCTCCCCCCACTGCATCCCAAAACCAGCCCAGCCTGTCACTGCCTCCCTGAACTGTTCTTCCTCTCACCCATCCCTTCCTCCCACCCCAAGCCGCACTTCATTTTCTACCTACTAACCTCATCCCACCTCCTTGAAATGTCCGTCTTCCCTGGACTGACCTATCCCCTCCCTACCTCCCCACCTATACTCTCCTCTCCACCTATCTTCTTTTCTCTCCATCTTTGGTCCGCCTCCCCCTCTCTCCCTATTTATTCCAGAACCCTCACCCCATCCCCCTCTCTGATGAAGGGTCTAGGCCCGAAACGTCAGCTTTTGTGCTCCTGAGATGCTGCTTGGCCTGCTGTGTTCATCCAGCTTCACACTTTATTATCTTGGATTCTCCAGCATCTGCAGTTCCTATTATCTCTGGTAATATCTCTAACTCTGGTCCAGGAGGCATGTGTTCAAGCTGTGTCATAAAATCTCTGGTTGGAACTATCCACGTAATTTCACCTTACTTGGTTTAGACATTATGTAATCCCACTGACTCTAATGAACTATATAATGTGGAAGGAGAAAGTGTCAGGTCAAATATTTTAGGGCTCTAATGGTGTAGTAGTAGTGCTACTACCTCTGAATCAAGAGGTAAAGGTTCAAGCCCCGCCGCTCTAAAGGTGTGCAATATCATCTCTGAGCAGTTTGCTTCGGAAATATCTTGAATAGGAGGATACAGTTAGTATATCAGATGGTATATTCCATAGTCTAGATATACATTCAGCATGGGTCCAAAGTAATAGATATTGATTCCATTGAGCAAAAGACAATCTTATCACGGTGTTTATGATGTGATTTACTTTCAATTTTAGACGATGAAGAATAGCTAACAACCGAGGACAGAAAACACTGCAAGATATTTTAAAAACAAAAGAACGGAGGATGCTGTAACTCAGGAACAAAAACAAAATTGCTGGAAAAGCTCAGCAGGTCTGGCAGTATCTGTGGAGGAGAAGACAGCATTAACATTTCAGGTCCGGTGATCCGGTCCAGCATTTCTGCACTAGCCCTCTGAAGAAGCAATTCATCTAGTGGCACTCTCTCACCTTTTCCCCCACATTCTTACAAAATTTCCCTGATTAGACAATGAGGGAATTCCCTTAGGAAAGCCTCAACTGGCCTTCCTCCACACTATCACACAGTCCATTCCAGATTCAAGGCATTTTTGGAATTTTGAAAAAATTGTGTCTCTATTGCTTTGTTTTAAGCCAATCACCAATCTCCTCTGGTTCTCAATCCTTCTATACATCTGAACAAGTTTTCTCTATTGTATTCATTTTGAATATCTCTGTCAAAACTCCTTTCAATGTTCTCTCCAAAGAAACCAGTTGCAATTTCTCCAAGCCTTCTATGTCATTGAAATTTTCCACCCCAAAACCACCTTGTGAATCTTTACTTTGTGCTCATAAATGCCTTCACATCTTCCCTTAAGTCTAGAATGACAGTAAGTAATGCTAATCTACTCAAAGTATTTCTTCATTAAATATATGCAGTTGTTGGGAAGGAAAGTCTATTTTTTTTTGTTTTGTACAAATCTAATCTAGTTCTAGTTGACATTAAACTGAAATCTACAGTTTAAACTCTGTAGTAGCCTTCCTTAAGTAGGGATTTTTATGGGTACCAATGAAAGAACAGCTTAACTGAAAGCTGGATCCTCATTAAATGAGTCAGATAGGCCAATGCGTTACAAGCATATAAAACTAGCAAGATTAGCGTGATCCAGCACTTGAGTGTAACTTACAGTTAAGTGCCAGAACTTAGTGCTTCAGGGAGTGAAGTGAGGAAGGGAAAGGAATGTTTTGTTGCTTTTGCATAAATGTTTTCAGCCTCCAGGAGCTGACTCTTTCCTGGCCACAAGAGAGGCAGCTCATTAAATGATGAGTACCTGCTCAATGATTAAGAGTTATTCTATTCCTAAAATCAAAACAGTATAGCAGCTGATGGTAACATTAACAAAATATATAAAAATATAACTAAATGTACCGTGCAGAGTATTGATCACCTCATTTAATGGAGGGTATAAGTGCATTGGAGGTGTTTCAGAAGAAATTTATGAGACTAATATCCAAAATGGTGGGTTGTCTTGTGAGGAAAGGTTGGATAGGATAAGACTTGTATCTGCTGGAGCTTAAAAAAGTATCAGATGACTTGATTGAAATATATATCTTGATGGATCTTGAAGGGGTAGATGTGGAGAGAATGTTTTCTCTCATGGGAGAATCTAGAATATGGGGCACTGTTTAAAAATGAGGACCCACTCATTTACAAAGATTTAGCAAAGTTTTTTGCTCTGGGAGCAGTGAGCCTTTGAAACTTTTTCCAAAGGTAGTGGAAGCAAAGTCCTTGAACATTTTTAAGGCAGAGATAGATAGATTCTTGTTAAGCAACAAGTACAGGCCCCAATCTAGTCAACCTTTCCTCATAGGACAGTCCCCCTCTATATCTGGTTTTGATCTAGTGAGACTTATCTGGAAAGCCTTCAATGTGTTTAATGTATTTACATATTTCCTTCGATAATGAGAGCAAAGCTACTCACTGTAATCCAGCTGTGGTCTGACTCGTGCCTTGTATCCTTTCCTTGCCTGTTTTTTAATCCACTCCTGGAACACAGGCGTGGCTGGCAGGCAGCATTTATTACCTGCCCCAACTTGCTATTGAGAAGATTGTGGTGAGTTTGCCTCTTGAACTGCTGCAGTCCACTTGCTGTAGCTTGGCCCTGAGTGCCCTTAGGGAGGGAATTCCAGGATTTTGACCCAGCAAAAATGAAGGTTTGGCAATATAGTTCCAAGACAGGATGGTCAGTGATTTGGAGGGGAAGTTTAACTGGCGGCGTACCCATGTATCTGCTATATTTGTCCTACCAGATGGAAGTGGTTCTGGGTTTGGAAGGTGCTTTCAAAGAATTTTTGGTGAATTTCTGCAGTGTATCTTGCAGGTCGTACATGCTGCTGCTACTGAGTTTGGTGGTGGAGGGAATGGATGCTTGTGGGTATAGTGCTAATCAAGAAGGCAACTTTGTCTTGGATAGTGTCAAGCTTCCTGAGTGTTGTTGGATTTGCAATCACCCAGACAAGTGAGGAATATTCCACCACATTCCTAACTTGTGCCAGGCTTTTTGAATTACTCACTGCAATATTCATAGCCTCTGAACTGCTCTTGTAGTCACTGTTTTTATGGTGAGTCCAGTTGCATTTTTGATCAATGGTAACTCCCAGGATGCTGATAATGGAGGATTCAGTGATGGTAACACCACTGAACATCAAAAGGCAGTGTTTAAATTGTCTCTTATTGATGAAGGTCATTACCTGACATTTGTCTGGTGCAAATGGTATTTGCCACTTGTCAATCCAAGCCTGTTGCATTTGCAACAATAAGGTGTAGAGCTGGATGAACACAGCAGGCCAAGCAGCATCAGAGGAGCAGAAAAGCTGACATGTCGGGCCTAGACCCTTCTTCAGAAATGGAGGAGGGAAAGGGAATTCCGAAATAAATAGGGAGAGAGGGGAGGTGGATAGAAGGTGGATAAAGGAGAAGACAGGTTTCCACAAAGCGGTCCCCAACCCTCCACTTGGTCTCCCCGATGTAGAGGAGGCCTCATCGGGAACAGTGGATACAGGATACCATATTAGCAGATGTGCAGGTGAACATCTGTTTATGTGGAAGATCTTCTTGTGGCCTGGGATGGGGGTGAGGGGGTAGGTGAGAGGGCAGGTGTAGCACCTCCTGCGGTTGCAGGGAAAAGTGCCCAGTGTGGTAGGGCTGGAGGGGAGTCTGGAGAGAGTAGTCCCTCCGGAAAGCAGATAAAGGGTGGGGAGGGAAAAATGTCTTTGGTAGTGGGGTCAGATTGCTGGTGGCGGAAGTGCTAGAGGATGATGTGTTGGATCTGGAAGTTGATGGGGTGGTACATGAGGATGAGGGGGGAATTCTGCGTTGGTTGTTTTGGCAGGGAGGGAGTGTAAGAGATGAGTTGCATGAAATGCTAGAGACATGGTCGAGGGTGGTAGTTGTGGTCTTTGAAAAGCGAGGACATTGGAGACGTTCAGGAGTGGAATGCCTCTTCCTGGGAGCAGATGCGGTGGAGGTGAAGAAATTGGGAATAGGGGATGGTGTTTTTGCAGGAAGGTGGTGGGAGGAGGTGTATTCTAGGCGCTGCCTTGTGTTCCCACGAGGAGCTCAAACAGTTCAATCACTTCACCAACACCTTCCACCCCAACCTTAAAGTTCACCTGGACCATCTTTGCCACCTCTCTCGCCTTCCTGGACCTTTGTTTCTACCTCTGGCCACCACCTGGAAACTGATATTCAGTTCAAGCCTACTGACTTGCACAGCCACCTGAAGTTTGCAGGAACACCAAACCTCATATTTCGCTTGGGAACTCTACAGCCCAATGGTAGCAATGTGGACTTTACAAGCTTCAAAATCTCCCCTCCCCCAACTGCATCGCAAAACCAGCCCAGCTTGTCCCCGTCTCCCTAACTTGTCGTTCCTCCCACCTATCCCCTCCTCCCACCTCCTACCTACTAGCCTCATCCCGTCCCCTTGGACTTACCTATCCCCTCCCTCTTTCCCCACCTACACTCACCTTTATTGGAACTATCCCTGTCTCTTTGACCTGTCTGTCTCTTCCCCACCTATCTTCTCCTTTATCAATCTTCTATCCACCTCCCCCTCCCTCCCTATTTATTTCAGAATTCCCTTCCCCTCCCCCATTTCTGAAGAAGGATCTAGACCCGAAATGTCAGCTTTCCTGCTCCACTGATGCTGTTTGGCCTGTGTTCATCCAGCTCCACACCTTGTCATCTCAGATTCTCCAGCATTGGCAGTTCCTGCTATATCTGTTGCATTTTCACATGGGCTGCTTCAGTATCTGAGTTGTCACAAAGCCACTGAAGATGGTTGGGCCTAGGATACTACCCTGATGAACTTCTCTGGAGATGTCTTAGAGCCTCAGATGACTGACCGACAACCATATCATCTTCGTTTGTGCCCTACATGACTCCACTGGTTAGAAGTTGTCACCTGATGCCCATTGATTCCAGTTTTGCTAGGGTTCCTTGATGTCACACTTGGAACAAATGTGAAACCTTACTCTCTCCATTTTCCCAATGCTTTCCCACTCTCCCAAGGTCACTTCCCCACAACCTCATCCTTCAATCCCCACTTTGCCCCTTGTCCTCTAATCCTGCTTGGCCTTTCAGGGGTGTGAGGGTTACAGGGGGATAGGTCTGGGTGGGATGCTTCAAGGGGCGGTGTGGACTCGTTGGGCCAAAGGGCCTGTTTTCACACTGTAGGGAATCTAATCTAATCTACACAGTGGACTTAAAAACACAGGGTACTACAGAGACACAGCAGGTTTCCCAGCACCTGCAGAAAAAGGAGATATTGAGCCCTTGAAAGAAATCATGCATTCCAAAATGTTTCCTCTTCTCCTTCCACATGTCTTATCATATTTTCCTCCCCCTTTCCATTTTATTTCAGTTTCCCAGCCTTTTGTTTTCATCATTCTGGATTTGATCCTGATCTCCCAGTGGCAAGGGAGATCAATGGTTAAAATAAAGCTTTGCGAGAATCCACTGGGGTGTTGAAACTAAACTTTTATAGAAGCCACCAAATACATTGTAATTGAAAAAAACATTGAAAGAAAGCAGCCCAAGAAATATCTGCTGTTTGCTTCTGGCCTTGAGATAAGCTGCAGAACAGACAAGCCGCTGCCAATCTAGATAAGCTGTCAATGTCAATAATTAGTAGCTATATGATTTGATAATCATTTCAGTTTATCGCCATAGGGCCTTCCTATGCAACAGCTATAAAAGCACGTTAGTGACTAAACACTAATTCTGCAGACCTTCGAGTCCCTGAGAACAATGGAAATCAGTCAGCAAGCATGAGTAATCAAAACTGTGGGGTTTCACATCAAAGTTTCAAAAGCACGATTGCTGGTATTCAACTTCACTGATTCCGTTTTCTGTCTGAATTGTTACATACTGTCCTAATCCTGCCAATGCTTTTGTAGCATGATGGCTGAAATGGCATTCTGCTCTTTGTACCAGATATCAAATGTACTGCAGGCCAAATGGAAGGAAGCATTTTGTTAAATGATTTGATTGTTTCTATTTCTTTCCTAAATTATTACTATTATTCAAAGCTTATCTAGCATTTTGTTGTGACAGGAGGCAATTTACAGCTACCACAACAAGGGTGAGCACTCCAAGTGGATACAGAGCTTGTGAATTCTATTGAACCAAGATGCATCTTGTGCTAATCTTCAGCAAAGCTTTCCTCCATACCAACATCAATATCAGACCCACTACAGACCACTGAAAATGATGTATTCAATTACCATTTTCATATTTTCCAATGTAAATAAGGGTAGTGAATTTAGAATTAAATGAACCAGACACTACATAATTCTTATTAACCATAAATCACAGTCTCTGTTGTCTGAGATGCTTACAATGTAATGAGATAGCAAATTACACTTTAATAAAAGTTAAGAAATATTCACAGCATATTTATCTTGGAAACATAATTCAGTTACACTGACAGATGGGAGGTGATAGCCCAGTGGTATTGTCGCTGGACTGTTAATCCAGAAACAGGGGACTCGGTGTTTGAATCCCATCATGGCAGATGGTGGAATGTGAATTCAATAGAAACAAAATCTGGTATTAGAAATCCAATAACGGCCACAAAACCAGTGCCAACTGTCGGAATAACTCATCTGGTTCACTGATGCCCTTTAGGGAAAGAAACTGCCATCCTTATCTGGTCTGGCATACATGTGACTCCAGGCCCAGCAATGTGGTTGACTCTTAACTGCCCTATAGGCAATTAGGGATGGGCACTAAATGCTGGCCTAGCCAGGGGCATCCACATCTCCTGATCGAGTAAAGGAGACAATCGACGTTTGTGCCCATGACAGTATTTAACCTGTTCTGACAGTGGCAGGACACAAGAGTGGATGCAGTTTCTAATAATTTAGCATTTATATTTTATTTGATTACAGATTAGAATTAAAATATTTCACACGAACACAGTGTTCCAATTTTCAATCATAGTTCTACAATTGCAAAACTACTTACAAGCTACTATTTTACAGTTTATGTTGGGCATATAAAAAGTAGTTAAACAGACCTTGAGTAATAAGTGGTCTCCCTGCTCTGTCCATTTGTAGACTGCTTTCACTTCGCACTGCGCATATAAAGTATTTATAACTTGCCATATTGTTCGCACATCAGCATATAGCTATCAGAAAATTGCAAAGAAGAATGTTTATCTTTTGAAAAAACACTTTCCCAGTTTACAATTTGTACCTGAGGTAGACATATCACTTTCTTAAATCAAGATAAAAATGCCACAGAAATCTCGAAGATATGGGCTCATCTCACAGAAGAGAAGTATATTACCGGGAAGAAAATTAGTTTTCTGCAGCATGATGCAGATTTGCAATGAATCTCTCGTTCTCTGGTTTTACGTAGCTGGTGTCTACTATTAAAGTTAGATTAGGAATTGGTTTAAAATTAGTCCTGTGTTTCACTACTACTCTGCCTAATCAACAAGATTGCTACCCAAGATCAGTGAAACAAAATAGCAAACTTTTCATTACAGGCCTTAAGTCAGGAGCAGACTCTACATTACTGAAAAAAGCATTGGTAGAGTGTACACTTTCTTTGTAACTACATGCAAGATTAACAGTTAAGTGTATAAGATAGATTACTGGCAAGTCATGTCAGAAGAATCAAGGTATTTGCTTGCCAAATAAAACGCTGATACAAGAAAGCAGGTATGCATGCCTATCATTTGATTTGATGTCACAAACCTACATTTTTCCTTGCGTGTTACAACTTTGAAGTCAAGATGGACAAGTGAGGGGAAAAAAGTCCATCCTTTTTTGTCACTGTACTAATCACTTGTATTGGCTGAAATGAAAATAAATGCTGGGATTGCAGTAGAATACTGAAGATATCTTTCATGTTCAGTTGCAATTTGTGGGCCATCAAAATAATGGCAAATATCTAAGGTCAGGCTGTATGTTCATAGATGGATCAATAATTGCATTGGAATTGATCTTTATAAAGGTTGATGCTGTCAGGTGCAATGTCTGCCAAAGCTACAAATATTAAAATGTTCAAACATAACTGATATGCCCTATTAATATAAAACAAAAAAAGCAAACAACTGTGGATGCCGGAAATCATAAGCACAAACAGAAATATCTGGAAAAATTCAGGTCTAGCAGCATCTGTGGGGAGAAAGCAGAGTGAACATTTTGGGTCCAGTGAACTGTCTACAGAACTGCACAAAACTACAGAACTGAGTTCTGAAAAAGGGTCACTGGACCCGAAACAAACTCTGCTTTCTCTCCACAGATGCTACCAGATCTGCTGAGTTTCCCCAGTAACTTCTGTTTATTTTGTAGTTTTGACAACTGATAAATGGACAATAAAACGGTCACTTGTGATTTTGACAAAATTAAAAGGAGGGTTATTTTTCGTGCAAAGACTTACAGTAAGAAAAACAGAGCAGCAAATTAAAATCAGTAACAGTCAATTATAAAACGAAACGGTTTTCAAGACAATTATTGTTGCATCTGTGCATACTTTTGGTGATGACATGTCAAATGATTGATACAATAGAATTTTGTTGATTTTTTCAGACTCCCTTTTAGCCTTAAGCCAGACACAGACAAAATGAGAAGCATGTGACTATCTGCCTGGCAGCACCTCATGCTATTATGTACCAAGCCTGAATGATGTGCATATAATTAGCCCATATCTTTATAATGTTTGTGCTCTGAGGGAACACAGCCCACATGGTTGGTTGATCTGAGGAAGGAACGTCACCATCTGAAAAATGGCCCAAGAATGAACTTGCTCTAGGAACTGGCATGCCTGCCTATTGTGCCACTCAGTCTCACGACAAAGCACTGCACTGGCTAAAAACATCACAAGGCTAACAAGTAAAACCTTAATCAGGAACAGGCACAGAGACAGGATTTATGGATGAACTTACTTGGCTGACCAGTGAATACTGCTTCCATTGCAATGGACACAGATGAGAATAGAGGAATGAAAAGAAAAAGAAAAGACATGAAGAGGGTGAAATCTAAATAATTCAGAACAAAAGAATGAGGTTCTAAAGATAGAAATGAAACAGAGTTTACTTCAATATTTGTGAGGCCAGCAGAGATTAGAATAAGCAGATTTACTCTTCATTATCAAAATCAAATGCTGACATTTCCAACTCTGGAAGTATTAATGGTGGTAATAAATTGAGGCATATATACTTTAGTGTTTAATTCAATACAAGGTTAAAATAAGACTTGGTGTAGTTGTACATGATGAACTGCGGCAGTATTAGAAACTAACATTGTAACAACTCCTTTCTTCTCACTATTTACTTAGATCATGTGTTTTACTGTGGTTAACAGAGGACAGATGAGAGCATTTCATTTCACAGGTCTCAGGTATCTGTACCATACATGTATCACAAGAACAGAAGATTACCAGTGAAATTGAAACCTATTGTATTATCCTTCATTAATTTGGTCGAGTTGATGATCAAATTAATTTCATAGATTTTTAAAAATTTGCTTTGTAACCATCACATAATTAGATAATTAAATAATATACACATCATAAATAGGGAGCTTGGACCACCAGTGTTTCATAACTGGGTTTATATCACCATCTGCCTCCGTGCTGGTAAATTATGAGATTTTCAGGTTCATAAAATATACCAATTAAACAATTAATGCTGCAGTTATATCACTGGAATATACAATTCATTTCTTGCCTTTTTTTTGAAATGTTTGAAGAACGTACTTCTAGGAATTAGCTAAGGTGATGCAAGCATTGTTTGAAACCAGGGTTACTATTTCTGATGTTTGAAACAAAAGAAACACCGAAATTAGTTTTCTGTTCACTCTTTCTACTATGCAATTACTGCTGTGTAACTAATACTTCCTCTGCATGTTTAAATGCATTTGTCAAATTAAACAAAGCTTTCATATAAAAGGGAAATGGAATTTTCAAGTTTGCTTTAAATGAGATTTACATGTTGAATGTATTATAATAATAAAATATTAATTATGTTGCAGTAAATGTGAATGCAAGGTTTCCCTGTCTGATCCAATTTTAAAAGAATGCATCTGCTTGCATCAATCTAACACTCCAGTTATACTTTGAAAATTTACATTTCTTAGAGCGAAACCAATTATTAGCTGTTAAAACAAAGTCAATTTGGCAAAATATTTTATATCAGGAAGAAAAGCCATTCAACTCCTTTCTCAATACAGATTATAAACCATAATCCCAAAAGGAAAATGACCCTGACTTCAGCTAACCACTTTTCTCAAGCAGCTAAGTCGAAGTTTGAAGTTTCCCAATCAATAAAATTCGAAGTGTTTATGACTCAGCAAATATCTTATTTGTACAAGTAATATGAACATTGAACAAAAAAGTGTTATATTGGTTCCAATGGTTGTAAAGGCCTCAATCTTCACTCTGTCCTGATCTAAGGGAAAAAAAAAGCTAACACTTTAAATATGAAAACCTTGTGCTGATTCATCTGTAAATAATGCAGGAAAGGCTGACGATCAGATATTAGCAACATGATTTAAATGAATACATTCTGACTGAAATAGTAGCAACATTCTGAGTTATATTTGATTTTACAGGGCAACAGCATCTCATTCCGGAGGATCAATTCTATCTCGGAGTAATAGAGTCATAGAGATGTACAGCACAGAAACAGACCCATTGTTCCTTAACATTTTTTCCATGAGTAATGATAAAGCTAATGAGTCTACAGGTTTAATTCACATTTCTTTATTGATTCAAAACAACTCTGCAATGAGCAGTTTAAACTGCGTGATGAAAGAACCGCCATATACTTACGAACTGGCTCTGTCTTGAACTCAGCGATCTGGCTGGCATCACCGATTCCCTTTCCATTGATAGCAGATAATCGCAGATTATACATGGTTTCCGGTGTTAGTCCACTCACCGTAATCACATTGTCTGAGGCTAGGACTGTGAAATGGTAAATGCAATTATGTGTCAGAAATGAATTGATCATGCACAATCACATTGCCTTGAACCACCACATTTATTTAAAAAATGTTTTTTTGAGATTTGATGAATGGCCATAATAGAGGCATACAAGTAGACAACTGTTGTATTTTGCTTGAGTGCTGGACAAAGGAAATGTTGTGTAGAAAGACTAAAACCAAAACAGAGTTTGTGAAACACTGAGTAATCCTGAATGCACAAAATGCAAGTTTGTGTTTTCTGTCTATATGTCTTGATCCATTCTCAATTTCAATGTGAAACATAGTTTTCATTTCATTCGATTTGTATATGTATTGAAAACCAAGTATAATTAAACATTTTCCTGATCTTGTCAGCATATGTGTCAATATTTCAAACAATACAACAATAAAGTGCTGTTAATAATGCATTCATGAATTTGTTTCATTGCATTAGCTGAAACAAATTTACTCAAACTTAAATGACATAGAATTCGCAATGTTTGAATAATGTTTGGATTGTATGTTTTAGTTCAAGTATCAAGTGTGCATGTTTGGCAAAAAAAATGATCAATTATGAATCTTAGTAATGCTGTGCTGCTGATGATATTTCAAATGGAGAATATTACATGTTTATTTTGGCAGAAAAATAAACTTTTTGAGCAATACCAAGAGAAACACAAGCACCTGTGAAAATTATAATCAAATCTTGAAGAAAGAACTCATTTTCCTTTGTTTGTTCGAGATACTAATATTTTACTGAACATCTCCTGTGTTCAAACAAGCAAATTGTTTTCATCTGGGCTACTGTATCTTTTATGATTAAACATCTTCATGGTCCCTAAAGTCTCCCAATGGATGCTTTATGATGTTGGCAGGGAGCAACAAAAATGGATTTGAGTGACATGCCCTTCACACTGTGGTCCTCAAGAATGTTATGCACATATAAAGAATGCTCCGTCCTTTTATCTGGCCATGACATTGTCTTAAAAAAGAATCAAGTTTAGAAATTAGAAGTAATGCGACCTTGGTGTCACATCTTGTTCATTATTTACTCTACTGTGGTCACTAATGAGCACTGTTATATTTGACTGGAAAATACTTTTTCAATCTAAAGACAAAATTACTTCAAATCAGATTGTTCTTTAACAATTCAAAAGATCCTTCAAAAGTACATTTAGGATAATTGGTTCGACTTTGCTTATTGCGCTTGAAATATTTACAGAATGCATGAAGTAGAGAGAATTTTATGTTGTCTGATGACAGCATAGAGAAAATGTGTAAAAACCAAAGTAATTTTAAATTCTGGAGAAGTTCAGCAAGTCTGGCAGCATCTGTGAAGAGAAATCGGAGGTAACTTTTCAGGTCTAGTAACCCTTCCTTAGAACCCCTCAGTTCTGAGGAAGAGTCACCAGACCTGAAACGTTAACTCTGATTTCTTTGCACAGATGCTGCCAGACATGCAACCAGAAAATATGTGCTCTCTTCAGGAAGATTCAGGACATACTGTCCATGATGTGTCATTTATTCAAGTAGTGTTTAAGAATGAGAATGATGAAAACATCTGTTCTTCAACCAAAACTTTTGGTTCATCAACCAGGCTTCTCTGTATGGAGATATCAAATATCAGACTTGGGAATTGGTATGTTTGGCTATTAAAATATACAATTTTGTGAAAAAGCCCCTCTACAAAACAACTATATTCTGTTCAGCAATTCAATCTTATTCTAATCTGTATGAGAAAAGCCTTTAATGTTTATTGCCATAGATACAAACTAACATTGCATTTCGTCAGGGATTTTGATGATATTTGCTGATACAAGCTTCCTCCATATTAAATCTTTTGAAACCTTGCTACCTTTATTGAATATATACTTTCTTCATTTAGCAACAGAAATTGTACTGAATAAGTCCCATTTGCCAAAAGAGAATGCAGATTGTAGATAATTAAACACCAGCCTTGGTTGAAGTACATTTTCAAGCTATGTACCTTGTGTAAGTGTTGATGTGAAATAATCAGAATAACCAAACCTATACTTTCATTATGAAGCTCTGCATTTTAAGCATTATAATGGAGGTGTCACTGATTGTTCTAGGTCAATGTTTAAAACAACAGTCTGCATACAAAAAGCACACTAATTAGGAAAGCTACACTTTGCATTAAAGAGCTGTATAATGAAGATTTTCTGGACTGGGCTCCTATCTCTCGACTTTCCTAGGACGATTTTGCTCCCTTTATGGTTTGTGACTGCTGAAAAGGTTTGTTGCTTCAAAACTCCCTAGGAATAGGAGGTCAGATACAGTTATGTCCAATTAGTTAACTGTCTCAATTATCCCTGTATTTTTCGTCAGTGATAGACTGTGCATTTTCTTGGAAATCCTTAAAAAATAAAGATCAAGTGTCCCATTTTGGAGTCAAATCAGCCTTCTTCAATATTTACACCATCTTTCTGTATAATCATTTATTTTCCAAGGTCTCATAATGCAGTAATAATTGCGTATGCATTGAGAGAATACCGTGTCTATACTTTTAAATTTATTGACATATGTGTAAAGGCTGAGCAGATGAAGTTTATAAATTACATTTTCTAAAAAAAAGTGTTAACAGGCTGTGCAGAGATGACTCAGAATGTGTCATATGGCACTTCTCACTTGTGAAGGTCAATAGCTCATTCGTGACACCATGTGAACTCATAACCCCTGCTCACTAACATTCTATAATGATAATAAAACAGACTAGCTTAAATGTCTCAATATATGCAGTACCAAACCTAAAATCTTGCATTCTAATACAATGCATCACTATAATTTGCCAATCAGCAGATAAATTGCGGTTCCTCCAAATATTGAATTTCTCCAGGTCGCAAACGAGATCAGAGTCAAGGAGACAGCAGACCTGATGTCTGGTCTGCACTGAGCTCACCAATTGCAACTACATTTAGTGTCATTCTTCTCAAGGTCATGAGGGAAACATGCACCCGGTGTTCTTGTACATTCTCCAGTAAATCACTTACGACGTGCATGCGTTTGCCTTGGCTCTGGTATTCCCTAAACTGGAATAGGCTTCCAGTACAGTGCTAATTGATTCACAGATGAATAACCCCATGTCCAAAAAACCCACAGCTATTGAGGAGAAAGGGAGCAGCTTGTGGGTGAAGAGGATTCAAAGTTCTGGCCCCTGCTCACATGTAGTGATCTGTGGGAATATCCAAAAAGAGAATGGGCATCCGGGAAGACAGCATGTGACCAGGCAGGAGGGGTAGCAGTAATCAGGATTGGGAAGGCTGAATAATGGGGACTTGGATCTGGATGAATGTGGAGTGCTGACTGAGGCCAACTTCATTGAATTATTTCCTTGGTGCACTGGAGGCACGGCCCCAGGGACTGCAGGAGAGATTGTAAATGCTGTTAATCACAGAGGCCACACTCCACAGACTCATATGATTATGTGGCAGCACTTAGAGCACACATGAGCAGAAGGCAAGTTTGCACCATCATGTACAACTCAATAACAGGGATGCAGAAAATGGAATGGCTTGAATCTCTGGGGAATTTACTCCTCCAATGGCTCTTTCTAGGGTGACGCTGGGTCTGGGCTGGGGTTTTGAGGTGGAGTGTGGGTTGCTGATAGAGAGAGAGTTGTACAGAGAGAAAGCTGGAGTGAACGAGCATGAGAGCAAAAGAGAGAGAATATGTGGGACAGTAGAAAGAGTTAGAAGGAGAAAGTGAGAGAGGGAGAGACAGTGAGAGTGTTGGAAAAAAATTGAGTGTTAGAGGGCGCAAGAGCACGTGAGAGAGAGGGGATGAGAAAAAGAGAGTGTGCGAGAGAGACAGAAGGGGGCGTGGGAGCGAGAGGGGGCACGGGAGAGCGACAGGAGGGGGCGTGCGAGAGCGAGAGGGGGAGTGCGAGGCAAGAGGCTGTGATATTTGGGGAAGGAAGTGGCAAGCTTCAGGGGATAGTGGGTAATGAGAGGGAGGTTATAGTGGTGAGGAAAGTGATTAGGTTGTCGGGCTGGTGGAAAAAGATGCCAAATGGCTGTGGGGACTGGAGCAGGGTGTGGTGGTAGTGGTGGTGAGTGTGGGATTAAGGCGGCTAGCGAAGAGAGACGGATAAGCTGCAGGGCTTGAAGAAGAGGGGGAAAGCTGTGGGAGCGGAGGCAGTCATTTTGCTATTGTATGAGTATGCAAATACAACAAAAACAGAATAGGAGCTGCCTGAGATCATTCAGCCCCCTGAGCCTGCTCTAAAATTCAATAAGATCGTGGCTATCCTTGTGTATCAAATTCCACATTTCCATCTACCTCCAATAACTTTTGATTCCTTTGCTTATAAAGAATCTACCTACCTCTGCCTTAAAATTATTTAAGGCTTATATAAGGTTTAGGAAACAAGGATCGGAAAAGGCTCTAGAGGGAAAGAAGTTAGCCAGGAAGGAGCTGAAGGAAGGGCTTAGGAGAGCTATAAGGGAGCATGACAAAACCCTGGCAGATAGGATCACGGAAAACCCCGAGATTTTTTATACGCACGTGAGGAATAAGAGAATGACCAGAGCAAGGGTAGGGCTGATCAAGGATATTAAAGGGAATTTGTGTACGGAGCCTAAAGAAATAATGACAGGTCCTTAATGAATACTTTTCTTCGGTTTTCACAACTGAGAGGGACCTAGTTGTAAGGGAAGACAGTGTGAAACAGACAGGTAGGCTAAAGGAGGTGGATGTTAGTAAGGAAGAGATGTACTAGGAGTTTTGAAGAACTTGAAGATAGATAAGTCCCCCATGGGATGGGATTTATACAAGGATTCTGTGGGAAGTGAATGAAGAGATTGCAGGGCCTTTGTCAATGATCTTTTCGTCCTCGCTGTCCATGGGTATAGTGCCAGAAGATTGGAGAGAGGCAACATCATTCTCCTGTTCAAAAAAGGGAATAGGGATAACCCCAGAAATTATAGGCCAGTTAGTTTTACTTCAGTGGTGGGCAAATTATTGGAAAGGGCTCTGAGAGACAGGATTTAAGATCACTTGGTTAAGCACAATTTGATTCGTGATAGTCAGCATGGATTTGTGAGGGGGGAGAGCGTGCCTCACAAACCTTATTGAATTCTTTGAAGAGGTGACCAAACATGTGGATGAAGGTAAAACAACGGATGTGGTAAAACAACGGATGTGGTATACGTGGATTTAAGTAAGGCACTTGATAAGGTCCCCCATGGTAGGCTCATGCAGAAAGTAAGGAGGCATGTGATAGGGGGAAATGTGGCAGATTGGATTCAGAATTGGCTGACCCTTAGAAGACAATGGGTGATAGTGGACGGAAAATATTCAATACGGTGCTCAGTTACGAGTGGTGTATCACAAGGATCTGTTTGGGTCCTCTTCTGTTTGTGATTTTTGCAAATGATTTGGATGTAGGAATGGAAGGGTGGATTAGTAGGTTTGCAGACAATACGAAGGTGGGTCAAGTAGGGCAGAGTGTGGGGGCTGTTCTAGGTTACAAAGGGACATTGATCGAATGCAGAGCTGGGCTGATAAGTGGCAGATGGAGTTTAAACCTGAAAAGTGCGAGATGATTCATTTCGGAAGGACAAATTTGAAAGCAGAATGCAGGGTTAATGGAAAGATTCTTGGCAGTGTGGAGGAGGAGAAGGATCTTGGGGTTCATTTCCACAGTTCCCTGAAAGCTGCCACCCAGGTGGATAGTGTTGTTAAGGTGGTGTACGGTGTGTTAGCTTTCATTAATAGAGGGATTGTGTTCAAGAGCCGTGAAGTTATGCTCCAGCTATACAAACGCTGGTTCGGCCACATCTGGAGTATGGTGTCCAGTTCTGGTCACCTCATTAAAGGAAAGATGGGGATGCATTGGAAAAGGTGCAGAGGAGATTTACCAGGATGTTGCCTGGAAGGGAGGGAAGGTCTTATGAGGAAAGATTGAGAGCGCTAGGGCTTTTCTTTTCAGAATGACGAAGAATGACAGGCGACTTGATGGAGGTGTGCAAAATGATCAGAGGTATAGCCAGAGGCTTTTTCCTAGGATGGAGGTAGCTATTACGAGGCAGCATAGTTTTAAAGTGAGCGGAGGTAGATATAGGGGAGATGTCAGAGGTAGGTTCTTTACTCAGTGAGTGGTAGGGGCGTGGAATGCATTGCCGGAGAGGGTAGTGGAGTTGGCCTCATTAGGGGCATTCAAGCAGCTATTAGATCGGCATATGGATGATAGTATAAGGTAGTGGTGGAGGTTAGATAGATCTTAGGTGTAGGGTAAAAGTTCAGCACACCATCGTGGGCCGAAGGGCCTGTACTGTGCTGTACTGTTCTGTGTTCTATGACCCTGATTTTGGGGCAGATTTGCATAAGGTTTTGAGAGAAAACATTTTTTGTCATCTCTGCCCCAAAGGGTGATTCCCTAATTTTAAACCAATGTCCCGTAATCCTGAACTAATGCACAGGAAGAAACATCATTTCCCCTGTCCAGATCATTCAGGATCTTCAATGAATTCATTTGTCAATCTTCTAAACTCCAATGGGGAAAAAGGCAGCCTGACCAAATAGACAACGTACTAATTTCAGGCATCAACCTGGTAAACCTCTTCTGAACTGTTTCCATTTATATCCTTCCTTAAATGTGAAGACTAAAACTGCGCCCTGTAGTCAAGATGTGACGTCAACAATGTTCTTTGTTACTGGTGCATAACATTCCTGCATTTATTCCTCTCACCATAAAGGACAGCATCCCATCATCTTCCTTGATAATATGCCATACTTGAAACTTTTGTAACTCGCACTCCCAAATCCAACTGCACCTTGAAATCTTGCTCTTACTCCCTGTTAAAGTAATACTCTGCTTTTTCATTCTTCTTGCCTAAGTGAACTACTTTCCATTTTCTTGCACTGTACTCTGCCAGGTTTTTGCTCACTCACTCAACCCTTGTCTGTCCGCAAACACCTCCTATGTCTTTTTCACAATATATTCTGCAACCCATCTTGGCATAATCTGCAAAATTAACCACTGTGCTTCTTCTGCCTTCATCTAAGTCATTGATGTAAGTTGTTAAATGATCAAGTCCAGCAGAGGCACCTGTGGAACTGCACTTGCCACATCTGACCAATCAGAAAAAGATCCATTTAAGCATACTGTTTTCTATCAGCTAGCTGATCTTCTTTCCTGCTGGTATATTACTCCCTATACCATAAGCTTTCATTTTCTTCAATAACCCTTGATGTGGCAAATACCTTATGGAAATCCAAGAACAATTTGCAAATGGTTTCTCCTTCATCCTCAGCACATGCTGTTCTGTTAAAGGGCTCCAATAAGTTGGTTCAACTTGAGTTCACTTTGACTAAACCATGCTGATTTTTAACTGTCTTCAGTTTATCTAAGTGCCCAGCTATAATTTTGTTCATGATCGACTTTCTCGTGGCAGATGTCAAGCTAAATATCCTCTAATTCTCTTCCTCAACTTACCTTCCCTTGCATCAGCATTCCTAGTGAACCATTCTTCCGTGTCCTTCACTTTCCACTCCACTAAGTATTTCAGAATTGGAACACCACCAGTTGATTCGGGTTCTTCGACCTTAACTTGCACAGTACTGGAATAGGGTATGGTATCCAGGATGGTGGGAGCAGATGGGGTTTCTGGAGCAGGAAAGTGAAAGAGAAAATAATTGTTTTAGTGTCCACAGTTTGTCAAAATTAGACACACCTACACATCTTGTTCTTAACAGTGGGGTACAAAACAATTCAAGCAAAGTGTTTTTCTTTCTACTATTTGCTGCGGAAAACAGAATACATGTTTACAGTAAAGAAGTACTGAGTCTATTTTGCATGTAACATCGTCAATCTCAATCAGCATTTAACTTTGTTGCCAGGGGACTATAAATGGAGTTTTGAAATCAAGATGCAAAATCTGGTGATAAGCTTGGAGAAGATATAAGAGCGGAATAAGGCTATTCAGCCCATTGAGTCTGCTCTGCCACTCAGTCATGGCTGATATGTTTCTCAACCATACTCTCCTGCCTTCTCCCTATAACTCTTACTAGTCAAGAACATATTTCTGTCGAACACGTTCAATGGCGTGGCCCCTACACTTTCTGCAATATTTTCCACAGATTCACCATCTCCTGGGTAAAGAAATTCCTCCTTATGTGTTTTAAAAGGTCACCCATTCACAAAGGTGCTCAGCCCTTGGGTACTAGTATCTCCTATTAATTGAAACATCTTCTCCACATCCACTCTATCCAGTCCCCTCAGTATTCTAAGAGTTTCAATCAGACTCTCCCCCTCAATCCTTCTAAACTCCACTGAGTAGGATCTAGAGTCCTCACTCAATCCTCGTATGACATGTCCATAATTCGTAAACCTCCTCTGGACCCCCTCCAACACTAGCATATCCTTTGTTAGACTGCTAAAACTGCTCACCATATTCCAGCCTTAGCTGCCTATCTCTGCTCTTGTATTCTAGCCGTCTCGAATGAATGCTAACATTGCATTCAACTTCCCAATACTACTGAACCTGCATGTTAATATTCAGAGAATCCTGAACTAGGACTCCCAAATCCCTTTATATTTCAGACTTCTGAAGCTTCTAACCGTTTAGAAAATTGACTATGCCTATATTCTTCCAACCAAAGTGCATAACCTCACATTTTTCCACATTGTATTCCATCTCCACTTCGTTGCCCTCACTCTGAGTTTGTCGTAGTTCATCTGTAGTTTCTCCACTTCCTCAACACTACCTGTCCCTCCACTTACCTTTATGACATCTGAAAACTTAGTAACAATGCCCTCAGTTCCTTCGTCCAGATCATTATGTATAACGTTGAATAGTTGTGTTCCCAACACTGGCCTCTGCGGAACTCCTCTCGTCACCAGCTGCTGTCCTGAAAATATTCCTGTATCCCTGCTCTCTGCCAATCAGCTAATCTGCTATTCTTGCCAGTACCCTGTCCCTAATACCATGGGCTCCTGCCTTATTTAGCAGGCTCCTGTGCCGCACCTAGCCAAAGGCCTGCTGGAAATGCAAACAAATCATGTCCACTGGGTCTCCTTTGTCTAAATTGCTAGTTAGCTCCTCGAAGAATTCTAAAAGGTTTATCAGCATGGCCTCCCTTGATGAAGCTGTGTGGCTAAGCCCTATTACAAGTGCTCAGCAATCTTATTCTTAATATTGGGCGTTAAATATCCAGTCTTGCATCTCTCTTATCTTTTATATGTCTAAAAAACTCCTGTAATCCCATACTTTTCATTTTTGCTGCACTTACTGCTTTTCTTTTTTTTGTCCTC
Source organism: Stegostoma tigrinum (assembly GCF_030684315.1). Taxonomy (NCBI): domain Eukaryota; kingdom Metazoa; phylum Chordata; class Chondrichthyes; order Orectolobiformes; family Stegostomatidae; genus Stegostoma; species Stegostoma tigrinum. The sequence continues at coordinate 17,866,380 of NC_081385.1, forward strand.
TGCTGGTTTATGAAGGCTTCCCAAACTGCCGGCTTTCCATTAGTCTTCCCCACATTGTAAGCTTTTGCTTTTATGCTGTCCCTGACTTTTATTGTCAACCATGGTTGACTCTTCCTCCCCTAATTTTTCTTCTTCCTTGGGATGAATTTCCACTGCGCCTTCCAAACTATCCCCAGAAACTCCTGGTTTTTCTGCTTCACTATCTTCCCTACTAGGCTCCCCTTCCAATCAACTCTGGCCAGCTCGTCCCTCATGCCTTCATTTAACAGTTACGGGGAGAAGTTGGGAGAATGGGGTTGAGAGACATATCAGCCATGATCGAATGGCAGAGGAGGCCCAATGGGCCAAACAGCCTAATACTGCTCCATTATATGGCCTAATCGTAATACAGTTACATCTGATTCAAGCCTCTTCCTCTCAGCAAAATATATATACTACCAGAATTATGTTTACTATCTAGAATATTGTCAAAAACCTTGAATGGAGTGAGATTTTGGCTTATGTAGCATGGTCTTCACATCCAGTTCTAAATGGTCCCACTGAGCAATTCTGGTTTGACTGATGTTACTTGAGCCCTGTAGGTGAGGATGCCACCCTCTCCATTATAGATACTAGGAGGCCATAAATTCTACCCATCCCATAGGACGAATCACCCTCTGGACCAGTATAAAAATGGTTCAGAGAATGGAAGTACAATTTATGTCTGAACCTGCCAGACTGTTAATCAGACTGTGAATATTCTAATCGTTTTACACTAAGGCAACGATACTGTAATAATCTTGACTCCAACGCAAAGGAAATTATAACCATAAAGAAATCACTCCCTCCACAGAATAGAATATTGAGATGGTTAAATATTTCGAAATGAGACAAGGCCTTTAAAAAGGCAAGGGGTATGTTTTCCTCCACAGACAAATTTCTGTTCAAGAGGTTTTGCATATTAAGTGATAAGACCACGTTCTTTTTGTGCAAAAGGGAGAAAAATCTATCCCTAGACATTTGTTACTGACAATCCAGTTATTCATTTTAGCATGTGCCTCATTATCCTCATTGTCTATATGTATGAGCAAGGAATAAGTAAATTTCTATATAGAAATCTGAAGATAGCATTCACAAATATTATTGCTTTATTGACTGCAGCGCAACATGCTGAACATCAAAGTAATGGTGCATCTTTGACAGTGCTTGCAATAGTTAAGCTTCAGTGGTCTTACTGCTGACAAGCAATTTTTCTTTCTGATGTGACTTAGTATGTCTAGTTATTTTACCGGCATTTGTGTGTTATTATGGTATTTCCTACAACATATATGTTGTCTCTAGCACTGCTTGTAGACACTTCCAACTGAATATAAATATTTTCAACCCCTTGCCTAGTGCAGATGCGTCTCATCTGCTTTCAGGTTGTTTAATATTTAAACCAACCTGAACGCTACCTTATGAGCTTGGAAATCTTGCATCCTTTAATTAAACAAAGGATACACAGGAGAATGTGTTCTCCACTGTAGATGAGAAGTGTTGCTCATTTGAGTAGTCATTTGATTGCCCACATTTAATTGCCAGGAGATTGGATCTATTTCTGCATCAAATTAACATGTCCCAATTCCATGCACACTTTTTAATCAAAAAAAGAGAAACCTAGCACTCATGTGATTTTGAATACTGCACTGCAAAGAAAATGCTCCTCTCCCACTTCCCTAAAAATAATTTTCCTTGCTTTTCTATTTTTACCTTCAGTTAATTATATACTTATTTAGCGTTAGCAGAAACTTGACCTGACAAGTGACAAGCGACATCCGTGCCACATACATGCTGAGCAATGACAATTTCCAACATCAAACAATGGAACCGTTCCCCCCACTGACATTCAGGAGCATTATCGTTGCTGAATCCCTCACTATAACAACCCGAGTGTTTGAACTGAACTGGACAAGCAATCCAAGTTCTGTGGCTACAAGAGCAGGTCAGGGTCTCGGAATTCAGCAGAGAGAAACACACATCCTGACTCCACCGATCATGTCCACCATCTACAAGACATAAGTTAAGGGTGTCATGGAATACTCCCCATTTTCCCGGATGGTGCATTTCCAATATCCAAGGAGCCTGACACCATCCAGGCCAAAGCTGCCTGCTTGACTGGCATCACATCAAATAACATTCACTCCCTCCACCACAAATATGTAGCAGCAACAGCACCAATATAGACCATCTACAGGATACACTTCAGAAATTCACTGAGGCTTCTCAGCCAGCACCTTCCAAATTCATAGCCACTATCCTGAAGTACATATTCAGCAGGCAATTTGGAGCACTGTACATGCAAGCTCCCCACCAACCCACTCAGCATTCTGATTTTCTATGGTTGATAATTGAACACTGATTTTAGACGGTCCATTAAGGATGGTCCAGTCAGCCAGGTGACAATTCCATCTCACCATACTGGAAAGTCCCAGAAGTGATCTGAATTTGAGTTAATATGGTCTATGAGCAGGAACCTGAAGACATTACAAAATGCATCGTCTCCCTACAGTGTGTTATGAAACATGATTTCTTGTGGCAACTGTAAGTGGACTTACTCATCAAGTGTATTGTAAAACAAAAGTCTACAAATTCTTGGTGCACACAATTTATGCTCAACTTCAATGAGCTATTGTGGATAAAGGCAGGATAAATACAGTCACAATGGTTGCAATTTCTCTGAACAAAGTAAAGCTGCAAAGCTTATACCCACCAGCTTGCACTAGGATAAATTCTTTAGATTCCACGCCTACACGGTTGCTTGCAGTACAGTTGTATGGGCCAAAGTCATTTTCTGAATCAGGTGTGACCTAAGGAAAGATATGCAACCACACATCAGTCATCATAGGTTAAAAAATGAATTTTTATTGCTCAATGACATTTTATTCCTCACTTCTGCTCTCCTGAAAGCATGTATGGGTAGCAGATGGCTGTTCAACTTTTCAAAGAATGGCAGGTCAGAATTTATTCCCCAATTTGTTACATTTTTCCGCATAGCTTGGGAAGAAAATGAATGGTTTGACCAGGTTAAGATACAGGAGAAGGTATTTCAGACCCAGTGGCCATAAAACCACACAGTGGCTATGCTCCATAATTGCTGGCACTCCATAATTTACAGAGCTCAACCAGTGTTTCTGGACAAAAATAAGATGAAGAATCATGGATCTGAAACAAAAAAAGGAAGTGCACATTTGGCAGCATGTGTAAAGAGTAAAACAGTGTCCAATGACCCAGTATTAGAACTGAAACAGCTGGGTAATTTTAAATGCTGTTTGTTTTTTGCTAGAATCTCCAAAGATGCTGCTAGATTAACTGAGTTTCTCCAACATTTTCTGTTTCTGGATAGAGCGATCTGTGAACACTGTAGAGGCAAATGGTGAAGCTACCCATAATTTTCTGAATTTTGCCTGTTGTTAACTGATCACGTCACGGCAAATGAGAGCAGTTCTGGCCTTCAAGTCATTGTGCTCACATTGTGCTATCCATGGGAAGTTGGATGGCTGCTAAAACTGATCTGCAGACAGGTTATCCAAGTATGTTTATCCTCTATTTGGCAGAGGGTTAGAGCTACACACCCTTTCACTAAAATTAGCCAACGGGAAATGCATATTCCCAAATATTATGACCTGATTCTTTCAGAGATCAATAAAGTTCCATAAAAGTACAACTTTTTTTTGTTTAGAACACACAAACCTTTTGATGAATCATGTAAAAAGAATCTGGTCAATCTAATGTCATGTAAAATCTACTCCATTTATTTTGGAAATGAAGTATCAATTCTGCAATGAAGAGCACCTGTCTATTTCTCTTACCTGAAGGTAGTTGGTGGATCGTGTGCTGTAGATCTTTATGCTGCTGTAGTTGGAGCTTGGCAATTGCTGTCCATCTCTAAACCAGGTCACAAGAGCTACAGGATGAGCCAGAACCTCACAGGTAATATTCACAGCGTTTCCCTCCCAGGTGTAGACAGTCACAGTGCCTTGCAGCTTTGGTGCATCTGAGTGTGAGAAAAACACACACTCCTAAGTTTTCTTTCCCCGTCCAAAAAAACTGCTAAATCTTTCCATTTTTTAAAACTATATTATAAATCTAAATCCCTACTGTGAATAAAGGTCCCAGAATGGAAAGGGTGAGGGAGGGACTGGAAATTTGTTCACAGATGACATAGCAAGGTGCCCATTCAACTTGCATTAAAATGGATGGTCTTTCTTGAGCATCCTGAAGAAATCTTATACCTGTCACGTGAAAATCAAAACAATTTTAACAACAAGGTCATGTGTGAGCCTGTCCCTGACCTTGGTTGAAGCCATTTGGAGATCCAGCAGTATCTTTTATTCAAAGGAAGAGTGGCTACCTAAACGAAACACAGGCATTGCTCAGCTCATCACTCGTCTTACCTTCTTAGCATCAGCAAAATGCTGTCCTCTATGGTAGTTAGCTGGGGATTTCATGGCTTAAAGAAATTCTAACAGAATGATTTCCTCATTAAAATGCACATTAGTTACTCACCGACGTTAAAGTAGCTGTATCTAGTTGCTTCTGAGTGAAACGGACCCATACGTCATTAAAGAGGGGAGGGAGTGTGGCAGAGAGGGGGGAGGGGGGGGAGGGAGTGAGCGTGGCAGAGAGAGGGGGATGGAGGGAGGGAGCAAGCGCAGTAGAGGGAGTGGGAGGGAGGCAGCGAGCATGGCAGAGAGAAGGGGTAAGCACGGCAGAGAGAGGGGGTAAACGTGGCAGAGAGAGGGGAGGGAGGGCAGGAGCGTGCAAGGCAGAGAGAGGGAGAGGGAGGGAGTTAGCAAGCATGGAAGAGAAGGCGGAAGGAGGGAGGGAGCGAGCGTGGCAGAGAGGCGGAAGGAGGGAGGGAGCGAGCGTGGCAGAGAGAGGGAGTGCAGGAGAGAGAGGCAGTGGGAGGGAGTGCGGGAGTGAGGGTGGGAGGGAGCACAGGAGGGGGAGAGAGAGGGGAGGGAGTGAGAAAGAGTGGCAAGCAAGAGAAAGAGAAGGGCAAACGAGAGACAGCGTTGCCTTGCAAGACCCACAAGCTGAATACTTGCCTCTAATCATCACGCCCTCCTTTCAATGACCTCAACTGTTAGGTAACTTGTGATCAACTATCTTTTACATACACAGAACAGAAGTATGGCACACAATGATGGTTAGCTTTAGTCTGTAGATTGCACAATGTTCCCAGACATATGGTCAGTGCATTATCTCACACGCACACGTCCAGCTCTGGTACTGGTAGCGATGGACAGTGGCCAACGTCAATGATTAACTGCCAGCTCTCAGTTCTCAGGCTGTATATCTGCTGTTAGGGCACTCAATCACAAGGGAAGCCTGGCATTGACCAGTTCATGTCTGAAAGGCACTTGACTCCATTGGGCCTCTCCACTGAAATGACAGAGATGCTTCGCTTTTTCGCCAACCAGTACGACAGAGTATAATTTTAAGACAGTCAGCTAAACTATTAAGGCTAGATTAGAATATTATTTTTGTGCTCGTTAAAGTTCTTGGGCATGGAAAATATCTGGACTGAATCAGTCATAAAAACCAAAAAAAAAAGACACAAAGGTCAATAAGTAGACCAGGTGGGTTAGTTAAAATACATTTATGAATAGATTTTGGGCACTGGATATGAATTTGATCCACAGGATATTGCTCCAAAGCACATCACTCAAAACTGACAATGTGCAGCCACATGAGATCCATGTTGCACAGAGTTGTTGGACATTAATAATTTAATAACCTACAGCCTACATTCTGCAACACCAGAATTGCACAAACCTAAGTTCTCTTTCCAATGCAAAATTATGCTGGATATTTTCAGATCTTACATGGTTATCGTAAGTATTAGCCTCTAATCCATATTGTTCCATCTCTGCTACACTACAAAGTCAAACTTAGGATAAATTTCAGATAATGTGATTTAAAGTAATAGCTGTTGTAGTTTATGCAGCCATATGGAACTGTCATGGAACTTATGACCAAATACAGTTTATACAAACAGCAGTATGGGTACTCAATAATGGTTAGCTTTAGTTAGTAGATCTTAAATATTGTCAGTTTATTCACTGGACTTGATCAATGGGATGGATCAACAATAGGCTTATCATATAGCCCTTCAGCAATACTGAACTTGAGTTCTTTTAGAAAAAAAAGGCATTTTGTCAAAACTTATGCCTTATTTTCATCAAGACAGTTCATAGGAACACCAATTCATGAATTTCAGTGCTGATGTAATATCAGCTCTATGTATCCAAAAGACTGGCAGTATGTCTCAAACAGCATGTCCCTGTAGCTGTTGCAATACATTGACGGTATCCAACCAGCCCATGCTTGCAAAACACCCAACATATTGTCTAAAGCCAGATGTGATTCTGCAACTGGCCAAAATTTGCTGGGTAATCCTGAACATGCAAGGAATTAGACTGGATCAATTTAGGATCGTCAGTCAGGCTGATGGCATAATAGTCTTGCACATACTGGAGGCTGTACAGATTAACATACAGGGCCCTGTGCTTTGCATTGAGCCTCTTGAAACTGATCAAGTCACAGCAGTTGGTACATTTCTCACTTCACTGCCTTGATCAGTCAGTCAACTGCCTGGTACAAACAGTCAATCAGTATTAATACGTGCATTCTCATGGCAACACCTCTAGATTCCATCCACCAATCAATCTACGCTCTCCTTTCAGGCAGTCTAAATGTTAGTTTGCCCCTGGAATTAGTATTCTTATGAACTGTCCTGATGAGTACAACACGAAAAACTTGGACAAAATGCATCTTATCTCAGCAATACTCAATGCTCGCTTTCCTTTCACGATTCCATAAGATTGAAAAGTATTGTCCTCCTTTAAAAGAGATTGAAAATAAAACACTGTTCTCACTAATGATATTCAACACTGCTGCCACTTGCAAACATATCACTGAAACACCAGGCCTCTTGCGGCCTAGTGGTAGTGAACGTGGACATTATTGTAAGGACAAGTCCCACCCTGCCGCTGAGGTAACTCACAATGTGTCCAAATAGTTTGATTAAAGGAAAACAACTTATAATCAAAGCACCTAACAAAGCTAAATCCTAACAGTACCTCTTCCATTTTACCAGACAGCCTGATTGTGCTTTGATTAGCTTCTAAACAAAAATGAACTGAATCATACAAAAATTAAAAAATAAGTAACATCCTCAATCAGTGCTAATACATATGAAGAAGAGTTTTTAAGTTGAGTCTAAAGCAACTATTTTTGAGAAAAGAATTAACTTCAAGAAATATTAAGAACATTGGGTGGAAACAAATCCGATTAATGAAAGCAAACTTAAAGCGGACTGTAAACATGATTGACATTATCATCGATTTAGACATTGTGTTTACAAGCATAATGAGTCAGAAGGAATAGTGCCACTTGGGTTAACTTTTCCAAAGCTTGCAATAATGGTGCACTACAAGGCCACTCCCCTTTCCCAAAGCCCCCTTACACTGAGCCTTGAATCATCTTTAACACTTAATGTCCAAAATTTGAAACTAATACTCCAAGACAAAATGACTATTTGCGATATTGATGAATTTTTCTAGCCTGCTGCTGTGGAAATCCAAATTCAGCAAAATATCAAAACAAGTAGGTATTGTTAGTGACAGCATCACCTAACAAAGGAGTTAGTGAAACCAAAAAGCCCCTGAAAATCAAAAAGGATCCCTCAGGAAATCTCAAGTGGGTCCCTCAGAATAAGGAAAGTTGTTTTAAGCCCTGATAATGTGCAGAAAGGAAGGAATGAGGCTACTACCGCTGCCAAGTGGGCAAGCACCTATCCTAAAGGTTGCACTTCACCCTTCCCATGTTTGAAACACTTTTCAAAATAAAGTGAATGCTTACTTCCACCAAGGTCCACTCCAACTATTTTATTTTGCGTACAGTATAGTATTGAGGTCAATTGAGCTTTTAACATGCTGAATTGACACTTAATGACTTACTTACAAATAATGGGTCAGCTTCCAATTTTTGCATGTGCCCGTGGAGTGGGTTTGGTGGTGGGCAGGCCAACTGATCTATATTACAAGTTCCCTTGAAAAACAAGCCCAGCATAGTTTGCAACTTCCAGCCTGTAGCCTGCACAGATAATGCAAAGTTTCCCTGCTTTCATGTTCTGTTCTCCTCACAGCAAAAAACATTCCATTCACCTCTGTAATCAGTTGCTGTACCTGCATCTTAATTTTGTGGCATTCATGTGCCAATACACTCTGGGTTCTACAATTTTTTCCCATTTAAATAAAATGTCCAAACCCAGGATCAGAAATTATCTCCATATTGATGTAACTGTATTTGAATTTAGATTGCAAAGTGAAATATGATTTGAAATGTCATTAGTAAGTATTGTAATTAGGCAAATTATTACAATTAAGGCACAAAATTTTCTTTGTTCAGATCATATTGTAGTTTGCCAGATGTTCTCATTTATTTATATTGTACTAAAGTATCTAAAATAATAGATGAATTGATTAATGTCTTTTATAAAAAGCAGAAAAAGTCAGCGAATCTGGATTGTTTCTTTTACAATGTCATTCAAAAAAACGTTTAAGGACTGGACACTACAATATGAGATTGTTTGGAGGAAGAAAAATCTAGATGTCTTGGATATTTCTTTGGAATCGAACGTGAGAACCACAGCGATAGGCTTAATTGTAGAGGACTCTTGTTCAAGTGAATGGAGATTGTAACTATAATGTTAGTTCAGGAACCCTTTCTGCTGCAGTGTGATACAAGCCATCAAGCAACTTTTTATAAACATGGTCACTGAACATAGTAATTTAATGATCTGAAATAACTGTACAGAGGCTAGTATCCTGTCACCAAGTCACCCTTTTGCGTGTGCACTGTACACTGGTCATGACTGGCCAGCTCAGAGTCAGTCCATGAAGTCAGGAGACTCTCCAAATTCCCTGTTTATATCTGTCAGCCAGGGTTCCCTCAGGTTAACAAAGAAACAAACAAAGAAACAAAGAAACCTACAGCACAGGAACAGGCCCTTCGGCCCTCCAAGCCTGCACTGATCAAGATCCTGTGTCTAACCTGTCATCTATTTTCTAACGATCTGTGTCCATTTGCTTCCTGCCCATCCATGTACCTGTCCAAATATATCTTAAAAGACGCTAACGTGTCTGCGTCTACCACTTCTGCTGGCAACGCGTTCCAGGCACACACCACCCTCTGTGTAAAGAACTTTCCGTGCATATCTCCCGTAAGCTTTCCTCCTCTCACTTTGAACTCATAACCCTTAGTAATTGAGTCCCCCACTCTGGGAAAAAGCTTTTTGCTATCCACCCTGTCTATACCCCTCATGATTTTGTAGACCTCAATCAGGTCCCCCCCAATCTCTGTCTTTCTAATGAAAATAATCCTAATCTATTCAATCTCTCTTCATAGCTAGCACCCTCCATACCAGGCAACATCCTGGTGAACCTCCTCTGCACCCTCTCCAAAGCATCCACATCCTTTTTGTAATGTGGCGACAAGAACTGTACACAGTACTCCAAATGTGGCCGAACCAAAGTCCTATACAACTGCAACATGACCTGCCAACTCTTGTACTCAATACCCCGCCCAATGAAGGGAAGCATGCCATATGCCTTCTTGACCACCCTATTGACCTGCATTGTCACCTTCAGGGAACAATGGACCTGAACACCCAGATCTCTCTGTTCATCAATTCTCAGTCAATGGATCCACCTGATTTCTATCACTACATAATTTCAGGCATTTTGAGTTTTGATTAAGACAATAATCCTAATTTTAATTGACCTTTACTTTGGATCTTGTGGTAGAAAAATGATGTGTATTTGTTCTTTGTACAGAAAATCAGCATTCAGCTTCATGAATGTGTGAACTGACCCCTTGACAACAGTTATAGTTGCTGAGAGAGCCTCGTACCTTCCTTGATCAGTGATTCCTGTAGTCACCATTGATAAATAGGTGAAATTTTCTTTTAAAGTAAAGGAGCATTCGAATGGATACCAGAGAAGTGGGGGTGTTTCCTGGGCTTCCAGGTAGAAGAGACAAAATTTGAACTTATTACTGGGTGACTTGCTTTTATGCTAAATGATGCTCGCAGAACAGGAACAATTGACCTTGGGTTCAGGTTCAATTCAGCACCAATGTTAATGGCAAAATGAGCAAGAGTACCTGTCTCAGGAAGAAATCATGAGCCAAATCTAAGTGTTTGCCAAAGGAAAATCACTTGGACTGCAATCAAACATACTCTCATTTACACCTTTAAAAGTTACATTGACTGGAGCCAAGTGGAATCTATTTGGATCAGTTCTAAAGACAGGTCATAGACTTAAGTATTAGATCTGACTTTCTCTCTCCACAGATGCTGTGAGACTGGATGTGCCTTTCCAACATTTTCTGTCTTATGTCAAATTTCGAGCATCTGCAGTATTTTAATTTTAGAAATCCCTGATCTCCGTCTTAAAACTGTGACAGTGAACATGGAGAGGAATTGGGAATGGATTATGGATTAGTAAATCAGGATGAAGATAGCACTATAAGATGTAGTATACTTTTGAAAGGAAAAAATATACAAGTTTAAAAAAAAGTTCTCTGGAATTATTTAACTTCACTTTCGTGCTCACTGTTAAATCAGTTCCTCAATAATTAATGAAAACAAAGACTAAGACATGAAATTCAAGTTGCATTAAATTTACTTACACTGCACTTCCAAGTACATGGACTCAGAATCCTGGCCAATTGAATTCTGAGCCTTGCAGATATATTGTCCAGAATCTGTGTGCTGAATGTCCTTGAGAGTCAAGGAGGAAACTCTTGCATGGCTTTGAACTTCAATTCTTCCATCCATAGTCTGACAGATAAAGAAAGTGAAGTAGAAGTTAGAGAATTGTTTTCGTATTGAAGTAGTGATTACAAAAGGTTAGAAACAGAAACTGGTACATTCAAATTGCTCTGATTTCACTTTTTTAAAGATTTCTTGACAGTAAATATATTATACAGAGTCTTTGCTTAAAATATAATGAAGTGATATTGATTTGTTATAGAGAGAGTAGGAACTGCAGATGCTGGAGAATCTGAGATATCAAGGTGTGAAGCCAGATGATCACAGCAGGCCAAACAGCATCAGAGGAGCAGGAAAGCTTGACGTTTCTGGTCGGGACTCTTCTTCAGAAATGGGGGAGGGGAAGGGGATTCTGAAATAAATAGGGAGATGGGGGAAGCAGATAGAAGATGGATAAAGGAGAAGATACGGTGAGAGGAGACAGACAGGTCAAAGAGGCGGGGTCAGAGCCAGTGAAGGTGAATGTAGGTGGGGAGTTATGGAGGGGATAGGTCAGTTCAGGGAGGACAGGCAGGTCAAGGGGGTGGATGAGGCTAGTGGGTAGGAGATGGGGGTGGGGATCCAGGTGGGAGGAATGTTCAGGGAGGCAGGGACTAGCTGGGCTGGTTTTGGCATGTGGCCAGGGGACAGGAGATTTTGAAGCTTGTGAAGTCCACATTGATATGCTTGGGCTGCAGAGTTCCCAAGCAAAATATGATAGGCTGTTCCTGTCCCTTTTGGGTGGCATCATTGTGGCAATGCAGGAGGCCCAGAATGGGTATGTCGTCTGGGAGGGGGAGTTGAAATGGTTCGTGACTGTGAGGTGTAGCTGTTTGTTGCAAACTTAGCGTAGGTGTTCCGCAAAGGGTCCCAACCCAAAATGTCAAATTTTCCTGCTCCTCTGATGCTGCTTTGCCTGCTGTGTTCATCCAGCTTCACACCATGTTATCTCTGATATTGATTTGTGGCCTTTTGCAATTTTTCTTTTAAATTGCATAATACACACAAAGGTTAGGGCTTCTCCAATACTTGGCATGAAATATTAACATCCATTCAAATTGATTTATACATTCATAGATGTTTGAAAACAATAAATGATTCTTGTGCTGCTACTGGTGGTTAATTTAGAGAATATGCCTTTTTGTAAGAACAGATGTAACATGATGAAATTTTAATCAGTAAGTACCAGTATTCTGTCTCTCTCCAGAGAGACACTAACAGTGGAGGAAGATTTCAGCTGACTATTCTAAAACTCTCTAGACGAGTCAGCACATATTCTGCCTAGGAAACATTCTCTTCCACTTGTCAATTTTAAGTAGTGCGCTTAGCAGTACTTCACTGTTTAGCTAATTGATATGATAAATAGTTTGAAACCTACATTTTTTTTCAAAGTTTGGCACAACACAGGCATTTAAATAAGAACGCCTTTCATATTCTCCTTTTAGGTGAAGTCTCTATACTTTTCTTTTATGTCTTTACAACTTTGTAAGCTTTGCTTCTTTAAATGCCTGTCTTGACACCACTGTATCTTGAACTCTTTGTACTGGATTTACAATTTGGGCCAGGAGCTGGACGTTCGAGATTCTGAGCTTACACAGCCTGCTTTAGAATGGCTCTCTCACACAATCCATTCCATGCTACCTTCAGTGCCACCTCCACCGCCACTCCATCCACTCACAAACACATACCCATGTCACACTTTCTGCTGAGCACACTAACTTGCTCTGCTGCCTTGAATGCTGGCTGAAAACCATCGTCAAAAGGAGAATGAAGACAATCGCCAGTGACTAGCCTCAACTGACTGTTGAATAGAAAGTGACAGGGAGCTGAGTGGAATCTGACCTGCCCTCACTGGAAATGGTTTGACATCAAGGCACAGGTGCGAGCCAGTGCCAAACTGCCTGCCGACCTTTAATCCAGAATTCTCACTGATAGCAAAACTTACTGAATCACCATCCAGGCGGGCGATTTTATAACATTATCCTCCAACTATCCCTTTCTCCCATTCCATAGCAACCTGTCCATCAGATGCATGTGTCCATCACTCAGACAAATCTATACTTTCTCAACTAGCACATCACAGACTCTTCCCTTGAAATAAATATTATTCTTGTCAAAACTTATGTCAAAGAAGCCTTGCAAGTTCACGTGTTCAGAAGAAGAAAATTAACTGGACATTTTGGGATAAACAAGCGCATCATCCTTCGCTCCAACATGATTATCCTGTTTCAGTACAATGAGTGGGTGTGTGTGAGGCAGACAGGGCACGAGAGCGTGTCAGCATGAGGCAGAGAGGGCGCGAGAGCGAGAGCGTGTTGGCGTGAGACAGACAGCGCGCGAGAGCATGTCGGCATGAGACAGAGGCAGCGCGAGAGCGAGTCGGCGTGAGGCAGAGGGAGCGCGAGAGCGAGAGCGTGTCGTCGTGAGGCAGAGAGAGCGCGAGAGCACGAGCGTGTCGGCGTGAGGCAGACAGCGCGCGAGAGCACGAGCATGTCGGCATGAGGTAGACAGCGCATGAGAGCGTGTCGGCGTGAGGCAGAGACAGCGCGAGAGCATGTCGGTGTGAGGCAGATGAGAGCGCGAGAGCGTGTCAGCATGTGGCAGAGAGAGAGCGAGAGACCGTGTCAGCATGAGACACAGAGAGAGACAGAGAGAGAGAGAGCGCGTGTCAGCGTGAGACAGAGAGAGAGAGCGAGAGCAAGAGCGTGTGACAGAGTGAGAACGAGAGACCATGTCAGCATGAGACAGAGAGACACAGCGAGAGCGAGCGTCAGCGTGAGATAGTGAGATAGTGAGAGAGCAAGAGCGTGTCAGCTTGAGATAGCGAGAGCGTGTCAGCGTGATAGAGGAAGAGAGCGAGAACGTATCAGCATGAGAAAGAATGTCTGAGAGTGCGAGAAAGTGAACAAGAGTGAGAGTGCAATAGATAGTGAAAGTATGCAAGGGAGGGCAAGAGCAAGAGAATGAGTGCAAGCGCACAAGAAACAGCACAAGCTGGTGAGAAAGGGCAAGAGTGAGAACAAGGATGGAACTGTAAGAAACAGGTGTAAGAAGTAGGATGAAAGAAGTATGTGTTTTACCACACTTGGTCTGGGCTTAAGTTATTCACGTATTTTAGTGTTATCCAACAACTCTTGAGCAGGCAAGAGAAAAAGCACAGCATAAAATCAACGCAGTTAGCTATTACATACCTCGTCCATGTGAAACATTGCATGGACAAAAGCCCAGGACTAAACCAATTGTCGACACAGTTAACCACAGTTAGTGAAAACAGAAAAATCACAAAGTGTAAAAAGGAGGAAAATAGTAACAACAATTCTGGAATACCTTTCGCTTTGCAAAAGATATTTTAGAAATTTCCAAATCCAGAATATTTTATTTCATTTCCTATCATTTTAAAACTATTACAGAAAATGCATTAGCCAAGTAAATTAAAAGCATTCTCTTGCCAATAAACCAGATCATATCACGTTCAGTTTATGGAAATGCAGGAATTTTTATACTGCACATTTCATTTAATAACATTCATGTTATTGTCTGGATATAATTAATATGACTATTGATTGTTGTTTGTGCTTCACTTCTTTGGTTACTGAGGCATGATTAATGTTTATAACATTAATAACATAGTTGTGTTGTACATTTATCTGAATTGTGCAGGTACGCATGAGCTATCTTGTTCCCTTGTTACAAATTCCATCATCCTCCCTAGCCATTACAGATGACGTGCACGCTGCACACCCTTTTTAAACACTCACAACCTCATATCCCCTTCACAATGACTGCCTGCCACCATTAGCTAACTTTGCCAATGCTTCAGCCTATCAGTAGTTCGAATACTTATCCATACACATGTTGCCTACAGTTTCAACTAATCTGATGCTCTCTTGTCCAGCTTGTCATCCTCCACAGCTCTGAGCTTGTCCATTACATTGCTGCATGCATTCTAACTTTGATCAAGTCCTGCTCATCAGAGATTTGGGACACGTTCTGTTCCAATTTAGCAACCACTGTCGCATCTGCCATTTTTGCATTAATAAGAAAACGACTGCATCGGAATCTTTAAATTGGCTAGGAAGGAGAGCTGGATACCAGGATAAGGTTGGGAACATGGATAGTTTTTTAAAAATGTTGTTGCTGTCCAATAGATTTTCGTCAAAACTTCCTGCACCCTGTCGGGAACAGTCACTCAGTTCTATGTCTCTGCCAACGACCATCCGGCTTTGTGAATACCGAGTTTTAAAGGTGAGCCCAAGGAGCGGATTGATTAATGTGTCAAGTAACAATGCAGATGGCCTCACCGACGCTTCATGTTAGAGAATACCACGGAGTATTCTGTTGGTCAATTAAGAAAAGACTTAACCTGTACTGCACACTACTGTTCCACAACACATCTCGGTTCTCAGCAGAGGGGTACCAAATATCGGGTTATCAATGCCAGCGGAATGATCTAAAAGGGACCGAATGGGCAAATTTCTCACACGGAGGATGGTGCGTGTATGGAATGAACTGCTAGAGGTGGTGGTGGAGGCAGGTAGCTTTACAACACTTAAATGGCATCTGGATGGGTACAAGAAAGGTTTCCAGGGATATGGGCCAAATGCTGGCAAATGGAACTGGATTAATTTAAGATATCTGGTTGGCATGGACAAGTTGGCCCCAAGGGCCCGTTTCTGTGCTGTAGAGCTCTTAAAACTCTAAGAGACATTATGGTGCTAACTGGATACTGGAGCAAATTGGAAATGGATTGCATGGTACTGCATTTTGTAAGACAGATTTCAAATGGTAAATGAAACATCAAGTAAATAATTTTCTGAAATGAAAAGATTAATAGCGCATCCCTTAATTACATAGGACTGCAAAGTAAGATTCTGCATCAAAATTTTACAGTATATCAGACAACAGGGTTGAACAGAGGCAAAAGCTACCCGACTGTGCTAAATATTGAATCTTTCAAACTGTGAAACGACAACAAAGGAATCAACAGCAGGAAAATTTAAGAGCTCGCAAACTAGCTTGTTGTGTAACACTGAGTTAATTGCTTTATACTTAATAGCTCCCACAATGTCACCATCACAGCATTAAGTACAGTTTCAACAACAGTGAAATGTGACCACTCCTCATTTTTATTCACATATTATATGAAGTATACTGTGAACAAAATCAACTAATGAATCTAGCATCCAAAGTGTTAAATGTAAAGCTCCTTTCTTAAGTTCAACTTATGTCATGAAGTAGGATAGAGTACTTGAGAATAGGAAGGCAGTATGTTAGAATTTGTTTATAAAAATGATGGGGGTCGGGTGGACGAAAAAAATGTGTGGTCCCTTTAAGAGGTGATGTGCTTTTCTAAGCTTGGAGATTTAAAGAAAAAGTCTGCAAGTAGCTGCAGATGTACAGACAGTTCTGAAATTGAAACATATGTATCAATTGGATATGTGGTTGGCAACCTAGGCTTATTTTGTTGTTAGGGCAACCAGCTTGAATATCAGCCAATTAATTTAAACTACAAATGTGGAGACTGAAAACCAACTGAATTTAAATGTGATGGTGTTGACAATCTAGCACCATTCCTATTCTAAGAAAATTGACAGGTCATCAAGGGTATACGGAAAGTGGGTGTTTGAAAATCAGTGTGAGAGTGAACTGCCATCAGAAAAGTAAAACTCTGGTTCTCACAGAAATCTTTAAGCCCTCTGATTAAGCACCATCTTAAAGCACTCTGAGCTAATATTTCTGATACAAAGATTCAATGAGAAAAAATTCCTGACTGACGAATAGTGGAAAAGGCAGGGAACATTTCAGAAGATGCACCCTGATTGTGATTTTAAGAATCTATATTTTAATCTTTTTCACTTTCATTTATATAGGTGGGACTTATATTTATTGGAATAGCATAACATTAGAATTTTATTGTATTACGGAATAGTTAGTAGTTGGGATGAATTGTTCAGTTTGTTTGTAGTTACGTTAATTTGATCACTGTTACAGTCAGCTAAGTAAATTGTTACTTGTTGCTTCTGAAGTGAGTATCAGGGAGTTCATTTCATTTAACCACCCCTCTGGAACAGACTGGGGGCCGAGAGTAGGTTATACCATATTTCACAGGTGAGCTTCTTTGGGTGTTTCGGTTTTAGTTTCAGAGGGAGGGGTCAACCTCTGCTTCGTAACACTTATTCCTTCATTGGCTGCTCTAACAATACCTTCTATATTTGCATCAATATCAGGGTAATTTGGACTCAAACTAAATTAGAATTTGAATTCATCAATCATCATCACTCTATTAAACTTAATGTCAAAAAATACAATGGAAGCATTAATTTTCCTCAGCACTACCATATTCAAATTGGCACAATACAAAAGGTATAAATCAGACAAAAATTCTCTCTTTAAAAAAAAAGAGTGACTCACATCTATATATAAAGGCCATCAAATTAAACATGTTTTACAAAGACTGGTGAGGTCAAACTAAACCATTGCATGTTTGCTTCTAAAGCAGTAATTCACCTTAAGTAATCCATAGTATGGAAGATACGTAGGGATGGAACACAAATGCAAATCTTTACAAACTAAAACCATTCAGTATTAAATCATACAATTGACACAGTGTTCATCACAATCATATATATTGTATTTCCCCAGATAGTAACCTCCGAACTCCTATAGCTGGCTAATCACGCTACATCAATTTGTAATGAATTGATTTCCTATACCTCAGTTTTCTTGTTCCCAGTTAGGTATTTCTTTGCTGAAAAGTTCATAAGTAGCTCCTGTCCTATGTAACTCCTTTTCTGCCTTTCAGATGCCTTCCTCCTTACAAGTCCCTTTAGCCAATGTATCTCGCTCACCCCCACTGCAGATTATTTCTCCCACCTTTGCAGCTCCATAATCCCACCACCCCATGCAAATCCAATCACATCTCACACTTTACAAATACTTTGTCTTTAAAGGGTTATTTACTCAAAAAAGCATTGTTTTCATTAAACAAGGTAAGTAGATGAAGGAAACTTAAATACATTAATAATTCCCAGGGGTAAAAGGCTATGCATCACCAATCCTTCTGGATTGATCGTAACTATTGACCGAAGCTAAAAAGAGAAGGGAAGTCAAAATGAATTTAAAATGGTATACTTTTAAGATACATCAATAGTCACTAACACTCAGAGAGCAGGATCAAAGGGATGACGATATCCCAGACACAGATGCAAGAAAATGTGCCTGAAATCTCTACTGCCAAAATTTTTGAGCTCTAATGTAGTTTGGATTTTAATGCATTTTATCCTGAAGGAGTCTCCACATCAAAAATCACAATTGTTACCGAGCATCTTAAAATATTTACGTTATATTCATATGGCAGTCCACAGGCACATTATTAGACAGGAATGAAATGCAAAAGCATCTGAATTTGAGAACCCTGGTTCAGTTCATTTTCTTGCAGTATTTATTATGCTTTAAATTTTCACCAGCAACCTAATATGGAAGCTAGCAAATTGAAGTGACCGTCCGTGAACTCTACAACTGCGTTTTGATGCTCCTCTGGTATGGGTCATTGTACATCGACATGAAGACTGAAGAAGGTTAATTAAAAATCTGTCTGGGCTCACCTACGTAGACTAGTGATTTTGTTCCACTCTACTCCAGTTGCAACTCTGCCTTGCTGAGTTCAATTGAAAATGTTATCATTAAGATATCATTTTTACACTTTGAAATTACACTGTCGTCAATTTCATTTTACACCACATGTAAACATTTTTTTTCTTTTAGATTCTTCAAAATGTCAAAATTCTGGTATCATGAATTATACAGAAGTTTGGCTTTTTTACTTAGCAAAAATGCTTTAAAATTTGCATTATTTTTGTAAACATTATGACAAAGTAAATGTAAATTGCAAATTGATTTCATAATTTCACACTCATCTACATAGGAAAGGTTACTTTCTGCTCATGCATTAAAACTGAAAAATTATTTCAAAATTGTAACTGTTTGTAGGTTTTAAATTATGTTTCGAAATGATAATCAGTAAGCTCAAATTTCATCATTATTTTAATCTGTTCAGATTCCTAAATAAAACAATGCTTTCACCCCAAATCAGTTAAGTTGCCAAGTTTAAGATGTTATGCCAATGAATTTACCTCAAGACCTCCATCAACTCACAAGCAGCCTTATTCTCATTAGGAAGAACCGAAAACAAAAAATACTGGAGATCACAATGGGTCGGGCAGCATCTATGAGAAGAAAGCAAGTGGCATCGTGGCTCAGTGATTAGCACTGCTGCCTCACAGGGCCCCAGGTTCGAAACCAACCTCGGGTGGCTGCGTGGAGTTTGCATGTTTTCCCTGTGTCTATATGGGTTTTGGCTGGGTGCTCTAGTTTCCTCCAACAGTCAACAGATGTTCAAGTTAGGTGGAATGGTCATGTTAAATTGCCCACAGCATTCAGTGATGTGTAGGCTAGGTATATTAGCCAGGGGAAATACAGAGATATTGTAGTGGGATGGACTTGTATGGGATGCTCTTCAGAGGTTCAGTGTAGATTCATTGGACTGAATGTGCTGTTTCCACACTCTGGGAATTCGATAATTGTAATGTTGAGTGGAGATGACTCTTCATCAGAACTGCCAAATGTTAGCTTGCTTCTCCATGGATGCTGCCTGACCGGCTGTGATCTCCAGCAATTTTTATTTTCAGTACAGATTCCAGCATCTGCAGTAATTTGCTCCTTACCAGGAAGGCCTTCGCCACAGTGTTCTGACTGACAAGGCGATACAGTTTTATGACATTTCACATCTACTATTGTGACTCAAGATGTTTGATTTAGTTGCACTTATTTTAAGGTTTGGATTTTGAACTAGTGGTTTGCAGGTATGGTCTGTGTCCATAAAGGGGCATAATAACTAACTTTGCAAATATTTCTGTAGCCATGGTGATTTCTTAAAAAAAACACTATGAGAGTGTTTTTAAAGGCTCATGGGAATTTTACATTAGGAGACAATCTTTAGGAGTGATAGAAGTATTTCAGCGCTGATAAGATTTAAGGGACAGTAATTTACTACATGTCTCAAAATCTTTAAACTAGTGTTTCCTGCAAAAAACCTGTTGATCCCATTTAAGAGCATTTCTTTTTGTAATAAACTTCTGTTTCATTGTTAAAACCAAACCTGCAACATTGCTTGCTTGTCTTAGTCAAAGACCATCTCGCTAAAACTGTAAAAGAAAATACACAAAACAAGATCGATCAAACCAGATTTCAGTCTGAGATCTGGCTTGTTTAGTAATAACATCAGCTGGGATCATAACAAGAAAATTAAATCTTTATTTCTTCACCTGGGATAGCTTGAAATTCCAACTTATTCAAATGTTAGGCTATTCCTTCTGCTCTCCTGTCTCTTCTACATTCACTAAAACATTGCCAACCTGCACACTGAATTTACTCCCATCTTGAAGTTAATCTGTAATCTTAGATTCTTTTTGTTTTAAGAAAGCCCATTATTTCACAGGCAAAGTATCACAATGCGTGGGAAATAGCTTCATTAACAGAACCAAAACATTCTTTAGCTTAACCTCAAAAATACTTTTCTGGACTAGTCCTATATAGTCATCATCAATTAATAAAACAATTAATCAGTTCAGCTATCATTGTTCTAAAATCATTGTAAAATAATTTACATTCGAATTTATTCCATTAAGCAGAAGCTATTATTAGTTAGAATTAATTTTCATGGCATCTTAATTGGTTTTTATTTGATTTTAATTTTATTGAATAAGAGGTAACAGCAAATTAGTGTAAAAATATCAATGAAATTGTAATTTGTCTTGTCACTCATGAAGACAGGAATCTTAAAGTCTCCACAGAATTAGCACATGGATTAACTTGGATGCCTACAGAATTAACACCAGGGAAAAATTTTCTTTTTTTACAAAAGGTAAATGTGCGAAAGTGCTCCTAACTGAACTCTGTAAGCAAAAATAATCTTTCAGTTAATGATTGCTACCATAAAACACTTCAGGGTGGGTTCCCATTGCATTGTGGTAGTAGTGTTCTTACTTTGTGGAGACAACAGTCTAGTGGTATTACCACGAGACTATTAACTCAGAAACTGAGCTAATGTTTGATGACCCAAGTTCAAATCAAATAGAGAATCTGGAATTAATGATCCAATAATGACCATGAAGCCACTTGTTGATTGTCAGGAGAACCAATCTGGTTCATTCATGTCCTTTAGGGAAGGAAATCTGTAATCCTTATCTGGTCTGGCTTACATGTGACTCCAGATCCACAGTAATGTGGATGAATCTTAACTAGCATCTGGTCAATTAGAGAGAGGCGATAAATGTTGGCCTAGGCAGGGACGCCCACATCTTGTGAGTGAATAAAAAAAAAAGACCAGAAGGACATGGTTCAAGTCCTGAAGGTCCTGGAGCTGCATCATAGTATATAAAAACAGATTCATAAACTCTCTTTTCTCCTCATTCCTTCTTCAAATACAGCCTGCTATCAGCAAACATCAGGAATTGTTTTAAAAGGCGGTGATAAAAATAACATGCAACTTACCGAGCAATGTGATTGCTCACAATCATATAGATCCCTTGTATTGCATGATTCTAACAGTTCTTTAAACCACATCAACCATCTATACAGCTTGCTTCATTCAAGTCACATTATGAATGGCTTTCTTGAGTTGGGAACAGTTAATTACAAATAAATCTCACCATTAGTAGTTTCAATTTTAGAATATAGATAGAAGGTAAAACTTCTTGTAATCTTCCTCATGTCAAATTCTACTCTGTGAAGTCTTCAGCACTGAACAAATGCCTGACCATCGAAATGAACTTCATTCCAAATTGTTCAAAGTCATCAACTGAAGAATTTAATTATCTCATTTTCAGCTAGATTCTAAGCAAATATCATTGTCACCCATGGGTGCTACTGACCTTCAAATTTATCCTGCCTTGAAATACTTAGAACAGATAATCAGCACACACTCTTAAATTGTCAAGCATACTTCATGTGATAGGAGAAAAAATTGGAAAAATGATTGTTGTGACGTTGCTTCACAAGTAACACAGTGCAACATTTCCATTAAAAAACCATAACTCCAGGAGGTTAAGTGCAAGATCAAAAAGATTTCATTCAATATAGTAAATGTGGTGCCAGCTTAGCTCACCCTTTTATCTCATTCTAACAAAAGGCAAGATAGTCATATTTTTTACCTTTCATCCTTACTTATTGTATGTGAAAAGGTGACTTAACTCAATATTTTCCTGCATGTAACCAACAAAGCAACTCAATAACACACTGCCCAGAATGTTATAGAACAGCCAAAACAAAAACTGGGCAATGATCTGGTTAAAAACTTGACAACACTTAACTCAACTGTCTGGTTGGCATGGACAGAGGGTCTGTTTCCATATTTAAAGGCATCTGGGTAGGTATATGAATAGCAAGAGTTCAGAGGGATATGGGCCAAATGCTGGCAAATGTGACTAGGATGGAATAGGATGTCTGGTCAGGTCAGACGAGTTGGACTGAAGGCTCTGCTTCCTCGCTGTCTGACTCTATTACTTCACAGCCTAAAGGTAAATGTGTGGAGGGAATTCCTTCTTGTTATAAACTCATCTTATTTTCATGTCAATGAGATCCACCAGTTGGAGATCCACTCCGCTACATTAAAGCTTCAGTACTAAGCCTCTTTAAAGCTAAGGGTATCAGTCCTCATGCAGGTGATATTATGCTTGGGCAGGATCCAGCTTTAGTTATTATTTCATGCAAAAACAGTGTAGCTTAGCATCATTTACAGAGTAACTCATTCGTCCCAGCCTAGTAGCTCCCAACAAACGAGATTGAATAACCTGTCTCCTTAATTCCACAGCCACTGAGGAGAAAAGAGTACAATCACTTTCACATTAAATCCAGAAAACAAAGTATCTGTTCAAATACATCAAACTCATCAGATTCCCACTGGAGTAAAAGGGAATCAGACAGATGTGACAAAATAAACATTCAAAAATTAAAAAAAAAAGACTGGTAAGATTTCCAAAGGGCATGGAATGGTCATTCCATGGCAATAGTAGCCTGAACCTTCAATATCTTGTCCAACTACTTGCAGTAATCCAAGGTTGTAGTTTGGCAACTTATACAATTGGTTGAGAGATGACTTAGACCCATCTACTGCATGCTGCTGCTGTTTTGCATGCAAACAGTCCTGTGCTGTAGCTTCACCAAGGTTTTATGTATGCTTCCTGCTGCTTTTATGATGCTCTCTTGGGCTCTTCAATAAACCAGGACTGATCTCCTAGTGTGAGAACAGCAGCACAATGATGAATATGCCACGTCATGAGGTTGAATACAGTTTTGCCCTTGGCCCACAGTGCTTACGGATGTCCAGTTGAGTGGCCAGATCTGTTGAAAAAGTCTGTCTCTGATATCCTCCATGTGGCTAACTATGAGATTTTATGGGGCTCAGAATCAATGTTCGGAATTCCCAGTGAAACTTCTTCTTGATTGCATGCCACTCTATTGCCACCTCTGGTGTATCTGATCTGTTTTTGGGCAGGACATACTCAGAAATGGTGGTAATAGCTTGTGGGACATATTCACACTCATGGAATCATACATTACTGAGAACATCAGGCTGGTGCTTGAGTGGTCTTTGGGACAGGTCTTCTGATTTTAGCACAAACCTCAGATGTTAGTAATGATGGCACTTGAGGTTCAACAGGGCTGTGATTTCTGTTGTCACTTAAGGTGCCTTGATTGATGCCAGGTGATCCACTTTTTCTTGAGGATTTATCATAGTTTCAATGCATCTGATTGATGTGCTTGGCCTTTTCAGAGGGGAGTTAAGAGTCATCCACTTTGCTGCTGGTCTGATGTCACATATAGACCAAACCAGAGAGGGATGACAGATTTCCTTTGCTAAAGTGGACTAAGTGATTATCAATCTGCTCGGCAACATTACAGCACAGATTTTGTGGGCTTTAGATCTCGGTAAGGTGTAAACCTCAAGCTTCTGGCCCAGGTGTAGGGACACAAGAACTCCCATCAGGACTGTAATTCCTCAGTGTTTGGAGGGAAAAGAGGAAAAGTGAAAGAAAGAACAGTGTGCATTGTATTATCTCGCCTTGCTTTTGTTAAGTCCTTTCAGATGTTTTGCTCCCTCAGAGATGGCTTATAAAGCAAATATTAAGCTTATTTTCTACTGATGTGCAGAATTTGATTGACTTTGTTGGTTCCTGAACAGACTCCATGCTCTGAATCAACAATGATACTGTAGCACCATGTGTCTTAGCCAGTACAAAAAGAACTTGTTAGAACCCCAAATTACAAAGCAGTCAGTTTTTTCTTTCTCTTAGCAAGGACTTCAAGTAACTGGGTTTCCAGTTTGTAGGTTCATTCTCTTTCGATGACTGTAATCTAGTGGCATGTATAATTTCTCACAGCCCTCAAGATATTAACACTTCACTGGAAAGAACCATGGGTGCGAGGTTAGACTGAACACCATAATTGCCAAGTGGTACTTTGTTCTGCCAGATGGAAACTTAGGAAATGAATGTTTAGCACAAGGTCCTTACATTTGGAAATACAAGTGACACTAGTTCTTTCAGCACTGATGAGCATTGGCAGGGTAACAGAAGGCTGTCAAAAAGCACAGAGTAATAACTTAGTTTATAAAATTCAAAAAAATAAATACGGTGCCCGACTGAGAGCAGCTGTAAAACTAACTGGCAGAGAGGATTATACTTCCTGACTGTTAGCAATTCAAAATCAATCAAAACTCATTCGGCTGAACTGACTTGTATTAGTTGTGTTAGAATAGTGGTCAATATTGGCGTCAAATTTTAACCTCCATCACCTGATTGCTATATCCAAGACCTTTGTTTTGAAAAAAAAATAGCTGCAATGGTTACCCCACCAAAGCTGAGGCATGCTTCATGAGATCCATTTGGAATCAACACAGTTGTCTATACTGAAATTAAGACATTTCTATACAGGCACATGAATCAACCACAAGACATTGATACCTCTTGTGTTAATTCGCATATGTGGGAATTTCACAGTTTGAAGAAAAAAGATTCACCCGCCAGTTAGCCAGCTTGGAAATGTAAAATCAATGAAGGTGGACTCTGGAATACATACTGGATTATATTTCATATTGCCACTTTTGAGAAGAAACAAGGAAAAATGATTTTTTGGCAAAAACTGAAGTGTCCGCTTGTTTCATCATTTCAGGATATAGTGGTTTAAAAAAAAATTCAACATTCACAGAAACAAAGACTTCAAACTATACAGCAAATGGAAAAGTCCTGGGGAAAACTGATGTACAGAGAGATCTGGGTGTTTGGGTCCATTGTCCCCTGAAGGTGGCAACACAGTTCAATAGTGCGGTCAAGAAGGCATACGGCATGTTTTCCTACATTGGACGGGGTATTGAGTACAAGAGTTGGCAGGTCATGTTACACTTGTATAAGACTTTGATTCAGACATATTTAGAGTACTGCGTACAGTTCTGGTCACCACATTACCAAAAGGATGTAATCAGAGATATTGGGAACTGCAGATGCTGGAGAATCCAAGATAACAAAGTGTGGAGCTGGATGAACACAACAGGCCAAGCAGCATCTCAGGAGCACAAAAGCTGACATTTCGGGCCTAGACCCTTCATCAGAGAGGGGGATGGGGAGAGGGTTCTGAAATAAATAGCGAGACGGGGAGGCGGACCAAAGATGGAGAGAAAAGATGCTAGGTGGAGAGGACAGTATAGGTGGGGAGGTAGGGAGGGGGTAGGTCAGTCCAGGGAGGACGGACAGGTCAAGGAGGCGGGATGAGGTTAGAATGTCGGAAATGGGGGTGTTGCTTGAGGTGGGAGGAGGGGATAGGTGAGAGGAACAACAGGTTAGGGAGGCGGGGACAAGCTGGGCTGGTTTAGGGATGCAGTGGGGGGGGGGGAAGGGGACGGGCTGGGTTGGTTTTGGGATGCAGTGGGGGGGGGGGGGGGAAGAGCTGGGCTGGTTTTGGGATGCAGTGGGGGTCCGCTCCCTACCTATACTCTCCTCTCTCCATCTTCGGTTCATCCAGCTTCACACTTTGTTACCAAAAGGATGTGGATGCTTTGGAGAGGGTGCAGAGATTCACCAGGATGTTGCCTGGTATGGAGGGCGCTAGCTATGAAGAAAGGTTGATGAGATTAGGATTATTTTCATTAGAAAGACGGAGATTGAGGGGGGACCTGATTGAGGTCTACAAAATCATGAGGGGTATAGACAAGGTGGATAACAAGAAGCTTTTTCCCCAGAGTGGGGGGACTCAATTACTAGGGGTCATGAGTTCAAAGTGAGAGGAGGAAAGTTTATGGGAGATATGCGTGTAACATTCTTTACACACAGGGTGGTGGGTGCCTGGAATGCGTTGCCAGTGGAGGTGGTAGATGTAGACACGGTAGTGTCTTTTAAGATGTATCTGGCCAGGTACATGGATGGGCAGGGAGCGAAGGGCTACAGATCCTTAGAAAATAGATGTCAGGTTTCGACAGAGGATCTCGATCGGCACAGGCTTGGAGGGCCAAAGGGCCTGTTCCCGTGCTGTAATTCTCTTTGTTCTTTGTTCAAAAGATTTCATTCTAGTTGAGGATATAAATCAACATCAGAAAACTGTACTGAATTTAACACCTCAAGAACTCTCAGAGCTTCCTAACTGTGTAACCTTTATTTTCCATCTGCAATAGTCACCCTCCCTTTTCAGCTCATTAGTTGGGTTCGTATTATTTGATGCTGCAGTTTCACTTTTATTTTCCCCTCAGGGTCTGTAAATGACAAAGTTACCACTTCTTTCACTCAGGTAATTGACTCCTTTATTTCCTAGCAAACCACATTTTAACTTTAAAGTGACAGCTGCATGCAAATTAAGTGAAACTCTGCTGCGACCAATTAGGAGGGGTTTATGAAAGAGGGGAGTTGGTAATCCCTCCTCACCTGGTCGTTATAACTGGATTAGCATCAAATCAACTGGCTCCAAGCACTCTGTTGTATATTCCTTTCCATAGTCCATTCGGAATGTCATCTAACAATGGCATCCCTGCTTTTGTGTCCTCCAACGGGATTACCAATTTGATTAACGTTAAAACTCAACTTTAAATGGATGGGTCAGCTGAGGTTTTACCACAGTAAATATGCCATTTATTGCAGTCTCCAAAAGGTCAGGACAGAAATGCCACTGGTTGTGGAAGGGCCTGGTAGATTAAACTTCTATAACATTTGGTTCTCTCTAACCACCATCTCTCAGAGTGCCATTGTAACTATTGTACAAGAAGGGGGCACTGAGACTCTCTTTTTAGTGGGAGTCATCTACACCAAATTTTCTTCTAGCCAGAGAAGCAGATACATTTGCTAGGTTTGCAGGGTACCCCATGACATTAGGTACTCCAGATCCCAGACAGACAGATATCTCCTCAGATTTTGCTGCAGAGTGCAAAAACAATGAAACTCACTCCTTGGTGTGACATTTTTTCGTCATTTTCTACACATTGCTACATTCTACAATCATAATACAGCTTACTGTTAAGAGCGGTGAGCTAACATTATCTAGCTCAGGCCAGCTTTAAGCAATGCAGCCAATGCATACCACCAAAGGAGGAGCCAACTATATTTAGGTAAAGAGTAAGCTCAACACGGTGTTAGCCCTTCAACATTAGCTCCCTGATACCATGCCAGTAATCAACATGGTTTAGCGCTGGCTCGATGCTAGAATAATTTAAGTGAACAGGCAACAGCAAGTTGGTATGGTAATTGTATCATAATCAACAGGAATGTGCTTTATGATCCCAAATCATATTTGCTGATTGGTTAGAGCAACCCCCATACTGATACATATCTATGATGAATTGAATTTGAAGATCCTATCTGATGCTGCTAGAATTTGGTAACACTGTCTCTGCTGGTGCAACAAGAATATCCAGAATACAAAGTGTACAGCAGGTCTACAGATGAATCCAAATCATTCTACATATTCAATTGATAAATTGTGCTGTCACCATTCTGCAATGTTTCTGACTAGAAACCAGATACCTTCATAGATTTCAATCATCAAATGCTGGTTTTTGCACTAATGCACTGTAAGACATGGAACTTAAAATCTGTTAATTGTTTAAATCTGAATAAAAGCTAGCATTTCCAATAATGAAGGCACATTCCAAATTGTAATAAAAATATCCTCTTCTTCAATGATCTGTAGGAAAATCTGTCTGACCTGTATTTGACTCCAGATCCACAACAATATAGTTAACTCTTAACTTCCCCCTAAAATGATTTAGCAAGCTTGTTGATGGTCCAGAAAGCATCTCACTATCAGACTGTACTGCAATATCCAAATAAGAAAATACCCGCTGAACACAGCTCCTTCACAATTTCTGGAATTTCAAGACGGGTCTGATGAACATATGTAGTTTCAGGTCAGTAACTTTGCAGCTTACTAACAGTGTTGTCTCAGAATTCAGAAAAAAATTGCACGTGATTACTGCTGTTACATTAAATAAAATAAAAACTATCAACTTTCCATTGATTCCAATTCTGCAACAAAGCATCTCAGATCACTCTTATCTCAGATAATATTCAATATCATCTTCCTTTCTTCAGTACACCAATTCCCTGAAATACTCCAAATGTTAAAATAACATACCTGATCATAATTTTTTCTAAATATTGTTTCCAAGAATCAGATTGAAAACCTGGATGCAGAGGCATTTTAGATGCTTTGGTAACAGTCGTAATAGATTTCATGCAGTTCAATGGCACAATGGATTTTTAAGTGTGCTGAGAGATACATTAGGAATTCATCATTTTATATGTACCCAAAATACTTTATCAGAGATGCATAGCAATTTAGCAGAACAACCTATTCCTAAACAAATTTCAGGCAAATAGGCTAATATGATCATCGTCAGTGACACTTTGCTTACTGAGCATGCTCAACACTGAAACATTGCATCAAAGACATCTAGCTGAATGGCTACCTTGACCGGACAATTTCTCACTGTCCAGTGCTCAAACATGGTCACTCTTGGTCCCAGAAATTGCCCAGTCAACCTTTGATGACCCTGGAATATATCTCAAACTTCGAGCAACAAGTGAGGATACCCTGTTTCACGCCGCTATTGTACAGCAGCAGCACCTATGTTTTTAGGCCGCTGATAAAATTCTGCCATCGAGCCAAAAATGGTGTTCTGCCCATCACGTTAATGAGTAATGTGGTAGGTACAAGGCCAGATATGTTTATTGTACATCTACGCATGAGTGCAGAGTGCAATATTCCTGTTCTTCGCAGACATAAAGAACATGCACAAACACAGCCTGTTTCAACTCAACAACATAGGTGACAGCCATTTCAGGGTTCATTTCTCATAGCAATACCCTGACCAATGAGGCAACCTGCTTGGTTTCAAATCTAAACAAAGTGTGGCAAGTTCACAACTGCTAAGTTCTCCATGGCAATCACAGTCCACTTGCTAAACAATCAGCATCCTCCTTCCGTACAGTATAAAATGTTGGTTTTTCTCCTTATTTGTTTTTCTTCAAAATTGTCTGATGAGTTCAAAACTAAAGCTTTCAACAATAAAACAATGATGTTGGTGATCTGAAACCAAAACAGAAATTTCTGAAGATATTCAGCAGGTCTGGTGGCAAATATGGAGAGAAAGCAGAGTTAATGTTTCAGGTTCAGTGACTCGTCTTCAATGTTCTGAAGGGGGAAATCACTGGACTTATTAACTCTGCTTTCTCTCTACAGATGCTGCCAGATGTGCTGAGTTTCTCCAACGATTTCAGCGTTCAAGAATACACAAGTTATTTGCAATTAAAGGACTCTAAGTATGTCAATGCACAAACACCGAGATCCTGTACCAGAAAGACTGTGGGCGCAAGGTTTGGGCTTTTGTCTGAAATACCAATCTCACAGGCAAATATTATGCACTTGAGCGCTCAGGTAAATGAAACAAACTATAATGCACTGGTGATTAGGTGGCACTGATCAGTGTTATGCTGTTCACTTTTTTTACTTTCAGCTTTTCTTATGTCACATGGGGTCACCACATTGCTGGTTGAGAAACCTTGATGTCACCATCGTTTTCAATCTGATAATTGGATTCACAGGCAAATGCTCTTCTTCATCAACTATGTTCATTTATCCGAGGTTAAGTGGCAATATACTGGGAAAAAAAATCACAGAACCTGACCAACCTATCGCCTGTCAGAGTGAAAAATCTACATTAACAAGTTGCATCTCAATATTTAAACCACTAAAGAAATGTTTTGACTACTGAGTAGGTAAATTAATAATTTACAATACAACATAATTTATTATAAATTCTGATTTTATTACTCCCCTCAGAATCAAAATAACAGCAGTACTTTCCATATACTAACTCCTAACATAAAATCAACATTTAGAGTCATAGTCGTAAGTAATACAGCATGGAAACAGGCCCTTCGGCCCAAACAGATCCATGCTGCCATGGTGCCCACTCAGTTAGTTCCAATTGCCTGCATTTGGCCCCTCTAAACCCTTCCCATCTATGTACCTATCCAAATTATTTTTTAATGTTGCTACTGTACCTGCCTCTACCACTTTCTCTGGCAGCCTGTTCCATATACACATCACTCTCTGCGTGAAGAAGTTGCCCCTCAGGTCCTTCTTAATTTTATCTCATCTCACCTTAAACCTATGCCCTCTAGTTTTCAGTTCCCCATCCCAGGGAAAAAAAAGACCATATGCGTTCATCCTATCTATGCCCTTCATAATTTTATACAAATGTTGATTTTATACACTTTTAAAATGCTGTTCCCTTATTTGTGCATTTGTATATTACATGGACCTGCTAGCAATGCCTATTATCTCGACTGGCTTCAGTATGGCTGTTAAGTTTGTATTAAATTGTAACTCCAAATTTCTTCAAAGATACCCAGAACATAGAACATGATACTCTATTTTTTCTATTGACATTTCAATTCACAGGATTCATTACAGCAGTTGCTCACATGAATATAGCACCTGAAGAGTATGTCGGGTGCTTTTCATTGAACAGATTGGAGCTGAAGCATTGTTCAATTCCAAAAATGCTGAATGCTCTGTTAAATGAATACCAGTCATGGACACGGATGGTAATCACTGTACACTTGTCAATGTCTTCCTGAATGATGCATTATTTTTGTCATTTGGTTGGTATTTCAGCCAATTTGGAATTCACAGCAAGTAAATTTAACCCAACATATACTTTGAGTACCGAGAAACAAAATTCCACAAAATTGATGATTCAAGATAAAAAGCTATTTCTTTTAACTTTACGAAAGATATTTGTCAGGGCTTTTCATCTTGCCCTCATCAGGGCAATTCACAGCAATACACATGGAAAAGGAAACCAGACTTTTTACTGTATGACAGAAGAGTCCTGATTGGTTGGCTCTGGATTGCTTTGCAGGTATCATGGAGAATGCACCAGTTAATAATGACCAACAGGTAACTGACAAACTTTGCACAAATTTTAAACTTGGCTGATTAACTCTGGTCAAGGCATTACCCTGAGAGATGAAACAACAAAGGGCTGTCATCTATGTTGTTGAGTTGAAACAGACTTGATTTTTTTTCTACAGTGTATAGCTTCCAGTTACTGGATGTAAACTAAAGTTCCAAGCCTTGATGTGCTCTTCTGTGATGAATTTAATCTCAGGATCTTATCAGATGCTATTATAAGTTGGCCTCACCTTCTCCACTAATGAAATCAGGACAACAACTCTCTAAAATTACTGAGTACGGATTTAGATTCTGTAAATCTGAAGTAATTTTTATAACAAATTGCATTTGTAGAGAGCTTTGAATTCATAATTGAACCTGCCAACTACATGGTTGATAGCATGGGCAGGATATGTTAGGGCAAGTTCATCCTTTATGCTTCAGATGATTTGTTGTCTGCCTCCATCCAAGATCTTTGGATTTTTAATACACTCAATTCAAACTTCAATTGAGAGGTTTCGAATTAGATCACATGATGGGAAACATACACTAAGCTACAGAAGCAGCTTGCAAGTGGTCAATACTAAGGAATAAGCTCAGGAGAACAATGTAGTTCACTGTGCAACCTAGGCAGATTGCAGAATATGCACAGATGATATTTTCCATTTTGGAAAACGATAAGCTACTAGTACATTATCTCGTTGTGTCACTTAGAATTTTTGTAACAAGAGCAAGCTCTGCAATGGTGGTAGATAATGTCGCATTGTGAGTAGTCATCAAAGTAATCCTTTACCTACATCCTCAAAGATGAAATGAATTTGAAAATCTTATCTCATGCTGTCAGAAATTGGCTTTGCTATCTCCACTAATGAAAAGGAATCAACTGGAATACAAGGATTACACAGATCACTGAGCACAGATCTGTTATAGTTCATAAATGTGAACTATGAAGTACACAGCCAGTGAGCTGCAAAATCACTGACCAGAAACTAAATACATTCACCAGTTCAGTTTTGAAATTCCAGGAGGTGTGAAGGAGCTCTGATCAGGATATTTTCCTATTTGGACATTGTGCTGCACAGTCTGATAGCAAGGTGCCTTTGGGACCACCACCAAGTTTGCTAAATCATTTCAGAGGCAAGTTAAGGGTTAACCATATTGTTGTAGATCTGGAGTCACGTATCAGTCAGACCTGAGAAGGGGAGAGAATTTGTTTACCTACAGATCATTAAAGGAGGAGACTGGTTTTTAATTAAAATTAAAATAATATTTAGATTTATGGAATTCAAAATCTGTTAATTGCTTATGTTACAGTGGGACAAACACCAACTTTTTTTTATTCATTCACGGGATGAGGGCGTCACTATCTAGGCAACATCTATTGCCCATCCCTAATTGCCCTGAGGTCAGTTGAGAGTCAACCATATTGGTATGGGGCTGGAGTCACATGTAGGCCAAACCAGATAAGGATGGCAGTTTCTATCCCCAAAGGGCATTAGTGAACCAGCTGGATTTTTCCAATGATCAACAATGAATTCACAGTCTTCAACAGATTCTTGATTCCAGATAATTATTGAATTCAAATTCCACCATCTGCCATGGCAGGATTCGAACGTGGGTCTCCAGAATGTTGTCTGGTGTCTGGATTAACAGTCTGACAATAATACTCATAGGCCAACGCTCCACCAATGTTTGAAGATTGAAACCTATGAAGGTGTCTGGTTTCCAGACAGAAACACTGCAGAATAGGGAATGTACACTTTATCATTTGAATAGGATAGCTGTGATTTGAATTAATCTGTAGAGTACTGTAGTCTTTGTATTCTGGATAATCTGGGTTCGTCAGCAGAGACAGTGATACCAGCTTGTAGCAGCATCAGAAAAGATCTTCAAATTTAATTCAACACAGGTGCACGTCTGTTGCTTTAATCACTCAACCAAATAACATTTTAGCACACTATGCTGCAATTTTCCCAAAGCAGTCGGTTTTCATGTGAAGGGTGTTTTACTTAGTTTTGGAAATTATCTAAATGTTGGCACAATGCTGATCTTTTTTGGTTCATATAAGCGAGTAGATGAGTGAGTAATGTGTAACTGTCACAATTATCCAACTTAATCAAGCAAACCTTGCTTCAATAACCAGCAGCTACCTGGGAAAACTAGCAGCTACCTAAAAATCAAGATTCCTGGCAAAAGGAATGAACCTGTCAGCTTTCCAGAGCAGTTCATCAGTAAAATAATGAATGAAGAGAGATGCAGCACTCTGATTAATAATAGCAAAATCATCGCATCTGGAATAACTCTATCAGCAAACTGAACGTTGCAGTGAATTTCATAACCACAGGCAGAACATGTGGAGGCACTAATGGTCCCATCAGTTACAATCAAATTGACTCACTACTATGATATCCCAGGTGATTCCGAAGCATGCTACTGCAATACATCCTAAAAATTCAATTCTCCATGTTATCGCCTTTGTTTCTTGATAACAGGCCAGATTCTTTGCAGAGTCAGGTTGATTCCAAAAGGCCTTTGAAAATCGTGGGTTGGTCATGTTTGTGGGATAGCAGTCATCATTTCCAGATTCAGCAGTTTGCACTAGGGCAGTGCAAGGGTGCAGGCCGTAAGGCCTAACACCCTGCACTCCTGACATGGCTAGTTCCACTGTAGGGGGAAACAGACGCCTAATATCCAATTCCCTGCAAATTTCATGCAGTTGGGTCAGCTTCTCAAAGACACATATTTAATGACCCCCTCAGGAAATTGGAAGCCATAGTCTGAATTTGG
Organism: Stegostoma tigrinum; assembly: GCF_030684315.1. Classification (NCBI taxonomy): domain Eukaryota; kingdom Metazoa; phylum Chordata; class Chondrichthyes; order Orectolobiformes; family Stegostomatidae; genus Stegostoma; species Stegostoma tigrinum. The sequence continues at coordinate 17,900,500 of NC_081385.1, forward strand.
CAAGAGATTTAAAATGCCTTGTTATTCCCACCACTGTGCCTTGGCTCCTTTGCATCTTCAATGCCTTCCATACACTAATACCAACCCCGTGCCCACTCACCGGATATGGAAAAAGAAGCAATAACTTTCATCATTACAATGGTAAGACTCAAAATGCACTTTGAAAATATTCAACCATATAATTTTAAAAATCTGCTGCTCTTACAATGACATATTAGTGTCAATTACAGCACCACTGCAAACAAAAAGCTTGACTTCACCTAACACTTCATTTGCCCACACAAACATAAGTGACAGTAATAAGTTTAAAGAATAATACACTTATTCCCAAAGAGCTGTTAAATCAAAGTAAACACTGCCTTTGAGATGATCCATTAACGAGCCCTGGAGTTCAGCCAAGCTTTCATGATGAGACCATCTGTAGAAACAGATGCCTTGCCATCTATTTCTGTTGATTTGGTTCACAGACAGACAACACGAGCAATAGAATCTCGTTTGGCACTTTACTGCCTCTGGACTCAGTGAGTTCAACAGTTTCAGACCCGAGACAGTTAAAGATCCCTACCAGACCTACACTGAGTAAGATAACTCATAGGCTGGTATCCATGAAGGTATCTAGGAGAGTTCATACCTTGGAAAGTCCATCAACATGTGGTTTGGAACAGGTGAATTGCTTTGAAACATTTAATCAGAACCAATGTTGGTAAAGTGTTGGAAAAGGTTATAGGGGATAGGATTTATAATCATCTAGAAAAGAATAAATTGATTAGGGATAGTCAGCACGGTTTTGTGAAGGGAAGGTCGTGCCTCACAAACCTTATTGAATTCTTTGAGAAGGTGACCAAACAGCTAGATGAGAGTAAATCGGTTGATGTGGTGTAAATGGATTTCAGCAAGGCATTCGATAAGGTTCCCCACAATAGGCTATTGTACAAAATGCGGAGGAATGGAATTGTGGGAGATATAGCAGTTTGGATCGGAAATTGGCTTGCTGAAAGAAGACAGAGGGTGGTAGTTGATGGGAAATGTTCATTCTGGAGACCAGTTACTAGTGGTGTACCGCAAGGGTCGGTGTTGGGTCCACTGCTGTTTGTCATTTTTATAAATGACCTAGATGAGGGCGTAGAAGGATGGGTTAGTAAATTGGCAGACGACACTAAGGTCGGTGGAGTTGTGGATAGTGACAAAGGATGCTGTAGGTTGCAGAGAGACATAGATAAGCTGCAGAGCTGGACTGAGAGGTGGCAAATGGAGTTTAATGCAGACAAGTGTGAGGTGATGCACTTTGGTAGGAATAACCAGAAGGCAAAGTACAGGGCTAATGGTAAGATTCTTAGTAGTGTAGATGAGCAGAGAGATCTTGGTGTCCATGTACACAGATCCTTGAAAGTTGCTACCCAGGTTGACAGGGTTGTTCAGAAAGCATACAGTGTTTTAGCTTTTATTAATAGAGGGATCGAGTTCCAGAACCAAGAGGTTATGGTGCAGCTGTACAAAACTCTGGTGCGGCCGCACTTGGAGTATTGTGTACAGTTCTGGTCACTGCATTATAAGAAGGATGTGGAAGCTTCGGAAAGGGTGCAGAGGAGATTTACTAGGATGTTGCCTGGTATGGAGGGAAGGTCTTACGAGGAAAGGTTGAGGGACTTGAGGCTGTTTTCATGAGAGAGAAGGTTGAGAGGTGACTTAATTGAAACATATAAAATAATCAGAGGGTTAGATAGGGTGGATAGGGAGAGCCTTTTTCCTAGGATGTGACGGCGAGCACGAGGGGGCATAGCTTTAAATTGAGGGGTGAAAGATATAGGACAGATGTCAGAGATAGTTTCTTTACTCAGAGAGTACTAAGGGAATGGAACACTTTGCCTGCAACGGTAGTAGATTCGCCAACTTTAGGTACATTTAAGTTGTCATTGGATAAGCATATGGATGTACATGGAATAGTGTAGGTTACATGGGCTTGAGATCGGTATGACAGGTCGGCACAACATCGAGGGCCGAAGGGCCTGTACTGTGCTGTAATGTTCTATGTTCTATAACTGCTGGCACAAATTTTGTTTTTTTTTGTTGCTACTTAATTTTATTCCCACGCTTTCTTCCTTAATTCTTTTTGTTATGTATTTGGGTGGCTGCTGTTCAGCCACTCGCACCTCAAGTGGGCACATTTTTTGTTTCTTCACATCATTCAATACTCTTTGGTATATGTACCATGAAACTTTTTGATATTTAATTTCTCCTTTCCTCTACCTAATTACTCCATTACTGTTCATTTTTCTTCCTCTCTGCTGTCACTTGTTGAAATCCAATTCCATGTCAATCTTTCCTCCATTCTGATAAAAGGTCATCAGCCACGCATGAACAATATTCCCACATCAATGGGGCCTGAGCTTTCTAATATATCCAACTGGCATTACACTCTTATGTCATTTCATTTACCTTCCCATGTCAGGGAAACACAATGCTAACATTCAGAAAATAAGCTGTCTCCAATATCCTTTGGTTTCATAATTTTGTTCCCAGCTAATGAAAATGCATGAGAGATATACTACTTGTGTCTGATTTTTATGTTTTTTAACCTTAAAGGCTTTTAAAGCCCCAAATGTTGGGCAGGAATAACTTCCCACAATTTGTTGCTTGATAGTATGAAAATTGCTGAAAAACGACATTTAGTTGAAGATTTTCATCTTGCACTCATTTGGACAGTTTGCAAGAATACAAACTTAAGGCCAAGATGTGTTTGGCCCTCAATAGGTTCTTTTGGCATGGCTCCACCGATTTCATCTAAAATTAAACGAATATCAAGAAAATTAGCAGTGAATTATTTACCAATGTTATATTGCTTGAATATAATTGAATAAATGTTTTTGAATCATCCAAGTCGTCAAAGGAACAGAGTGAACTCAGCAAAGTCTTAGACTTTTTCCAAGTAAATGATTTTTGTCAATATGCTCTGTTACTGTTACACTTTAAGATAGCTTCTTTAAAAATTACCCACTGTGATGCTCTTATTTCACTGGAATGCCTCCTTAATAATTCATCATTTCTGTTCAATGTCAATAAGTACTTCAAATGATGCTCTATCAACGTAGTTTGCCTTTTGTGTCAGTGCTTCAAGTGCAGAGTTCTAACCCATGTGAGTGATACTGACATCTATCTTGTGTCTCTACATAGAGATGCTTAAATTAGGATGACATTGTCAAACATGGCCAATTCTTTAACTGTATTCTTTTCTGAATGGAATTAAGCACTTTTATGTCCATGCGTAATGCCAAAATTCTAGAGATCACATTTGAAATAACTTAAAGAAGTTTTGGAGGAGGATAGGGGAACATATGCATTGTACTGGACTAAAAGACCACCTATACATCGAACAATTTTTCAAGCAAATATAACATGGCTCACTGAGCTGCATAAATAAAGAACACTACCCGTTGTCACTGATAAAAATAACTTGCCTTATATTTCCTCTAAACATTTTACTATGAATCAAAAGAAGAGTAAATTTTACTGCCATGTCATCTTATGTAACCCGTTTATTCAATCAAAGCATTCTGCATTGTTTGAAACCTCGGTTTTTCAAGGTTATATTTGCATATGTCACAGTTTTGGTAAGAGGTAGACATTAATAGTCACTACTTGATAATTCAGCCAGTTAAGCAGTAAATTAAAGTAAATTATGAACATATATCTACTCCAGTAGCTCAAATTGTTCTATCAACAGTTCTTTGTATTGACATTTATTTCAATCTGTTGAATGCTTTTTTTTAAAGCATGTGAACATATCTCCTTGTTTAAACAGTAAAGATGCAATGCAACATTAAACACATTACATCTTGCAAAATGTCTAAATCAATTTACATTTTTTGCACTGCAACAGAACAATTCAATGTTTTGATAGGCAAGTTAGAATTGTTGTATAGCTGCTGCGTTTTTAAAAGGAAGCCATTTTCTATCCAAAATTCATATCAATCTCCACATGAATAAGAAAGTCAAAGCATTACTCACAGGAAAATATATTGCAATACACTACAATAAAAATTCTTAGTAATGGTAACAGCTTCACAGACTCAGATGGATAGACAATGAGTTATCAAATGATAATCTGCGTGAAAATGGTTAATTATGGACTGACATTGAAGAAATGACAAATGTGGATTAAAAAACATAACCAATGCACTGAATTAAAAATGTGAAAGCCTCAGAGTTTGCACAAGAATGATAGCAATTTTTACCACCATACAAATGAAAACGACTGACCATTTTCCCCTGCCACATCCCTTTCACTTTATACTTTTATGCAAAGGTTGAAGCAATGAAGAAAGCCATTATGATCCTCTCTATAAATATCTAGTAAAATATATTTAAAAAGAATTTATGTCTTATCAAGCAACAGCTGAGCATTATTTGATAAAGTGTACAAAGTAAGTTAAAAAAAGGTATTCAAGAAATGCAATAAACACAAACACAAAGAAAGGAAGAGGAGCAGGCCATTCAGTCCTCTGAGCCTGATCCTCTATCTCAATACCATAGTCCCACTTTCTCCCCATACCACTTGATAACTTTAAAATTGAAAAAAAGAAAATCCATCTCATTCTTGAATACATTCAGTTACCTGGGCTCCACAGACTTCTGTGGGAGAGAATTCCACAGGTTTCTTACCTTATGAGTGAATATGTTTTTCCTCATCTAAATAGCCAACTGCATACCCTGAGACGGTGTCTTGATTCCAGACTCTCCAACCAAGTTAAATATCCTGCATCTAGTCTGTCTGGCGTTGTTAGAATTTTATACGTTCCCATCAGATCCCCTCTTCTCCTTCCAAATTCTCATGAATACAGGCCCAGTCAAATCGAGGTCTCCTCATAAGACAGTCCCACCATCCTGGATATCAACCTAGTGAACTGCCGCTACACTCCCTCCATACAAACTTATCCTCTCTTACATCGAGGAGCTAAAGCTGCATGCAATACTCCAGGTCTGCCCTCACTGAGGGACAGTAAAACTGCTGCAAGCTATCCCTACTTTGAATTCAACTCATCTTATGATGGTCTATACATTACTTGACCTCCTCATTATTTGCTTCACCGCCTGTCTACTTGCATTGACTGGTGTACAAGGACACCCACATTCCTTTCTACATACACACCTGCCAATATATCATCATTTAAAGAACACAATTCCTGTTTTTCATACCTAGCCACACTATACTGCATCTGCCATGTTTGTCCTTTCACTCAAATGTGTCAATTTATCTTGAAGCCCTTGATCCTTGCGAAACATCACTAGTCACTGTCACCTCTCAGAAAAAGATCCATTTCCCCCATTTCCTATGAATCAACCAACACCTGATCCATGCCAATATACTATTCACTATCACACGTACTTTAAATTTGCTCATTACCATCTTATGAGGGACCCCAACAAAAGCATTCCTAAAATCCAAATACGTCATATTCACTGATACGCCCCAATCGATTGTACTAGTTTCATTTTAAAAACCTCAAGCAGATGTGTTAAGCATGACTAGCCCTTCATAAACCATGCAATTTGACAAAGGTCAAGTTGTTGATAGCTGTTTGTTGAAGCGGTAGATTTGGATACATTCCACTAATACCTGATTGAATGTCTTAATTTATTTCAAAAATTAAGATGCATTAGACAAAAATATTAAAGTGTTAAATGACTCATGGTGTCATCACAAGAAAACTGTTCAAATTGCCTTTACATTTGACATTCCAAATATTGCCACAATGCACTTCAACACAGTGCAACAAACTGCTGTAGCCAAAAAAAAAGAGAATGACAGCATTCCGTGATAGTGATGAGAAATTGTATTCCATTACCTCAGTCACATCACCGCAGAGGATGCTGCTAGACCCTACATCTATGAATGCTAGACAACAGATCAGTTGTCGAACTACCATCCCTTGCTCTCAGATATCCACCTCCTAACAGCCATTTATACATAGGACATGACACAATGCTGAGAATACTATCTGGACTGTTCTTACAGCTGGCAAGGGATGCATACTACCCAGGGGACTCTGAACTACTTCTCGAATTTGATTTATAAAATTACCGTGTGAATTTGCTTAATATGTTATATTAACAATACCATTGAACAGCGAAGATGTAGCATTTTTACACAATATGGTATAACTCGCATGAAATAATTGTTTAAAAACCCAGTAAACTGGCAGAATAAAATGATTAGCAAACTTTGCCATACGCAATTGGTTAATTATTTGCAAATCATATTTTATTTGTATCAAATAAATATACACACATTTCATATACTTACGCGTTACCAGAGCTGAGGCAGATTAAGTAAAATGGTCTAAATTAATTTTGCTGATCTCAGTAGTTTGCAAATGCTTTTTAAAAGGTATTCAAATGCAAACATTTAGAGTGAAAAGTGTCAAAATTAAAATCAGAATAGTCCTTGATTTAATAAACATGCAGTCCCATCAAAAATAGACCACATGAGTTCAATGCACAACCTCTAAAATGACAAACATGGCATCAAGCAGTAGTCTTTCTCCATTACCTCTTTCTTTTAAATGCAAATATGCGCCTGAAATCTTAAACTTTCAACTTTGTTCATGCTGTCCATTAGTAATCACTTCTCCATTATAGTGTATATCAAAAGGGTTAGTTCGGTTAATTTTAGTGACTATTTTGTAAATTGGCTCTCTGTGCTAGTGCTTGTTAAGAGTTAGAGAGTTTGGCTACAAGTAAGTAGCCATACCTTTCGAGTCACGGGCCATGTCCATGAAGCCTGGAGAAAACAAACATGAGACACAAGTACTTTAGATATGTTAGTCATGAACATGCACAGCCAGCTTACACTTAAAGATGCTTTGTGCAGGTAACAATATCTACAAAGGATATGCAAATACAGTGGAATCTTGCTACTTTAAAAAATAAAGGTGGTCGGTCCTCACCACAAAGATTTTTTCCCTTGGTCTTGGCAGTATTTCCATTAAGGTCAGTAAAGATGCCCAAACCTTAGATAAATAGCATGTGCAATAACCAGGTTTCAAACTAAAACCTTACTTAACATAGGAAATTCAGATGGTTTTTATAAATAAGTTTGTAGGATGTGACAAATTCCTTTTAAAGAAAGAAATGAAGCTGTTTCCATAACTGTTAAAATGTGTCCCAAATTCTGCAACATCCTCTCACATGACTCCATTTCTTAATCTGTCACACTGGGCACTGGATGGTCACGTGACTAGGGAGCAGTACTGCAAAGAGAAGCTATTTGGACTTCCCATTGATGTCAGTCCATTTCTGGACAACAGAAAAAAATCGCTAGTGTTTCTCTCCAGATACACTGTGAATGTCGGGAATGCATTAACAGATTTCCGCAGCTAGTGAAATATTGTTCATTGCCAGGTTATCAGGGCCACCTTCCAAAGAACGAGCTGAAGATGGCACTGGGGTCCATGATGCTAGAAGTGGCATTTTGAAAAGAAAGAGACTTGTGATTCCTTTTTTGTAAACTAAGTATTTATACTTTCAATGTTCAAACTTAATATGGACGGAAGTTGGAGATCTAATGAGAAAACACACAGCAAACGCACTTACTGTCTAAAACGCAGCATTCTGTGAACTTTGGGAGTTTGCAAGGTTTCGGTTTTCTGGTCTGCAGTATATTGCATATTTGCCATTGAATTTTTGTCTGCTTGATTTGTGTAGGATTTACATATGTTGTACATCATGCATTTGCAAAAATAAGAGTCAGCTAGAAATCAAAAGATCCACTGGAAGTACTTAAGTAGCTTCTGCTGTTTTTGGTCATCAAAAAAGGCAAAGAGAATGCTTCTCCTGACATGTTAACATAGTGCTATAACCACTCCAACCATTTTTGAGCTAATGTCATCAGCAAAAGAGTTAAAAGCAGACTAGGTGGAACCTTGCACATGGTCAGAATTTCACATTGCTTGGGCTCATTTAAATGACACCAGTACAGATGGTTGTGCAGTGCACCGCATTGGTGGATTGGCCAATTGCATCTCACATGGCCATGCCAAGCAAATGCTTGAATCTGTTCAATTTGAAACAACAGGATTAAAATAGCTGTGTTACACCAGCTGATTTAATTTCAGTACTGCTGGCAGATAATCTGCTTTCATCCCTCTAGAGAAATCCAGATCAGAAACTTCCACTGGGCTAATTTCGGGAACATAATAAACAAGCTATTTAAATCATTACAATTTCAGCACTTTGAGAAATGGGAAAAGCAGTTCTTAATAGAATAATGCCTAGCAACTCGCGTTGTGCCCTTTTAAATAGCAGATGAAGCCTGTTACCTTTTATGGCAATACAATCAAGTGCTATTTACCAGCGCAAAAATAAGGATGGGTAACGTTCACTTAAGTGGAGGTGAAGTAATTTAGATAGGGTGTATAATACGCAGCTAACCCAATGCAGTTAAGTAGCCATTCCAACTCCAAATGAAAATTATCCACTACCCAACCCCATAGATTATCTGAATTTGGCAGACAGTGGTGTGGCCCCTCATGACAGTCATTTATGGCCAAAATTTATTTGAATAAAAAATGCTGCATTGTAGGTGCACACCGTACCCCTGCTAAAGTGTACAATTCCCATTAAGTGTCTCTGTCACTATGGAACATCAGGATGAAGATTCAAAAGCTGATAAAAACAGTTGGTGTTGTCAGAAAAACTGGCAGTGTTGGGTTCAATTTAACAGGTTGTAAAAACATCACAGGAATGCAGAGCATTGAAATAAGCCACTTCTGAATGAGCAATTCCGTTAGCAGCAATGAAACAATATACCAGCGGATCATAACACAGCCAGAATAATGAGTCTTTAATGCTTCTCAAGCAGCTAACCAGCCATGCAAACACTATAAATGTCAAAAAAAAACTATGTTCATCAAGCTGTCGAATTCCTGTGTAGCAAATCCCAAATTTGCGCACAAAGATAACAAAGTGTGGCCCACAAAGCTCTGTTTATGCTGATCCTGAAAGTAACAGCCCTGACATTTCTACTCAGGAATGGAGATTTTGACACTGGTAGGATACTTGGCAACCAGCCTTTATGTTCTTATTTATATTTTAATTTTTAAGCTGCATCATTAACAAGTTAGCAAACTACCTTCCATTTGAACTGAAGTTAGTGGTAGCTTTAGGAAATAAGTACTTGGATGAACACTTGAAGTGCTGTAACTATGTGCTAGTGTCGGTAGTGGTATATATTTATCAGTACAGATTGAATGGACTGAAAGGCCTCTTCTGTGCACTGTGATTCCACGCAAATTAAGAGACAACATTACATTGCTTGAAAAATTATTCATCTTTTGTTATCCTGTTTAATAATACCAAATCATAAGAAAATTAAAGGAGCAGGAATAGATCATATTGCCCCTCAAACTTCTTCTGCCATTTAGTACAATCACAAACAAACACCCGTATTAACTCCACTCTGAAGGAGGGACACTGGACCCAAACGTTAACTCTGCTTTCTCTCCACAGCTGCTGCCAGACCTGCTGAATTTTCTCAGCAATTTCTGTCTTTGTTACCGATTTATATAATCGAGCAGTTTTTGTTTTTGGTTAACATTTAACTCCACTTCCTGCATTATTTTCTTCCGAAACTTTGACCTAATGAGCAAAACCTTAATCGTCTAAATATTGAATATACTGAAGCATGGATCATGCGCACTTGATTATAATCTGAGATTAGACCTTCTTGTTCTAGGGTTTCCCTGCTGGGAAGCCATCTCTTGGTATCAAGCCTTTTTAATGAAACCATCACTCATTCTAAACTCGAAGATATAGCAGCATTACACTCTTCCTTTTTGTCAGAAAACACAATGATAACGCCTGAACAATATGGACCAACATTCTGAATTTCATCATCAGATTTATGGACTGAAATCATTTATAATGGGAAAGACACCAACTTTAAAACGTTCAGTGATCAATTGACCACAGGCTGAGCAAGGCTCCAGAAAACCAATGGGGGATAAATACAATTGGCAACTGAAACCAACACCTTCCTCAATATAGACTGAAACTAGTCAGGCATGAAGAAACTCTCATTTCCTATTTTTGATGTATGATCAATTTCACATATTGGAGACAAAAGGACTCACCAACAATGATCTGGTTCAGAAATAATGAGTCCAGGCAAGCAAACACATGTGTTGGTTGTTTTGTCAACTGCTTTGGCAGAGTGGAGGAGATGAATTTTTCGCAGAAGAACTGAGAGAAGCCTCTTGCTATCTAATCATGCTCAGGAAAGACCAAACAACCACTGTCAATACAAGCCAGAGAAACATCCAATTGTAGACAACTCAACAACAATACCAGCAATGTTTTTAGCTACTGCTGATTGAGGATACTGCTAACCAATCATGATCTCAGGCCAACATCTTATACCTCCAGGACACCCGTTTAACTTCAAACTGCATGTTCTTGTATTGTCTCACTTATATTGGGCATTTTGCTGTACGCTTATGTTTAGGTACATTTGATGTTTTATCTTCCTTACTTTACCTCAAAGTTTGCAAGTAATGAAATTCCTCTTTCCTTCACCTTAAAAGAAACTTCCAATTAGGTATTTATTATTCATGGTGTGCTAGTTAACTACATTTTAATTAGAAAGAGTTATAGCTGCATACTGAAAAGACCATTAAACTTTTATTGCAGCCAACTGAAGAGGCTGAAAAACATGAGAAAATTCACATCTTCTCACCTCATTGTAACAACAATCAATCAAGTACCCCTTCACTGCAGCTCCTTTAAAGGCAATTATGTTTTTCTTCAGATAAAGGTGTATAATATACATAGTACTCCAGGTGCTACAGTATTCACCAAACCCCTGTACAATTGGAGCAAAACTCCTATACTTTTATATTTCAAATCTCTCGCAACAAAAACTAATGTACTGTGACATCCTAACAGCTTGTGGTACTTGCGTGTTAACCCTCTATGGTGTGTGTGCTGCGATATCCAAATCCTAACATTTAATAGGTTCACACCAATGAAAAAGAAAATTGCTCAACCATCCTTCTTAATAAAATGGATAGTTTCACAATTACGCCCACCTTTCTGCATATGATAACTACTTGTTCAATCACTGAACTAGGCAACTATCTTTGCAAATCCTTTACATTCCTCTCACAGCTTACCTTGCCACGTAGCTCTGTATCAACAACAAACCTACACCCAGTCCCTGTTAAGTCAGACATTGACACATGTTGTAAATAGTTGAGACCTGAGGTTTGACCATTAGAGAATGTCCCAAGATCCTAAACCCAAACTTGCACACAGATAAACATCAGGCATCAAAGTACTAAAAAAAACTGAAGCAGCCGAGCAGACAGGGAGACTTGATTCACAGGTCTCAACTTTTTAAACACAATATTTTCTAGCTATCCTCTTAATCAACAAAGTCCAACCCCAATTCTCTATCAACTTCAGGGCAAATTTATTCATACCACTAACTCATTTGTGTCTGTGTCGGAATTGTAAAATCAATATTACTTTTGTATTTAGAACTTAAAAGATCTCAGATTGACAAAGTGAATTTAATTGTAATCCTCAAGCTTGGTGCTGGAAATCCAGTTATACAAAGGATTCCTCAGAGAAAAATCTTATCAGGAATTCAGTGATCCTGAAGAAGTTGGTAGACATAAATCTCTGCCAGTATCTGAAACATTGCTACTTTGGGAGTAAGGCCCTGATTTAAAGAGTTTGCCATAAATGGTTTTTAAGTTTTAAGCCAGGAAAATATACATAGGAGTTATAAAACATATCATTAAATGTAAAATAATAAAGATTTAGGCAGTTTATTATGTTAGAAGGGCCATTTGATGCTGTTTAATAAATTTAATCTTTGAGTGGATTGCAGCTCTTAGCAGTAGGGAAGGGAATGGAATGGAAAATTGGATTGGGAGTTACCAGTCATTGGATCCACTAACATTAGTTTTGCCTGGTGGTCAATGCTAAAATGCTCCATCACAAGTTACTTTATTACACATGCAGCAAAAGTCTGGTTCGTTTGCTCTCTTAATTTCTGTAAAATACTCAGAAGAACAATTAAACTGAAAATGAGATACTGAGCAGAACAAAATTTTGTGGAATTAACATCTTATGGAAAGAGAGAAGCAATTACTGGTAACTTCGCAATATAGCACAGAATGGCTCCACAGCAATTGCTCCAAGTTCGATTCTTTCTTATCTCAAAGGGTAACTAGAGGGACACTGACAGATAACCTTTCTGTAATGGATAGCTAAGTGCAATAGATATGTTTTTTAAAAGCGTTAAACCATTTCCTGTTGTGGTGGAAGGTGTGCATTTAGTTGTTTGCATATTTCAAAGTTATCAAACCAACTTTGATCTTTCTGACATTAACTAGGAAGTGATACTGTGCACGATTGCCCCTTTCTGCTATTTCAAGCAAAGTTTAGTGATCGTTCCAGTTAAAATACTAGATAAAAGAAACTGAGACAAGCAAGTATGATTTTTATGATAACGCTAAAAGATACAGCTTCTAGATTTCAATCTTTTGGCATTGCTCCGTAAAGGATGCCAATAAAAGATCAAAGGATTTCTGCTCTTGGATTCCATCAAATCTTCCAATCTACACATACTAGTATCCATTACAGGGAAGATTTCATCCATTTGTAGCAATATCTTTACAGGAGAATATGTGATTTTTCGACAAGGAGCAATGTAACTACTGTCAAATGCTACATTTAATAATACTCCTTTCCAACTGGTTCTATCTTTTATGCCATTTGACCCTAAAATAATATACTTGATGGTAAATTTAAACCTTCACTGAAAAATATCAACATTCTATAAATGGGACTATTGTTTCCACAGAATTCGATGACCCTTGCTGCAAAAGGACAGAATGCTTATTTAAGATGATATAAAAATTGGAGAAGGACAGAGGTAGTTTCATCAAAGAAACAGTGGCTGAGTGGGAAGCAAACCAGTGCCAATGGGGAAAAACAACAAAAAAGTACAACATAGAAATTACAGACAACAGAGTTTTCAAAAATGAGGAAGTGTAAAATGAAGGCAAATAGAAAGTTATGAATGTTCATTAACATCAAGATTTAAAGAATTCCCACGTAAACCAAATAAAAAGCAGAAGTAAAGTATGTATAACTGTTTCTTTTGTATTCTTTTGAGTCACATGAAGATTGGGGCTCATACCACAAATATAGAAGCACAACATACAGAAAAGAAATATGACTTATGTAATAAGTTTGATAAAATGATAAAAATAAGAGCATTCATTTCACAACATAATTCACAATCACAATACTGCAGAAAAATTTTCTACCATTGGAAAAAAATTGATAGTCATGTACAGCAACAAATGTTACACATGATCAGTTGATGACTAAACACTTATGATGAACCGTAAGCTTATGTGACAAAAAAACTAAAGCAGATGATGAAAGATTTGCCTCATTTGCCTCAGTAATGATTAGTCTCTGACAGAAATCAAACATTTTAATTTTATCATACAAGGCAGCAAGCAACATACAAAACAGACAATGTAGTTACATACAATGGAAGGGGAGTAGGTATGTATAGTTAGTGTGTTATAATTAAAAAAAAGCCTCACTCAGTCTCTGGAGATTAAGCTCAGATGTTGATAAGGGCAAGTAGTAGTGATTTTATGGACTGAATGCAGTGTGAATGATACACTGTTTGCAGTCCAAATGGTCTAAACGAACACAATATTATACGTCATCTTTCCTGCTCCTCTGATGCTGCTTGGCCTGTTGTGTTCATCCAGCTCTACATCTTGTTATCTCACACTCTCCAGCATCTTCAGTTCCTACTATCTCTCTACAACATTATGATAGCTTCTTTTCTCCTACTTGTAAAGGCAAAGTTGAAAATCCATAGAGATAGTATGAACTACCGATACTGCAGTCAGAGATAACACATTGTGAAGCTGGAGGAATACAGCAGGCCAGGCAGCATCAGAGCAGCAGGAAAGCTGACGTTTTGGGTCAGGATCCTTCTTAAGAAATGGGCGAGGGGGAAGGGAGCCGTGAAATAAGGAGAGAGAGGAGGGGTGGGACTAGTGAAGGTAGGTGGTTTGATGATAGGGGAGTGCAGGTAGGCAGCAGCGGGTACTCCCTACTTGCACTCACCGACCACCATCCCACCTACCTTCCGCAGCCCCAACCCTCCACTCTTGATTTATTTCACAGTTCCCTTCCCCCTCCCCCATTTCTGAAGAATGATCTGGACCCAAAACGCCAGCTTTCCTGCTCCTCTGATGCTGCCTGGCCTGCTGTATTCCTCCAGCTCCACACTGCCTTATGTTGAAAATCCGTCGTCATTTTCTGAAAATTGAACTTGTCCATCACCAACTTCAGTAAACAAACCATTGCTGACAAAAGCTGAACTTGGTCTATTTTCGTATGGGACTTTATAATCAATGAGCCTAACATGTAGGCTAAAAGTATATTAATGCAGATGTTTGTACGTCTCTGTTTCAGTCTGAAAGAAGAGGACTGTAGATTAGAAGTATTCTGTTCATTCAAGGATTTTAAGCAGATAAACACATTTACTGTTTGTTGCTCTACTCCTCACTTTGGAAAATTCATTGGGAATGGCAATGAACCGGAATTCCAGCATATTTAACATTGTCAGCAAAATGTGGTTGTTACATGTCCTTCCTCAGAATTACATGCAAAACCAACAAGCAACTTCCTAAAGTAAGTGTTCCAGGGCACTCTCACATGTATTAGACTGTACAGCAATGGGCCTAAACTTATAAACATTAAGTACAAGAACAACAAAACAAAAACAGAACATTAGAGAAACGCAGCAAAGAAAATAGTTAACGCTTCGAATCCTGTGACCATTCTTCAGATCTGCTGAGTTTCACCAGAAATTTCTAATTTTTTTTGTTTCAGATCTCCAGCATCTGCAGATCTTTGTTTTATTTCAATACAGGAAGAACTATGGACTGGGAAAAACTAATTGAGTGCCTAAAAGTGACGGATATGCCAATTAAATAACATGAACCTGAAAAATTTAACGTGGCAAAAGATAAGGGGATGTTTAATTGAAGTAAGGGAGTTTGAGCTACTGCAACTTTTCTAGTTTCTGAATTTGACCTCACGCCAAATGTGCTGAGACAGCTTTGCACTCAATCCTAACATTAGATTCATGTATTAAGCCATGTGCCTGCTTTCACAGGGTAACATCCTACTTTATGCAATTTTCAATAGGACCCACTGTCTACTACACATCTTCCACCGTGCAGTCATTGTTCTCAGAAAATTATTTGCAACTGGCATTGTTCCAAGAAAGAACTTGTTAATATCTGTGGCTTTGTCCATTGCTTTCCGAAGTGGAACATTTTTCAACTAGTTCTAGTCTTTTAGTTCCACTGAATATTAATTATGTAAAATACATGCTAATTTCACTGGTGAAATCAGGCCTTCACATATGACAAATATCTGGCTCACCATAGTAACTATGCATTACGCTAGTTTTATTCGATTGATATAAAATCACTCGAGAATTTTTTGTTTAATTATGTTTCTCAGGCATTCCAGTCAAATTCTAGCATCTGGATTATGTGTTAATTAAAATTTAAGACTAATAAATCTAAATGCTATAATATAAATATGTAATTACAGTGATGATTCTATATTAATTCAGTAATTTGTTTATCTTGGTTCACAAGGGTTATTAGATTGAAATGACAACATTGTTTTAAAGACATGGAGTCAGCTTGTGGTAGGAGAACCTACAAACAAATTTGGACTGTTATCAAGCTTGCTTGAAACTCCCCACCTCTATTACTAAGGCAGCCAGGAGGGAAACTTTGTATGATTTCAGCAGAGGTCGCATGCTTGGCGTCATGTAAAGTATTGTGTTGGTTTGGAAATAATATGAGAAACATAAACATTCTATTTGTTTATTTTTGCATTGTGAATGTCACAAAGTCTTGAAACTGCATGGATTTTTGTGAACTAGATTGGATTCTTCTTTCTACTCTAATTTACAAGAATGTAATAAGTAGTAAAAAGTGATGAACTTATTAAAACGTTCAAAATGTGAAACTGCATCAAAAGACTATTTGGGGCAAATACTAGCTTTGGATATGTTAGGCATAATAATATATAAATGAACAGTTTATGATTTTCATTCACGGGATGTGAGCATTTGTTGGCAAGGGTTTGCGGTCCATTTCCAATTATACATGAGAAGGTAGTGCTGAATACATTAGTTCACGCTACAACAGAGGAAATCTTTACCCAACACAAATAAGAATGTTATGATCATTTCAAAGGTCTATACAGATGGCATGCTGACATGTTCACAAGGTGACATGTCAGGCTACAGAATTATTTCCAGTTTTTTATGAATTCATCTGATGAGATGAGGCCACAATCCAGAAAATAATACCAAGTGATTACATAGGTAGAAGGATTCACATCCAAACAAGCAAACCTGGATAAAATCAGTGACTTATGCATGCATCCCTTTTCTTATAATGAACATCCCTGTGTGTTTTTTTTTTCAAATCATACACAAGAGTATAAGCTGACCACAGTCCTCCACTTTCACCTATGTTTGTAGTCAATTGAATGCACCCATTTTCTGGAATAAAGCTTTGAGGGCATGTTCATTATAAGTATCTAGACAGAAACTGGTGTCTTTCTCGGTTACAACAGCAGAGCATATTGTAAGGGTGTGCTCTTATATCATGCATAATACCTACTCTCAGACAATGGAATCACAAGAGCTCAATATTCTATGAAGACAGCAAATCATGGATCTAACGAGAGGGGTCTGATTTCCAAACAATCTTCATAGCATCAGAATATATTGAACAAATTACAACTCTGTAGGTGATTGCCAATAATGACTGTATATCATTATTCAATCATAATCCTGACTAAATGTTATACAGCACTGAGATTTTAATTATAGAAGCAAAATAATTTTGCTGTTTTTCAAAGATGGTGTGCTGTGGGAGAAGTCATTTTGTGTTTTGCAAAAGAGTTAATCTCTTTTTATTTAAAACCTCTAATTGATAAACTATTAATATAGCCAACAATTTTGGTATCCTACCAGCAAAATTCATCCAAAAATAGAGCACATGGTTGAGTATTGAGCTCGATAATCCAGAAAGTGCCATGCTTAACAGCAGTCTGTGCTACATCAGGTGATTCCTGCTGATGCACCAATTTTAGTGCTACCATTGGCCTTCGCAACATTGAACTTGTGCCTGCCTGGGCAGGATTCTGGTGGACTCAGAAACATGCCAAACCATTCTACAGCAAACGGTGATTCCACGTAGAGTGAGCTATGGTTCAGTTCCTCCTTGGGGGAGACAGGCAACAAAGTCATGCATACCCCAGTCACAATCACAGAGACAAGCAAGAAAGAGTGGACTTAAAATTATTGGCTCTGCTTAATTTTTGTGGGCAAGTGAACACAAGTAATGATATACAGATGATGAAATCTATGCTCGTTTTCCATTTGGGTAAAGGAGGTACAAATTCATCCACCATTGTATCAAGCTAGATTTCATTGATTTGTTCTACCTGTTCTCCATCCTTGTAAGTGTGGGCACCTTTCATCCAAACGATGGTCGGGGTAGGGTCACCTTTGGCCTCACAGGTCAATGTAATCTGCTCTTCGAGCTCTACCGCAGTCTTGTTTTCTACATATGTAATTTCAGGTTTCACTACAAGACAAAAAGGAGTTTTTAAATCCTGGTTAATGACACAGCTGGCACCAAGGAATAAGGCATGTCTACGAGCTGATCAAATTTGTAGTTAGCTATTACGATGATTCAGCAATTAAAACAGGGGCTGAAAATTCCAAATTTTCAACAAAAACAACATGACATTAACAGAATTTCCCTAATTGGGATTTCCCTTTCCATTGTCATTGTCTGTTTCAGAAATTGGCACATAGAGCTGTAATTGTTCTCGAGTGGACTAATTCATAAAACAAAGCTATTAAATAAAAATGATAACTACCTTTCGTGGCTGACAGATATTCAAGTGGGGAAATTCTAGGAATATGTAGGTATGAAATGAACCAATTAGGTAATCACCGTGTTCAGAAGCTTTTAAATAAATGTGCATCATTAAAACTATTACGGAGAAGTGCTTACGATTTTAAAAGCTTCCTTGACATGCACTTTAATATTAAAACCTCCATAATTTTTGAAAAACTACTGATCTCCAGCAACCCACTGTGCTGTCATTTTAAATCATTTAGAGATTCTGAAACAGCAAGGTGTGCAATTTCTCTGTTTCTTGATCTACCAGCAATGGTTCACCCAGGAGGCAAAAGAAAAGTTCTAACCAGCCTGTTGAGGGATGTTGTGACGTAAGTAGGACTTGAACATGGGCCTCCTGTCCAGGGACATGAGAGACTCTGTATGTCCCTTGGCACGGAGATAAAAGATTTCATTGCTGTATGTCCAAGAAAAGCAAGGAAGATCTCCACAATGTCCTGACCAAAAATTACCCCTCAATTAGCACTTCTGAAATATGGATTATCCAATCGAGGTCAATTTTTTGATTGTGGAATCTTGCTGTGTGCAACTATGGCTGCCTTGTCTTCTACTTTAGAACAGACACTTCTAAAGTAGTGGAATGGCTTTAGGACCTCATGAGGTAAAAGGTGCTGTTAAATGTAACTTCTTTTCTACCTTTCTTGAATGCTGCTTTGAAGCAGCTAGTCTAGTCTAAACTCAGTTTTAGGGGTAAAGATGGATAGCAACTCACTGCTGGCTACCACAGGTCCTACCTAATGCTAACAGAAGGGAAAAATCAACGTTTTGAATGAGAGAGACCTGAACTGTGACAAGGGCGAGGAGTCAGCGATTCAGCTCCCCATGCCTGTTCCAACATTCAAAGAGATCAAGTCAGTTTCTGGCCCTACTCCACATACTTGCCTTTGCTTAACAAAAATTTACTTAAGGGATATGAACCAAAGCCATTATCTTAGATTTATAATTAACAACTGATACAGCATCAAATGCCATTTATGGAAGAGAGTTCCAAACATTTACCTTCCTGTGTGTGCCAAAGTGCTTCCTAACATCTCTGCAGGAATGATCTGGACCGAATTCTCCTAGTCATGCCTCCTAGTTCTAGAATCCCCAACCAGTGGAAATAGTTATTCTACCTTGCCTTTTCTTGTTAATGCTGAAGACTTCAATAAGATCACTCCTTAGCCTTCTAAATTCTACAGAAAACAGCCAGAATTTGTATAATCTCTCCTCATAATTTAACTCTTAAGGTTCAGGTATCATTCGTGTAAATCCTACATTATGTTTCCACCAGGGCCAATATCTCCTTCCTGAGGTGTGATGCCCAGATCTGCATTCTTTACTCCAGTGGGGCTTAACCAGGGTCATGTATAACTGCAGTATTACTTTTGCATCCTTATACTCCAGGGGCAAGATCATTACACACAATTCACACAATGCTTCATCCTTCAAGATGTAGTTAGTTATTAATAAGAACTAACCAATTAAATCAGGCAGGACACAAACGTACCTGATTTCAATTCATGAGTGATTTGTGCCAAGCTTTACGTTGGGAACATTAAATTGCAACTTTTATCTCAAGGGGTAGTTCCACATCACTTCTACAAGATAACCTTTTATTTCAGGGTAGAAAATGTGACAGACTACCATTAGGTTCCATCAAATGACTAAAGTGCATCATATTTTTTTAAAAAATCCTAAAACAGATTTCCTAATTTAGAATAAAATCTCCATATCAAGCTGTAGTTTAAAGATAAAACATTGATCAACCACTTTCCCATGGCAGATACTATTGAAATATTGATTCTCAACAGCGGCTGCATGACCATCAGTCTGATGCAGTTTGTACCATGCATGGAGAGAAACAGAGTTAACACTTCATTTTGATGAAGCTAGTTATTCACTTGGAACATCAACTTGATTTCTCTGTGCAGCTGTCACCTTAAATGCTGAACCTTTCCTGGGGTTATTTTTCTTCTCCTAGATACCAGCATCTTCAGTACACTACTAGTGTCAGCTATTCACACTGCATGTATTTGTGAACAAATGGAACACAAAGTCTTCTAAACAAACAAACAATCCTTCTTTAATCCTGCACTGCTTGAATGAGTGGAAAAAAAACTCAACTGAAGGGACTTCAAGTAGCAGAATATTTTGCCACCAGAGGGAGCTTTGTTATTTTTCAAAGCTTACTTTGCCCTGTAGTGGTAGAGGACAGAATTAACATTATTCGCTTTAGTTGAAGTGTAAGAGTGCCTCAATTTTTTGATACTGACATGCATGGATTAGCGTTTAAACAAATGCATTCTAGGCTTTCATATTTGGGACATCTCTTGCAAGTTGGATTTCTACCTGTTCTAGAAGATACCCCACAGTCTCCAATGCATCTCATGCTCGAGTTTAGAAGGCAAATTCCCTGGATGGCTCAACAATTTCCCTGGATGAGAGGCAGATATTTACTGTGTCAGGTCACAGTAGGAGAAGCACTGTGTGGCTTGATCAAAAAAATCCATTTGCTTTTGTGCATTGTTACAATATTGGTGAACACAGGAGTAACTATATTCAACTTCTAACATTTGATATTTTACCTGATACATCAGAAGGCTAAATGGACTAAAGCAATCGTTTGAGGACAAATACTGACCTAAAGTAACTGCTATGATCATCTGACCACATATTACGGCAATCTATCTAAAAATACCCTGTGTGGAAGACCCTGCAGTCAGCTCCTGCTATGTAATATTCATGTGTGGAAGTAAGTTTGCTCGCTGAGCTGGAAGGTTCGTTTTCAGACGTTTCGTCACTATTCTAGGTAACATCATCAGTGAGCCTCCGATGAAGTGCTGGTGTTATGTCCCGCTTTCTATTTATGTGTTTAGGTTTCCTTGGGTTGGTGATGTCATTTCCTGTTCTTTTTCTCGGGGCTCATTAGCTGCTGTTTTCGTGCGTTGGTGGGTTTGTGGGCTACCATGATGCCAAGAGGTCCAAGTAGTCTGGCAGTCATTTCCAAGATGTCTTTGATGTAGGGGACAGTGGTTATGGTTTCTGGGCACGTTTTGTCTGTCTGTTTGGCAGCAGCTAATGAACTTAAAAGACCCTATACAGACAACAAGCAAAACGAACGTCATTTACAAAATACCTTGCAAAAACTGTGACAAACACTACATTGGACAAACAGGCAGAAAGCTAGCCACCAGGATACACGAACATCAACTAGCCACAAAATGACATGACCCACTACCACTCGTATCCTTACATACAAATGAGAAAGGACACCACTTTGATTGGGACAACACATCCATCCTACGACAAGCCAAACAGAGACACGCACGAGAATTTCTAGAAGCATGGCATTCCAACCGGAACTCCACCAACAAACACATTGGTTTGGAGCCCATCTACCACCCCCTGAGAAAAAGAGCGGGAAATGACATCACCAACTCAAGGAAACCCAAACACACAAATAGAAAGCGGGACATAACACCAGTGCTTCACCGGAGGCTCACTGATGTTATCTAGAATGGTGACGAAACGTCTGAAAACAAACCTTCCAGCTCAGCGAGCAAACTCACATCCAGAACCTCAACCTGAGCTACAAACCTTCAAGACTGGTTAATATTCATGTGTAATTTGTTTATATGACCGTAGCGACTATCCTTTTAACTATGTATTATTTCTATGAAGTAATGCAGCTACTTTTCTGTTTTATTCCTTTTTTATATTGAAGATTTGTACCTAAGATGGCCCCATAAAAGGCGACATTATGTAACTTTTCACTGTATTCCTACACCTCTGTACTTGAGTACAAGTGACCGTTGAGGATGTTCTATTTTAATGTTGGAATGCCAATGACCATTTCATCCAACGGTAGTGAAACCTGACAATTGAGTCAGCATCAAGAAATCTCGTTTTTAAATTTACACCTACATTAGGAGTTCACGTATAAAGGAATTTCCTTACAGAAAAAAATTCGTAACTTGGCGCTTTAATTTCAAGCTAGCCAATTATGTTTCAGCTGAAGAGTGAATTGGGTGTTAAAAATGCAACAAAATATTTTTGCAATTCACCAAAGGAAAGTTGTGGTTAAAAAGAGGGAAGAATATTCCCTTATCTCACCTAGTTATAATAGGGTCAAATACTGTACTACACTTGCTGAATTCCCTATCTTTATATTGCCATAACGACTACCCGGAAGCTACCAAATAGTAGATTGTTCAAACCAGGTAAGGAGCATTAATGTTTGATTTGTACATAGTTACCAACAGAATATTGCTGACTGCACAATGCAGGAGGAAGGGTGGAAGATTCATCATCTGCATGTCCCAAAACTGCTGGGAAATAGGCAGGATAGGGCTGGCTGGTCTACTCTAAAGACAGCTGTGTCAAACTGTGCAGAGTTTTACCGAACACTTGGAGGGTGATCTCCAGCTCAGCGTCTCCAGCCTTATTCTGTGCAATGCAGATGTAATCACCATCATCTCTTTTACTGATTTTATTTATTGTGAGTTCAGAGCCATCTTCATTCATAATGTATTTATCCCCATCTGCTTCAATTACCACATCGTCTCTGAAAAAGAACAGGACAAATGAGATATGTCAGGCTAATAACTACAAATCATAGGTTCAGCAAAGAATGTATACATATCTGCAAGATTGGGAACAGTTTTCTTGGAAAACATTGGAAGTTTTACACTCAGTGAATGTAACCTTGCGACCATTGGAGGGCTTTATCATGGTTTAACACAGTTATTATTAAATAGACACAGCAAAACTGTGCCATTCTACAATACGACAAAGCACCAAAGCAGATATTTCTGAACAAAGTTAGCCATGTTTTTCACAATACTTTATTACAGCAATAAATAAAGTCAATTTAATTCTTGCACCAGAGGGGAAAATATTTCAAGGAAATAAACCTACTACACAGAAAATAAAAGATTTTTTTAACCTTTTTAACACTAAAACCTCTTGCACATCATAAAAGAAAGTTAAATCAATTGCAAACAAAGCTTGTTTGGCTCCCATTCTCAGATAGCTTTCCAATTCACATCATAAAGAGTAAAATTGAATTAAAATTAATTCAGATGTATGGGGGCAAATTTAAATAAAAAAGGGGAACAGTTATACATACTTAGCTAACTTAATTACTTCGGTTTTTGACACCCACAAGTATGAAGTGCAATGTAATAAGTTAGGTGTAAAAAATTCAACTGTTTCCTGCAAATAGGATGTGTTGCAGACATAGAACTCTACTTGATGCCAGAGGACCTTCTGCTACTCTTCAGGTTACTACATATTTGATAATCTTAACAAAAAAAAAGCCTCGTGCTGTTGTAGGAACACGCATGGTTAACTCAATGCTAATGTTTGGAAGATTTCAAATGATGTACATCTGCTGTTAAGAAATAAGACATAAACTGATCTACTGGTTTACACACCAGGGTAAAACGACTGCATGGAACACAAAAGCATTTTAATATACACTTTCTTGAAACAAAATGGAACGATAGATCCAGAAAATGATGGCACCAAGTACTAAAAGATCAATGCTTGGTAAACGTAGCTGACATTTTACTTTCCATTATTTCATTTATTACCTTAGATGAGTTAATTCATCCACTAATACTGGACTTCAGAAAAAATGCATTACACACTCCATGTAAATATTCCAAAGTAACTTCTTAACAGTAATGTGATTTTTAATTTAGACTTACATGAAAATAGCTACAATACCCAAAAAAGATTCAAAATAATGACTCCCCGCTCAACATTTAATGTTCTAGTGTCCATTTACAGTCAGCTTGTCTTCACGCCTGCACTATATTTCTTTAATAATATTAGTGGTATTTAATGACTCAGGAAGTGGTAAACAGAAAGCATATAAAACATGTCCAGCACTTGTCTACAACTATTCTATGCCGCTCGGTCATCTTTTACATACTGTAATGCTATTCTGGAGCCTGAAATGAGGGTAAAGGTAGTGGCTGAAAGGTACTGCCACTCTTCAGAACGTGAGCCCCACTTCTAATACATATACAAATGAGAATTAGACCTACTGAAGTCACGTTTTCGCGTGTAAAGTAGTTTCCTGTGGTGAGTGAAGTCAGCACTGCAACTAAACAATTTCACGTGCTGATGGAGCTGTAAGTTTTTAGGCCACAAAAAGCAGCTTTTTAAAACAAAAAGTGCCTGTATTTGTATTGAAATTTTTGTCCTGTATCCTCTCCCCATCTGTGTAGTGTTAATTTTCTTATTATTTTGGAGCAGAGCTACAATCAGACACATACAAAAGTCTTGCAGATCATGAGTTGGAAGTTTCAGCTGATCTGAATCCATTATCGTCTCAACGAACCAGGGCAGTTAGTCACATGTCTTTAGGCTTGGATGGCAAAAGGAGAGGCAGTGTCAAGGAACCAATCAAGGCAACTGTAGCTCATCACTACCCGACACTGCCTGCTGTATACTGTTTCAATATGAAATTGAGGAAGACAGAGCTCTGATTCGTCTGTACTGCCACAGGGAGCTGAACAGCTTTATCAATTCTCATTATTAAAGCCAAAAAGATGCAGAAAGGACATTTGGATGAAAGACTACAACATTGCCTGCATCTGTGGAACTGGACTCACATGATACAGTTTTTCTTTTAGCACTGCATGGAGCTGATGTTGGAAAAAAAACAAAAGGTGATTTTTTAAACATTAACTCATATTTGCTGGAAATGCAGCAATGAAGCATGTGGTTTCTACTATTTTGTCACTTCACCAGCAAAACCAGGAAATTTATCTACATTTGTCAGATAATTTGAACGTGGTTTGAAAAGGTTTTCTACAATGGATTCTTCAAACACAAACTTAGTTAATTGCGCAATAGACAACGTGTATTTATACATGGCATTGATAACTACTATAAATCATTTGGAATGGTGTTGAATGTGTTCTTCTTCTTTGTAACAAAAAAAATCAGTCAATAGACTGCGCTGTTCCTGCTAATGCTATAAGCAATGCAATTAAACAGTTTGCAATCTGAAGTAATCAGCTGAAGGGAGTTGTGTACATCCAAATACTGAAAAAGTACTAGTGAAATGTAGATCATGTTTGAGTAATTGTGGAATTTTTTGTCTTGAATTGCCGGAACAGTGGATAGGGGAGAGTCTGTGGATGTTGTGTTGACGGGCTTGCAGAATTCATTTGCTAAGGATCTACATGGGAGTTCTTAGCAAAAAAAAATCAGTCTAGAAGGAAAGAACTTTGTATTAAGTTAATGGTGATGATGTGGCCATGGTAACAGAGGACAGATATAAAAGATTCATGCACTATTGCCAGAATGTGACAACTAGTGCTCCCCTGGGATTTGCAGTGGGCTTGTTTCTCACTATATATTAACGACCGGAGTGAAAGTGAATACTCATTTACATTAGTTGCAGAGGGCACCAAGCAGCACTGCTGCCTCACAGGGCCAGGGGCCCGAGATCAATTCCACCCTTATGTGACTGTGCAAGCTCCACACACATTCTCCCCGGGTCTGCGTGGGTTTCCTCCATGTGCTCCGGTTTCCTCCCCCAGTCCAAAAATGATGTGCAGGTTAGGTGGATTGGCCATGCTAAATTGCCCAAAGTGTCCAGTGACGTATGGGCTCGGTGGACTAACCATGGGGACTGCAGGGTTACAGAGATAGCGTAGGGGGAAATTGGCCTGTGTGTGATGTTCTTTGGAGCGTCAGTGTGGACTCAACGTGTCAAATGGCCAGTTTCCACACTGTAGGAGATTCTGTAAGCTCGAAAATGCAGCAAGTTGAGAGGGGCAGAAGTTTAAATGTGAATATAGATAATCTGCACATAAAGCTGTGGCTGATGGAATTCACCAAAACTGATGGAGAAAATATGGAATTATGGAGGACTAAAAGGATTTAGGTATCCATTTCACAGAACAAGAGTAGCGGTTACGAATTCAAAATCACAGCTGTAAAGCTGGTTAACCAATACAAGGAATGGTTTAGGAAAGAAGTAAATAGGTATTTTTTTCTCTTCTCACTTCATGAACACCAGAAACATTCCCAAGTGAGTCAATAATTGGTGCAAGGTTGCAACAATTTATTTCCAGATTAAAGATTAATTGATAGATCACTCACTAATCTAAAACAGAAAACTGTTTGTTGAAAAAAAATGAATAATTTTTCAGGTTTTTTGTTTGTTTTGCACTCATCCGGACAATTCACAAGAATTCAAGGGGAATATCAACATGTATTGTGCATGTAATGAGCATACTTGGTTGGCAAGTGCACTTTCTCATTTGTACAGCCATTTTTCTAAGAAATGAGCCAATGAAAAAACTGTCACCAGTTTTACTGAGTTGAACAAGTGTCATGCATGTTCATTCCTTAAAGAACTTAAAAAATATATACGTAGATTCTATTATATGAAAGGGTGCCATACTGTGAACACAACTGACAATCCTAAATTGTTGTCAGCATAATTATTACCATACTCAAGTGTGCCCAGCAAATCCTGTCCAAATGAACAATCACAGCTAATATTATTAATTGTACTACAGGTTTTACAAGTGGAAACTAATTGCGTACAGTTAGTAACTTGCTCATTGCAAACAGCTGAAGGTTACCTGATACAATCCAACGACATTGCATCAACAATATTTGAATCTACACATACTAATTCACAGGCATCTGTTGTTTGCAGACAGAAAGAACATGTAGACACTACAACCAACAAAATAGGTGACAGTCACTGAACTGACTCCCTGTGCAATAATCAAAGTCAACCTGACCGATTTAAAATTTACACAAGGCTGATTGTTAATTGTCCATCATCTTGAACTAGTACATTCTCCATGGCAACCCCTCTATCAGCTTGCTCGTGCAAACCAATCAGCATTTTGCTCCCATACAGTACAAATGTTCACATTCCCTGTAAATTTGTTTTCTTACGAATTATCCTAATGAGTGCAAAACAAAATGCTGTTTTATTCTGTTTTATTCACTAATACTCAAGTTTGCTTTAAAAACAACTATTAATTGATTTTTATATTTCATAACTTTTTCAAAAAAAAATCACTGGAGCAACAAGTTGTAACCTGTTCAACAGAACAGGTCGCTGGACCTTTCCATGATTCATTTATCACTGGCTAAACCAAAGCAATTCCAAAGCAATCGGAATAATTTTAATTCTTGTACACATTTTATAAAACTTACCTCATCCAGGTCACCTCTGGCTGTGGGAATCCATCTGAATCACAAACTAATGACACGGGCTGACCACTATGTGCTGTGGCATTCACCACCATGTCTCGGGGTTGTATACTGGGAGGAACTGTAACAAAAGAAGTGGCAGCATGAATACCATGCAAGGTGACAATACATGAAGGCACTCAATCATCATGAATACCATTTTCTGTGGTCTATTATCCCTCATCATCACCTGCGATATTTCACCATGACATCCCCCATTGCCTCTCAGTTTTCAAGTTCCATATGACCGTTCATGCTTTAGTTTCTATTTACATGCACGTTTTACAGCAAAAGCTTTTCTGTCTTCCCACATCATTACCTCCATAGTTCCACGTATTTATGTTTATATTCTTTTCAGACAGTATTTCTCCGGATCCTGTCTTCATTTTACTACTCGTATTGATGGAGTACAATTTAAATGCAAACTGTTGCTTTTGCTTACGGAACAGTTTGGAACATGAGATGAACTGGGAAATAAAAACTGCATACATTTGGTTTGAACAACGTTTAGTCTAAACTGAAGAGTTTATGTAATTTACCAAACTGAATAAACGAGCAAAATACTGAGTATTAAAAACTTACCATTAACAATAACCCTTATATCCTTGAATTTGATTTCACCACGGGCAGCAATTATTCCTTCACATCTGTAAGTCCCTTCGTCTGTCTTCTTAATGTGGCGAATTTGCAAGTAGTTGTTGGGCAGCATGGTAAAACGATCTAAAGTAATAAAAATGGAGATGATCATTTTATAAAAGTGATCCAAGTAAATTACCTCACAAATCCCATAACTTATAGATTTGCACTATCTAACTTTGGTGCTTTCTCCCTCAAATCTTTTTTTGTCCCCTATCATGATACTATTTCTCTTCCTTGTTCATAGACAGGGTCTGCATTTCTCATCAAAATACAGTTTGTTTCTCCTATAATATTCCTAAAAACTTTCAGATTCCTGGATAAATGGATGACAACAGGAACATAAACAAATACAGCTGTTTGATAAAATGATCTAAATGATGTATTTTGAATGGATGGTAGTTTTACCATGAATGTGGTACAACCTCAAACATGAAATCCTGCTTTGGACTCACAATGACCAGTTTTTGCTCCAACTGTCAACAGGAAATAGCTCATTCTCACTTGCTTGAATGGCATGCTCATGAAGGTCACAGTCCAAAGCACCAGAGTAAAAAGCCACACAGAAAGCATTCAAGAATTGGAGATCTGTTTTAACTGAGAGGGGAAAGAAAAAACATGCAGTTTGGCTGCTTGATAATCTCTGTAATTATTACCTTGAAATTAATCTGCATTTGATAAATTAGGTGTGCATTTTGTTCCTAGTTCACTCACAATGTTACTTTGCAACAAATGGCACATTTCTTTTTGCTGTTATTTTTTAACAGCTGTATCCTTTGTCCAAAACCTGCCTATGTACCACAAAGTGACCATTCCATTTTCCCCATAGCGCTGAATTTTATTTTCTATTTATGGAATTCCTTTGTCACAATTAAGTTTGAGAACAATTATTGGAATTCATTTTACCTACCGATTCAATATGTACTTCTCTCAATTCTCGGTAAAGCTCTTGAAGTAATTTTTCACATTAAAAGCACTATGCTACAAATGTGCAAATACAAGTTCTTTTTCTTAAATCCTGAACAGAATCTCCCAATTCTGACTGTTTTTTTTTGGCAAGTTGGTCAAAAGTGAATCTCAATTATCTAAAAGGATTCCAAAAGAAAGTCATAGCCCATTTCCATTTTGATATTTGGTATCTCAGACCACATCATGTGATCAGAACTGAAAATGGACGAGAAGGGTATAATATGGCACTGTATCTTTTACGAAAAGCTTCTAAACAATGGATTGCTCTTCCCCAATGGGGTGGTGGGATGAGTAATTGGTTTTACAAGCCCCAAGGCATCAACAGTATGGTCTGGAAACTCTGATATTTCCCATTGTTAATTTGCTGCAAGGTCCCTTTAAATGTTTTTTGCTTGTGGACATGGCCTAATGATCTCTAAGCCTCAAGTACACATGCCGGCACAGCCCAGAAAGGATAGATGTCTAGTTGCATTTATTCCCCCTCTGTATTGCTACTGTTTGAATACCCAAACCACAGATCTTCTCAGTTGGATCATACTAAAGGTGAAATATTAATACAAGGGCCTCATCACTTCAGGTGACCTCCCACCCACAGCCTCCAACCTCATCATACACCAGCCCCACACTGCCCATTTCTACCTCGTTCCCAAAATCCACAAAACCAACTGCCCAGGTCAACTCATTTTCTCCGCCTGCTCCTGTCGCGCCAATCTCATCTCAACTTATCTCGACTCCATTTTCTCCCCCTTGGTCCAGTAACTCCCCCCGTATGTCTGTGACACCACCCACGCCCTCCACCTCTTCCAAAACTTCTGATTCCCTGGTCCCCGACACCTCATCTCTACCATGGGCGTCCAGTCCCTATACACCTGCATTCCCCATGCAGGCGGCCTAAATGCCCTCCACTTCTTCCTGTCCCGTAGGCCCAAACAGTCCCCCTCCACTGACACACTCTTCTGCTTAGCCGAACTCAGCCTCACCCTCAACAACTTCTCTTTCAATTCCTCCTCCATCCTCCAGGCAAAGGGGGAGGCCACGAGAACCCGTAGGGGCCCAAGCTATGCCTGCCTCTTTTGTAGGTTATGTGGAACACTCCCTCTTCTGGAGCTACACTGGCCCCAAACCCCACCTCTTCCTTCTTTACATCGATGACTGTATCGGCACCGCCTTGTGCTCCCACAAAGAGCTTGAACAGTTCATCCACTTCACCAACACTTTCCACCCCAACCTCAAGTTCACCTGGGCCATCTCTGATACCTCTCTCCTTCCTGGACACCTCTGTCTCCATTGCTGGCATCCACCTAGAAACCGATATCCATTTCAAGCCCACTGGCTCCCACAGCTACCAAGAATACACCTCCTCTCACCCACCTTCCTGCAAAGAGGCCATCCCCTATTCCCAATTCCTTCGCCTCCGCCGCATCTGCTCCTAAGATGAGGCATTCCACTCCCGAACATCTCAGATGTCCTCATTTTTCAAGGACCGCAACTTCCCCTCCACAGTGGTCGAGAACGCCGTCGACCGTGTCCCTTGCATTTCCCACAACTCATCCCTCACACTCCCTACCCGCAATAATAACCAAAACAGAATCCCCCTCATTCTCATGCACCACCCTAGCAACTTCTGGATCCAACACATCATCCTCCAACACTTCCGCCATCTCAATCCGACACCAAAGACATTTTTTCGTTCCCCACCCTTATCTGCTTTCTGGAGTGACCACTCTCTCCGTGACTCCCTTGTCCACTCCACATTCCCCTCCAGCCGCTCCACACCGGGCACTTTTCCCTGCAAATGCAGGAAGTGCTACAACTGCCCCTACACGTAACCCCTCACCCCGCATCCCAGGCCCAAGAAGACCTTCCACATCAAGCAGATGTTCGCCTGCACATCTGCTAATGTGGTATACTGTATCCGCTGCGCCCGATGTGGCCTCCAAGCGGAGGCTTGGGGACTTCTCTGTGGAACACCTAGGCTAATTCACACGTAACAACTGCACCTCCCAGTCGCGAAACATTTCAACTCCCCCTCCCATTCTTTAGATGACATGTCCATCCTGGGCCTCCTGCAGTGCCACAACGATGCCACCCAAAAGTTGCAGAAACAGCACCTCATATTTCGCTTGGGAACCCTGCAGCCCAATGGTAGCATTGTGGACTTCACAAGCTTCAAAATCTCCCCTCCCCCGTCCGCATCCCAAAACCAGACCAGCTGTCCCCTGCCTCCCTAATCTGTCCTTCCTCCCACCTATGCCCTCCTCCCACCTCAAGCCCCACCCCCATTTCCCACCTACTAATCTCATCCCGCCCTCTTGGCCTGTCTGTCCTCCCTGGACTGACCTATCCCCTCCCCCACTCCCCACCTACACTTACCTTTACTGGCTCCATCCCCGCCTGTTTGACCTGTCTGTCTCCTGTCCACCTGTCTTCTCCTCTACCCATCTTCTATCCTCCCCCCCCTCACTCCCTATTTATTTTAGAATCCTCTGCTGCTCCCCCATTTCTGAAGGGTCTAGGGCCCCAAATGTCAGCTTCCCTGCTCCTCTGATGCTGCTTGGCCTGCTGTGTTCATCCAGCTTCACACCTTGTTATCGCACCTGAAACAGGTTTGGGCAAGTTTGCCTTAGATGCTGATTCAGATCCAAGCAACACACCAACAATGTGTAACCTGATCACGTTAACAACAGCATCGTTCAACCTGAACTAGCAAAATTAAGTGGCTACATTCACTGGACTGTAACACACAGGACTCATCATTTCTATTCAGTGATACTTTTTGACAGCTGAAACTGTAACTGAACTGCAAAGTGGGAAATCTGTTTTCCACATTGTGCCTAATTTTAGTTTCTATTTACAGAATTCCTTGTTATAATTAAGTTTGAGGACAATTACTGGAATTAACTTGACTACAAGTTCAATAAATGCATCTCTCAGTTCTCTGTGAAGCACCTGAAGTAATTTTATAAATTAAAGGCATTCGACAAATGTAAGTTCTTTTTGTTAAAACCTGAGCAAGTTCTAAAATGGCATTACTGAAAGTCATGTAACTGTGATTAAATCTGGGTAGTAATGCTTGGTAAATGTGACAGCTAATGTGTTGTGTACAGCATCAGTTGGATACTGACGCTGTGGAAGCAAGTA
Source organism: Stegostoma tigrinum (assembly GCF_030684315.1). Lineage (NCBI taxonomy): Eukaryota > Metazoa > Chordata > Chondrichthyes > Orectolobiformes > Stegostomatidae > Stegostoma > Stegostoma tigrinum. Next base: position 17,932,530 of record NC_081385.1, read on the forward strand.
TAGGAAGGATTTAAATTTTCCTCATTAGATTTTTACATTGCAAGATGCTAGTAGGTTAAGCTACAGTGGACAACTGCTTTCGCCAAATTGCTACTTAAATACCAAAATGTCTCGGGTTTTTGCATTACAAAGAATGATTAGCTGTCAAGACACCTGCAAATTGCTCTGTGCAAGACGTATAATAAAGTAGGGCTGTGCGCAGAACATTGATGCCAAGGAAACAGTGCACCGACACTGATTTCACTGACAGTAGATAAAACCACGAGATAATTTCTTGCTCAAATTATATGGAAATTAAATTCAAATAAAATCTTCTTTGCATGCGTCACAAGCATGTTGACTGCTCAGACAGAATGACACCTACAGGTCCGTTGTGAGAAGGTCTGCAAATAAAATTAATGCTGACAACATTTACTGAAATCAAGCTCACGTCGACAGCAGCTCAGTTAATAGGGGCATTATCTGTCACAAAACTATGTGGAGTTCTCAAGTGGAAAGAAGAAATGGCTTAACTGGACACAATTTCCAAATATTCTTGTGTAACACAGAATATTGTCAGGTGATCCCAACCATCCAAGCACAGAATGTTTGTGTGTGGTAATAGGCAGAAACAAAGAAAAAACTAGATTTCAATACAAAGTCACCGCACAATCTATATGTGTAATACAGAATTAACAGTTTTAAGCCATTGGTCTAACTTTATGCTTCAAATTGTATTATGTAAAACTTTATGGCAGTTAATCAATAGATGAAAATCCTCCGGTTTCAAGAAGAAAGTGGAGGTCATTACCTAATGATATTATCACCTTAATCCAGAGACCCAGTTAAAGTCCTGGGGAGCAGGTTTGAATTCCACCATGCTGGACCGTGGCATCTGATCTCAATAAAGTTTCTGGAATTAAGAGCCTAACCATGAGCATGAAACCATTACCAGTTGTTGGGAAAACCCATCTGATTCGCTCATGTCCTTTAGAGAAGGAAATGTGCCTTCCTTACCTGGCCTACATGTGACTCCAGACCCACAGCAATGTCGTTGATACTTAATTGCCCTCTGGGTAATTAGGGATGGGCAATAAATGCTGGCCTGGCTCATGATGCCCACATCCCATGAATGGATTTATAAGAAGCGCGAGCATGTTAAATGGCAACTAACATACAAGCCTCATTTGTGAGGAAACACTCACAATCGCTCATGAATCAGTTCACTAAGAACAGACAAGTGAGCAAGGGTACGCATCTCACTATTACAGGCCTCGACACTGGCAACCACCCCTCCCCACCATCAAGCAACTGCGGTCATCATTCTCACTCCTAAAGCCTGTTCTGAGGCCTATACCTCAAGGGGTCCAATAGCGAGCAGGTACATATTCTCCTCTTGTTACAGAATAGAGGTCAAGAGAAAGGGGGTTTAGGTGGATCTGTCAAGCCACCTTTTGCTCACCATCTATATACTCCCCTCCCACACACCAAAAGGCTGACATAGAGATCTTATTGAATTGTGGTGCAGGCTCGAGGGGCTGAATGGCCTTGTCCTAATTCTTCTGTGGACCCATGGTGACAGAGTATGCCTTAAGCTAGAAATTATGTTTATTATGTGAAGTAAAATTACACTGGTACACAATAAATTAATATCACATCAAATGCCATTCTCAAGTTAACTTTATTTCATAAACCTGATATTTGTTTTCATTAATCCTCTTTTGTGTTGTTTTGTGGAAAGTAATATATCAGGAATTTGCTAAATATTTGCTAGGGGATCTATCCTCCAGAACTATTTTGATAATGAAAAAAATGGAAATTAGAAAGATTTCACTTCATACAGATTCATATTTAATCAAACTGACAGAAGTCACTTCAAATTACAACTAATTTCCCAAGGTTCTGACATGTCCATTTAGCTATTGCTAGTTGCTGACCTATACCTCCACAAATATTCCCATCCTCCATCATGGGAGAGCCGAGCACATCAGTGGAAAAGATAGGGATGAAGCTTTTGCAGTAATCTTCAGCTAGAAATACCGAGTGGATGATCCATCTCGGCCTTCTCCAGTGGTCCCCAGCATCACAGATACCAGTCTTCAATCAATTTGATTTAATCCACGTGCGGCACAAAATGGTTGGAGACACGATACTGCAGAGGTAACAGGCCCTGACAACATTCGGGCAATAATACTGAAGACTTGTTCTCCACAACTTGCTGCTCCCCTAGCCAAGCTGTTCCAGCACTGATATCCACCTGATAATGTGGGAAATTGCCAAAGTATGTCCTGTACACAAAAGAACCGAATACCAGAGGTGAGGTGAGAGTGACAGCTGTTGAAATTAAGGCTGCATTTGACAGAATGTGGCATCAAGGAGCCCTAGCAAAACTGGAATCAATGGGTATCAGGGGGCAAACACTCCAGTGGATGGAATTATATCTGCACATAGGGAAAATATGGTTGTAGTTGTTGGACGTCAATCATCTCAGCTCCAGGATATCTCTGCAGGAGTTCCTCAGGGTTGTGTCCGAGGCCTAATCATCTTCAGCTGCTTCATCACTGACCTTCCCTCCATCGTAAGGTCAGAAGTGGGCATGTTCGCTGATGATTGCACAATGTTCAGCACCATTCAAGACTCCTCGGATACTGAAGTAGTCCGTGTCCAAATGCATCAAGATCTGGACAATATCCAGGCTTGGGCTGACAAATGGCAAGTGATATGGCAAGAGGCAATCTAATCACCACCCCTTGACATTCAACAGTGTTACCTTCACTGAATCCCCACTGTCAACAACCTGGAGGTTATAATTGACCAGAAACTCAACTGGACTCACCAGATAAACACATTGGCAACAAGAGCAGGTCAGAATCTAGGGATACCGAGGTGTGTAACTCACCTCCTGACACCTCAAAGCCTGTCTGCCATCTACAAGTTACAAGTCAGCAGTGTGATGGACTACGTCCCACTTGCCTGGATGAATGCAATCCCAACAACACTCAAGAAGCTTGACACCATCCAGGACAAAGCAGCCTGCTTGACTGGTCCTACATCCACAAGCATCCACTCCCTCTACCACCAATATTAAGTAGCAGCAGTGTGCACCATCTACAAGATGCACTGCAGGAATGCACAAAATGATCCTCAGCCAAAACCTTCCAAACCCGTGACCACTTCCATCTAGAAGGACAAGGGCAGCTGACATATGGGAACTACTTTCAATTTCCCCTCCAAGCCACTCACCATCCTGGCTTGGAAATACATTGCCATTCCTTCATTGTTGCTGGGTCAAAATCATGGAATTTCCTCCCTAATGGCATTCTGAGTCAAGACACAGCAGGAGAAGAAGGAAGCTCACCACCACCTGCTCAAGGATAGCAGGAGAAAGGCAAGAAAGGCTGGCCAGGCACTGATGCCCACATCCCAAACATGAATTGTAAAAATACGTAACATGTTAAATCATTTTTCCTCCCTTCTCCATCCAGTAGCATTAATACACCAATGGAATCCTGCTTTATGATCTTTTAGAAATAAAGAGGATCAAAGTAAGCATGCTAGAAGGTGTGAAACATTGACCTACTGCACCCTGAAGACTAATACTTACAGTCAGTGGTACATAAATCAATGTTCACAGAAGACTAGGAAATTTTTATCTGGTGACAGTATTGTAACACCGAAACTTGAAAATCTAATTTTATTCTTTCATGGGAAGTGGGTGCCACTGCTCAGGTCAGGACTTGTTCCATATTGCTGGGTGATTCTTGAGAAAAGCCTGGTTAAAATTGGCTATTTCTTCAGTGTCACTGGGGCGAAAAGGTGATTCAGTAGCTAATTTGGTTCTACCATGCGCAGCAACCTGGAAGAGATTTGGGGTCAACAAATAAGATAACGTAGAGCTGCATCATCAGCTGCAAGGCTCCTACATTTAACATGAATCCAGTGACTGTGATCATTAGCTGCCTCCAGACTTTTGCACTCACCAACATAATGGGCATGTTGCTATGTACTGAGTCACTGGTCCACTCTGCTATAACATCTCCACCACTTCGCCAGTCACCAGACATTGTAAGTCCAAACACTGTATTTGCTTGCCTTTCCATTTCTTTCATAAAACTCATCACTTAGTTGGCTTCTGCTATCTTTAAAAATAAGACAAGCTCTGAATACCTTCTTAGAAATTATAAAGTGCAATTCAATGGTGACACACCTCTGTTTAGGGCCGTGATCTGCCTCATTTGATCTCTGGATGAATGCAGCACTGAATGTTACAGAGCCTCTAACTCACAGAGCTACACGGGGAAGTAGGGACATGATAGAACACTGGTCTTGCCTGATGTCTCACTTCACTTTGATATCCAAGCTGGCACCAAAGATAGACTGCGATTTTCTAAACCTTTCATATTAATCACAACTAACCCACTTCGGAATGTGCCCTGCAGTGAAAGGCCAATGAGAAAAGGAATTCACAGATATAAACAATTTCAAGCAGAAACAAACCTTGCAAGACAGCATTCAAATTAATTAGGTTTGGGTTCCAGTTCTTTTTGTGCTTACCTCTATGACTCAGAAATGAATCATATCTATTTAACACTGCTGTTAACGGGGATAATTAATTTGTCATTAATACAGAAGGCTTCCCAACAAAGGTTTATAATTTCTCCTTGGCTGCCAGCCCTCAAGCTCAGAAATAAATTCCGAATGGTCACAGATGCCACAATTTCCACATTAAATATTCTAAAGCCCTGACCAGGTTACAATTAGAGAATTCTCTCTTAATTGAAACTGGATAGATCCTACAACCTGCGCATTCGCATCCCACACACAGCACAAGCCCACTCTTTGCTACCACTGAAGTGATACTGACAAGAAAGAAGGACTAACACCAGCATCCTCAACCAGACCAACATGGCCAGCAGAGGCAGTGACCATCCTTAATCAGCTGAGATGGGCTGGGCATGTCATCAATATAACTGACACGAGGCCCCCCCCACAAACAGGTGCTCTACTCCCAGCTTTGCAACAGCAAGTGAGCACCAGATCAACAGAGACAGTGCCTCAGTGACACCCTCAAAGCCTCACTGGCGAGGTGTGACATCCCCACAGTCACCTGGGAATCAATGCTTCAAAGTCATCCAAAGTGGAGGAGGAGCATCCAGAAAGGCATCGAGCGCCTTGTGACTTGTTGTCGGTAAAAAGCAGAAGCCAGGAAAAGACAACAAAAGGAGTATGCTGCCACACCAACGCCCGACCCACCCTCTTCCCGTGATCACCATTTGCTCCAAGTGTAACAGCTACCACAGTCTCGGTATGATTCTTCAGTCATCTCTAAGGGGATGATGATGGCGACGATAAAGAAGACGATGGAAGATGATGACGACTGACAATAATCATACCAACACTGTTCTTCTTGGTCGTTGGCCATCTGGCCCTCTTGTTTATGACCATGACATGGCACACTTAATCTCTGTCCCGCCTATGTAAGCGTGTGTTCATTTAGAATCACCAAAACTTACAGTACAGAAGGAATCAATTTGCCCCGTCTGACCTATGGTGACTCCTTAAAACAGCAGTCATTTCTAGTCCTTTAACTCTGCTTCTTGTCCATAACGATCCAAGTGTTTCATATTCAACAACTAGTCCAATTCTTTTAGCTGCCAATGACTTTTTTTCTGCCGTCTTTCCAAATTCTTTCTCCATCTATTCTAAACATCGTTTCCATCCTGAACCCTTTGTCTTAATTTTCTATGTTCCACAACCGTTTTCTGATAAATGAAGTCCCCTACGCCAGTAAATCCTAGTAAAACCTTCTCCCTTCCCAAGGCTTTCATATCTGCCTTGCAGTGTAGTTCCCCACAACTGTCCTCAGTATTTCAGGTGAGCCTATCCCATGACGCAGAGAATTCCAGCTTGATCTTCTTGTTTTTATATTGTATTCCTTTGTTTGTAAGCCCAAGGCAGACATCAGTTTTTAACCACCTTAACAACTTGCGTTACCACTGTGAAGATTTAGGGATTACAATCAATATGCACAGTGGCTCAGTGGTTAGTAGCGGCCTGGGGCCCAGGTTCAATTCCACCCATGTCTGTCTGGAGTTTACACATTCTCCCCGTGTCTGCGTGGGTTTCTGCCGGTTTCTCTGGTTCCTCCCACAATCCAAAGATGTGCAGGTTAGATGCAGCAGCCATGCTAAACTGCCCATAGTGTCCAGGGACGTGTAGACTGAGTTGGTTAGCCATGGTAAATACAATGTTATAGGAATAATGTGGGGGTTGGGTCTGGGCTGCATATACACAGTATGTATATGATACAAATTTGAAAGATGCAGATGAGTGGAGAGAAGTGTGTCTCAGGATTGTTTGGTGGTGCCTTGGTGAGTTGCTAGCATGATTTTCTAGATGTTATTGTCACTGTACAACAGGGGTGGAGTCAGTGAATATTTAAGCTGGTGGATGATGTGTCAATCATCCAGGCAAGCAGAAAGCGTTCTGTCACGTTTGTAGATGGTGGGAGTCAGGAGCCAAGTTATGCCCCACAGGCATTTCCAGTCCCTGACCTGTTCTTGCAGCCACATTAGTTAAATGGCTGGTCTAGTTCAATTTGATCAGTAGTAACCCTCCAGGATGTCGGTACTGGGAAAGTTAGCATGCTAATGCTATTAAAGGAAGATAGCTAGATTCCCTCTTGTTGAAAATAGTCATTAACATTCATTCCACACAAATTTCAGATAACTGCTACCTATTGCTCCTTGTCTGGACACTGTCCAGGTCTTGCAGCGTTTGACCATGCACAGCTTCAGTGTCTGAAGTGTCACATTAGGTGCAAAATATAGCGTAATCATCAGCAAAGATTCCCCCTTCTGAGTTTACAATGGAGGGATGATCACTGATAAAGTATTTGAAGAGGGTTGAGCCAAGAACACTACCCTGAGGAGCTCCTACTGTTCTGCATTTGAGTTGTTTCACTGTCAACTCTCTTTACCAGCTTACCTTTGTCCTAGCTACAACTTCAAACAGCAGTTCTCCCAATTCCTTCTGACTTCACTTTTGCTTGGATGTGGTGATGCCATGCTTGGTCAAATACTGCCTTATTGCCAAGGCTTGTCCATGTTTGGACAAGAACTGAGTGGTACTGACAGAATCCCAGCTGAAAGTCAATGAGAAGGTTACTGCTTTCTAAATGCTGATGGGAAGTATTGTCACCAACACCTTCGCACACTTTGCTCATAACCCAGTCGATGGGTCGCATGGTAAAAGTTGCACTTGTACTGCTTTTTGCAGATCTGGGCAACTTTCTTATTTTTGGTTACATGTACTGGAACAGCATAACTCGAGGAGTGGCTAGCCCTGGAGCACAAGCCGTCCATGGTATCAGTGGGATGTTGTCAGGCCCTCTACTCCCAGCTACATAGATCCATTCAGAGGCTGACAATTGTGTATGGGTATGATCAAGTTTCTACACCGAACAACTGGTACTATGAAGGTGGTGTCAGGTTCCTTAATATTATGTGGAGTGAATCGAGTTTCCTGAAAACTGGCAACTGAGGTGAAGGGAACCTCAGGAAGAGGCAGTGAAGAGATCATCTGGCTGGCAATTCTGTCTGATGATGGTTGCAAATGCTTCAGCCTTAACATCTGCACATGCATGCTGGACATCAGAGAGGTCTCCTCAAATCAGTCCTCCACATCCACCGTGCGTGATTAAAAATAAATGACAGTCTACCCACCATGAATGTTCCCAAGCCCAAGTAACATCACCACTTTCATTATATCAACCGTTCAGTGTGGAAACTTGATCATACCCATACACAATTGTCAGCCTCTCGATGGATCTACGTAGACAGCATCAAGCTCTTTCAGACCACTTTCGCTTTTACAAAACCACATATTATTTTAAGATTAAATTAAAGAACAAAAAGATATTTCAATCTTCTTTCCTCCATTGTTACCATTACATTAAAACCTTCCTTCCTCACCTAAAACCAGGACAAGTAGCTCTACTTCTTTCATTAACAAGAGGAGGATGATCCATTTTGCTGCCTTTCTATCCTTTCTCTTTGTGTACTAAGCCCAAGTCCCCATTAAAATCTTGACTTCCCTTCCTAACCCCCATGCTAGCTGACAATCTGGAGGAGTACATTGTCAATTTTTTATTAAAAACAGGACAGCACATTCATGTGGTAGTCTAACCAGAGCCAATTAAGTCCAAATGTGGATAAAGAATGTCAAAAAGCAAAGGGCACTGTTTGCCAGTTAGTGAATGCTGTTTTCATTATTACCAACTTTCATTAGTCATGAACACAACCCAAGAAGCATAATTATAGGAACAAACAAACTGGATACTTTAAACTTAAGTATTTGAGGACACGCACCAGTACAATTGTGGTTAATTACCAACTAATCAGGAATGCAATTGCAAAAATATTTTTGCAATTACAGTTTGTAAAATTACTATTACTATTACAGTTTGTAAAATTGGCGATCATAGATGAATTTTTAGCTCACCATCTTTCTTCATTAGAACATCTCTACCCCTGTGTTTCCATGTGATGGTAGGTGGAGGTGAGCTGACAGAATCACAAATGACAACTGCATCATCACCCACTTTGAACTCTTGTGGCGAAGGGGCATGTCTGAATTCAAGTTTCTCTGTTGAATATAAAGAAAAAGACGCAAAACGCTTAGGAAGTGTATGTAAATTTATTCATCCTCTTTGGACCTCGTTTCTTTCCCGATCTTCTTCTATCTCAGGCAGGTACTTGACATTTTCAACTTTTAAATATGATAGAAGTTACAATTTGAGGGAAAAACATTCATTGCTATCTTGGATAGGCAAAGTAAAAATTGCTCGTGCCTATTAGGATAGCAGCTTTGCACTGGTCTAGACAATAAAAGATGGAAAATATTATTTTCAAAGAGGAAATGCAGAGATTTCCATAGCTGTGCTCAAATTGTTCCTTAAGATGAGATCTAACTTTGTAAATTTTTGGATAAACAAAGCTTCTAGCAATCAGCCTTGCCAAACCATTGAGATCAGTGGGATTAAAAACTGTGGACTGCACATCTCAAGCAAAATCATGGTGATGCTGCGGAATGACAAAGCATCAGAGAAGAGGCCCACGTTGTGGCTCAGCAACCTCAGATGAAGAGCCTTGGGGCCTTCAAGATTTCTGTTGGAGACTGAGAAAGGTGAGTGAGGTCTTGCAACTGGGCTATCAATGTTAAGATATTTGCTTAAAAACGTAGACCCATCCAAAAAAAAACTTTAAAAAAAATTGCTAAATGTCTTACGGTAGATCTTAACATTCACTGTAGCCTCTGATTCGTTTCCATCTTTTGACGTTGCCACACATTTGTAAATACCAGCATCATCAATCTGGGCACTGTAGAGAGTCAGACTATAGGATATTTCATTAACTCTTGCAACAGCAATCCGTTGTTGATTTGGATCAATTTTTTTACCATCAGGCAGATACCAGGAAATGCTGCTAACATCTCCAGTCGCTAAAATTAGAAAAACAAGAATAAGGCAATGAGTATGAACATATTTAGCTTATAAATTCAACACACTGCTTCAGTTAACTACTAAATGCAGATTGACAGATTAGAAATCAAAGGTAACCTGAAATCTGTCCATTTATGAGCTATCCAATGTTTGTCTGTTGTTTGGTTTCAAATATATATTTATCTGAATATATTTACACCTAATATTTTGTAATTTGCTTTTTGTAAATGCTCAATTTAAGATTGCAGACTGGAAGTTATGATGAATTGCATCAGAAAGCATGAGCTTAACACCTTTGTATGACATTCATCACAATGGCAAAGCAATTATTAAACCATTTAAACTGTAGTGAGAGAAATGCCTAGTGAAGACACTGAAGCTCTTTTCATTAATAACAACCCATAATCTGCTTCAATCTCTTACATGTTGATATTGTTAAAAACACAAAAATTTTAACATACTAATAAAGATATCAGACGTCATTGTGTCAGTTATTCAATTCTCAATATTGAGCGATTCATTGAAAATTACTCTTGTAAAATGCTACAATGATCCTGGAATTCTCCATTACACTGAATACATGCACGTTTACTAAACTATAACGGATAAATGTTTCCCATCTTAAACATGAGACCACTCATCATAAGTGACAGTGGAAATGGTTTTCTGATTAAAACTGGGCAATTAATCTTTACTCAACTTCAAAATGGGGATATGGGATGAAGAATGGATGGGTAAATGGAGTTAAGATACCAGAACAACCATGATCATTCCTGATAACTTCCGATTTGCCTGGCTGACGAGAATTTATCCACCTCCGTCATTAAGAAATACTCAACGATCTTGCCGCCACACACTGCTGGAGCAGAGGTTTACCTCAGTTGCGGTGACAATTAGCTTGTGAAGCAGCGTGATGCCAGTAGTGTGGGTTCAATTCCTGCACCAGCTGAGATTACCATGAAGAACTCTCCACCTCAACCTCTCTCCTCACCTAAGGTATGGTGGCCCTCAGGTTAAATCACATAGAAGCTCTATGGTCACTCAAATGGGCAAGCAGTAGGAAGCTAGTCTGCTGCCTGCATTACATTGACCAGACATAGGTTAATCATGCATTGTTCCAGGTGTGCATTTAATTTCGCCCATTTATTTTTTGAGTTGTAAATCTGAAATACCAAATGTACTTGCTGTTGGTTCTCTACGCCACATGCTACTCTAGCAGACATTATCAAGAAAAAACTTTTTCATTCAATTTCTATTGCTAAGCATTTGATAAAGAAGATCCAGAGAGCCAGTTCAATTCTAACTCAGGCCACACCGTGAATCATGCAGTCAATGTTGGTACATGAGTCCAAAGTGCTGTGAAAACTTTGAAGCAACTCTGTAAACAAAATTTGTGTAACCACGATCAGTCACTTGCATGTGTTAGCAAATTCCAAAGGCCCCATACCGCTGGAGAAAAACAGAGAATCATTGATTAAGTCTTGCTATTTACAATCAGATTGTTCTGAAAGTAGAAAGTACGCAACATCGCGTCACTGTTCTAGAGACTTCAGGAGTATAAGTCAGAGCTGATCTCAACCCATCATGTGTCTGCTTTGCTGCATGCTCTTTAATTTTCATAATATACCAAAGATTTTGTGACACAGAATTTGATGTTGATATGTCACAATTTACATAATAAAAGCTGAAAAGTGGACAGATACTTGGAAAGAAGGTGTCCAATTTAATATTTGTTTTGTCAACAACCACTCAACACTTAATCTGAAACCTCCAAATGACTGAGCAATTTCCATGATTTAAGCATTTCTTTTAATGTACAAAAAATCACTGCATTTACATTCCAATTAACTTCCTGACATTTAACAGATTTTGTTCAATCAAAAACAAGTTTACAGTTGAAATTAGGTAGTCATTTTTCTAACTACAGTTCTGCCTAATTTAATCCATCCAATGTTGAATAAACATAATTCACTGCTTGATTCTCACCTCAAAATTGTAAATTTCATTACTATATCAATAAAAAATTAAGTCAAAATCTCACACAGCCAATTTGATTGCTATATTAGATCTAATTACATGTAATGCAAATATAAAGAGTGTCTTTCCACTTCAGCCCATCTAACACACACTAGCAAAGCATACTAAGAAACTCTGCAACACAAACCTACGATCTTCATCCATCAATTTCAGTGACTGCAAAATCACACTGACTTGAGACTCGGATGATATGCATGCATCAGGAATACCAAACAGAAAACCTCACCTGAATCAGCTCATTTGGCTCATCCCAGGACATACACTGTGCTACCAAAGAACAAAGTGACTAATATGAAATTTCTCAGTACTGTACTGTGTTGTGATCTTGCTTGATAAAGCGTTGAAAAGCACAAGAGAAAATTGAAATCAGACAGATGGAGCCAGTGTGGAGAAAGTAGGAAATGTCTTTCTTTGAGTTATCATTAATCAACACTACAAAGGAAACCTCATGATTAAAATGTTAGAAATTCTTCGAGGAAGACAAATGATGTAGAATACATGACTTATGGCCTTGCATAACTATAAAAGTGTCTGTAAATTATAGTCCCAATTGAGATATTTATACCGCAGTACAGGTTGTGTTCCTACGTATGCTCTCTACATGTGTAGAATAGGTTATGAGCAAGAACATCCCATGCATTCTCTGATTAAGTATTAAATATAATGTGTAACACATCATTTCTACTTTTGCCTGCGTGAAAGATAAATCATTTCAGGAATAGAATGGTGTTCAAAAACACTCCACAGTTCCACTGGATTTTCTCCTATAATTTTAATAAATTAGAATGAAATTAGCTCAGCCTCTGAACTGAACATGTGATTCAGTTCAAATGAACAAAATCTGGATTGCAACAAATAACATTAAAACCACCAGTACGAATTCTTAATTTCTTTATCGGACCCTGGTAATGGTTTTCTTTAGAGGCTTAACAAGTTGACATTTGTGAATAAAGATCAATCTTTCAATGGCAGTGATCCACATGAAACAATAGGATTGGACTGTTTTAAACTTCTAAGATATCATGGGATCAAAGTGGAATCAAAGTGGAATACACGACCATAGCAAAGCTCAAAACATTTGTGTACATATGAATGAAAGAATTATGTTGTCATTCACAACTTGCTCAAAAGGTTACATGCTACTTACAGAGCTACACAAGAAAAACAAATTGGTCTACGGTCTTCTTGCAAGATGCAGAAAAAAAATTAGTTCTTTGTTGGTTGAACGATAGATGCTTCCACTTACAATGAGGTTATCACATTGATGTTTTGAGAGATCTCAGGATTCTGCCCTCAGATGTTTATTTTTATATTTTATTAATAGTCTCTTAACGTTATTTGCTTTACTAGCTTTTGAAATCTTGATCCAACTATTATTATTGTGTCTTTGACGGCTGATAATCTGAGTTTTACCCGCCACTTTGCCACTTCAGTGTACTTAAATTATTGAAAATGGTGTGGAAATCTCCGTGACCTCATGTGTTGGCATAGATAATCTTGTGGGATTTCTCACCTAAATCCATCACCTGTATATGTTTAGTATTGTTACTTTCCTGGTAAGTCAAAATGCAAATGATTTATTGCTGCTAATGACTATTAGGAGCAATGTGAAAAATCTATGAATTAATTAAATGGAACTGGAGGAGGGAGAGAAAAAAGATCAAGTGTAAAGCGGCCAGGGAAAAATGTTAATGTTGGTCTGCATTGTGATAAATCAGAACTACAGATCACAGCAAAGAAGCTGAAGAAGTGCTAAAGACCACAATAAGTGATTCGGAAGAGCAATTCTGAACAAAGTGAGCTAAAAAGGGTTAGAATTACAGTGTATTACAGAAGACAGAGGTTGCTACTTAAACAATTTAATAGCATTTAAAGGTTGAAAACATTGTTTTCAACTGAGCAGTTTAGTTGCCACTGGTTCGGAGCACCTAAGTTGAGATGGACTTTGGCAAGATGAGGGCTAGAAATTAATCAAGTGCCAAAATCAGTCAAACTCATGTGCATAAAATACACTGGCTTGCGTTAGAGCTCACATGGCAATGATTACAAGTGATTGAGATGTGTGACAATGAAGTGTGACAGAAAACACTGTTGGAGTTATCACCAAGAAGAGTCGTGATGAGAGGAAGTACTTCCCAAGTGAAAAACCTCTAATGTTTTTAACCAGCAAATTTCTCATGGCAATGCTCTCAAAAAAGAAAAGGAGACATCAGTGCAAGTGTGTCGTGCGAGGGAGAAACACTTAACCTGAGGCTGGAGATATAGATGCCTCTTCTGCATGTGTATACCTTGGATAAGGCAGTGCCTGTTTTGATCCAAGATCAAGTGCTGGAAAGCACCTACAGTGCATCTGTTTGCTCCATGTTGTCGTTTGTGACTGCTGTCCCAACTATTGTTGCTGTTGGCTGCTGCAAGAGGAGTTTCAACCCACTCAGATTCCTGCCACACAGACCTGAATCAGCTCATCATTGGAACTGAGCTCCAACGGCCACAAACCACTTCCATTATATTCCCATGTGCAAGTGGGCAACAATAAGGTTACTGCTTCAATGGATTCCAATAATTCCCGCATGCAAGCCTGGCTGAATATTATTTATTTTTCTATTTCTTCACAGGATATGGACATCACTTGCAAGTCCTTCACTATTAAACATTCCTAATTGCTCTGGAGAAGGCAGTGGTGAGCTGCTTTCTTAAACTACTGCAATCAAGGCAAAGTAGCTCGAACCACAGTGCTCTCAGGGAGTAAGTTCCAGAACTTTTGCTCAGTGACAGCAAAGAAACAGCGATATAATTCCAAGTCAATATGTGTGGCTTTGAGTGGAATATTCACTCAAGTGTTTGTCAGGCCTGGCTTCTTCTTTGCTTCCCCCACACCTAGGGAACTTCAACCATGGAGAATGCAAAGAAGATCATTCATATCGATCTGTTACAGGGAAGTTAACTCTAACAGGCACTACAATTCTTCACGCTTGCAAGCAGATACCTCAAACAACCTTGCTGAAGTATACTGGCTTCTTGGTTTGTTCTAAGACTGAATGTGCTCCATCATTCAAAAGCTCATGGATGATCCAACATTCCTCACATCCAAGTTCCTGCAATCCCCTGACTGATCAAGAATCTATCTCAGCCTTAAGGTGGTGCCCCTTTATTTTGAGACTGTGCCCTCTGATCCTAGTCTCTCCCATGAGGGGAAACATTCTGACAACATCTACCCTGTCAAAATCCTATGGAATCACTTCAAATTCTTCTAAACTCCAGTGAGTACAGTCCCAACCTGTTCAGTCTTTGCTCAATCCCTTCATACCAGCGAACGTCCTAGAAAGCCTTTTCTGAATTGCCTCCAATGAATTGACATTTCTTAAATAAAGGGACCAAAACTGCTCACAGTACTCCACATGCGGTCTTGCAAGCACCTTGTACAGTTAAAGTAAGACTTCCCTACTCTTATACTTCAATTCCCTTAAAATAAAGACTAACATTCTATTAGCCTTCCTGATGACCTGCTGCAACTGTCTGCTAAATCTTCTAAGT
The DNA here is from genome assembly GCF_030684315.1 of Stegostoma tigrinum. NCBI lineage: Eukaryota > Metazoa > Chordata > Chondrichthyes > Orectolobiformes > Stegostomatidae > Stegostoma > Stegostoma tigrinum. The sequence goes on from NC_081385.1 coordinate 17,947,582, forward strand.
TTTGTGTACAGATACCAAGTCCATTTATGTTGCACTTTCTGCAGTGTTCGTCCATTTAAATAATATTCTGTTCTTCCAAAATGAACAATTCAGTATTTTCCCAAATTAACTTGCATTGGCCAACTTTTTGTCTACTTACTCAACTGAATAACATCTCTCTGTAAACTGTTTGTGTTCCCCTGTCAACCTGTCTTGCCACCTATTTTTGTGTTGTTTGCGAAGTTGTCTCCAGTACATTCACATCGTTCCTCCAAGTTATTTATATATATTGCAAATAGTTGCAGTCCCAACAGATTCTTCAGTTGTCAACATGAAAAAGGGGCCCCTTATTCTAACTCGCTGTTTCCTGCCCATGAGCTAATTCGCTATACATGCTAATATACTTATTCTAAGACATTGGGTTCTTATCTGATGACTTGGCCTTTGAGCTACCTTGTCAAACACTTTCCAAACTTCAAATACCACATATCTAGTTATTCTCCTTCATCTATTCTAGTGAAGACTTCCTCAAATAACACTAATAAATTAGTCAGGCATGATTTTCCTTTCATGAAGCCATGCTGACTCTGCTCTATTAGTCAAAATCCTGGAATTCCCTAACGAAAAGCATCGTAGGTCAACCTACAGCACATGGGTTGCAGTGAAGGCAGCAGCTCACCATCACCTCTTCAAGGTGAAGTATTCACAGTAAAGAAAAATGCTGGTGAGACAGTGACACCCAATTCCCACACCTGAACAAAAAAATTAAAAAAATAGATTTTGATTTTCCGAATATTCTGCTATTGCTTTCTTAATAATTGCTTCCAATACTCTTCCAGCAATAGATATTAGGCTAATCGTCCTGCAGTTATACACTTCTTGCTTTTTTTCTGAATAGTGCTGCACTTTTTAAATCCTCTGGTATAACTGCAGATGCTATTAATTTCTTGGAAAATTTCAAATATTGTTTCCCCTACCTCAGTAGCGACCTATTTCAGAAGCCTAGGATGCAAGTCCTCAGGATGAGGGAGCTTATGTGTTTTTAGTCCCATTAGTTTATCTAATTCTACTTCACTAGCGATAGTGATGGCATTTACTTTCTCCCCTTATTCTTCAGCATTAATGGAGTATTGGGAATACATATTCATATTTATAGACTATGAAAAATTGAGAGATATGAAACAGTTTGGACACTTTCCAGATTGTAAAGCATGCTTCCCATGTAGTTTCTTGGAAATCAAGACAGCAGCTTCATGTGTGCTGTGGTCTATCTGCTGTCTACAGAAATTCGAGTAATTTTGAAAAGGAAAGCCTTTAGGGAAGTAGGATAGAGGTTTAACACCCTTACTTGATGCAAAGCCACACTCTGAAAAGATAATGAGACCTCTGGCTTGGTGACTGCCTGACAATTGTTTATGGGTTTAGGGTTTTGTTCTCACAGGCCTAAGTGGTTAATAAGGAAGGAAACCCCAGGAGCCTTAAATCTCTCCATAAAGACCAAAAGAACTGTGGATACCGCAAATCAGAAACTAGCGCAGAAAGTGGTGGAAAGGCTCAGCAAGTCTGGCAGCAAGCATGGAGAGAAGTCAGAATCAGCATTTCGGGTCCAGTGAACCTTCCCAAGATCAATCAAGTTCCATCCATTGTTTTCAGATTCTTGGCCAAAAGGAGTGTTTTCCTTTTGACCTTTTTTTACTTTTAAAACATCATTTTTGCAGAGATTTTGTCTTTTGTGTTGTGTATGTCTATGCTTGAGATTAAGATGATATCGTTCTAATTTCAGATTATCATTTAGATGGTAACCAGTGCTTGCTGCTATTTTAAGGATTGGTTTTTAAGAATTAAGAATTAGCAATAAACAGATTATCTTGACTTCATTAAAAGTAACCTGGTGAAAGTCTCCTCTATTCTGGACAGTAGCAGAAAAAGGGAATTGACTGACAATGTGTGGGATTGTATCTACACCCGTCTAAAATGATGAGTGAAAGATGGGGCTTGATCATCAGCACATTTCCTGCGGTCACTATTATAACAAGTTCGTTTGAAAAAAATAAACAGGGAACAGTTCTTTGGGTGTGCCAAGATAATCAAGAGGAAGAGAGTTTCAAGGTTGTGAAGAGCAAATTTCAGAAAATCATGAGGTAATAGTCCTCTTGAAACAGAAATCCAGCAGGACACCATTTGCCAGGAAGAATGGCTGGAAACTTGACAAAGGACTAATTTAGGAAACATTCAAACATCACTGCAGAAAAGGATAACGTTAGTAATCTTGAAGGATAACATCAATTTGTTTGAATGGCCTCCTTAACCTTATTTTGTAACCACAAGATAAATTAAATGCGTGTCGCTGAGGCGAGCCAGAAGGGCGGCCCAGGACTGTAATCAATATCCCTATCCTGGATGTACACTGAGCTAGTTTTTTATGATATTAGTATTGTCCATCAATCACAAGTACACTGTGATGATTAAGTGCTGATAAACCGTGTCCCGATATTACAGACAGTTCTTGGCATTCAGTTAAGATTCACTGAGGAAGAACTTGTACTGTGCAAAAAAACTCTGGGCATATTTGTTAGCAGAAGGTGAACCAAAAGTGCAAGAGGTTGCTCCTTAAGAAAACAATCAGCAATACATGCTTAATGAACAAGTAGCATCAAACAAAAGTGTGCGTGGTTTACTTGCTGAAGCAAAGTAAGACAGGTCCACTTTCTATGCTTAATAGTTGGGCACCTTATTATTTAGGAGAATGCTGGATTATCTGTTACATTTAATTTTACAACTATAGAAACAATGGTGAAGTTATGATAATCTTTGTATTTTGTGAGCGATGCATTTATAGAATTGGTTTTACTAACGTTACTCTTTGACATGTCGCAACTTACCAGTGCATAGAAAAAATTTGGAATCTCCCACACTGACCTCTCCTTGGGATGGCACGATATCAACTTGCAGTGTGGCTGAAAGAGGAGAAACAAACATTAGACAAGTAATCAAACACAGGCTTTCAGAATGAACAACATAGACATAATTAACAATTACATGGTAACACCGATCGATTCCATCTGACGTATCACTGTGAATGGATGGCAAAATGCTAAACAAATGTCCTAATGTAATAAAGTCGCCATATTCCTCCTGGACCCATAGAGCTGCTCTCTCATTAGAAAGATACACATGACTGGTAGTGGTTTAATTGGAAGGGTCACGATGCTTCAGCCCAGAGATGAAGTTGAGTAGGAAGCTCCTTCATGGTAACCTCAGCCAGTGCAAGAAGCAATGTAGCATGTGAAAAGACCTACACTTTGGTAAGTAAACAGATACCCTTAGTCAAGTATTTATTCAAGTAAAACTTGCAAGTCTTTCTTGAGCTATAATATTTAATCAGCTTGTCACTGATCTGCATGTCATTCAAGCTTGATGACATACGCAGAACACAGAATCAACAAACCATTATCTCTGATCACAATTTTAACCTCACTGCGAAGCCTCTTCCAGGGATGCCTATCCTGAAGAAGCTACCCTCCTCCCTCCGGACCAACTTCAGGGGATCTCTCTCCCACTGCACCACCTATCTTCTCCGCTATCCATCTTCGATCCACCTCCCCCTCTCTCCCTATTTATTTCAAAACCCTCTCTCCCTCCCACTTTTCTGATGAAGGGTCTAGGCCCGAAACATCAGCTTTTGTGCTCCTAAGGTGCTGCTTGGCCTGCTGTGTTTATCCAGCTCCACACTTTGTTTTCTCGGATCAACAAACCTATCCATTTAACAAGTTAAATTTTGTTCCATGAATGTGACTCCATTGGTTTCTGAGAATCACGGATTTAATCTATTGTATAACCTGAATCAAAACTATTTCTTTCTTCCATACATTGAAGACCTGTTTCCTGGTAGACATGATGTAAAGATGTTCTTCAGCAGGGACCTTTTCCCCTTACTTACCACATTTTGACCCTCAGATTCCTCTGATCTGCCAATGAATCTCTTAAAGACCCGCAAAGAAATCTGGAAAGAAGTCAGTTTCTGAGACTTGGATCTCTCTCTAGGAATTTGCCTACATTCCAGGAGATATATGCCACCCTTCCACATACTATTGCCAAATCCCAAAGATGCTTTGGGAATTTGTTCACAATACTCTGCATTTATGCACTCTCTACAAGAAGACCATTAGAGTTCTGGATGTAAGTTTGCTCGCCGAGCTGGAAGGTTAGTTTTCAGACGTTTCGTCACTTTTTTTTATTTGAAAAAATATACTTTATTCATAGAATGTACAAAAAATAAAACATTTACACACCTATCCAGTCATGCAAGCCACTCCGGGTTACCCGGGGGTACGTACACCAACTAAAGGAAAAAACAAAAGAGAGAAAAAAAAACAAAGCAAAGAAACCACCCCGGCAGTCGTCACCCCGCACAGTCCCAGTTGGCCCCCTGACCAGTTGGGGAAGGCGCCAGCTGGGCCCAGTTACCAGATAGGCCCTTTTTTCTATTCTGGATGAGGGGTTCCATACCGTGGTCTTTCCCCACCGCACCTTGGCGGTGGCTGCCCCAAGCTTTAGCACGTCCCTCAGCACGTAGTCCTGGACCTTGGAGTGCGCCAGTCTGCAACACTCGGTCGGGGTCAGTTCTTTCAGCTGGCAGACCAGCAAGTTGCGGGCAGACCAAAGAGCGTCTTTCACCGCATTGATGGTCCTCCAGGCACAGTTGATGTTGGTCTCGGTGTGCGTCCCCGGGAAACAGCCCGTAGAGCACGGAGTCCCGTGTCACGGAGCTACTCGGGATGAACCTTGACAAATACCATTGCTTCCCCTCCAGACCTCCTGCGCATAGGCACACTCCAGAAGGAGGTGATCGACAGTCTCGTCCCCCCCGCAGCCACCTCGAGGGCAGCGTGCCGTGGTGCAGAGATTCCGGGCATGCATAAAGGAGCTCACTGGCAGAGCTCCTCTCACTGCCAGCCAAGCAATGTCCTTGTGCTTGTTTGAAAGTTCTGGCAATGAAGCATTCTGCCAAACGACTTTGGCAGTCTGCGTGGGGAACCACACGACGGGATCCACCCTCACCTTTTCCCGAAGGGTCCCGAGGATACTATGTGCTGACCACTGCCTGACGGCCTTGTGGTCAAAGGTGTTTCCTTTCAAAAATTTCTCCACGAAGGACAGGTGGTACGGAATGGTCCAACTACTCAGAGCATTCCGCGGCAACGAGGCCAGGCCCATCCTTCGCAACACCGGGGACAGGTAGAACCTCAGTAAGTAGTGACACTTGGTGTTTGCGTACTGAGGATCTACGCACAGCTTGATGCAGCCACACACAAAGGTAGCCATCAGGGCGAGGGTGGCGTTCGGTACACCCTTTCCCCCATTTCCCAGGTCTTTGTACATGGTGTCCCTGCGGACCCGGTCCATCCTCGACCCCCAAATGAAGTGGAAGATGGCCCGGGTGACTGCAGCGGCGCAGGTCCAGGGAATAGGCCAGGCCTGCGCCACATACAACAGTACCGAAAGCCCCTCGCACCTGACAACCAGGTTCTTACCCGCGATGGAGAGGGACCGGAGGGTCCACCTGCCCAGCTTCTGCTTCAATTTGGCGATACGCTCCTCCCAAGTCTTAGTGCATGCCCCAGCTCCACCAAACCAAACACCCAGCACCTTCAGGTAGTCTGTCCTGACGGTGAAGGGGATGAAGGAGCGGTCGTCCCAGTTCCCGAAGAACATGACCTTGCTCTTACCCCTATTGACTTTGGCACCCGAGGCCAGTTCAAACTGGCCGCAGATGTCCAATAGTCTACTCACCGACCGACGATCGGTGCAGAAGACGGCGACATCGTCCATGTACAGGGAGGTCTTGACCTGAAAGCCTCCGCTGCCTGGGATAGTCACGCCCTTCAGACTCACGTCCTTCATGATGGAGGCGGCGAAGGGCTCCACACAGCACATGAACAAGGCAGGAGAGAGTGGGCAGCCCTGCCTGACTCCAGATCTAACAGGAAAACTATCTGATTCCCACCCGTTGATCGAGACTGCGCTAACGATGTTGGTGTAGAGCAGCCGGATCCAATTGCGGATGCCCTCCCCGAACCCCAATTTGGAGAGGACGTCCCTCATTTAAGCATGAGAGACCCTGTCAAAAGCCTTCTCCTGGTCCAGGCTGACGAGGCAGGTGTCCACCCGCCTGTCCTGTACATAGGCGATCGTATCCCTGATGAGCGCGAGGCTCTCTGCGATCTTCCTGCCCGGCACAGCACAGGTTTGGTCAGGGTGAAGCACTGACTCCAGGACAGACCTGACCTGGTTGGCTATGACCTTGGCCAGGGTTTTGTAGTCCACGTTCAAAAGTGAGATGGGACGCCAATTCTTAGTTTCTTCCCTCTCCCCCTTCCTCTTGTAAATGAGGGTGATGATGCCCTTCCTCATGGACTTGCACATTTCCCCTGCCCGAAGTGCACTATCGTACACCTCCAGCAGGTCCTGGCCAACCAGGCCCCACAGAGACGAATGCAGCTCAACTGGTAAGCCGTCGCTTCCGGGAGTCCTATTCCTCTCCAAGGACTTGAGGGCTCTGGTCAGCTCGTCCAGGGATATCGGCCGGTCCAGCCACTCCCTCGTGCTGTCGTCTAAGACCTCCGTGATAGACGACAGGAACGACTCAGAGGCCGTGCTGTCCGTGGGCTTCGTGTCGTACAGTCTGGCATAGAAGGATCTGCTGATCCTCAAAATGTCGGGCCGAGACGATGTCACCGAGCCGTCGTCCTCCTTCAGCCGGCTAAGCACAGAGCTCTCTTTGTGCACCTTCTGAAAGAAGAAACGCGAGCACGTCTCGTCCTGCTGCAGGGAGCGGACCCTGGACCGGAAGATTATCCTGGAGGCCTCCGCGGCGAAGAGCGAGGCTTGCTGGCCCCTCACCTCACGGAGGTCCTCCGTGACATCGACCCCCATCAACTGCAGAAGGAGCAGGTTCTGCACCCTTTTCTGGAGTCGCGACAGCTTTCCCCGCCTCTTCCTTGCCTTCTGAACACCCTTGAGGACAAAGAACCTCTTGATGTTCTCCTTCACCGTCTCCCACCAGTCGCCTGGAGACTCGAAGAGTGGTTTCACGGTTCTCCAACCGGCGTACTCCCTCTTAAGCTCCTCGACATTCTCTGGGGTCAACAGAGTCATGTTGAGCTTCCACGTCCCCTTGACGGCCAGCTGGTTGTCCTGTAAGTGACAGTCGGCCAGCAGGAGGCAGTGGTCAGAGAAGAACACCGGCTCGACGCCAGTCGATCTGACCGAGAACATCCATTGCACAAACAGGAAGTCTATCCTTGAGCGGATAGACCCGTCTGGCCGCAACCAGGTGCGCCTCTGCTGCGCTCCGTCTGCAGGTGTGCTGAAGACGTCGAGCAGCTTGGCGTCCTTCACCGTGCCCATCAGGAATCTGGATGTGACGTCCAGTTGACTCCCCCCACCCGCTGTCCCCACACCGGATCTTCCATCTGCATCAATGATGCAGTTGAAGTCTCCGCCTAGGATGACCGGCCTGGACGTAGCCAGCAGGGGTGGAAGCTGCTGCAGGACGGCCAACCGCTCACTCCGTACTGCTGGGGCGTACACGTTGATCAGCCTCAGGGGAGCGTTCCTATAGGTGATGTCAGCCATAGGAGGCGCCCCCCCCACCACCTCCTGAACTTGAGAGATGGTGAAGTCGCGCCCCCACAGCAGAATAGCCAGACCCGAGGAGCGATAGTCGTTACCCCCCGACCAGATCGAAGGCCCACAGGTCCAGGCGCCGGACCATTTCCCGTACCTGCCGAGGTGTGGTATCCCGCACTCCTGCAGAAACAGGAGGTCCGCCTTGATGGTGTCAGGTAGGCCAACGTGGACACACATCTCGCGGCTGACTTGACGCTGCGCACATTAATGCTCGCAATTCGTACCCCCATTGTGGGGGGTGACTGCAGTACCCTCCCCGAGTCCAAGGTCCAGCCCCTCCATCTGTCCCTTCATGCCCATTGCCCGGGCTAACTGCTGGACGCTCTCCGGGCTCAGGAAACCGTCCGTGCTGCCTTCCGGGTGGCATCCCCCTGTCAGGGGTGCGGAGGCAGGAGGGTCCGGCTCCGGGTCAGGCTGGGGGCGCGCTGTTTCCTCCTTCCCGTCTGGAAGTTCCGGGGGGCCCTCCAGTGCTCCAGCGGCACTTGACTGGGTGTCGGAGGGAGCCTCAGGACGCCTCCCGTCACCTGGAAGCGGGGTGCTGCTTTCCTTCCCCCTCGAGACCTTTAACTTCAGCTTCGGGTGGGCCCTCTCCGAATCCTCCTCGTCAGAGGAGCTCTTATAGCCCCCCTGTAGCTGCCTCTTCCCGCCTGATGGTTGCGGTTCCTGGGCCCGTCGACGCGCCTTCCTCCTCGCTTTCCGGACTGTTGTCCACTCCCCTGGGTCGCCTGTCGCCGCATCCATTGGCTCCGGGTTGTCGGGGGGGGGGAAATCGGAGCCCGCAGGGGTGCTTTGCTGGCCTCGGGCCCATCCTGCAGGGCTGGGGCCTCCTGCACGGCCTGGCCCTCTTGCACATTAGTGGGGTCCTTGCTGGGCCCTGGTGCCTTCCTCTCCTCCGGGGGGGGCTGGCCCCGCATTTCCCCTGCCGGCGACCTGGGCGTAGGTGGTACCCTGCCGCGGGCATGCCCTATAGAAGTGGCCCGCTTCCCCGCAAAGGTTGCAGCTTCTCTCTCATGGGCAATCTTTTGCAAGTTGTCCCTCCTCCCTGCAGTTCCTGCAGATGGTGGCTTTGCAGTCAGCCGCCATGTGACCTGACCTACCACAGGCATGACAGACTTTAGGTTGCCCTGCATAGGTCAGGTAGCCCCTGCTCCCGCCGATCGCGAAGCTGGACGGTGGGTGTGCGACATTCCCGTCTGCGCTCATCTTCAGCGTCACCTTGACCTGCCTCTTACTCGTCCAGATGCCAAAGGGGTCCATGATGTCAGTTAGGTCCCCTTCCACCTTCACATACCTTCCGAGGAAGGTCAGGACATCAACTGCTGGCACATGCGAGTTGTTCATGTGTACAGTCACCATACGGCTCCTCTGTGCTGGCATCACGAACAGTGGGACAGCGGTCAATACAGAGAGGGGGCCCTCACCTCCTTTCTCCTTGAAAACCTCCAGGAAGCGCTCGCAAAGCTTGGCACTCCTGAAGGTCACGTCGTAAAAACTTCCTCCGGGGAAATCCTGCAGGCAGTAAATGTCCGCAGCAGTGAACCCACAACAGTCCAACAGGACCCTCTTCACAAAGAAGGTGCAATCCACAGGTGCACCTTCATCCACCTTCTTTACAGAAACACGGATGGTGTTCCGGACCCCCTGACCTGGGGCACGAGCACTTGCCGCAGCCATCGTTGCAGGTTGGCTGCTCCCCTGAACCAGCGTTAGGCCGAAGCCAGCATTAAGGTCCACTGGTCGCAAGGGTGCACAGCCAACCCGACGTCCTCCTTTCACCTCCAAGACAGCACTCTCCTCTTCTCGGTCCACAAGAGAGTGGGTCTTTATTGCATTCGAGATGTAAGCTAGTTCACTGAGCTTGCCGGTTTGTTCCCAGATGTTTCGTCACCATTCTAGGTAACATCATCAGTGAGCCTCCGACGAAGCACTGGTGTTATGTCCCGCTTTCTATTTATCAGTTTCGGTTTCCTTGGGTTGGTGATGTCATTTCCTGTGTTGGTGATGTCATTTCCTGTTCTTTTTCTCAGGGGATGGTAGATTGGCTCCAAATCAATGTGTTTGTTGATGGAATTCCGGTTGAAATGCCATGCTTCTAGGAATTCTCGTGCATGTCTCTGTTTGGCTTGGCCTAGGATGGATGTGCTGTCCCAATCAAAGTGGTGTCCTTCCTCATCTGTATGTAAGGATACGAGTGATAGTGGGTCATGTCATTTTGTGGCTAGTTGATGTTCATGTATCCTGGTGGCTAGCTTTCTGCCTGTTTGTCCAATGTAGTGAAAATTAACCTTCCAGCTCAGCCAGCAAACTTACATCCAGAACCTCAACCTGAGCTACAAATCTTCTCAAGACCATTAGAGTAGCCAATAATGACCACATAGCAGTGATCCCATTACTTTCTCCTTCTGGATGTATTATTACTGTGTGCAGATTAAAAAAAACCAACAGGGTAAAGACATAAAAATGGCATAATTATTCCTGAAGCATATTTCTGCCGCATTACTCTATTCAGCAAATGACCTATCGAATTATGTTTTACTACTCTGGTGCTTAACTTTTATGCTATCGATATAAGCTTCACATAAATGCGATTTAACAACTTTATTTCAAATGCCAAGTTTTTTAAAAGTTTGACTCTATTCATTCAGTATTTTTTTTCTTTAGAGAAAGGGGAATGGTTTTGAAAATGAGGTACTATGATCCAACTTAATGGTCCACTTAATGTTGAAGAACCTTAAATTTTAGGACAACTCAGAAGAAGTGACGCAGAGAACATCGATTACACAGCAAGTGGCATGGCTAAGCATTTTTCTGCCTGTTTAAAATATTCTTAAATGTCCTTTCCAATTATTTTATTTTTAAAAATCATTACATTTGACTTCACATGCTGCATATCAGAGACAGAGCTCGGCTATAGCAACATCTCTCAGAGCTTTGCGGGAAAATCCAACAAAGAAACATACAGCTCAGATGCGTGCATTTAAATATCAATCAGCCTGCATGAGCTGACTGAAGGGATACTGCTCCTTTCAATGACATAGAAACTGTCATCTCCTTTCATTTCATCACACTGGCTGCTTAGCCGAGGCATCATGGTCCGTATAACACTTTGACTTCTAAATAAGATAGAGCTCAAAGAAAATATGTTGAAGGGGTGTACATTCTCCCTTGGGTAAAATGACTCTTCTGTGCTGTTGGTTGCTGTAGTGACTGTAATTTTGAACTGTGAAATCAAAGGACTCGGTCTTTGATCTTAGCTATTTGTTGGGTAGCTATTTTCCTCATCTGAGTACCGTAATTACAGAGAAAGGGTAAGAAAGCAATTAGGAAACAGCCATGTCTTCTGATCACAAATTCAACATGGCCAAATAATAGTGAATGATTTTCAATTCTTTGTATCAGTGACTCCCTTGTTCACTCCACACTGCCCTCCAACCCCACCACACCCGGCACCTTCCCCTGCAACCACAGGAAATGCTACACTTGCCCCCACACCTCCACCCTCACCCCCATCCCAGGCCCCAAGATGACTTTCCATATTAAGCAGAGGTTCACCTGCACATCTGCCAATGTGGTATACTGCATCCATTGTACACGGTGTGGCTTCCTCTACAGTGGGGAAACCAAGCGGAGGCTTGGGGACCGCTTTGCAGAACACCTACGCTCGGTTCGCAATAAGCAACTGCACCTCCCAGTCGCAAACCATTTCCACTCCCCCTCCCATTCTTTAGATGACATGTCCATCATGGGCCTCCTGCAGTGCCACAATGATGCCACCTGAAGGTGGCAGGAACAGCAACTCATATTCCGCTTGGGAACCCTGCAGCCCAATGGCATCAATGTGGACTTCACCAGCTTCAAAATCTCCCCTTCCCCCACTGCATCCCAAAACCAGCCCAGTTCGTCCACTCCCCCCACTGCACCACACAACCAGCCCAGCTCTTCCCCAACACCCACTGCATCCCAAAACCAGTCCAACCTGTCTCTGCCTCCCTAACCTGTTCTTCCTCTCACCCATCCCTTCCTCCCACCCCAAGCCGTACCTCCATTTCCTACCTACTAACCTCATCCCACCTCCTTGACCTGTCCGTCTTCCCTGGACTGACTTATCCCCTCCCTACCTCCCCACCTATACTCTCCTCTCCACCTATCTTCTTTTCTCTCCATCTTCGGTCCGCCTCCCCCTCTCTCCCTATTTATTCCAGAACCCTCACCCCATCCCCCTCTCTGATGAAGGGTCTAGGCCCAAAACGTCAGCTTTTGCGCTCCTGAGATGCTGCTGGGCCTGCTGTGTTCATCCAGCCTCACATTTTATTATCTTCAATTCTTTGTATTTCAGGTTATTACACAATGTTTCCATCATCAGGATGGTTCACAAACTGTCCTATTAATGGTGAAAACTTACTATAGCTGAATCTAGCTGTGCTGGGTCATGGATACTTCAAATAATACTCTAAATGCCTTGTTTGATTTAACATTTCTATTTGTAAGTAGTAACTGCAACTAATGAACTGATTGACAAATTCTGTTTTGAGATGTGTATAGGATTGTAATCATTCTACTACTGTTCTACTTTATCTGCAGCTGCCTACAATTAAAAGTCCCTTCCTAATATCTCCACCTCTCCTCAAGATGATGTGACTTCAGTGGATCACTGGATCTCACCAATGAGAGGGAAGATTGAGGGTCCCCATGACCTGATCTTGCTCCTGTTTTAACAGTGGCAAACAGCTGAATCAATTTAGCCTTTCTATCTCTGCATTCACAAGACAGTAAAATACAAACCTACAAAGACTCTCAAAATCGACGACAATAGCTCCTGACTAGACTTTTTGAATAACCAATCCTAGCATCTGCAAGTCCAGATTTTGAGCTTAAACTAGAGACATATCAATTTATTAGTAAGGCAGTAATAATAACTGAAAAAAAAAGCAATTTAATTGATGTATATGATTTAAACCCAATAACTTCCATTTTTCCCCAACACACAAAAGACAGAAGGACAAACATGCAAACAGTTTATAGGTAAATTAAAATAAACAATAATATTGGCCACACTACTGAAGTAATTATGACGATGTGTTGTTCCACAAACATATATGGTTGTTTTTCTGATTGCTTATGAGGCCAGGTTTCAGTTCACTCTGAGGAAGTCAGTGACAACTTATAACTTAGTTTCTAGTCTCTGGACATCTGATAGCTGATAATGGAAGGTTGGGCAGTGAGCATTCATTTTTTTTTGCTGTAGCATTAACAGCCAAACTCTTTCTCACAGTAAGTACAGTCCAAAACCCAGATCTCTCCCTGACAGACTGTCTCATCAAAATGTCCCAGTTACCATTCAAAACTGTCATTTGCTTGAGCATAAGGTTTCTCCCGGACTTAACAGAACCAGTTCCCAGGTACTGACCTTGTTATTCGCTAAATCTCTGATATTTGATTAAACATACTGCTCTCGCCCATTGTTGAAGTTCAAGAAACAACCTGCAATTAACTTCCAGGCCTAGCCTTATTTTTTTTCTCTTCATTTTTTTTTTAGCCCAAGCTGCTGCCATAGTCTAAAAGTCATTTTTAGCTCACATGGAATCATAGAATTCCTACAGTCTGGAAGCAGACCATTCAGCCCATCAAGTCTGCACAGACCTGCCAAAGAGCATCTCAGCCAGACCCATTCCTCCTCAACCTTATAGATCATAGAATCCCTCATGTAGAAACAGGCCATTTGGCCTTATCATCCGACATTTCCCATAACTAATCCACCTAGCTTGCATATCTCTGGACACTATGGATAATTTAGCATGGCCAATCAATTTAATCTGCACATCTTTGGGCTGTCAGAGGAAACTCATGCACACATGGGGAGAAAGTTCAAACTGCACGCAGATAGTCGCCCAAGGGTGGGATGGAGACGGGCTCCCTGGTGCGGTGAAGCAGCAGTGCTGACTCCTGAGCCACTGTGCCACCCACAGTTCTCAACTCACAGCTCCAAGCTAAATTTGATAGAAGAGTCTAATAAAAGGAATGAAAAATTAATGAGGATTCTAATGCTACTTCTCATTCTTAAAAGCTAGCTATTTGACTAAACCTTGGACTATTCAATTATTCCAAGATTATAAGATCATTCTAGTAGTTTACTCTATGTTTTGGTGTCACATTTATTTTGGGAGGGTCTTCTGGTATACCCAGAGAATTTGACAAGCTTAAATACAGCTACAGAATGAAACTATTTTTCATGAATCATCTTAAATTCTTTAAATAAGAATAATATATTGTAGAAACAACTCCTTCGCAACAATTCCCCAGTGCTAAGGTATCAGGAACTGTCGGCTGAAGATTAATCGAAGTGGACAAATGCTTAACACAGTCATAAACTTGCTCTCTCTGCTAATTTTAGAGCTATTAACTTATTTATTCTGAATAGTTTAGTACTTCTGTTAAAAGCATTGAAGAGGAAAAACCTATTCAATTTACATCAGCTTCCAAGACTTGTGCTGCAAGCACTGAAAAATAGAAAAGTGCTAATAAAATATGGTTAAAATGAATAAAGTTCAGTTAATTGCTTCACCTTTAATGACATATTGGTTTGTCCCACTATCTTATGGACCTTAGTTAATACTTCCAAAAAACTGGATAGATGCAGGTCACTAAAATGCCTTTTGATGTCATGTGATCTTTAGTGTTTGAGCTGTTGATAGTACCCCATGTCAAGTGAACAGGCACTATTCACCTTCCTTTGTACTGAAATAGTTTTCTTTGTCACTGGGTCAAAATCCTGGAACTTTGTGGCATTGTGGGCGTACCTACTCTACATGGACTGCAGCAGTTCAAGGCAGTAGTCCACCATCATCTTCTGAACGGTAACTGGGGATAGGCAGTAAGTGCTGCCTACATCCTGTGAGGGAATAAAAATGAAATCCAAACCAGACAAAGTAAATCCCAAAGATGTTAAACGACAACACAGCACGTTGGAATTGACATAAATATATAAACTCGAAGGGAAATACTGAGCTTGTGGAAGTCACATGGTGAAACATTTATGTTTCTTTCTATATTGTTTTTAGAAAAAGAACTCAAGCTGTTTGAAGGCGTTGAACCATCAGTTCAGTCATCAGAAAGCCAAAACATACATTAGCTGCAAGTCAACAAGCAACTAAAGGATACAAAAGGCAGTGATTTACTCAAAACTCTTCCAAAATGAAGTTAATCAGAAAGCAAATCTGCTGGAAATTCAACTAGAGAACCTCACAACCTGCTTGGAACCCCCTCATTTTGGACCCCCCTTCAATTTCAGATCAGCAAAACCTATCTACGAAATTGCACTCTTGCCATGACGGAGGTGACGGTTCATAAAAGAGAGGCTGCAAACCCCACCATCTCCTTGTCTCCAGAAGAATCAAGTACCGAGTAGCAAGGCCCATGGTAAACCTTCCTGCTCTGTCAAGTGAGGTCAATAAGTACCAGTGAATGAGCACTTAGGGCTCTTGGTCCATCTCTGTTACACTACCCCAGCGGCAGGCAGGCCTGACACCATGAGAGTGGGAGTGTACACTCCTGTAACACATTAGATAGCTTTAAATCTTATGCAAAAGGAATTCCCTTGATTTAAAGGTCATCATTTCCTAATTCAGGGACTCAACATCAGTCAGGGGAATATCTGCTGGGAGCCAGGGTCTTGCCCTTGCTTCTGCCACATCCTCCCTCCCTGAATCAAAACAAAATCCAGGGTTCAATCAGGGATGTGGTGTTGCTGGCTGTGCCAATATTTATTGTCCATCCCTAGTTGCTGTTAAGGTGGTGATGAGCTGCCTTTTGAATCTCTGGATTCCATGTGCTATTAGTAGACATATATAGTGTCCTTAGGAAGGGAATTCCAGGATTTTGACCCAGCAACACTTAAGGAAAAGCGATGAGTTTCCCAGTTAGGATGATGAATGGCTCGGAGGGAAACTTGCCGATGGTGGTGTTCTCTTGCATCTGCAGCCCTTGTCCTTCTGGATGGAAGTGGTTGTGGGATCGGAAAGTGCAGTCTAAGGATCTTTAGTGAATTTATGCAGTGCACTACTTGGAGATAGGGCACACTGCTGCCACAGAGTGTTTGTGGTGGACAGAGTGAATGTTTGTGGATGTGGTGCCAATCAAGTGGGCTGCTTTGTCCTGGATGGTGTCAAACTTCTTGAGTGTTGTTGGAGCTGCACTTATCCAGGCAAGTGGGGAGTATTCCATCATTCTCCTGACTTGTGCCTTCTGAATGGTGGACAGGCTTTGGGGAGTCAGGAGGCAAGTTATTTTCCGCAGTATTCCTGGCCTCTGGTCTACTCTTGCAGGCAGTAGCTATGTGGTGAGTCCAGTTGAGCTTCTGCTCAATGATAATCCCCAGGATGTTGACAGTGGGGGATTCAGTGATGGTAATACCATGGAATATCAAGGGCTGGTGGTCAGATTCTCTCAATGGAGGTGGTCATCGCCTATCATTTTTTTGGCATGAATATCACTTGCCACATGTCAGTCCAAGCTTGTTGTCCAGATTTGTTTTGCATTTGGACACAAACTACTTCAGTTTCTGAGGAGTTTGAATGGTGTTGAACATTGCGCAATCACTGAACATCCCTACTTCTCACTTTATTATATGGGAAGGTCATTGATGAGGCAGTTGAAGATGACTGGCCTAAGTGATGACCATGTGGAGCTGCAGAGATATCTTGGAGCTGAAATGATTGACTTCCAACAACCACAATCATCTTTTTGTGTACCAGATATGACTCTAACCAGTAGAGTGTATGTCATGATTCCCTTTCGGTTAGGGCTCCTTGATGCCACACTCGGTCAATTGTGGCCTTGATATCAAGGGCTGTCACTCTCACCACACCTCTGGAATTGAACCGTTTTGCCCATGTTTGAACCAAGGCTGCAATGAGGTCAGAAGCTGAGTGGCCATGACGGAACCCAAACTGGGCGTCACTGAGCAGGTTATTGCTGAGCAGGTGCTGCTTGATAGCGCTGTTACTGACACCTTCCATCACTTTACTGATGATCGAGAGTAGACTGATGGGGCGGTAATTGGTTGGATTGGATATATCGTGCTTTTCAGTGTACTGGGCATACCTAGGCAGTTTCCCATGTCATTGGGTAGAACAGCTTGGCTAGTGGAGCAGCAATTTCAGGAGTACAAGTTGTCAGTGCTATTAATTTACTGTACTATATTGAGTACTGAATATCCTTGGAGCTCGTAGCCTTTGCGGCATCCAGTGCCTACAACTGCTTCTTGATATCACATGGAGTGAATCATCACAGTGAATACTTGAGAATCTGAGTGCGTGTCCAGCAACAGCTATGGCTTCCTCTGCAGTGCTAAAGAGCACAAGAGCTGTCATCCTCTGCTGTCAGGGACCTGATCCCAGGGGAAGGTCCACTGGTGTCTTCACCTTGCCTGATTAACAAAGGGTTTGGCAGGACTTCCCTGTATGAGGCTGTGCAGGTTTCTTGCCAGCTGATGAGATGCTCTCTTCCACCCCCACCAATCTCCCACCCTGCTCCCCCAAATGCCTCAAGGCAGAGTCACCCTTTGAGTACGCGAAACACATGCGAAAACATATGGATGAAAAGCAGCTTTTGATCCGGGATCAGTGTGGGAGGATAAGTAACTTCCTTCGTTTTTAACCTTTATTTTAAGCTCTAGACCAATTGAGACATTCAAATTCTATGAGACAATTACATGGGATGTGGAACTCTGTGCCTGTTCATATTGTCTGCACAGCACTCTTCTATCACAAAAACATGTAAGTCATACAAAATTACTGTCACATTGGCCACACAATAAGTCACTCGACAATAAAATGGCTACATTGCTGATTACAGATAATAACCAAGAGGAATGAGTTTGCATGCTTTGTGTGCACTTCAAGATAGTAGATTGCTTTCATGTTTTTAAGACAGGTCTAAAATTGTACATAGAGGCATAAGGCTATACCTTTTGGTCCAACTTGTCAGCGATGAACAGACATCCCAAATTACTGCAGTCCCATTTGCCACCATTTGGCCCATAAACCCTTCCTTTCATATACCCAGGGATAACAAGGTGTAGAGCTGGATGAACACAGCAGGCCAAGCTGTGCATCAGAGGAGCAGGAAAATTGACATTTTGGGTAGAGACCCTTCTTCAGAAATGGGGAACGGGAAGGGGATTCTGAGGTAAATAGGGAGAGAGGGGGAGGCGGATTGAAAATGGAGAAAGGAGTAGATAGGTGGTGAGGAGACAGACAGATCAAACAGGTGGGGTTGGAGCCAGTAAAGGTGAGTGTAGGTGGGGAGTGAGGGAGGGGATAGGTCGGTCCAGGGAGGACAGACAGGTCAAGGAGGCGGGATGAGGTTAGTGGGCGGGATGTAGGGGTGGGGCTTACGCTGGGAGGAATTGTTAGGAACGCAGGGATGAGCTCGGCTGGTTTTGGGATGTGGTTGGGGGAGGGGAGATTTTGAAGCTTATGAAGTTCACATTGATATCCTTGGGCTGCAGGGCTCCCAAGCAAAATATAAGATGATGTTCCTGAAGCTTTCAGGTGGCATCATTGCGGCAATGCAGGAGGCCCAGGATGGAAATATCATCCAAGGAGGGGGAGGGGGAGTTGAAATGGTTCTCGACTGGGAGGTGTAGTTGTTTGTTGCAAACCTAGTGCAGGTGTTCCGTGAAGCGGTCCCCAAGCATCCGCTTGGTTTCCCAATGTAGAGGAGGCCACAACGGGAACAGCGGATGCAGTATACCACATTAGCAGATGTGCAGGTGAACATCTGTTTGATGTGCAAGGTCTTCTTGGGGCATGAGATGGGAGAGAGGGGGGAGGTGTAGCACTTCCTGCAGTTGCAGGGAAAAGTGCTGGGGGTGGTGGGGCTGGAGGGGAGTGTGGAGCGGACAAGGGAGTCCTGGAGAGAGTGGTCCCTTCTAAAAGCAGATGGGGTGGGGAGGGAAAAATATCTTTGGTAGGTGGGTCAGATTGCAGATGGCAGAAGTGTCGGAGGACAATGCATTGGATCCGGAGGTTGGTGGGGTGGTACGTGAGGATGAGGAAGATTCTGTTTTGGTTGTTATTGCGGGTAGGGGGTATGAGGGATGAGTTGCAGGAAATGCGAGGGACATGGTCGAAAGCATTTTCGGCCACAGTGGAGGGGATGTTGCAGTCCTTGAAAAATGAGGGCATCTGGGATGTCCGGGAATGGAATGCCTCACCTTGGGAGCAGATACGGCAGAGGTGAAGGAATTGTGGGAGTCAGTGGGCTTGAAATGGATATTGGTTTCTAGGTGGATGTCAGCAATGGAGACAGAGAGGCCCAGGAAGGAGAGAGGTATCAGAGATGGTCCAGGTTAACTTAAGATTGGGGTGGAAAGTGTTAGTGAAGTGGATGATCTGTTTCAGCTCCTCGTAGGAGCACGAGGTGGTGCTGATACAGTCATTGATGTAAAGAAGGAAGTGGTGGGGTTTAGGGCCAGTGTAGCTACAGAAGAGGGTGTTCCACGTAACCTACAAAGCAGCAAGCTTAGCTTGGGCCCATGCGGGTACCCATGGCCACCCCCTTTGTCTGTAGGAAGTGGGAGGAATTGAAAGAGAAGTTGAGGTTGAGGACTAGCTTGGCTTAGCGGATGAGTGTGTGTCAGTGGAGGAGGACTGGTCAGGCCTGCAGGACAGGAAAAGGACAGGCAGAGGGCCTTTAGGCCATATGTGTGGGGAATGCAGGTGTGTAGGGACTGTACATCAATGGTAAAGATGAGGTGTTGGGGACCAGGGAATTGGAAGTTTTGGAGGTGGTGGAGGGCTTGGGTGGTGTCATGGATATATGTAGGGAGTTCCTAGACCAAGAGGGAGAAAATGGAGTTGGGAGAGGTGGAGATAAGTTCATTGCGGAAAGAGCAGGCGGAGACAATGGGTGCAATCAGGGCAATCAGGTTTGTTGATTTTGGGAAGGGGATAGAAATGGGCGAAATGCTTCACCCATCACCTCCACCGCCAGCACCTCATCCCGCCTCCTTGACCTGTCTGTCCTCTCTGGACTGACCTATCCCCTCCCTAACTCCCCACCTACACTTACCTTTACTGCCTCCAATCCCTCCTGTTTGACATGTCTGTCTCCTCTCCATCTATCTTCTCCGTTACCCATCTTCCATCCGCCGTCCTCTCTTTTCCTATTTATTTCAGAATCTCCTTCCCCTCCCCCATTTCTGAAGGAGGATCTCGGGCTGAAACGTCAGCTTTTCTGCTCCTCTGATGCTGCTTGGCCTGCTGTGTTCGCTCAGCTCTACACTGTGTTATCTCAGATTCTCCAGCATCGGCAGTTCCTCCTGCCTCTATTCACATACCCATTCAGACGCCTTTTAAATGTTGTAACTGTATCCACCTCCATCACTTCCCCTGGCTGCTCATTCCATACATGCACCACCCTCTGCATGAAAAAGAAATTTGCCCCTTAGGTCCCTTTGAAATCTTTCCCTGCTCACCTTAAACCTATGCCCTGCAGTTTCGGGCTCCCCACCCCCCCAGGGAAAAGACCTTGGCTATTCACCCTATCCATGCCCCTCATGATATTGTAAACCTTTATGAGGCCTCCAACGCTCCAGTTAAAAATAGCCCCAGTCTACTCACCCCCTCCCTATAGATCAAGCCCTCCCACCCTAGCAACACCTTTGTAAACCTTTTTTGAACCCTTTCAAGTTTCTTAACATCTTTCCTATAGCAGAGAGACCAGAACTGAACAGAGTATTCCAGAAATGGCCTAACTAATTTCCTGTACAGCCACAACATGAACTCTCACCTCCTCTACTCAATTCACTTGACCAACAAAGGCAACTGTACCAATGCCTTCTTCACTGGCCTGTCTACCTGCGACTCCACTTTCAAGGAACTATGAGCCTGCACTCCATGGTCCCTTTGTTCAGCAACACTGCTTCACAGATTGGTCTATTTTCCCTTTGACAGATGTAATGGTGCCTGACAGTACTTGGACCCAATGGCAAGACATCCCAAACAGGAGTTCTCTGAACAAACCTATGCTGTCAAGCACTGTCCTCATTCCCAGTGGCAAGCTTGAATTGATGTCTCTTTTATAGATAGATGAACCAAAGGAAGTATTCTTTCCCTGTTTACTGTTGTTATTAAATCTTGACATAATTCAATTTGCTCTTCTGGAGAGATTTTCAACAGTTACAATTCTTGGAACATGTTCAACTACTTGTTTTCTTCTTTACTGAGTGTTGCATTTTGAGGAAGGAATATGATACGAAATGTGCTTATGAGTATATTATTTGATACTAAGTGACTATGCATGAATATTTCAGTTAGTACAATCATTGCTAATGAAAGGATTGCTCTTTTAGTTTAAAACTACATTGTTGGCAAGATAATCAGGCCGATTGCATATGTGTACACAATCGTTTATTTTTCCCACATCCAGCACCTTCAATAGTACGTCCCAGAATATCATTTTAGTTTGGGAGCAGTTATTCTATTCACTTTCTTGATTTGTATTGCTAACATCTGGGGTGCACACAAATGCCAATCAAAAAGGGAACAGCCAACAGCACTGCAACATAAGCGATGATAGCCATGTAAATACCTCTATACTTTACTACAGAACTATATTCTTCAATAAGTACAAAAGTGCATCTTGTTCCATTAAAGCTGATTGAGCCGTTTAAAAGAGATTTTAAGCAACAAAAAAACACTCATGTCCCAGTTAACAGGATATCTCAGCAACTAATGGAATTATGAGCAGGAATCGATAAGTTTAACTCCCACCTCAATCTCACTTATAATTACAGTGAAGACTAACAGAAATCAGAGGCACAGGTAAATTAAGTTGCCAGCTTCTGTGGACTACAAATGCACTGTGATAATCTGAGCACATTGTCCACATTCAGCTTGGAGAGTCAGGAGCAAAAGGCGAACAAAAGTAATACATAAAATTAACTTTTTTGTTTTGCTCAATACACAGGGAGCACAGTGTCACAGAATGAGACTACATTGGAGGCTCTTTAGACTTGAATACTTTCTTTATTCTGTTATGAAGTTATGCTTTATCTAGAAACAAACAACTTTTGGATTTCCTCGTTGGAAACTCTTAATTGGAATTTTTTAAAAAAAGATTAAAGGGCACATTTCAGTGAATTGAGATCACAGTCAAAGATGACTGTATTGTATACTTTCTAGAACCGGCCCCTGTGAAGTGGCAACCATCTTTTGCAAAGCTGCACCAAGCATCTCTGAAGAAGGGTCTAGGCTCGAAACATCAGCCTTCCTGCTGCTCCGATGCTGCTTGGCCTGCTGTGTTCATCCAGCTCCACACTTTATTATCGCAGGTTCGCCAGCATCTGTAGTTCCTACTATCGCTGCATCAAGAACAATTGCCTTTCAGCAGTATAAATGGTTACCTTCTCCTGCTTATCAGGAAAGAACTGAGACAAGCATCTGAGGGCTCAACTGAGTAGAGCCTCAGGCATAATCACCTGGACAATGGGAATGCAGTGCGAAAAAGAGATAATGGGAACTGCAGATGCTGGAGAATCCAAGATCACAAAAAGTGTGGAGCTGGATGAACACAGCAAACCAAGCAGCATCTCAGGAGCACAAAAGCTGATGTTTCGGGCCTAGACCCTTCATCAGAGAAGGGTCTAGGCCCGAAACGTCAGCTTTTGTGCTCCTGAGATGCTGCTTGGCCTGCTGTGTTCATCCAGCTCCACACTTCGTTATCTCAAAAAAGAATGTGCTCAGGTTTAAACTTATCAACAAAACAACAGGAATACACTAGCCACAACCACATTTGGATCAGAGATAGTAGGAACTGCAGATGCTAGAGAATCTGAGGTAACAAAGTGTAGAGCTGGATGAACACAGCCGGCCAAACAGCATCAGAGGAGCAGGAAAGCTGACCCTTCTTCTTTAGACCCTTTTTTTCTGAAGAAGGGTCTAGGCCCGAAACGTCAGCTTTCCTGCTCCTCTGAGGATGCTTTGCCTGCCATGTTCATCCAGCTCTATACCTTGTTACACCATATTTAGAAAAAATGGTCACCCGCAGAGAGATCATATGACCACGAGCCAACTAGCTTGTTGTGCGTTAAATGCGTTATTTATTGTGCTGAATGGATGCAGCACAAGATGAAGTAAAAGCCTGGAAAAAAGTTTCTATGTCCAGAAATCTTGCGAGCTTTGAACCAAAATCTGGTGATTTTTGCTCTCCAACTGACTTAGATGTTTTTAAAAGAACTCCATGCAGCAACTGTTGCCTCCATAATAATATATAAATTATCCAACTACATCTTTAAGTTGCTTTGATGTTGAAAGCAGCAGAACCAAGTTTAGCCAGAGACTAGCAACCTTTAAGAGCCGTAAACTCCTCTATTTTTACTCAAAAAGTATTTACTATGTTCTTCTGCTTTGCTTCTGAGCACAAAATTCCCATTGCTCGTGGGAAATTGGGAGTGTTTTGATCAATTTTACTTTGAATGCATTACTGACAACAAAATAGATTTTCTTTGATAAAGGCTCAAGGAAAATAGTCTGATTGCATCTTTAACAAACACATGGCACAAACAGTTAAAGGTTCACCAAACTAGCAGGACTATCCCCTTCAAAAAGCAGCTTTGCTGGAACAGGGCATGAGGGATGGGAGCCATTCTATTCCTCCTTACTGGATCACAACATCGCTAAACAAAATTTGTTTTACACACTATAATTTATTGGTAATGAATGTAGTGCAATCCACACAATGCAAGAAAGGCATATTTGCTGCCTTAGTTCCTTAAACTGGTTCATATTTCCAATGGCTCGCTTCACTAGAACCAGGTTAAGACGCAATAGGAACAACAGGGAGAGAATGAAGAAAACAACTGCTTTAGCCCCAAAGTCCTGGACTACATTACCTTATCATTTTCACGTTTGTGAACAAACCCATATGTGTGGAAGTCTTTTGTGAAAGTTCAAGAATCAAAACCAGTTTCTTCCAATTATGTGGTTAAAACTAAAAGTACAATGGTTGGGTGTATGCAGTCGCGAGGTTTAACCTCAAGCTGCCACAACGCAAGCTGCACCTGCCCTCATTAGCCGTGCTGCGATGAAAGGCCAGAGAATTTCTTCTGCTCAAATGATATTCAATGTGACAGCAGCTTCGGCGGAAAGAAAAAATTCTTGTCAATCATTCTTTTGTTACACTATGTTCAACATGGATAACTTTAAATATTCTTTCAATGTTACGTAAGGAGCATTTCTGAACTCATTAGACGACATTTTCATGGGTAAATTCTATTTGCACGCATGTGCAATTTATGGAATATTTAGACCTGATAGTCACGCTTCTATGTCATACTATTGGGAGCACTATTGTGGTATTGTGGAACTGCTGTCCACTTCTGGTGCTCATTTCTCCTCCTGGCTTTTCCAGGTCATGGAATATTTCATATACAAGCCTTCAGTGGAGTGTTGCACCAACTTGGGGCCACGCAGAGAGCCTACAAGCCTCAAGGCCAGGTGGCAATGTGGTTCTGAATGCAAATTTTCCGTCATTTTAACAATGGAAAACTTACGCCTGTCAAAACATCTCTGTTTCTTCAGAAAGTTGCACAGCACACACGTGCAGCGTTCCCATGTTTACAATGCTCCTACAATACTATGCAACATACTGCTCAAAAAACAACTCTGTTTGCAAAGATGGTACAGTTGAATGTTGCAGCTGTTGCAGTGCAAGTCCTTGGTAGCACTTACGTGGCAGTTAAATAGTTGATTTCACAATCCTTAGTTTTACAGTTTGTTTCAAATTCTGTAGTTTGGATGCCTTTTGACTGTTGATTGAATTCCAGCATTTAGGTGTGTTTTTTTTTGGCATCCTGTTTTCTTTTTTCATTTGCTTACAGCACGAGGTGCTAGAGAGAATCTTCAATTGCAATGGAAGAGGTATCTCTTTGACCGTAGTTTTGACAGCACTCCAACAGAGGCTGAGATACACAACAGCATTCAGTCCCACAAGTACTCTAAAGCAGAGGTGTTTTAAATCATCTTCTTGTTATTCCTGGAAGGTAGTACAGACAGAGATAGTAGGAACTGCAGATGCTGGAGAATCGCGATAACAAGGTGTAGAGCTAGATGAACACGGCAGGCCAAGCAGCAGCAGAGGAGCAGGAAATCTGACGTTTCAGGCCTAGACCCTTCTTCAGACATGTCTGCAAACAGAAGCTATCTGCCAATAAGGGAGAGATAGCCCCAACATTCGTTAAATTTGTCTTCAAGTGTTTGAAGTTGCCTTGACAATTTACATGTGTAAAGTTGGCTTAATACAGGGCTTTGTGAGACAGTCACTGAATTTACATTTTTTGTCGTCTCTCTGGAGCAGTCTTCCTTTTGAAATACAACATTTTGGACTTTAAAGAAAAAGAAAATGCCTGTAAATACTTTAGGTTTCTGACGGATTATCATAACAGAGCTTCAATACAAGAATTGCCTTCTAAATCACAACATTTGAAAAAGTAGTTTAAATGCAGAGATTGTGGCGTCAGGGGTAGCTGCAGATTGGGGAGATGTCTCTATTGACAACCTTTGGCTACATCCCTACCAGCTTGCTGTTGTTGGTTTGACCACCTGGAGAAACTGTAGGCCAAATGGAAAATCTCGGTTTCCCTCCTTAACCACTGATATTAAACAAAGGTCTCTATTGAATAAGCTGCAGAGCTTGCGGGGGTAGGAAACATTGCAAGCCCCAAACACAGCTCAGGAAGTGTGCCTAACATCGAGCATGGGTTGAGTAAACAGCAACCCTAGTCAGCTCCAGTATGCTTTGGGCCCGATACACCTCCATTCCTGTCAGTCTGACCTGAAAGCCCCACCCCTGAAGTAGCAAAAACCAGGTAATTCCCTCTGCTATGAATGTCAGTTTTCCATTCCTAAGAAACTTAAAAGAATGGATGTTAATTCCAAGTTATACATGCAAAAGTGGCACACGGAAATTGTGCACTTAAAAGAAAAAAGTAAGCATTTTTCATCCTTCCTTCTACTTTCACACCCCCATCAGCAAAACAGAACAACATTCACCCTTCCTGCAGGAAAATCTACAGAACACAGTTGTCCTATTCGACGATATGCAGCAGGTCGCATGATTGCAGAAGCACAAATGTGGAAATGTCTGAAGACAAACAGCAAGCAAGCACTGAACCGGTTTTGAGAGAGTTATAAACACACTTCCCAACCAGTTATCATCCACGTTTCCAAAGCCACCGGCAAAGGAAATTCAGTTATGTTTAAAATTTGAAAAAGTACCACTGTATTTGTGACCACTTTATATGCCCACAAATCATTTTGCTCTTGGCACTGCCTTCAGTTGTTAACCCTAGATAAGGGGCACAGAGCCTTCTTTATAGTTCAAACAGTTTCACTCTGTGAGGTTTTCCACAGAACCCAGAGTCTGAATGTGAGCACAGTGATTTCATTCAGCAAATCAAAAGAGCAGAAAAGAAAGAAATAAAGTGCCTACAGTGACCACTTGTAGACTATGCAGATCATTTCGAATCAACTGATATTGAGAAAAAAAGCACATGCTCCTGGTCTTCAACTTCAGTAAAGGCACAATCTTTTATAAACACGTGTTTCAAAGTACTTGTGTCTACCAGTATGTGAACGTTCATTCTCTTGGTGCAAACAGTTAGATGCGAAACGTGAATAATTTCTTCATATCAGGAGCAAGAATATTTAAGACTGATTAAACAAAGGGGACTTCTGGAACATAAAATATGTTTTATGATAATAGACTAAATTACCTACAACATGATTTATTAAGTTTCTTGATCTGGCTTTCCTCGCCCATGCATTCCTTTGTTCTCTTCTGCAGAGGGTATTATTGTCATCCCAGGGCCTGTTACTTCAAAATTTAGTTAGTCGCCACAAAGTTAGTCAGTAACGTATGCATGTCTTAGGGTAGAGAGTCTTAAAGTCTGCCTAAGAATGGCCTCAATGTTAATTGGCTGGGTAGGATTCAGGGAAGACTGTGTAAGTCTCCACGATAATTCTTAGCACTGGTGCACCGCAAGGCTGAATACTCAGCCCCTTACTATAATCCTTGTGCACTCATGACTGAGTAGCCAAATTCCGCTCAAACTCCATTTACAAGCTTGCTCATGACACCACCCGTAGTGGGTCGGATCTCAAACAATGAGAAGATATCTGGATGCATCACAGCTTGGAATGGCAATTGTTCTGACCAAGACTGCAAGAAGTTATAGACGGTTGTGAATGCAGCCCAGTCTATCAGGCAAACCAGCCTTCCTTCCACTGACTGTGTTTCTACTTACTGCTACCTTGGGGAAGCAGCCAACCTAATCAAAGAGCCCTCACACCATGGTTATACTCTCTTCCATCGGACAGAAGTTTGAAAAACAAGCCAAGAGATTCAAGAGATAGCAAGAACTGCAAGTGCTGGATTTTTTGGGTCCCGACCCAAAATACTAACATTCCTGCTCCTCTGATGCTGCCTGGCTTGCTGTGTTCCTCCAGCTCCAGGCTATGTTGTCTCCAATAGATTCAAGAATAGCTTAATCCCCCACTGTTATCAGACTATTGAACAGACCTATCGTATATCAGAGTTGACCATTTGCAGCACCTTTTCTGTTCTCATTACACTATATTCTGTATTCTGTTCTATTACCCTAATGTAATTATGTAAGGTGTGATTTGTCTGGATAGTGCACAAAACAATATTTTTCACTGTGCCATGATACATGTGAAAATAATAAATCAAATCAAATCAAATGGGAAGGCTTTGTTCCTTCATGAGATGTAGGTATCACTAACTGGGTCAGCATTTATTGTCCATCCCTAATTGCCTAGTGTGCAGTTTAATCAATTACATTGCTGTGGGTTTGGAGTCACATGTTCGCCTGACTGGGTAAGGCCAACAGGCTTTGTTCCTTAAAGAAGGACGTGAGTGAACCAGATGGGTTTTTAAACACCAATTGATAGTGGTTACAAGGTCATCAATGGCTAGCTTATTCTGCGGTTCAAATTTCATCATCTGTCATGGTGGGATTTGAACATTAACCTGGGGTTCTGGATTACTAGTCCAGTGACAATACCATTACACCACCGCCTCGGTCCAACTCCCCAGTTACATCAAAACCGATGTTGAACTTCCCAGCCCAAGGTTGATTGAAGCCCTTTAGTAACCAATTAAAAAAGGCCACTGAAGGAGCTCATCCCACTGCTGCTGGTAGGGTAGGGTATAGTCAGGTCATCTGCCTATGCAGTCTGGAGGGAGGGCAGAGCCTGGTCAGGCACATCACTCCCAAGGAAAAGGCCGCAGTGGTAGCAAGAGCTGTTCCTGCTGAACGCCTCTCCCATCCTCCAACCATTACCCTGTCACACCCCCAACCAAGTTCCCCTTGTAAGGGGCTGCTGAAATGGTCACAGTATGCCCACTCCACGTACCTCAAATCCAGGTTCTGTTTTACTGACGGCAGCAGTTTCAGGAATCAGAAACAGTACCGTTGGGATCGTACACTGGCTGGGCAGCCTAAAGCTCTCAAAACAAAGTTTTAGAATTCTCATAGCATGGTGGTAATGCCCTTACCTCCAGCACGGGTGGGACCCGAACAAAGACCGTCTAGGAAGGAGGCTCAGTGGTTAGCACTGCTACCTCACAGTCCCAGGGGCCCGGGTTCAATTTTGCCCTCGGACGACTGTCTGCGTGGAGTTTGCACAGTGGGTTTCCTGCGGGTTCTCCGGTTTCCTCCCACAGTCCAAAGATGTGCAGGTTAGGTGGACTGGCTAGGCTAAATTGCCTGCAGTGTCCAGGGATGAGTCTGGGTGGGATACTCCGAGGGTTGGTGTGGACCTGTTGGCCTGAAGGGCCTGTTTCTACACTGTTGGGATCCTATGATCCTATATGGGCTGCTGCTAACACTGGAGAGCTGCCAGCCTTGACTGCCTGGCAGCTTGTGCATTGAGATGCTCATCCCATAATATTAGAGATGCCAGTGGCAGGCAAATTATATCGCGTCAGGTCAGCCCACCTACCCCACCCCCAACGTTGCAGCTGGTGGTTGAAACTCATCACCAGTCATTTAATGTCAACCCCTTGAGATTGATGGGATATTCAACATGGGTGTATTAAATCAGGAAACAATTCTGCCATCTCCTCACACATCAACACTTTCAGCAGGAGTTACCAAATAGTAATCCAGAGGTGCAGTGACTGGAATATTGTAGTGACTACGAGATCCTTGATTGGGGTTGTTAAGCAGGGCCAATCAGGAAAGCCATGGTGGAGCAATCTAGTCAGGAGATGTATAATCTCCTCAATTCAGGGGAATGGCTCAGAGTTGATGGGCCACATGAGGTGTACTGCGCACTAGTACATAAAGGGTGACTTGGTGATGAGACCTAGCCTCCATGCAGTTATTCCAAGAAGGAAAATCCCGGTTTGTTTTTGTTTCTACAGAAACCACCAGAATTAAAGATTCAAGTCTGACAGAGCTTCTTCATAATTAGACTTCCAAGAAGCTGGACCACACTTTAAGCATGAACTCTGTTTTCTTCTCTTCAGACGCTGCCAGACTTACTGAGCTTCTCCAGCATTCTACGTTTGTTTCAGGTTTCCAACATCCATAATGTTTTGATTTTACATAAACCTCAATGAATTCCTCATAGTGTTACCTAGGGATTGCAAGGCCAATCTTGCCACACTAGAACAACAATAGCTGAGGTCAGTTATGTTGGATTATGCGGATGGGCCTCAGCTACATACTGATTTTTTTATATTTTATGAATATACTTTTATTCATAAACTCTATCTGTATCCATATATACATAGCCACAAACACAACTCTATTCTGAACAGCAGCATATCAAGGAGACATATCAAGGTTACTTTAACCAGACTATTTTTTTTATTAATTTGATGCACCGGGTGGGTCCGACAACTGAACAGGCCACGGTTTAAATTCAGCAGAGGGACCTTCGACAGTAGTCTTTCCCCACTGCACCTTGGTGCTGGGTGACCCCAAGATTTAGTGTGCCCTTCAGCACGTAGTCCTGGACTTTAGAATGTGCCAGTCTGTAACTGATTACTGATCCAAACTTGGCACTCAGTAAGCAACTTAAAGTCACATTTGTGGCAATTTAAATGAAAAATAATCTTCCAGGCACTTGGTTGTGGTTACGACATGACCCAGAAAGATCTGCCCATTAATAACAGAAAGTGATTGGGCATGAGTCACTCCTCAAGTAAATAAAATGCTCAGACAATGGTATGCAGTAACAATTTGCAGCTCCAACTTATTGTGACATGGAATACTGAACGAATCTGAGGGCTCTTGTGGTGCAGTGTGGCAGTGTCCCTATCACTGAACCAGGAGGCATGGGCTCAGGTTCCAACTGCTCCAGAGGCTGTCATAACAGCTTTGAAGAGGTCGGCAAATATCTTAAACAAATCTGTAATTACAGTTTGTTTCAAAATAACTTCAGCTATTCCAGCAGTGATATATCAAACAAAATAGACAAGACGTAGAATGAGTTATCCCCAATTCAACTAGTAATCTAGTGACAATTATTAATAAGCGTGAAAAGTTTAACACAGAAATATCCTGAAGAACAGAAATTGCTGGAAAAACTCAAGGTCTGGCAGCATCTGCTGAGTTTTTCCAGCAATTTCTGTGTTTGTTTCAGATTTCCAGCATCTGAGGTTCTTTTTGTTTTTTTTTTGTTGAAAAATATTACAATTTCAGGTTGAGGGTAGTTTTTAAGACCGCAATCAATCTTGGTAATCAAATTAAGAAACCTTCAAAACTGCAATTTTCATTTGAGACTTTATTGCCAAACATCAATGCATTTAGAAAGGGAATATGTTTGCAGCCCATTGCATTAAATGTCAAAATCATGAGTCTCTAAATCAGGGACATTCATGTCCCAGATCCATGAAAAGGAATAAAGTAGAATTGAGCTTCCAGCTAATCTTTGGTTAACTGGAAAAAATAAGTGTTGCAGGCTGTATTATATTACTAACTGAAAAATGAAGTGAACTTGAAGATATTTAAATGTGTACTTTCAAGTGGCTTTTTAAGATGGTACGGTCCTCGTTGGAGCTTAGTTCACTGGCAGGATATTATAAATAAACTCCCCATGGACTTCCATCGCATTGCTTCAGCTTTAACTACATATTCTGACAATAGACAGGTTTAGTTCGAGTACTGCCCTTCATTCTAACTGGACCACACTGCCTGGCTGCTTGTCAAATGCTAAGTTATGAATACGTCATAACCGTTTGTAGCTCTTTGCCAGAAAGACTGAAGCATTTCTGTTTGATGTCATCCTTCTTTCTGGACCACCAGTGAAGCTCATCCATGATGATGTTGCACAGTCCTCA
Organism: Stegostoma tigrinum; assembly: GCF_030684315.1. Taxonomy (NCBI): domain Eukaryota; kingdom Metazoa; phylum Chordata; class Chondrichthyes; order Orectolobiformes; family Stegostomatidae; genus Stegostoma; species Stegostoma tigrinum. The sequence goes on from NC_081385.1 coordinate 17,978,626, forward strand.
TACCAGATTCAACCCTGAGGTTGAATTGCTCAGTTCAGTCCAGCACCCAGGCAGCTTACTTTCAACTCAGACATCCTCAGCACAGACCAAGAATGGAGTACACAACCTAACATCCAAAGCCCTAGAGGCTAAAGTAATGAGACTGAATATCTAAATACTAAAATATTATAGAATCGAAGAATCCCTACAATGTGGGAGCAGGCCATTTGGCCCACTAAGTCCACCCCCAATCACTGTAACCCTGCATTTACCATGGCTAAATCAACCTAGCCTGCACATCCTGGATTGTATGGTAGTACAGGCAATTTAGCATGGCCAATCCACCTAACGTGCACACCTTTGCACAGTTATGGGAGTTTCTAACTCAACCACCCTTTCAGGTAAAGGTGCGCCCTAGGTGAAAGTATTGCTCCTCAATGTCTCCTTAGTTAGTAGAGGAGTCAAAGGGTTATCGATATTTAAGGTAAGAGGGAGAAGTGCCATTCTTTACTCTCCAATCTTATACATCCCTCTTTACCTTTGTTGCTCCAAGGAAAACAGCCCCCACCTATCCAAAGTTCTCTGGTAGCTCAGGATCTCCAGCCCAGGCAGTATCTGGTCAATTTCCTCTGCACCCCCTCTAATGCACTCACATCCTTCCTGTAATTTTGTTAACAAGATTTCATGCAGTGCTCCAGGTGTAACCTACTCATCATTTCCATAAACCCCCCACCACCCCATCCAGAATGCCTTGCAGTCATTCCTTGGCATCTAAGACCCTGGCCACCTGGGGGCAGCATACCATCTTGGAACCATGTCTACAACTTCACAGAAAGATGTCTATACCCTCACTATTGAATTCCTTACCACCATTGCCTTTCTTCCTCTCCTGCTAAACAGCTGAGCCACTGTCAGTGCAATGACCTTGGGTTTGGCTGGACTCCACAGATGAAGTGTCGCTCTCACCATTTTTCAATACAAAAAAGCTAGGGAATGACCATCTCCAACAAGAGAGAATATAATTATTGCCTCTTTACACTCAATGGCATTACCACCACTGAATCCCCTACGACCAACATCCTGGGCCTTATAATTTACTAGAAACTGAACTGGACTATTGACAGAAAGACTGTGGCTACAAGAGAAGGTCAGAGGCTGAGAATCTTGCATCGCATAATTCACATCCTGATTCCCCCCCCCAACCCCCTGCCAAATCCTGTCCAACATCCAATAAGGCACAAGTCATGAGTGTGATGGAATATCGTGCTATTGCCTGCATGTGTGAAGCCCCAAAAATACTCGATAGGCTTAACACCATCCAGAACAGAGCAGCCTTGATTGTTTTGTGGGTGTAGTGCCAGTCAGTCACTCCATTAGTGACAGCAGCCGCGTGCAGCAGAAATTCACCAAGGATCCTTAGATAGCACCTTCCAAACCACCTTCATCTAGAAAATAGGGCTGCAGATACATGGTTGCACAATCTCCAGCAAATTCCCGTCCAAGCCACTCAACTCTGATGGGAAACATATTGCTGTTCCTTCAGTGTTGTTGGGTCAAATTCCTTGAACTCCATCCCTAAAGGCTTTGTGGAATCACTTACAGCAAATGACTGGAATATTCTGAGAAAGCAGCTCACCACCAGATGCAATTAGGATGGGCAATAAACGCTGTCCCTGCCAGCAATGCCCACATCCCATGAATGACCCATTTTTAAAAATTTGGAACATAAACTCAAAGACTTGAAAGCATATTTATGAACAACAGCAATATTAATTTATGTCCATCATCTAAGACCAGAAATGAGGTCACAGTTTTAAAAATGTCGCCCAAAATTCCTTGAATGGGCTTTTAATGTTTGTCCTTTTGCTATGGCTTTTTGGATAAAGGTCATGGGAATGCTCATTACGTTTGTTCTTCCTGTGCTGATATGATGTCCAGCAGTTAAAAGGTGAGACAATCTGGGACAGCACGGTGGGAAGCACTGCTACCTCACAGCGCTAAGGACCGGAGTTCAATCCCAGCCTTGGGCGACTGTCTGTGAGGAGCGTGCACATTCTCCCCATGTTTGTGTGGGTTTCCTCCGGATGCTCTGGTTTCCTCCCGCAGTCCAAAGATGTGTCAGGCTAGGTGGATTGGCCATGCTAAATTGCCCAAAGGGTTCAGGGGTGTGAGAGTTATAGGGGCATGGATCTGGGTGGGATGCTCTGAGAATCGCTGTGGACTTGTTTCCACACTATCGGGATTTTATGAACAATGAAACTCTAATAGGATCTACCCACATATTTTTTAAAAAAACCTTGTAAATGGGGTTCATTACCTAGACCACAGTTTCTTTATTACTAAGAAAATATTTCTAATGGAGAAGTTGAAAGGTCACACATCTGTAACACCACTAGGTGGCATTCTAAGATGAATTATGATGTTTAGCAACAAAACTGCCCTCTGGAACTATATGACACATCTTTGGTTTTGTTTTCCCTAAAACTAAATTATACTGAAAGGCCCAGAAAAATGTGATTTTCTCTCTCCTACTCCTCCCTAGAGTAAAGCTGTAAGGGGGTTATTTGACACAAGTGTTTTTTTTAAACCGCATCCAGCACATGGTTATTAGACTTTAGCAACGGTTTGTACATATTCGAAGAGGGTGGAGTGTCCTCTGGAGACTGGAGGAGTGCACCATCTTTCTGGTCCCACGACTCCTCTAATCACAATGTAAATTTACATGTTTTACTCCGTTATCAATGTGGCCAATTACTGTACGTACTTTATTTATAGCAGAATGAAACAAATATCCGTACACAATTTTTATTTATTGGGAATAAGAGGACGTATGCGGCAAAGATTAGTGCTTCAAGATGCAAATATGAAAGTCTAAATATGCACTCTTCTGAATAACATACACTATTAAAGAAAGAGAGGAACTTTCCCTGTAGAGATTAATATTTTAAAAACATTTTGGACAGTAATTCATAGTTCCTGAAGAAAAAAGAAAGATAAGGTTTGAAATGTTAAAGATGGCTTTCTGTTGGCATACTGACACACATGGACAGGTGTCAGTAAATACAGGGCAGCTGTTTCTGGAAATATCTGCTGATGCAGTTACTTCAGGAATTATCCAGAATTTTCAACACAACACAAACAGAAATTAATTTCTGACAGTCAGAAACCCAGCAAGCACAAAGAGGAATGGACCTTAAACGTTTGGAAGTTACACAACTGCTATGAAGAGCTGCAAAGCCAACATGGATGCCGAGAAAAACTCAACAGGACATGTTGCTCAATGACGAGAGAAGCAAGGTATACAGTAGTCTTTGTAAAGATACCAATTAATTGTCAAATGGTAACAAGATGTCTCAGCAAGGAGGATGAACGTGGGAGTGTGCATTTTTCATTTCATAGTCACCTTCAATTCTTTAAGAGGACCCGAGTCTGCTCCAGACATCAACATCTTGACTGAAGCTTCTTCTGCTGGCTGCTTCCCACGTCAGCATACATAAGGTGACACAGCACGGATCACAGTTGGAATTCTCCTCCTTCTGTCACAGTTACTATCATTGCCAGAGATGGAAAGTGATATCATTTCCTTGGTGGTTTTAAAAAAAATGCAACTTCCTCTCACTGACGGGAAGAATCTTCTCGCTCACTATGTGAACTCAAAAGCATGTCCATTGCAGTTTCAAGTCTCTGCACTCAGCAGGAATCTATGCTCCTGCTACGTATCATACTTCTGCCCCCGCTAAAGCCACTCACACTGCAGGTTCAGCAGACATGCTTTTGGAACACAGGGCTCTTTTGGAAAGAAACAAATCCTCTGAGTTAGTGCTTCAATGAGACATGGATCATTAAATTGTGTTGGGGTGGGGTTAGGCAGATATAAAACGATGCAGCAAGTCACATCTCACTGGCATTTCTAGCCACTAACCCCCTAAACAACCCCTTCACATTTCATATTTGTGCCACCAGGGTTGGTGTCAGTCTTTCTCAGAAAGTGAGGTCTCTGTGTGCTCACATCCTCTCTCAAGGCAGGCGAAGAGTTATATCCAATGAACAAATACCTCAGATCTGGCCTGACTAGCTTGCCTTCCTTCTATTGTTTCTTCTCCTGTCAAAATTTTGACACACTGATTTCCACTTGGAAACTCTTGGAGGCAATAATGGAGTTGTGAGATGCAAGGCAACCACAAAACATCAGCCACAAATGCTTAAATAATTTGGAAACCCAACGATCGATGAAAAACAAAAGGCAATAAATATACTGCTGTAACAACCAGATAACTCTTCATTACATCATGGTAGCATGTTCCTCACTTGAACTGCCACATGCAGCCAATTGCCTATCAACACTGGACAGTCATTATATATGACGAAGATAATGAAATGTTACAGCACTAGTTAATGGCGTTCATGGCAATTTGAGGACTTCCTTCATAATGTATATATTACAATATAAAATGTGGGGATTTAATTGTGCATGCATCGTTCACATACATATTCACACATAAATAATTACATTAGGGAAAAAGCTAACACTGTAAAATAAACTGGGAGCAATTTTCTCATTAAAAGTAATCACCTCCTGCGTTTCTAAGAGCATAAGGCTTTGACACTACAATACCTAAGAAATGTGTCAAGGTGGACTAAATTATAAGCTATGTTATCCACAAAGGTACTATCGGAACTCTGCCTGTGAGGCAGCCAATACCATGTGAACACAGCTTCAGAAGCTCAGTTACCATTTCCAGTCCTTTGTAGCATTGCCTTTCTATCCCATAGAATGAAATTTAGAGCTCTCTGTTGGACACTATTGTCAGCAGTGCTTGAAGGCATCAGAGGCTCAGACTAATGAAAGTAAAAGTTGAAAGCAGGAAGCTGGAAACATCAGCTGTATTGCACATTTACTCCCCTACCAAGCTTGAGCATATCAGTAGTGTGGTAAGCTTTTCTTTAAAATAACAATGCCGACCAAATAACCTTACACTGTCATTATATTAGACTTGGTCACTAAATAAACTAAAAAATGAGTTGGCAAGCTGTTGATGCTATAAAGAGGATTTAAGAGACTTTGGTAAAATTCTACAGTCCTTTGCGAGTGAGTTTTCAATCTAATGGTAATGTTGTCTCAAAGCTTTGTGACTGTGTGATCATACAGTAGTTGGTAAGTTCCATGCGTGCCAAACTGTGTACCACGCAGTGAAAAATTAAGAAGTTCAAAACTTCGAGGGAACATTGGGCTTCCTGCTGCCCTCCCACCTGTCTATAATTTAAAAGGAAATGAGCAAGGCCATGGGTGGCCGTCCCACAACTGTGTCCCAGTTGAGGCCCTCAAGAACCTCTCCAGTGTGGGAGCGGGTGAGTGAGGGCATCCTGCAAACCATCTTGCTCAAACAGCAGCTGGGAAGGGGGTGCAGGGGGTGCTCCATCATGCTCCCAGATCCAGGCCTGGTTATGACACCGTCAACTACAGGAGCTCCCTCATTGCCTATTTGGCCCTGCTATCATGATTCCCCCAACTCCCTTTTGCCTCAGTCCAGCTCCATTTCCCACTGCGACCCCTGCCTGGACAACTCAAATCTACTTGCTGCTGTTGTGGGCTCCAACATTTGGAATCTGTGGCCAGTTGGTAATTCCAGCAATGGCCAACATTGCAAGCAGCTCTTGTGAGGTGGGGCAGTTTTCCTCAGCGAGGGTTCGGTACCTTGCCTGAAACTAATTAGCATTTCCTGGAGCCCTAAATGACTTTGGGACAGATGACTCCAGCATGGATTCCTTTCCTGTCAACTCAGTCTGGCAGAGTGGGAAACCCTGTCAAATGCCCATTGTTACATGTGCTGTTTCAATGAGAACTGCATAGAAATATCCAGGAAATGAAATCAAAATGCTGTAAACATTTATAAGACTTGTTAATATTGCCCTTAATACCATACAACTACATTTACTTGGGAAACATCACCTAACCTCACAAGTATGATAATAATTGTCAGGAATCATTTCAGAAGGTGGCCATTTTGCGATTATAGACAAATTTCAGTACTAAATGTAAAATATCACTAGCACAGTAATATTCTGCCTCCCTTTTTAAAGAAAGCTGTATTGATCCCTTTTTCTTTCCACAAGAGGTTATCTTGGTGAACCAAGAAAAGGTGAGGCTGCAAAATCTAAACTAGTCATTTGCTGTGAAGCAATGCTGACAGATGTTAACAGTAACTAAGCTGTTTCAACCACAGAAAAGTATACTTGAAAATGTTAAATGGCAATGATTTATAGTTTACATAAAGTCCATTTTCAGTATTAAATGAACATTATCCCTCAGAGGTTTAATGGTTCTGTGCATTCTGTTTGGTCAGTATGGCCAAATGATTTTTTTTTGTTGTTCATTCATGGGATGACTGTGATACTGGCTAGGCAGCATTTATTACCCAGACACCAGGTACGAGTTGTGGGTCTGGAGTCACACGTAGGCCAGACCAGGTAAGGATGGCAGTTTCTTTCTCTAGAGGACATTAGTGAGCCAGATGGGTTTTTCCAACAATTGACAACCGTTCCATGAACATCACTTGACTCTTAATTCCAGATTTTATTTTATTGAATTCAAATTCCATCATCTGTCATTGCAAGCTTCAAACTCAGTCTCAGAGCCATGGGTCTCTGGATTCATAGTCTAGTAATACCACTGTGCCATTGTTTCCTTAGATTTTACTGTTGTGGACAGAAATCTATTAAAAATTAGTGATTTGATTAAAACGTGCAAAGACTAAATATCAAGTCAAGGCTGTCAATTTATCATTGAAGCTGGCACTCTGGTGTTTCGCTACTTCATCTGATGTGACACAGTGGCTCAGCGGTTAGCACTGCAGCCTCACAGCACCAGTGACCCGGTTCAATTCCACCTTTGGGCGACTGCCTGTGTGGAGTTTGCATCTTCTCCCCGTGTCTGCATGGGTTTCTTCTGGGTGCCCCGGTTTCCTCCCACAGTCCAAAAGATGTGCAGGCTAGGTGGGTTGACCATGCCATATTGCCTGTGGTGTTCAGGGATGTGTAGATTTGGTGGGTTACAGGGGGATGGGTCTGGGTGGGATGTTCTGGGGGTCGATGCGGGCTTGTTGGGCTGAAGGGCCTATGTCCACACTATAGGGATTCTATGATTCATCAAATGTACTAATTAAAAAGGTAGAACAGTATAAGTGTTGGGCTGGACTGCAAACATTAATTCAGATTCTCTCTCTACAGATGCTATCAGACCTGCGTAGTTTCTCCCAACATTATCAGAGTCCCAACACCTACGGTATTTTGCTTTTATGGGTGGAACATGACCATTCTTTAATGCAACAGTTGTATTTCTTTATGAATCTCATGGCATTGTATTACAGCGATTGAAACACAGTGTGCCAATAGAAAGCCATCTCAAGTAAACATAGCCAATAAAGCTATATATGAATAATTTAAGTGAACAATTTGTGCAATAAAATCAAATATGATGTGCATATAAATGCATCCTCTTCAGCACCAATGCCTAAGATTAGTTCCCAAGACTCAGTTTTATAACAAGTCCGCAGGGCGTACAGAGGAACACTAGGAATTGGCTTTTCCGCTTCACCTTGAAGCAGCATGGTCACTTCCACAGGATAAATGCACACCTCATCACTCAGTTTATTGAACGATGTTTGTTTGTCTTCACAGCCAATGGCAAACAGGTACAGAAGATCAGACACTGTTTGGCATCACACTGGAATTTCATACCAAGGATTTCAATGGAGACAAAATTCGAGGACTCTTACAACACAGTAGTATTGTTCCTTCTGCTTGGCCAGGGGCCCCATTCTCACACTTATTCCAGTGATGTGTAATAATATCTCTGATTAATTTGGTTAGAAACGATCTGGTGTTAAAGGTTTCTGAGAAAAGTGCGTTTGTACATTTGAAAATCCAAATGACTGAGCTGGCACGCGATGTAGTGAGGTATGTTGCAGATTGTAAATCTTCAAACTTTTGGGTTGCAGACTGGTATATGTTTGAAAATAACATCCATTCATGCTATCGCACAACCGACTGAAACAAATATTTCGTCATAACGTTTTTTGTTGAACTGAATCATATTGCCATAAATCACTGAAACACTAATCACTGTTATTCAAAATGCAAAAAACTCGGGAAAAGCCGGTGCAGAAGTATTACCGCAGACTTTTAAAGAGTCAGTTATGAATGTAGCATCATTGTCATCATTCCTAAATAGAAATGTTCTTGATTTCTATAGACGCAGGTGTAATCACATTACTAAATAAGGAAACATTCTACTAAACAAAAAATATTTTTGCTTTAACATAGCTCTCTATAAATTGATGGCTCATTACAAAACTCACTTTAAGAATCTATTGATTCTGCTTTGGGGGTTTTTGCAGTTTAATATAATTGATTGCTTTGCAGTGCATTTCTGTCAGCAGCCTAAAGCTCTTAACAGCAATATTCACATCACTCTGAACACAGACAACTCGTCCCTGGCAAGAAAATGTTTCTGCTTTTGAATTCCATGGTGCAAAAATGAACCAAAATATCTCAGCAGTGAACCGTTCAGCTCTCGCGTGAGAAAATAATGGGGCAGTGTCTTCCAAGAATATTAGGAAAGTCAAACTGTTATGTTGTTGAAATATTGCTCTTGCCACCTAGAACTCAGGCTCTTCTTGCAAATCAATGGATTGATTCTGCAAGTGCAAGACCATCAACATCACAGTAGTCATGTAATTTTGTTGTCACTGACATTTACATTAATCCATAATCTTTCTGTGCTGCCTAGATCTGGGTCAATAGTTGGGCTTCTGCAGTTGGCCTCAAGAGCCCCAAGTCAAGGATGTGGTACAATTCAGCAGGGGGCCTGCTCTTAATTGTTATTCAACAATGCCTCCGAGAAAGTGCAGGCATGTGTGTTTGCACAGATCAGACGCGAGAAAGAAACTGAGCTCTGCTCCAATGCCAATCGTTAAAGAATAATGATCCTTCGATCAAGCAACCACCACTCAGGGAATCATTCTGCAGCAAGCACTTCCAGGGGGAAAAAAAGCTGCTGTCTATGGCGGTTACAGAAAAGTTTTAGGAGACCACAAGGATGATTCTTAGTGAAAGAGGAATCAATTATTAAGGCAGCCTTTATGATCTGATTCTATTTGCAGGAGGGGAGATTGGCTAACAGTACACAAAGTAGTAAGGAGGGCTGAAAATGAAAAGAAAATGCTGTAGATCACAACAGGTCAGGCAGCATCCACAGTGAGAAAGCAAGCTTGCATTTCAAGTCAAGATGGCTTTTCTTCAGAGCTGAGACATCTAAACATTAGCTTCCTCTCACTCCACACATGCTGTCTGACCCACTATCATAGACAGCATTTGTTGTTTTCAGGTAGATCATTTCAGTTTGACAGACCAGGAAGAGCCATGGACTTCAATTATATAAGAGTACAAAGACGTTTGGTTTTTTTTCCCCTCAAACAGCATTGAGTAGTCAGAATTATGAGCTTCTTGATTGCATTGTCATTTTTTGTAGACTGTGCTGATTCTCTGTACACCTTCAAAAGGTAGGCAGACATGTTCTTGGTCAGAACATAGAAGAGGTAAGCAGTTGATTTTGATCCCCTGCACTCGGTTTGATCACCGGAGGAGGTCGCATAGCAATTCTACATCTGATTTCCCCTCTTACTTGCCCTTTATGTTCTGTTCTGTTTTACTTCTCTGATAATGTTGTCTCTCTCTGGGTCTGATGTGTTGGGTTGCAATGGGTCGGCAGGCTTGATGGTCCTACCTGCCATTTGAATATGAAAAGAATGGCACCAGTTCACTTTTACTTCCATTGCTAAACAACTCCTAATTACAGTTCTTTTCTGTTTCTACTTAAAGTCAAGATGGAAAATTAAATTTTTTAAGTGAAATTTGTCCAAACAATGATTAACAGAATAGAAGTTCAACATTACTAGGGGCACTAATTGCTTATTGATATACTGAAAGTATTTCGTCAGAGATAAAATCAACTTTGCTTAAGGGCAAACCACTGTTTTCTAGATTTCCTTACTCACTATTTAGTGCATTTCATTTGCTAATTTGTCTCCTAAGAAAAAGCACAGGTGGTATCAAGCAACATCCATTTTCAAATAAATTTTCTTAATTAAAAATCATAGTGAATGACAAAGTTGCAGAAAAAATAAAAAGTTAATTAGTACAAGTAAGTCAATCTTCAGAGATAACGAAGTGTGAAGCTGGATGAACACAGCAGGCCAAGCAGCATCTCAGGAGCACAAAAGCTGACATTTCGGGCCTAGACCCTTCATCAGAGGGTCTGATGAAGGGTCTAGGCCCGAAACGTCAGCTTTTGTGCTCCTGAGATGCTGCTTGGCCTGCTGTGTACATCCAGCTTCACACTTTGTTATCTTGGATTCTCCAGCATCTGCAGTTCCCATTATCTCTGAGTCAATCTTCAGACGTTGGTCTCAAATAGTGTGTTTACAAACCCTGAAACGCAGTATTTCTCAAAGGCATCTTGACTTACTAAGCCATTACAGATGCTCTCATTTCAGGAATGCAAACTCACAACCAGAAAGCAACAGGAAACCTTCACATTGAAAGGTCACGAAGATTGGTCAAAGCGATCCTTAAGAATTTATTTCCTGAGCAATGTTTTCAATAATAATGTTAAGGAAATAGCATTAAACTCAGAGGAACTGATCTTTTGTTGAAGAAGTGCTGAATTATATTCATATTTTATTCAAGCTGTACTAAACAATTCTGGAACATCCAAGAGGAAGCAAATCCAATGATTCAGAAAGGAACATAATAAGTCACTCTTCAATATTAGTGTTTGCAAATACAAGCAGTACGGTAATGTATGAAGCTTTAACACGTTTCATTAGCAATGATAGGAGAGATAAAAAGAGAAATACATCCAGTGAAAAAAAGAGTCAATAGGTCTTGCTTTGCCTGGGCATGATATTGTAAAGCAGATTTTACATCTCTTCTGATTTTTATCTCTACTGAAGTCAAGGAAAATTGACTCCTGATTTCCTATGTTTCATTTTAAACTATAATATACAGCCAAAATGGCTGACTAAAGCCAACCCAAAAATGAATTCTTGTTATGTTAGCAGACAGTGTAAAACTGGATCAATCAGCTCAATTTTGTGATACTATCTCAAAATAACATATCTTCTCTAAAGCAACTTAAATCTACCAAATTCACTGAACTTTCTGCCTGCATTGGAATGACTTAAAATATGAATCAACATGTCAAATCCAAGAGAAGAATGTGAGTAAAGTTGAAACCTATGTGATTGAAAACAGTTTACTTATCATTTTCCATATCGTTAAGGGACATTTCTCTGCACCTTCCTGGGAAATGTAACACTGTTTCCTGCACTCTGCTTTGTTATTTGTATGATACAATCTGCCTATAAAGCACATAAGACAATACTTTTCACTGTACATCAATATATGTGACACTAATAAATCAAATCAAATTAAAATTTGCTGCCAATAGATCTGTCCTGATGGACTATTACACTCAACTATACTGCTTCACTTCAAAGAATTCTGTGACAATCTAGAGTTCCAAGTGTCTGTAGTTCTCCTAAAATGCGACAGTTGTGTTCTTGTGTGAAATTGCAACATAGAATATCGCACTATAGAAACTGGCACCAAAAAAAATCACATTATAGGGAAATCACTATACCCGTACAACAGGAAGTTCATGTCATCCAAACAGCGTTCCTATTCATCAATCGCATTAATGAAACGTGTTAAAGCAGAAACACCTGTTATGTTTTTCTACAGAGTGAGAACTTGATTTCACCTGTGCTGCCATGGAAAGGCACTGAGTGAAAACCATCAGACTCTCAAACTATTATTACTACACACTTCACAAACGCACACAGGTTTGGGACAAAGGATTAGCTACTAGAGATTCCTCAAATGAATCTATCGGTTCTGGATGTGAGTTTGCTCGCTGAGCTGGAAGGTTAGTTTTCAGACGTTTCATCACCATTCTAGGTAACATCATCAGTGAGCCTCCGACGAAGCGCTGGTGTTATGACCCGCTTTCTATTTATCTGGTTAGGTTTCTTTGGGTTGGTGATGTCATTTCCTGTTCTTTTTCTCAGGGGATGGTAGATTGGCTCCAAGTTGGAGCCAATTTACCATCACCTGAGAAAAAGAACAGGAAATGACATCACCAACCCAAGGAAACCTAACCAGATAATAGAAAGCGGGACATAACACCAGCGCTTCGTCGGAGGCTCACTGATAATGTTACCTAGAATGGTGACGAAACGTCTGAAAACTAACCTTCCAGCTCAGCGAGCAAACTCACATCCAGAACCTCAACCTGAGCTACAAATCTTCTCAAAACTCGCTTGAATCTATTAGTTTAAGTTGATTTGAATTGGAACTGGCCGTGAGATTAGCAGTCTAGAAAAATTGATTAGGGAGAAATTCTTGAAACAAAAAGGCGAATCCTCAGCATTCCGCTCCTCTGTTTCTAGAAAGATTCGAGAGCATTTGAAGGTGTAGCCAGTGAAAATGAAAGAATGGGCAGAAAAAGTTTTCAACACCTGTTAAGTTTCAAGTGGAAGATGAAGTATTGGCATTATTGCCTTTGCAAGGTGAACCTCTGAAATTTGAAGATCCATACAAGGTAGTTAGTCAGGTAACTTAACAAGAAGATAACCAATTCTCCCTACAATCAGGATTATGTCGCACTATCAATGCCTAGTCTTTGTTTTAGCTCTTCTAAAAGTAAGCATAGTTGAAGGACAAAGTCACAGTTTCCACACTAAGTTCTGAGATGTAGCAATATGAAGTTTATCATAGCTCGCAACTATTAAATCCTCCAGTCAACAGTGGAGTGTGCAGGTGACTTTAGAGATTGGTGCAATTCACCGACAGCTCCAAAATGGAAATAGCTCAACATAAGCAGCATAACTATATCACTAGTATAAAATCTTTTGATCAATGTTTAAGAGCTCGTTGGGGAAATAATGTAATGAAATAGAAACAGGTGATCTTAAAGATTTAGTCGAGGAAATCCTCAAATTCATTTGAAAAGCCTATAAGCACCTTGTAGGCCCAGACTTGGAAATTTGGTTATTTCCCAGCTATATAATTTTTATTGACAGTTCTCTTCCTTCCCCTTCTCTTCTGAGGCTACAGACTATTTAAGGGTATGCTACTGAAACAAGCATCATCTGGCAATCTTCCTTTGTAGTTGAGCCTGGATAGTGAGTGTCAATAGGCTTCATGATTGAGTTTGACACAGCACCAACATTGCAATCTGGAGTGAGAAATCTGATTGATTAATCCACCCCACAGCCCCGAGTTGCCAGCACGTTCCCTGCAGCGGTTCCAGCCATGATCAGCCAAGTCGGCAAGCTCAAGTTTAAATCTGATACCTTCCTAATCAGTGCAGTTCAGCCACAAGACAGATCATTTGGATGCCACATTCTGTGATTTCAGTCAAAAGAGAGAGTGTTCAAAGAACATCTCTGCTGAGCTGTCTTGCTATGGTTTACATGTATTTCGGAGATGGTCATGTGTACACGTGGCCACGTGTTACTCATTCTCCCACTGAAAAGCCCAGGAGATCAGCCATCAACTTGTTTATAACGTATTAAGTATATGTGCGAGAATAAATTATACTGGTCCAGCTTTATAGTTTTGGGCTGTGATACTTATTTTTCTTCTCATGTTCTTCAGTAGAAGTAACTACTACATTCAAATGCTGCAAAAGTCTTCTTTATTCCTAGACTTGCTTCAAGTAAAATTTAGGAAAAAAGCTATTGTAAACATCAGTATTGCCTAGAAGTCTTGAAGCCTAAAAGCAGACTTCTAGGGTGAAAAATGGCAAGGATTGGACATGACAAATGAGAGCTGACAAAATAATAGGTTACATACCGCTAGGGAAAATCTAGTTTGAAGCAATATGATTTTTCAAAGATGAGGTCCAAAGCAATTGTACCAGAGTTTGAGTCATTCTGCTCAGAATGTTTTCATTCAGAGAAAAACAGCAATTTGTTGGTTCAATAAACACTTATAATCTGAACTGCACTGGTAAACCCTTGCACATTTCCAACAATTTTCCTCACTGCCATGTGTACAAAAAGTGTGCTGTTTCTTCAGCAAGGCATATGACAACATGAAGGGTGCTAAGTTAAATTTCTTGACTTATTTTGGCTTATTTGTAGCTTTTGGATTATTATATCAGTTAGGGGTCAGACTGATGACTACCAAGCTGCTCTAAAGATGCCCGCTGATTTATTTTTGAGCAAGGTCTCTCTAAACAATTGCTTCCAAGTGACTTTTAAAATATTATTTTATTTCAATCCACAGGACAGAAATTATATTTTAAATTAATCAATGTTATCGTAAATGGAAATGTAAGCTAATGAACACACTTATTAGGGTTCTGTCTGTTCAAACTAAGTTGTCTGTTGGTTATAACATTAAAGTCATACTCTTTTCAACACTTGTCTTGAATAGTCAAACAAACACTTTAATAACCCAGTTACCATATAATTGGAGACCGCAAACTGACCACCAAGACAATAACACCTCACAATTCAGGCATCACCTGAAGTTAAAAATGAAGTTTTAAAGTGGTCAGACAGGCAACATTATACTGAAGAAGAGGTGGACAAGTTCAGCTTTGGAACTCTGCTAAAAGACCATTTGTTTTCAATAAAGAACAAAATTCTTTCCTCGAATGATTGGTCCTTGCAGTAGACCCAGGCTGCTGCAACTTTAACTCAAACTATTTCTAATATGCTCTTCTACGGTTTCATGGCCCAAGTTCTGCAAACATCTAGGTGAAATTACTCCGCAGAACATGTGTATTAAATAGGTTCATGGCTTCGCTTAGATAATAAAGGCAGTTTCAGTAAATGCAGTGATGTGATGAATAGTAATATTATCAGAGATAACAAGGTGTAGAGCTGGATGAACACAGCAGGCCAAGCAGCATCAGAGGAGCAGGAAAGCTGGCATTTTTAGTGATAAGGGGAACTGCAGATGCTGGAGAATCCAAGATAACAAAGTGTGGAGCTGGATGAACACAACAGGCCAAGCAGCATCTTGTGAAGCTGGTATTTTTAGTCTGGACCCTTATTCAGAAATGGGGAAGTGGGTTCTGAAATAAATAGAGGGAGGGGAGAGGTGGGTGGAAGCTGGATAAAGGAGAAGATAGGTGAAGAGGAGACAGACAGGTCAAAGAGGCGGGGATGGAGCCAGTAAAAGTGAGTGTAGTTGGGGAGTGAGGGTGGGGATAGGTAAGTCCAGGGAAGACAGACAGGTCAAGGAGGCGGGATGAGGCTGGTAGGTAGGAGGTGTGGGGTGGGGCTTGAGGTGGGAGGAGTGGATAGGCGGGAGGAAGGACAGGTTAGGGAGGCAAGGTCAAGCTGGGCTGGTGTTGGGATATGGTAGGGGATGGGCAGATTTTGAAGCTTGTGAATTCCACATTGATACCATTGGGCTTCAGGGTTCCCAAACCGAATATGGGGTGCTATACCTGCAACCTTCAGGTGGCATCATTGCGGCACTGGAGGAGGCCCAGGATGGACGTGTGGTCCAAGGAGTGGGAGGAGGAGTTGAAATGGTTCGCGACTGGGAGTTGCAGTCGTTTGTCACGAACCAAGCATAGGTGTTCCACAAACCAGTCTCCAAGCCTCCGCTTGGCTTCCCTAAGTAATATTATCGAGTGGAATTTCAATGTGTTTTTTGTATATTAATTGTAAGGGTACCTATGTCATACAACTATCCACTGTCTCTTGTCTTCTCAGGCCTCAAATTTTTGTGTAACTTGTAGACGGCAGAATATTCCCAAAGCTGCGTATCAACTCTGGAAGGAAACACTAACTAGAGTTGCAGTATGCATAGGTGATCTCATCCCAGATGGTGCCTCTTGTGTGAGAATGATGCAATTTGCAGACACCTTGACGGTTAAGTTTGCAAATGCAGACTCCCTTTCTTCCCATTGGGATATGTATTGGGGAAATCGCAGGTGCACACCCCACAATTTTCCTTCTCTAATGGATGGAAAGTCATGGAAATATACAAATGATTTCCCAAAATACACTCTCAACACATGAGGCCTTACACCTTTGGAAAATTTGCCTTCATATGCCATCCAAATGGCAGTACATTCTAAGTAATGACAATTGGTTCATTAAACAAGTCTCATCACCTTTGTAGCTCTCTGCCACTTATTATTGATTTGTGCCCTATCACTACTGACCAATCAGCCAGTGGGAACACTCCCCATCTTACTGTCAAAATCCTTCAATTTTGGGCACCTCTTAATTTTTTTCTAAACTTACACTTCTGTCAAGGAGAACAATCTAAAGCACTTAAGTCTTTCCACAGACCTTAAAGCTCATTTCTGCTAAATCTTCCCTGACTGTTTTCTCCAAGGCTTTGCTATCCTCCTCCCCAAAGAACGGTGGCCGGAACAGAATACAATGTTACAGCTGAAACCCAAGTATTCAGATAGATATCTAGAAAACGTCCTTGTTCCTGTATTGTTTTAATTTAGGTTTTGGGTTTAGGATTCTACCATAGATGTAAACCCACATCTCAACTCTACCTTACTTTGGCAGCAGAAGCCATTCTGTAGGAAAGCCAAATTATTGGTCAGAGACAGTATGCTCACCATATAATTGGAAACTGCCTACGACCTCCCAAGACCTCAATAACTCAGAATTCAGGCACCATCTGAACAGAAATTTTAAAAATAACTTCTCACGTATACAACAGCTATCATGTCATTGTTGTCAAGTGGACAGCCAGCAGCTTCAGCTGGAGCTGTGAGCAATGATAGATGCAGAGGTCATTCTATTCAGTGGTACATTAGTCCCAACCCTCTGGTCTTCAACTGAGAGGATGACTCTGACCCTTGTCTATCTTTTAGCCTCACAAGCAGAGTGCATAGTCAATTGGTTGACCATGCACCTTTTGCTCCCCAGACTGAATACAGGTGGAGGCAGAATGATGACAAACTCTGTCTACACTGCCACCCTGTTAAGTCTCTTCCTATACTCCAAGCTCACCATTTTTAAATGCAAAAGATTCTGTCCTTAATTTTCCACCTAGCATTTCTCTATTGTCTACGGAGTCAGCTATGCTCTCTGGAAATTCAGTTACATCTCCCTCACTGTTAACATTTTTCAAATATGTGTCATCAGCAAACTTTGAAATTGTGCCTCCTTTAATATTAGCTAGAAGATTGGTAAGAACGTAGGAATCCTAACATCGAACAAGGAACAACTGGAGCACTTGCCCCTCCTGCCTGAATATCAATATCTATTTTCCCTGCTGTACAGATCAGTTTTCTTTCAGAGATTTATAAACTTATACAGACTGCAAAAATTAAAACAGCTTAAAATGTTCCATTAGCAGTCAAAGCACATTTAAGCAGATTGCCAACTGAAGAGTTAATCCATTCACACAGTGAATGAATTTTCGCCATCAGCAAATTCATCTGTCTGCTCAGTGTCAATGCAGGGTTGTCAAATGACTACTTCAACATCTTGCAGGCTCCCATGGAGTTTTCTGCCTTAAAAACTCGGAAGAAATCAAGTTCTTTTCTGTACATGATCCCTATCCATTGAGGAATCGTTCATCCAACCACTTATTGTGGCTGTTTGCTGTAGTTGCAAACAACAAAATTCAAAAATGGACATGTGATTTAAAAAAAAAAGTGAACATCGGTTTCAACTGTGTATGTTGAAATTGCAAAACACAGGAAAGCATTCACTTTGCTTCTTGCATTTTGCACACTAACGTTGTTTTAGCTAGCTTATTTCTTTTTAAAAAGGACCTCACACATTCACCTGAGTAGGTGAGGGAATCATGAATGGATAGAAATCAAACAGTTGCTGGCTAATGCAAGCAAATGAATGATACACTGCTATTAAGCTAACTGTGCTTTCAGGACTCAAGTAGAGGGACTTTGAAATCAAGCAAAATCGAGAAATACTGGAAATATTCAGGCGGTCAGGCAGCACTTAGGAAGGATAATACATAGCAGCACTGCATGGCTAGCAAGCCTTCATCAGCCCTGGAAAACTTCAGAAATGTAACAGACACTGGACAAGTGAAAGGATAAGAACAAGATGAAGCACAAAATGAAAAGTATGTGATAGAGTGGATGGCAGGAAAATTTAATGAACAACAAAAAAAAAATCATGGTGTACTGACACAGGTAGTGGGAATGGGACTCACAAAGAAACAAAACATTTTTAGGTGTGGCTCATTGTCATCCATTGGCAGATATCTGGGAAGCAAAGTGAAAGAAGAGAACTGAGAGGAAAAAGATAAATCACCAAAGTCAAAAAGAAAATGAAGGGCAGCACGATTAAAAATTTCTAACCACAGTGTTGAGTCCAGAGGCAGCTGAGTGGGCAATGGGAGGCTGCTCCTCAGGCTTTACTGGAACACACCAATAGGTTAACAGCAGAGAGGTCATTACGGCAACAAGGTGGAGAATTCAAATGACAAGCAAGAGGACTACCAGGGTCACATTTATCAATCCAACAAAGGTGTTCTGCAAAGCTATCATCCATTCTGCATTTCATCTTTGCAGTTTTTGATCGTCAGTTCACAGGGTGTAGGTATGACTCAGCTTTGAGACAGTGGCAGTCAGCTGCCTTCTTGAATTGAAGTCCAGGGGCGCAGGGAGACTGAAGGGTTGGCAATATAGTGGAAGGGGAATAGATGCGTTGGTGCAGGAGGTCTTCTAAACGGGAAACATTGCTGCTAGTATGTGTTGTTGAAGGAGGAAGTAATGGTTAAAGGTGGTAGACGTGGCTCCACTCAAGCTAGCTGCTTTATTTTGGATGATGTGGAGATGTTCGAGTGCTGTTAGAGCTGCACTTTAAGGAATTGGAGAATATTCCAATACACCTCAATTTGTGATAATATAGACGTTGAATATCTGTTAGGGAATTAGGAAGTGAGTTACTCACACTGGAATTCCTCACGTCAGACTGCTCTAGTAGACACAGCACTTTTTTTGCTCGCCCAATTCAGATTCTAGTCAATGGTAACCATCAAGATGTTGATAACGGGGGATACAGCAATGGCAATGCTATTGAAATGTCAAGGGAGGTGGTTAGATTCTCTCTGGTTGGAGAAAGTCATTGGCTAGCATTTATGTGGCACGGAGGTTACTTCCCTGAAATTTGTCCATGTCTCGCTGCATAATGACATGGGCTGCTTCAGCATCTGAAGAATTATGAATTATGTTGAACAACATGCAATCATCAGCAAACATTCCAGTTTTCAACTTACAAATGAAGAGAAGGTCATTGATGAAGCAGCTAAAGATAGCTAAGGCTGGGATGGTACACTGAAGGGACTCCTGTAGAGATGTCCTCAGGGTGAGAAGAACATTAATTTACAAATTATTGACAATTACATATGCCATTGAAAGCAGGTGGAGGTCATTCTTTTCCTCTTTCAAAGTTTGCTTGTTTGCTACATATTTCAAATATTACTGGATGGATTTAAATACAACTAGGTTTACAGACAGGGTATGATCTAAACAGGAATGGATTTTGCAAGTAGCTTTTGGCCAAGTTGTGGATACAAATCTAGATCTTTAAAAGATCACTTAACATTGGGAGATAGGGTGAACTTGTCTTTATAAAACAATCTATGATGGTTTTTTTGGGCAATGTGCAGATTGTCTCAAGTGCTGAGATGGAATTTATCACCATTGTCAAAACAAGAGCCAAGTTTTCAAAGCAGAGTTTTGGATGCGGCTTGGCCTGAAGTCTCAGGGGAACTGAGGTCTTATTAAAAAGATTTTTCTGCTATGTAGTTACAGATCACCAATCAAGTAGGAAAAACCTCAATGTGTTGCATATCTGCAATATTTAAAATTAACAGCACAACAAGTCTACATCCTTCACTGGCAGCCCTTACCACTTGTTTTATTTTTCTTATATTTAGCTTAGTAAAGCGTGCTCGTATTGGTTTAATGTTGGTTCGGTGCTCATGAGTGTAAAATTAATATTGCAGCCCAAAACATCAGGCATCTGATTTTTGTTGCATTGAAAAAATGTCAACTGAGTTTTGAAGCAGTTTTTGAAGAAAATATTTCATGTGGGTTTAGCTGTTTGATCAACAGCTTTAAGTGGGCCTGTTCATCAAAGCCATGTGCTACGATTAAGGAACTATTTACAGTACTGGTTTCCAATTCACTCAGCCTTCTAGAATGTGGACCTCATTGATAACGGATGATATATTAAGTCATATTAAGTCTGATGTTTCTCTGCCTCTTTTGTATGTTGTATGTACAGTGCATCATAAAATAGAAATAATCAGCAACATTCTATTCTAGCAACCTGAATAAGAGCCACCAATGTTGAAATTAAGATTGGTAACTTAATGTACTCAGAGATAATGGGAACTGCAGATGCTAATCTAAGATAACAAAGTGTGGGGCTGGATGAAGACAGCAGGCCAAGCAGCATCATAGGAGAACAAAAGCTGACGTTTCAGGCCTAGACCCTAATGTGCTGTTTGATTCTATTAGTTTCCAGGATTACCAACTGTCAGGCCAATTTTGTATCTGTAATCAAAGCAGTAATGTTATATCATACAGAAGACAACATATCTGGATTATTAAAAGGCTAGATTTGCCTTACTGACTGCTCTGCTGCCAATGGTATATCCATCCAAAGGCATGACACCACTGAAATGGTAGTATTCTTTCAATCTGGCCATTGGCAGCCATCAAAAGCAGGAACTGGGTACATAGTCACCGGATGTTCAAGTAACTTCTGAGCACATATGGTTGATACATCATACATTCCAAAAAATACATCTTGATCCAGTTCAATTGTAAATCTTTACTGAGCTTAAGATAAACTCAACAAGCTACCCTTGTCCCTACCCCAATCAACCACAACCCCTTTCATGGCCTTTGCTTGTATTACAGCCCCAAAACAAATGCCAATCAATATGCAGCTACTCTCTCAAACAGTGATATAAGGAAAGGGAACCCAAAATCCTCAACTACAGTGACTGCACATTTCCTTAATACTATTCATCCTGTAATGATACATCAAAGTATATAACCTTAGATTCCTGCATTGTGAGCAGAAAAATCCTACTAGCCAAAAACGTGTCCTAAATGATGGACAAGAGTAACGATAAAGATATTGCTCAAGTTTTAAGCTCAACTATCAGCACATGTTTACTTAGTGGTGGAATTGTGAATGCAACAAATACATGAAAAAGTACTGTGACATCTTGTGAATGGGGAGACAAGGGGAGCTGGTATAGTTTTTTTGTCCCTTCTCTAGGATCTAGCATCTCTCACTTAACCTCCAAACATTTAAGAATGGGAGCAGACTTTAAGAAAGCAAGCTATTCCACACAAAGCTATAACCAGTTCCATAAAGTAAAAAAAATTAACACAGCAAATACATTGTACTTCGATTACTACCATCCACATCTCTAAGTCAAACATCTTGCATGAAAATTAGGGGGCAGCACAGTGGCTCAGTGGTTAGCACTGTTGCCTCACAGCGCCAGGGACCTGGGTTTGATTCTACCCTCAGGCGACTGTCTGTGTGGAGTTTGCATATTCTCCCCATGTCTGCATGGGTTTCCTCCCACAATCCAAAAATGTGCATGGTAGGTGGACTGGCCATGCTAAATTGCCCATAGTGTTCAGGGATGTATAGATTCAGGGGATGGGTCTGGGTGCGTTGCTCTGAGTGTCAGTGTGGACTTGGTGGGCCAAAGGGCCTGTTTCCACACTATAGGGATTCTATGAGAAATATGCTTCCCGTCTACTTCTCAAAATTCTAAAACACCTTTTCATTCCATTTAGTTACTGGGTTGATGTTGATTTTATGCACTTGTGTAGCATATGGTGGTTCTGCAGAATACAACACTCCTCAAACCAAGAACCAAATGTGAGCACTGAACCCAACTGGATTCACGATAGCACAGTATAAAGCTCCCGCTGTCCTGAGCTTGGCTAAACCAAAGAAGAGACAAGGTGAAATATTTTAAATTTGGAAACCTAAATATTCTAAATTACTAAATGGGGCCTGTGGAAGGATTGCTACTTTTATTGAGAGTATCAAATTGGAGTCAGTTTTATCTTGGTGAACTGAGAGAAACTGGAATAAGGCTCTCAAATAATCTGTCCCAGGACAATGAGAATCTAGTGAAATGTATTATGATAGCAGTAAAATACAAACTATTAATTTTCACCTTTAAGCATTTCATTTTAATACCTGGCATAACATGGAATAAACTTGTCTCAAAACAGAAAAAAAACGACTAACGTAGAAATGGCTGCAGTGTTCACTTGGCCATAGGTTGAGCTAAGTTTCATGAAGCCATCAATAAAAATGAACTAGACTAAACAAAATTAGAGCCAGTCAACTAGATCAGTTTCGCCTGCTTGATTTTTATTCAGATAAAAAGTTCATTTGGAGATTTTTTCAAAAATTGCCAGCTTGGAGACAGTAAACTCAGACAAGGGCACATATAAATGAACTGTATTTCAAGAGCTGTTTTGGCAGAGGAAGAGCAATGGATTTGTAAGTGAAACTGGAATAGGTGAATTCTCTATTCCTCTCTGCTTAAGAAGGATAACAAATTGGAGAAACAAACATCAAGAACTCAAATAAAGCTGAAATATTCATGGCTGCTGTTTGTCCAGGATACTGATAACAAACCACGGTGTCAGGTTAACACCTGAATATCTTCAACTTACCGAGAACTTTAAAGTGCATTTTTCTTAACTCGTGATCAGAGATAATGGGAACTGCAGACGCTGGAGAATCCAAGATAACCCTTGTCTAGGCCCGAAACGTCAGCTTTTGTGCTCCTGAGATGCTGCTTGGCCTGCTGTGTTCATCCAGCTCCACACTTTGTTACCTTATTCTTAACTTGCTTATTTTATTAGCTATTATGCCCGTTTTCAACACTGTACTTACCTTTAAAGAGTAGAAATGCTGCGTACTGCTGATACTATTCGCTGTTGAACATTCTCAATGCTGCTCAACTTTTGTTATGGCACTATATCACACAATTAAATCTAATCATTGTGTCAGGTCCTTCACAGCATTATCAACAAAACACAAACTGGATTTTCTCATGTTATCATTTTAAACATGTCCGGCATCTAATTATGTGAATCGTATATTTGGAAAGCCTCCTTAATCAAATCATTCAAGGCAATGCCATGTCCACAATGTTTGAGCTTTGAAATACATAGAGCAAAATTTTTAGATTTGTAATATGAATATTTTCTTTTTGCAGATTATAAAGAGAAGAAAACAAAATCCACAAAAACTACATTAAACTAGCTCCATTCTTAAAGTATCAATTACTCTACAGACCATGTCCACTAAAATCAAACACGCACAAAGCATTTAGCTTCATCTTCACTACTTGTGTACACTATGCAAGGATCAAAATTGACTGAATAACATGCTCCTTTAGTTCTCGGGTATCTGAGTGTATATTTGGAGGCACCTCCATTCACTTTTAATACAAGTACACTATGGCTCTGCTTGAATAGGATTCCAGATTTCCAAAAGGATGTTGCTATTAATGTCTTGTTACTAATGAGCAACCAAGCCCTGCTGATTCTTAGTTTCCTTTCAGTTCATGTGTAATAGATCAACAAAATCAGTTACTCGGAAAGAAGTCCAAACAATGCAAATGGGACTCCAGAAAAAAGAAAATGCCACAGACCTCTCATTAGAAAGCCAACTTCAAATGGAAATATATTCAGGGCCACACAGAAAAGAGGAGGTGAAAACTGTACCATCCATCCCACAAAGGTCTCAAACAGGTTTTGCGCAGCATATTCTTGAAAGTGTAAATTAGATAATGCTGTTTGCTAAATTTAATATTTTTTCACCAGTGTTCTGTCTCAAAAGAAGAGAATAACACACTTTTGTTATATTTCACAGAGACAGACTCAGTATCCAAGATTCAAATGGTTAAGTTGAGACAAGCAGAGATCACCAAGAGATTTCATCTGAATAAGCAGCTCCTGCCATCTGTTCTAACTGGTTGGGTCTAATTTTGTCTCCCAGCAGGCTATTAGTCTCCAACTGTGCATGCCAAGTACATTTTACTATAGACTAGAAAAATGACCTTCTGAAGAAGCATGATATTTTGTTTGTGCGTGTGAAGGTAGGTGAGTGGGCGGTTGGTGAGGGCAATGTAAGCTTTGATTAATCATTTAGAAATCAATACCAGTACCTCTACCTTGTTGGCTGAAAATAGCAATGACTACAAATAGAGTTCTTCTGATCAGTTAGGTTAGACTTCCCAATTTACTCATGTTTCATCTTTTACTTTACATCATTATATCAGCAGCTGGTCACATTACACTGCTACAGGCATGCCTTGTGGTGCCATACAGATCAAAATAATCTTGACTCTAAATGCATTGCTACTTATCCTCTCTATTATTAAAACTGCCAAGCCCAATGTGTGCAGTTGTTACAAAAACATTTTCACATATAAATTCATAAGAAGTAAGAGCAATTTTTGAAATGTTAATATACAATGAAACGTGCCTCCTGCAGGGATAACAATATAATCTTTTTTGATATGAGGGGCTACTAATACAATCCTGGGCAGAATCTCAGTCTTTGTTGTTTGTCTTGGCACAATAACTGGCATTCATAGCAATACAGATCCCTGCATGGGGATCTCTCATGCTCTTGTTAGAGGAGGACGTTTTTTTGTTACACTGCAGATGTAAATTCAGTACTGCAAATTTGCCTGAAATGTTTGATTCATTCTTGCTTGTGATGCATTAAACTTTTCATTCTGCCATATAATCATGCACTTGCAAATCCCAAAATCAGGGGATTGATCAGAGAAACCTTCCCAATCTTTCCCATGTTCTTCCAAAAAGAAATCAAACTGGCTCCTCCAATTCCTTAATTTTGTGGTTACTATCATAATGTGGCAAAAATATATTAATGAACAAATCAGCTTTCATCATAAATGCATGTGTCATAGCAAATATGCCCTTAACAATAGAGGATATGAAACTGCACAGCAGTTGGTACTTAATTGACAAGAAGCGGTAATAGTTAAAATACAGTAGTGTCTGTACTGCTGGTAATAGTTCTGAGGTCTCAGAAAATGTGCTGTTCCCAATTTAGTAAAATGCACCTGGATGGGACTGTAATCCTTCCTGACATTGGCCACAATGTTCCAGAGCAATTGTTAGTAATTCTCAAGTCTTTTCTGCCATCATCCCTACTTTTCTCATGACTACATAAATTAGGCACTACTTCAGAGAAAGGCTTTTAGGATAATTTGTAGCCTTTACACTACCTGATGGGCATTTGAAGTGTAGTGCATTACGGACCAAAAATGTGTTGGCACTTATTATCTTTACAAATTAACATGCACCCATAGTACAGGGCGTACTGGCTAGCAACAGCAGACTGTTTTCTTCCACTTTACTCTTTAAATTGTTAAGACAATAAGAAAGATATACAAAAGAAATCAAATTATGCATGAAAGTATAAAAAAGAGGTATTAAGCCCTTCTGTATGCTTCAGAAACATCACTAACATACATCACACAAGCCCATAGAGAAACCTCACCAGTGCTATCTCAGCAAAGCCTGGTAAATCCAGTGACTAGGGATAGGTGCACCAACATGAGTGTCCTCTCACACCCCATTTATCCCCAATGTTGAGGAGGCACCAATGACACTCAGTTGGTCACTTTATTCATATGCCTGATACATCATTTCTAGCCCAATCTCTACTCTGAACTTTGTTACAAGTGGTTACCACAGGGCAGTGGCAACACTTCAAGGGTGTCCCTGAAGCCTCACTTAAAAGAATGCAATGTCTCCACTGACTCATGGGAATCTCTTGATAATGGACCACGGAAACTGGAGAAGCAGCTCCTGCAAAGGCACCATCCATTGTGACCATCTCCAATTGGCCTGAAGGAGTGTGCAACAGCCCAGGCAGCCCTTCCCTCACCTTAACAAAGACCACCTGCCCCTCCTGCATCAGTGTGTGCGTGCGTGTATGGATCCCAACACTGACCTGTTAAGTCATCTCAGGATCTACAATTCGCATCGAAGAAAGTCATCCCTGACAGATTTGGTCGCACAGGCTGTTATTTTGTTTGGAGACAACAGGCTAGTTATACAATGCAATGGAGTTTATGATGCCTTAGTTATTGTTTCTGAATTTGCCAGACTCAAATTTGAACTTCAATGTCTGCAGACAAAGCCTTGAGTTATTTCATTTAAAAAAAAAGGAGAGACAAAATGACAAGCCAGAGTAATCCTCAATGGCTACTGTGTTACCTTAAAGTCGCTGGTGAAGAGTTAGGAATAGGTGAGTTGGTTAATATTTGGGGAATCAAGATCTAGAAATGTTTAAACTATTGTTCTTCATACATGAAGATTGTAAAATTATAGCAAAAATATAATTAGGGATAAAATTAACCTACACAATGGGAATTGGAATACAGATAAATACACAGAATTGATGGTTAATGAAGTCATACCTGGACCATGGTTTTGTTACTTAATAAACATAAGATATGTTTTCCATTCTACCAAAAAGTATTGGCTGGGACTTTGAGGTTGCAGGTGAAGCAACAGCACTCACTGCTGACCTTTACATCTTCCCATAACCATACTGCAATCACTGAATTTCACTTTTTCCATGTTAATTTAAATCTGGCACCAAGACAGTACAAACTCATGTCCAGCCGACATGGTATCACAGCAAGTAGACAAGCACAGTCAAATATTCTCAGAGACAGCAAACTAGGAAATAAAATGCAGATTAACCTTACACTTTTATGAATGAGAGAGTGAAATAAAGATGGGAACATGCACACTAGAAACTAAAAGGTTATCAACAAACATTTTAAAAGCCACTGAGTTATAAAGAAAATATTCGCTATGAAGCAAACGTAGAATTAATGGAGGTCTGTGGCGTAATGTGTAGTATCTCAGCGTGGAACCTGAACCAGAATTTCTGTCTCAAAGGCAAAGAGTTGATGGCCACAGAAGGTACATTTATAACAGAGCCAAACAGGATGGCTGTCAATCCGCAAACTTTTCCAATGTATCTGCAGCAGGCTGCAAGAATAGGAATGTTTCTTGGCCAGTCAGGCCTATACTCGCAGCTGCAGCAAAGTAGCCTCCCAAAGTGAAGGTTCTGCCACAGGCTATAACTCAAGGCAAATACTGTCCTTGCTTTGAGGCTTGGTTGGCAATAAATTTTCAGAGTGAGAAGTGATTTTTTTTTTCAAATCAGTGTCAATACACTGTTAATACCTCAGTTATGCTTCATTAATATGAAGGAAACATTTGCTTTTTTTTCCAGAGCTACACTGAAAGGTAAACAGCAAAATTGTCAGATCAACAATCCATCAGGACTTCAAAAGTATAGCCAATGGCATAGAATCACTGACAGAAATTTCTAGAATGCTACATTTAAATGCATATTTGTGCATACCAGAATTTACAGATTCATTGTTATAATGATGACAAATGCTGAAATTCTTACTGTCATTCCAACTACAAACTCACAACACTAAGACAGCTTATAGAGGTGGTGGAGTGTGATAGCATCACTGGATTAGTAAACGGGTTAATGTCCTGGGGATACTAGTTCAAATTCCACATGAAGAAATCTGAAATCACTAAATATCTGTCATCAAAACAAGTTAGCCTAATGGCAACCCATTAGCCATAATCAGAAAAATCCATCTGGTACACCAGCTGAAGAAATCTTAGTCTGGCTTACATGTGACTCACACCAACCAGCTGATTCTAACTGCTTTCTGACAAGGCCTCAATAAGCCATTGAGTTCACAGAACAGGTAGGAATAAGCCATAAATTTTGGCCCAGCCAGCAACACCACATCCTCTGAATGGGCCTTCAAAACATCGTGCAAGGTGCAGTAAACCAGGGAACTAAAGAGCTCCATTAAGTGGAAATTGGAACTAGAGTATTTTAGGAGCTTAATGACCAGAGCAGACACGATGGGCCAAAGGGCCTCATTTTATGCAGTAAAACTGACTTCACGATAGTAAAATACAAGCAAAATGAATAGAAGTTAAGTATCTTTACATTGTCAGTGCTGCTCATTTATAAAAGGTAAAGTCACCATCGTCTTACCAAGACGTAGCATTGCTCTTTCATTATAGAGAGATGACCGGTGATGGCTTAACCTAAGAATTACTGCACCTCTAGCGAGGGGAGAGGTTGAGAAGGAGAAGCCTTCATGGTAATGCAGCTGGTGCATGAATTGAACCCACACTATAGGCTGGTGCTGTATCATAAACCAGCTGTCCAGCCAACTGTGCTAAATCAACACCCTCATTTCTACATTAATAGCATTTACATGTAATTAACTTTCCATATCTGATGATTATGGGCTCTGATTAAAATGTTAGCCCTGGACATATGATGACCATCACAGAATTTACAAACTAATTACCTTATTGTCAATGAATTAACTTCTGGGAATACCGCTGAAGTCTGTTTTTAACATTATTACTGCTGTGTCAGTGCATCTTTAAAATTCATTTGTGGAATGTAAACGTCAATGGCCAGGCCAGTATTTATTGCCCATCCCTAATGTGGCCAGACAGCTGTTAAGAGTCAACCACATCACTGTGGGTCTAGATGACATGTAGACCAGACCAAGTAAGGATGGCAGAATTCTCTCCCTAAAAGAAGTTAGTTAACCAGATGGGCTTTTCCTCCACAATCAGCGCCAATTTCATGGTTGTCATTAGACTCCTAATCCCAGATTGTTTTTTTATTTAATTCAAATGTGAATTTGAACCTGGGTCCCCAGAACATTAGCTAGATCTGTGCATTAATAGTCGAGGTGATAATACCACTTGGCCATCACCACCCCTAATCTCGGCCTTAAGATAATCATTGAAGTGTACACACCCGTAAATTTAAACCTTTGACCTAACCAGAAATGGAGCTATGTTCTATTATGGATGATAGTATAAGGTAAAGTGGAGGTTAGATAGACCTTAGGATTAAGGTAAAAGTTCAGCACAACATCGTGAGCTGTCGGGCCTGTACTGTTCTCTGTCCTATGAAACCATCGCACATTAAGTTATTATTTGACAGCTAGGTCTGCACTTCTGGAATCCCTGCTACAAGAAAGATGTTGTTAAACTTGAAAAGGTTCAGAGAAGATTTATAAAAGCTCCAGGGTTGGAGAATTTGATCTATAGGGAGAGGCTGAATAGGCTGGGACTATTTTCCCTGGAGCATCGGAGGCTGAAAGGTGGCCTTACAGAGGTTTATAAAATCATGGAGTATGGATAGAGCAAGTAGCCACGTTTCCAGCCCCCCCCCCCCCCAAAAGGAGTTCAAAACTCGAGCGAATAGGTTTAAGGTGAGAGGGGTAGGATTTAATAAAGGACACAAGAAGCAACTTTTTCATGTGGAGGGCGGTGCGTGTATGGAATGAGCTGCCAGAGGAAGTGTTGGCAGTGGAAGTGGTAAGTTACAACATTTAAAAGGCATCTGGATGGGTACATGAATAGGAAGGGTTTAGAGGGATATGGGTCAAATGCTGGCAAATGGGACATGATTAATTTAGGATATCTGGTCGAGATAGACGAGTTTGACTAGAGAGTTGGCTTCCATGCTATCTAACTCCATGACTCTAAAATAACATCTTAGTTGAGCGTGCAGCCAAGCTGATAACACTAGAAAATTCTACTCACCTTCAAGGCTCTGCAAAGACCAGTGTCAGGAAATAAACACAGTCGTGATTTCAAAAGAAGGTACCTGGCAATAAAACTTAGATGTGCAGGCTGTGAATAGAATGGACCATCATTAAATTTAAACCCTACCTCTAGACTGCCAATGAGTAGATTCCAGGATTACTACACACTGAGCTCATACATGTCTGGAAGATTTTTATGCAAATTTGACTAAGAAGATTATCAGCTTTAAAATGAAAATATTAATAACTGAAATATGAACTTGACTAAAATGGGGCGACACCTACAGCTGAGCAATTAACAACTAATTTGCAAAGAAAGAGCAATAACTCTACAGAAGGTAACATCAAGTTCAAAGTTCAACATCCATGAGATTGATATAACTGTTCACTAACTGTTAATTCAGCCTCTGATGCCTGTCCACTTTAGTACACTTGCAAAAGGAATGAGAAATAATGGCATCACTGCACATGTTAAGCTACAAATCATTAAGTTCCAAGTCAAGATGCACCACAAAAAATGTTCCATTTCAGCATAAGAAAATATAACCACATCTGTATGAGAATAGACTCCAGGCATTGTTCCCCAAATTTGTTACAGTTGCAGGCAAAATAATTCAGCTTTCAGGCTGGGTGCGGGGTTTGAAAATAGCAAACTGACTCCCCGTCAGAATCCAGTCACTCCTCAAGTTGCTTGTGACCAAGTTAACTTCAAAAACGAATCCCCTCTCATAAGGAGGCCTTTCCCCAGATTAAGCATAACCTAATTTTTAAAAGTAGCTCATTTAACCAGCCTGTCGAGAATGAACAAGGGAGTGCATTTGTTTCAACATGCATGAAAAAAAAATTAACAACACACACACACACACACACACAGAGTGAAAACAGGAGAGGTCGGTCCCAAGATGATAAAGGGGAAACCCAAGTTATAGAGATCTGTACTGAAAACAACAAATGCTGGAAATCACAGCAGGTCAGACAGCATCCATGGAGAAAGGGAGAGTAAGCTAATGTTTCAAGTCTACAGAACTCTTCACAGTCTCTGAATTGTTTGTGAAGAGTAGATTAAAAAAAAACTTGTGGCCACTACTGGGCTGTACTCAATTTTGAAAATTCTTGGTATTGCAAGCTGATTGGAATTCACTATGGGGGTGGGGCGAGGTAGCAGGAAGGCAGGCAGAAAGGAGGGAGGGGGGAGAGAGAGAGAGAGAGAGAGAGAGAGAGAGAATGTTGCAATTGAGGAATGGTTTCAAAACTTGGAGAAGCCTTGCAAAAAAAAATCCAACATATCACAACGTATCTGTTGTTGTTTGATATGCAAAGCTCTTGTCAGAATTTACAGTAAATAAAAAAAGCGCCTGACACAACTCAAACTGAAAACAGAGTCAAAAACAGGGTCATGAATTTACAAGGTACATTGGCAATTACGTCATCCCAACACAAAACAAAGAGGATGACTGTACACAGTAATCACAAATAACAATTCAAGCTCAATGTAATTAGACTCTCTGACAATTTAACAGAGATAAGACCCCCTACACGAACATTTCACAGATAACGTGTACTTCGATAATAACAAAACAAGTGGCACTGGAGGAAAGTGCAGTCAGCATCTGGGCCACGAATGCAGTCCCCAAATTCTATGAACGTGTTCACACATCATAGAATTTCCCAGAGCCTCCAGAGGTTTTAAAACATAACAGGGAGAAACAGCAATGCTTATTCTATTCCCAAACCTGCTAAGGCAGAAGCCTACTCACTGATGTATTTTATAACTTGCTCTAACTGAAATAATCTAATTCAATAATCAAAAAGTATCAGAGATAATGGGAACTGCAGATGCTGGAGAATTCCAAGATAATAAAATGTGAGGCTGGATGAACACAGCAGGCCAAGCAGCATCTCAGGAGCACAAAAGCTGACGTTTCGGGCCTAGACCCTTCATCAGAGAGGGGGATGGGGGGAGGGAACTGGAATAAATAGGGAGAGAGGGGGAGGCGGACCGAAGATGGAGAGTAAAGAGGATAGGTGGAGAGAGTGTAGGTGGGGAGGTAGGGAGGGGATAGGTCAGTCCAGGGAAGACGGACAGGTCAAGGAGGTGGGATGAGGTTAGTAGGTAGCGGGGGGTGCGGCTTGGGGTGGGAGGAAGGGATGGGTGAGAGGAAGAACTGGTTAGGGAGGCAGAGACAGGTTGGACTGGTTTTGGGATGCAGTGGGTGGGGGGGGAAGAGCTCGGCTGGTTGTGTGGTGCAGTGGGGGGAGGGGATGAACTGGGCTGGTTTAGGGATGCAGTAGGGGAAGGGGAGATTTTGAAACTGGTGAAGTCCACATTGATACCATATGATATCATATTCCGCCTGGGAACCCTGCAGCCATATGGTATCAATGTGGACTTCACCAGTTTCAAAATCTCCCCTTCCCCTACTGCATCCCTAAACCAGCCCAGCTCATCCCCTCCCCCCACTGCACCACACAACCAGCCCAGCTCTTCCCCCCCCCCCACCCACTGCATCCCAAAACCAGTCCAACCTGTCTCTGCCTCCCTAACCGGCTCTTCCTCTCACCCATCCCTTCCTCCCACCCCAAGCCGCACCCCCAGCTACCTACTAACCTCATCCCACCTCCTTGACCTGTCCGTCTTCCCTGGACTGACCTATCCCCTCCCTACCTCCCCACCTACACTCTCTCCACCTATCTTCTTTACTCTCATCTTCGGTCCGCCTCCCCCTCTCTCCCTATTTATTCCAGTTCCCTCCCCCAATCCCCCTCTCTGATGAAGGGTCTAGGCCCGAAACGTCAGCTTTTGTGCTCCTGAGATGCTGTTTGGCCTGCTGTGTTCATCCAGCCTCACATTTTATTATCAATAATCAAAAAGGCTGGTTTGTCAGAAACCTGAGGCAAATGACTATCATATTAGCTTAACGCTTCTAACCATCCAGTAAATGTCACTGCACTCAATGATTTCTTTCAGCAAAGTAGTCTTTCCCAAGATCTTTAATACTCCGAATAGTGACAGCCACTCACATGGAAAAGTAGTAGAGCTGAACAATTTGATAGCTATCACCTGAAAGCTGATTCTCTCACCCACACTTCTAAACGATCAAAGCCAAGGCATCAATATGCTTGTACTTTGTTAATTACTTTGAATTATCTAACCATACTTATGTCTTTCCTATTTGTGGATGCTAACTGATTGCGGTTAAGCTGTGTTTATCAGAAATTTGACTCAAATGGAGACAGGACAGTGAGATTCTGACAGAAGAAACTCATTGTGGGTATGAGAACAGGAGGCAAATGGGAAGATGAGAGATAATGGGAACTGCAAATGCTGGAGATTCCAAGATAATAAAATGTGAGGCTGGACGAACACAGCAGGCCAAGCAGCATCTCAGGAGCACAAAAGCTGACGTTTCGGGCCTAGACCCTTCATCAGAGCAAATGGGAAGATGTTGGTCAAGGTGCAGATTTCCGCCAAAGTCTGTGAAATTTTGTTTAAAAAAAGCTATGTTGGAGCTGTGTGGGAGAACTGTGCTGTATTGTTTCATAAGTACGCCTTCTTCACTCTGGCATCGAAGATGAGGGAGTTAGTGATAACACCCCACACAGCCACATGTACTTCTTCATGCCTAACTTACAAGGGAAGCCCAGGATGAGCACACAAAACAAAATGGCACTAAAGATACTCAGCAGATATCACAGCATCTATGCAGAAAAAAAACAGGGTTAACGTTTCAAGTCCAGTGACACTTCATTAGTATGGAAAGCAGCAGGGAAATGGGGACATTTATGCTGATGATACAGGATGGAGTCAGGGGTGGAAAGGAATGAGTCAAACAGATGGAGTGGGTGCCCAGTGAGAGACGGAAAAGATAATTTTCAAATTTTCACTCTTTTCCTTATTGCCCATTCAGCAAGTGCTTCTCTCCTGTTTATCAGCATTCTCCTTGCCCTGCTTGCCTTTTTCTTACTCTCTGGGCACATTTCAATCTATTTGACTCATTCCTTCCTCTCCCCCCTACCACTACTCCCAATCCAACCACTGTTCCCAACGACCTCTCCCCCCATCATATATACCGCCATTTCCCAGCTGTTTTCAGTTCTGACAAGGGTCACTGGACAAACAGTGACTCATTTTTCTGCACCAATGCTCCCAGGCTTGCTGCGTTTCTCCAGTGCTTTTTTTTTGTTTCATATCTCTTATTCTAGGACAAACATCTCTGGGGGTGGCTTCTAGGAGGACAGTGATAGAAGTGGACACCAATTAAAAAGGAACCAAAAAAATCAACAGATATTACCAAAGGTGGCAGTCATAGCTGCAGAAAGGGTATACTGACATAAGGATTGTTTTCTGCAACCAGGGCGTGGTTGATCTGTGGAACTCATTGATGTGGAAGTGTCGGTGTTGGATTGGGGTGGGCAAGGTCGAAAATCACATGACACCAGGCCATAGTTCACAGGTTTATTTGAAATCAAGCTTTCAGAGCGTAGCCCCTTTGTCAGTTGACTACACTTGATTGAAGGGGCAGAGCTCTGGAAGCTTGTGACTATAACCTGAGTCATGAGACTTCTGATCTTGTGGAACTCATTGCCACAGAAGGCTGTGGAGACCAAGTCATTGCGTGGGCATAGTAGACTATGGGCCAAGTGTAGACAAATGGGATTAGCGTAGTTTGATGTTTGTTGGTTGACACAGGCATGGTGGAATGAAGTATTACTCTGACTTAATGTATTTAAGACTCAGATAGACTGACTCTGCATTAGTAAGGTCACAGGGAGAAGGCACAGCAATTGGATTGAGAAACATACCAGCTATGATCAAATGGCTGAGCAGCTCAATGGGCCAAATAGCCTAATTTTGGTCCTTTATTTTATAAAACCCAAAAGAAAATGTTGCTGCAGTTGGGTACTGCAATTTGGTCAACTGCACTAAAATCATGCCAAGGGATCTGTTGACAGATTGACCATTGAAGACGGACATGAATTTGTGGGACTTCAAAGCAACCAGTGTCATTGTGACACACTGTCATATTATTTCTCAGTAATGTAATAAAAGGTGTTTAATATGGAACTTAATCCAAGGTGCTACGTGCTATTGAGAGCTGGATTGGAACCTTTAGACCTTAAAAAAAAGGACAGCGAGTGATTTGCATAACTCTAGTAGACAAATCTCATTAGACTAACATCAGCATAAAACCACTGAAACATAGGTAACTCTGAAAGAAATGGTTCAGGAATAACAATCCACACTGGCTATTGTGTTTATCATTCATAGATCTTAGTTCAACAATGTGATAACTGACTACCCAGTAACCGGCAAATAACAAATGGTAGCTTGGTGCCAATTCTATCAGAACTGGTCAGGTATCTTAAAGATTTTGTTTCACTTGTCAGATTCATTAACCTCACATTAAAACTATAGTGATAAATTCACATAAGAGAACAAGGAATAGGAATAAAAACTGAAACCTCTGCAGAAACTTAGAAGGTCTGGCAGAATCTGTAAAGCGAAAGCAGAGTTAAGGTTTTGAGTCCAGTGACCCTCATTTGACACCTGGAGTTTGATTCATGATTCACCAAGGACTTAATCTGATTGGCTTCAACTCCACTTTCCCCTATTCCCTAACTTCTGACTACCTTGTCAGTCAATAACTTGTCGAATTAGCCTGGAATATAAAAACTGACACAGTCTCACCACCCAACAGGGAAGTAACTTAAAATGATTACAGGGAAGTAATCAAAATGATTATAGGGTAGTAAATTGAAATTATTAACAACTCCAAAAAGAAAATTCTCTCATTAATTAGGAGACTCCTTATTTTGAAACTGTTGCCCCTAGTCCTAGGTGACCCAACAATGAAATCTTCCCAGCATCTATCTTGTCAAGCCTCTTCAGAATCTCATACGTGGCAGTAAGACAGATTCTCATGCTTCTAAACACCAAAATCAACCTAATGATTACAGGCCCAACCTACTCAATGTTGACTCATAAGGCAATCCTTTCATTCCAGGAATCTACCGAACCCTCTCCAAGTTGCCTCCAATGCAAGCCAACACCTCAAAGTAAAGCTGACAAATTCACTTAGTGCTGAAGGTACAGTGGTAGTGTCCCCAACTCTGGGACAGAAGCAACCTAGATTCAAATCCCAGAGTTTTATCATAACATGTCACAACAGGGCGACTCTGAGATTTAGACTTCTAAGCAGGGACACCAAGACTGTACACAGTACTCACGGTGCAGACTCATCAATATCCCCGCACAGTTGTGACAAGACCTGCCTGCTTTTAGAGTCCAATGCCTTTATGACAAAAAAAACAGTAACATTTCATTTGTCTTTCCAATTATTTGCTGTACCTTCAAGCTACCCTTTTATGATTCATGTACAAACATGCCTGGATGGAGCCCAAAGAAAACTGGCTGGGGAGGCTGAATGCCTATTTGAGCCTGTATAATACACATTTCCTTTAAATTAAGTGAATGGAAAATGAAGCAGCTCTGCTAATCATGTGCAATCCTTCAGAGAGACAGATTTTCCTCTGTGCCCCTGTGTCTAGGGGTTGCTTAACACCCCGACAGTGAAGAAAATTTCTACCTTATCAGTTCAGTATCAGCACCATCACTCTGCTGGGTTTAGTCGCTCTGCTTCCTGCTTACATTCTGACATGTGTCTGGGTCCAGTGTCTGGGAATAGCAGGCACCACCCCAGGCACATCTGCTTTCCAAAGGGGAAGAACAGAGGACCAGTTCATAGCAACTCTTCCTGAGTAGTGAAATCTCAGCAAAGAGATCTTGTATTAAATCCCAGGTTCCCATCAATTCCTGAGGCAGAATACACACTTTCTTCACTCACTGATCCCAATAATTTTGGTGCTGGCAAAGTAAGGTGGAGTGAAACACACTGATGGCAGGTTGGGTACCAGGTCTGGATACAGGCTGCACCTACATTATAACCATCTCCTTCCAGTTCCAGTTTAAATAAATCTTCAAGTTGACATCTAAAAGAGTCAACAGCAGCTCAACTCCAAAAGAATATTTAAGAAAACAAGGTTATGTTCCAACAATAAATAGCTAACA
The DNA here is from genome assembly GCF_030684315.1 of Stegostoma tigrinum. Taxonomy (NCBI): domain Eukaryota; kingdom Metazoa; phylum Chordata; class Chondrichthyes; order Orectolobiformes; family Stegostomatidae; genus Stegostoma; species Stegostoma tigrinum. The sequence continues at coordinate 18,015,434 of NC_081385.1, forward strand.
AATCTGCAAATTTAACAATGCTAGTTTTGAGGATGCCCACGGTTGATGAGAAGCTTTATTCAGTGTACAATCCTGAAAATAGAACACAAACTGCACAGCGCGGTATAATCATGAGTTATTCATACTGTATACCAAGATGTGCTATTTTTGTCATTGCCAGTTTATGCCTATGATCAGGCAATACCATCTTATTGCAATCAGAAACAGAAATTGTTGGAGAAACTCAGCAAGTCTAGCAGCACCTGTGGAATGAAAGCCATGTCAACATTGAGTCCAGTGACCCTTCTTCGGAACCTGAAAATTGAGGTCCATGCTCACCCTCCCTGCAAGTAAAGACTCCAAACCATATTTTATCTCCCACATTCTGACATACCTCGAACATCATCTTCCTTTCTGAACACTCATCTAGTCTTGACTACTGACATTGTACCTTCTCTGATCATTAACCTAGGAAGTGAATATTTGCAAGCCTTATCTCTTTCAGTCTGTTTTGGAGTAGATATTCTTCTCAGAGCAAACTCCTGTCAAAATGTACAACTCTGCTTCCATAATCAAAGCCAGAATGCCAGTTTTTACCTAATGCAATGGGGGAGAATTATATTCCATTCATGATTATGCACCACTCTGGCTACAACAAGACTTTTAAACCGGTTTTAAAAAATAAGCCTGGTGTTTTCCCGTCTTTTGACGTACTACTGCACGTAAGCAAAGACCGCTAGACATTAACGCCATGCATATATACCCTCATTCGCAGTATCTAAAGGCAGCAGCTAAAAATGTCTCCAGAGAAATCTTCAAAAAGAACAGATTTAAGCACATAGATAGTTCAGCTTATTAAATTATTGCAATGTGTTCTGAATACCACACATCAGGAAAGATATTTGAATTTGAAGGGGCTGAAGCACAGGTGTGATGCCTGGTCTTCAAGGGTTAAAGTTTGAGACAGGAGATCAGATAGATTAGCTGTAGATTCCCAAGTACTGATCAAATTGAGGTGCTTAACATGAAAAGACTCGGACCAAGTATAGTGTACATAAACAAATACTATTTCCACTGTTGCAAGTGTCCAGAATAAGAGGAGAAATACTGTAACCTTAAAATTAGGGCTTAAGAGCCTATTGTCAAGGTTGAGGGATTAAACAGATGAGTTAGAAATCTCTTTGGACTCGTGTGTTGTTCTTAACTGTGGGCCAGAAGGTTCCCGTTCAGGTCCCAGTGACTCCAGAGATGTGTCATAACATGTGCAAACAGGTTGATACAACCATATTTAAAATTAGAGATAGTAGGAACTGCCAATACCGGAGAATTTGAGATAACAAGGTATAGAGCTGGATGAACACAGCAGGCCAGGCAGCATCAGAGGTGCAGGAAAGCTGATGTTTCGGGCCTGGACCCTTCTTCAGAAAATGTAAAGTTACGACTTGGTTATGCAGGGTAGAGGTGTCAAGGACAACGTCATACAAAATGTTTGTGCATATCTGGAACAAAATGGAGTCTGCTGGGAAAATTCAGTAGGTCTGGCAGCATCTGTGACAGAAACACAGCTTATGTTTCAGGTCCAGAGACCCTCCTTCAAAACAGTGTGGAAGCTGGCCATTCACCCAGAGAGTCCACGTCGCCCCTCTGAATAGCATCCCACCCAGACCCACCGTGCTTACCTATCCCTGTAACCTTGCATTTCTCAAGGCCAATCCACCTAAACTGCACATTTTTGGACTGTGGGAGGAAACGGGAGCATCAGGAGGAAACCCATGCAGTCCAAGAAAATATACAAACTCCACAGTGGAAAGCTGGAACTGTCTCCCAAAAAGGCTCTTACGGTGAGGGCAGTTAAAGTAGGTAGGTTTTTGTTGGTAAAGGCTTTAGGTTTATAGAACCAATGCAGGTAGTTGAAATGGAGATACAGATCAGTCATGCCTAGCAGACAATGCAGATAAGCAGAAACTAAATAGTTTCCTCCTGATACCGGATTCTTATCTGAACTGAATTAGTTCAAAGGAACATGACTTATAAGCCATTTTACTAAGAGCTCTGCAACACAACCTTAAAATGTCAACTGTGTTCAATTGCTCATGGTATTTTTATGCACTATTTTACGTTGTAAAATTTTCAACCTGCAACTGTTCAAGAATTCCAATTACTCTTAATTGCAGGAAACAATCCCTCAAAAGTTCTTTAAAATAGTCTTTCTTATTAAAAAAAATACACTATTCAATTTAACATAGAGATAATGGGAACTGCAGATGCTGGAGAATGCAAGATAACAGTGTGGAGCTGGATGAACACAGCAGGCCAAGCAGCATCTCAGGAGCACAAAAGCTGATGTTTCGGGCCCAGACCCTTCATCAGAAAAAGTCCTGTAACAGGTAGCTCTGATTCACTATTTGTGGCATGTTAAACACAAGCATTAAATTGTTGCACATCATTGATTAAGTAACAAATCTCCATTGATGTTTAATCACAATGATAAGTCATCCAAGAAAATTAAATCAATTTCATCTTGTAACGGTAAGCAAACACCTGATGACATAAGCCTGTCACAGTCTGTGTGCATTGTCTAACTGTATGACAGCATTTGCAGTGGAATGAAGTATTGTATGGGTAATTTCATTTCAAATTATTAATGTGAATCAAAAAGCTTGGAAGAAAAGCAATATTATCCAATGGACACAGAGAAAGTGACTGGTTGTGTTTCTGAGAATGATGGTGGTAGATTTTACCAGTATCCAGCCCTCTTATCCCTCCAGTTGTAACCCAAAAGGTGTGCTGATCTACTCTGGCATGCATTTGCCTGGATTTTAGGGTTCAGCACATAGAACATAGAACAGTACAGGCCCTTCAGCCCACGATGTTGTGCCAATCGTTTACCCGAAACCTAAGGCCTATCTAACCTCCACTGCTATAAACATGTCCAAGCCAGGCAATCAACTGGGTTACCCAGCATGACAAAGAGGAAGTCAGTTTCAGCTGGACTAGGCCTCTATTGCACCACACTTTCCTTTCAGGCACCTTGACTTGAGCACACAATCCACTGAGCAAGGGATGGCTGCTGTTCATTCAACCATTTTGCCTTGCCAGCAAAGGACTTGCATCCTTTCCTCCTATAGTTCAAAGATGTGCAGGCAAGGTGGATTGGCCATGGGAACTGCAGAGTTACAGGGATGGCGAGGGATGGATCAAGACAGTGTAAACTTGATGGGCTGAATGGCCTACTTCCTCACTGTAGGGATTCTAATAATTCTATACATCTGTCCCAAAATGTGGCAGGTAACAAAGATAAAAAAAAACACCCAGTAGTAGCTAGTCCCCTCAATACTACTTTTAAAAGCCACATGACAATCCATCTTTTCTTTAATATAAAAATGTAATCACCCCCTTAATTTTGATCAGTGTCCCATGTCCCTTTAGTTCCTTCCTCAGATTACACTTGTGTTGTATTTCTAGTTATTTATGTAGCCGTATGCTCACAGTTGGCCACAGCGTGGCTTTCGATTGAAGCCCCTGTCAAAATATGCATGCCTACCATCGTCGGAGGAGTATAATGCAGTGGGGAACACATGCAGCCATTCTGGGCCCAGAAGTTAGATCAGAATATCTTCACCTAGTTTTCCGATAATGGAGCATGGAGAGCTGGTTTGAAACCAATTAACATTTTTAAAAATTCATTCACAAGATGGCTTATCCAGCATTTATTGCCCAGAGGGCAGTAAAGAGTCAATCATATTGCTGAGAGTCTGAAGTCACATGTAGGTCAGGTCAGGCCAGGTAAGGCTGGCAGGTATCCATCCCTCCAGGCCATTTTTGAGCCAAATGGTTTTTTTCCTGACAATCAGTAACAATTTCATGACTACCAACACACTCTTAATTCCAGATTTTCACTGAAGTGAAATTCCAATGCCTGCCCTTGCACAGGACTCAAACCAACATCCTCAGAATATCACCTGGGTCTCTGGGGTTAACAGTCCAGTGATTACACCACTAACACATCATCTCTTTTTTTAATTTTTCAAATGGATGCTTGTTACTTTTCGAACGATGATATTTTGTGTTGCACGATTAATACAGAAACATCATCTCATCATGTTACTGTCAATTACTTTTATGTTACACATCTTCCTCTCTCAATTGCACCCTGAATATTACAGAAATACAGTATTCTATTTGATCTATCCATTTAAGCAACTGAAAAGGCTGAACAGCATGATGCTAATGTTAAATAAATGCTGCTCATTAATGAAAGACATTAGGCATTTTTTGTGACGACTACATCCGTCGCATTCTGGCAGACTGTCCTCAACATTTAGACTTAGCCACCAAAACTGAAGAAGCCAAAGTTATTAACAGTCTAGTGGGAGTGTGAGAACAAAAGCAATGAAAATATAGTCCTCACTGGGGGAGTTTCTGTTTCAAGTGGAATACCAGCCTTCAGACCAAGAGCTGGGATTTGTACTGGATTAGCAGTAGACCTTCCAAACCTCCTAGTTCCTTACATGGTGTTTGACACTGAACACTTCAGAAAATACTCAGTGCATGTTTTAACTCATTTGCTCCATGTCCAGCATTTCAGTATTGATTGTGGCTGTTGTACAATGCAATCTGGCAAAAGTGCAATTAATATCAACACATTTAAGGAATGAACTTGCATTCAGTATATAAGGTAACTCAAAAAGAAACCAGGTTCAGTGGGTAGCACTGCAGCCTCACCGCATGAGGGATCTCGGTTCAATTCCCGCCTTGGCTGACTGGCTGGGTGGAGTGTCCATGCTCTCCCAGTCGCTGCATGGGTTTCCACTGGGTGAATCGGTTGTGGTGGATTGGGCGAGCTAAATTTTCCATTGAGTCCAGAAATCTGTCGGCAAGGTGCCTTAGCTGTGATAAATGTGGGGTTACGGGGATAGGGTAGAAGGCTGGATCTGGATGACATGCTCTTCAGAGGGTCAGAGTATACATGATGGGCTGAATAGCCTCTCTCTGTACCCCAGCCCCAGGGGAGGGGTGTTGATTTGTATGATTCTCACTGCATTAGTGCTAGGACAGGGCAATTATTTTTGAACACTAACTACTGCTAGGACACGTGCCTACATTTTCAAATTCCCTCAATGTTTTAAGAATAAATCGACTTTTCAAACCAAATGTTCATTCCATTTTACATAGATGGCTGAAACATATGCCAACATAATTTAAATTAATTCAGTCTGAAATTGAAATTTCTGAAGGAATTTCTTCCTTCAGCTTCAGGTCTCAGTATGCCATCTGCAGCAGAGCAATGGGAGGCCATCATTCGTGGATGCTGGGAGGTCAACAAGGTGAACTTTTGTAAATTTATCTCCTTGCTGCAGATAAATCACTTGTCTGTTTAGCAGATATTGACTCCATAGCATTAAGGCAATTGCAGAGGCTGCCATAGTATGGGACCTGTGGGTACAAGATCAGTCCACAGCACCAAAATGCTACACTATCACCTCAACAAACTTTGTGTTTAATACCAGCTCCAATGACATGTTATCAAGCTGAAACATTAACTGTTTTCTCACCATGTGTATTGACTGACCTAGTAACAATTGTCTGTAGTTTGTGTTTAAGATGTTGGTATTTTGGCAACTCAACAGCAAGGTTCACGTCTCTGTGTACACGAGCATTTTGTGTGCGATTGTGATTTCTCTTAGCCTCCACCTTAACTGAGACCATTGGGCTGAACCAAGTAACTTCCTTTCACAACAGATTTATGTATTTGCTTTCAAAGTATTTTCAAACATACAAGTGATATATCAGTCACTCTAAAGAAACTGATAATCTAAGCATGAATTAACTTGATTTGTATGTGCAGCACATACATTTTACTGGCTGAATATCTGTCGCTACCTTCAATCTTCTTTCAGTAATACACTTTGAAACTCATGTGATAATTAAGTTACTGTCCAAAGAAAAGCAAGTCACAATATTGTTTGATGAAGAGCCTATTCAATTTATAAATTCAATATTCATAAGCACAATTTATTATATGTACATACACATTGAATCATAAAGAGAGTTTATCATTCACTGTGGTTATTTTGAGTGGCAGTAGCACAGATTGGGAATTGGGCCAAGCTTGATTTATGCTGTCATTGATTGTGCCTCCATAATAGCTGGAAAATCATAACTGAGCTCAGGCATGAAACTTCCATGAGCAGTGTTATTAGCGAGACCTTCGCATTGGCACTTAAAACAAAGGTGTCATCTTTGAACATGTAAGTTATTCCCTGCATAGATGGAAATCTCTGGAATGAATATTGTCTGGATCTCATAATTTGGAGAAACTGAGACTCTCTCTAAAATTGTTCTGCATATTTTCTTCAATTATGCACATGAATAAATGTTAAAAATTACTTCAATACTTTGCAGATTATCTTATATGCACCACTTTCAATTGGATTGTGAAGATTCTCCAAAACCTGCAACTGCTAGCTCTTTGCAGAATTGGCAGTGATCTGGGACAAATTCAAAATCATCCTCAACCTGTCTCAACAGGAGACAGTACAAAGTGTGCAAACACTCAGTTCAGAGTAAATCATTTTTCCCAACTTAATAAACATTAAATAATGAATGTTAAGCAGGCAAACTCATTTTCTCAAAATGCAGGCCACAATTTGCTCTTTATGTCCTCTCATTCTGTCATTCTAATTACCCTCACACAGGCAATTTTCAGAAGCCTTAAAATGGTAGGTGGAACCTTGATGTGGAAATTCGACCCTTATTTCCATTTTTACTGGCAGGGGAAAGAATGCATAGCACAAATCAGACAGGCAGGAAACCCAAGTTCATCAGGATTATTAGAAATTGTTGCCAAGTTTAAACAAACTACATTTTGGTTGTTTCAAGGGCTTTAATTTGCAACGGAGGAGTCATAAATTGTTGGACGAGATGTACATACTCTTTGAAGAGTAAATAAATTGTTAACTGTCATGATCATAATGTCACTTAAATTTCCAGCCCTGTAAAAGTTTAAAGCCAAACTTCAGCAGTCAGTTAAAGCAAAGTAAACACTACTGAAATGCAGTTGTGATTCATTGATTGACAGGGCATTTGATGTAATTTTAGAAAGTACCAGCTGTTCCCACAGTTTCAATTTCATTGCTGTCATTTCCTAAGGACTAGAACTATAGCTGAGCACACTATAGGTATTTCTGCTATAATGTGTTTTGTTAACTCAAAGTCGCTGAAACACTATTGATAAATAGTGGACGCTATTTCAATAACACAATTTTTTTATTGTACAGGTACTGTGATTTTCTTAGAAGAGGCACGGTGGCACAGTGGTCAGCACTGCAGCCTCATAGTGCCAGGGACCTGGGTTTGATTCAGGCGACTGTCTGTGCAGAGTTTGCACATTCTCCCCGTGTCTGTGTGGGTTTCTCTGGGCGTTCTGGTTTCCTCCCACAGTCCAAAGATGTGCAGGCTAGGTGGATTGGACATGCTAAATTTCCCATAGTGTTCAGGGGTGTGTGGGTTATAGGGGATGGGTCTGGGTGGGATGCTCCAAGGGTCAGTGTGGGCTTGTTGGGTTGAAGGGCTTGATTCCACATTGTAGAGATTCTATGATTCTATACTTTCGATAGTGAGAGGTCACACAGGAGTGTAACTATCATGTAAAAGGAGAAATACCTGTATGAAGTTGTGGGTGAGTTTCAAAACTCAAAAACCATTTATCTTAGGAGGAATCTGAGTTCATATTGATTGACACATTTTAAAGAGGCTTTTAAAGAATTAACTGGCTTATGTCTGGTTACTGAATAAATGCTTTTTTGCAATTGCACTACATCAACCACTTCTGAAACCAGCAACACCCAAAAGCAGGAAACAGTGATCCTAAACAAAAACAAAAATTGCTGGAAAAGCTCAGCAGCTTTGGCAGTATCTGTGGAGATAGAGCAGAGTTAATGTTTCAGGTCCAGTGAACTTTCCTCACTGGATCCGAAATGCTAACTCTGATTTCTGTCCACAGACGCTGCTAAACCTGGTGAGCTTTTTCAGCAATTGCTGTTTTAGTTTTTGATTTCCACCATCCGCAGCTTTTTAGGTGAGATCTTATTTTTGTTTCAATTATCATCTTGTTTATTCTTTTAAATTGATTTTTGTCATATTTCAAAATGGCTGTTATTGAATAAAGCTTGATTAGGTTGACTACTTCCACAAATTTCCACCATTTGCCAGGACAATAGCAAGCTCACATTTTCTGATGTGTGATACGCATCGTGTGAATATTGTAGGCAGGCCATGAGAAAAGACACTGGGAAGTGATAAAAACTGAAAGAACTGCAGACGCTGGAAAGCTCAGCGGGTCTGGCAGCATCTGTGGAGACAGAGAGCAGTGTTAAGGTTTCAGGTCCACTGACCCTTCCTCTCTGGACCTGAAACTTTAACTCCGATTTCTCTCCACAGATGCTGCCAGACCTGCTGAGATTTTCCAGCAATTTCTATTTTTATTTCTGGTAAATAGCATGTCAGTATTTGTCAGTTCAAAACTAAAGGAAAACTAAGAAAGCCAGTTGTTGTTTGACTTGATGCAAAATGTCTCCACAGCTACCTAAGCAATGGTTTCTGGTGAGGGGACATCAAGTCATCAAATTAGCTGAAAGTCAACTCAATGTCCAAGTCACATGTTAAACTGCTGGTTTATAGAAATCATCTTAAATTACGCAGTCTGCTTGCACACCAAAAGGGTATACAGCTTCTGGCTTTGCTAAATGTCAACCTCTGATCTTAATCTCTCTTATAAAAGTGTTTTGTTTTTGGAAAGAAATTGGAGTTTCATCTATTGAAGTCAATCAGTTCCCAGCTAACCACTACCATATATGTTCATCAGCAGTTGAAACGCATTGGAATTCCTGCAAAATAGGCTTTGGTATACAATCAGTGAAAAGAACCTCAATAGGAGGGGATTCTCAAATTCACATGCTGTGATACCATATTCCGCACCACCCACACCCCCACCCGCCTCCAAACACCAGGTATGAAAACTGTGCAAGAAAGATTTCCTCCCATGAAGAAAGATCTGCCAAGTCAGGAGATTCTGACCCATGCTTCCCACCTCAAAAGCAAAAGACTCCCAAGTGTTTCCAATCAAAGAGAAGCTCCAGTTCAAAGGTACAAAAGGGGTAAAGGCCAGTTCATGAAACCGTCAGCAACTGAATGGGTATGAATTATTGCAAGTGTCATTCTACATTAACGTTATTTGCTCTCCTTGCGGCTTTTGAAATAGGTGTGGGTGGCCATGCTATTTTGAGCATTGAGTGTGAATTTCAAAGGCAAGACCACAGCTCAAGTGAGTTATTAAAATTCAAAGACTTTTCTATGACTTGAGAAAGTCAAAGATCCAATATTCCTATAAGTGGCTTCAAAGACCAGACACTAACTGTGTTCAAATGCCAGTAGAGAATTGTGGGCTGTCAGTAAAATGCTGAAGAGCATGAAAGGTCTAACACACAGATGTTAAAAACAATAATTAAGCTATAAGACCTCCATGCTCCCAAATTGAGCTGAAAATATCATGGCCTGCTAATCAAAAGATCTTATTCATAACGACTGAAAAAGTATATGGGGTAAGAATGTGCCAATGAATTTACTGTTAAATGTTTATACCATGTGGAGGGACATGGCACTGTTTCATTATCTCTTTCTAGCAGGCTTTGTTAATAAGTGCACGAGTTGACACTTAGCATCAAGCTGATTAAACAATGCTTACTGTGATACAAAGAAAATAATTAAAATTAAAATTCTATTCCATATTTTAAGTAAATTCCTTAGACATGAAATAATTCCGCATTATGATACATGATCAACAAAGAAGCCACGATTCTAATTACAAATGTCATCTAAGTTTTCACAGTACCGTCTATTTTACCCACAGCATAGAAAGGAAGAAAGTATGTGTTAATACTGTCAGATTTTATTAAATCATCAAAATCCAGTTGGTCTGGAATACTCTAGGGTATCTTAAGAACTCTACCAAATTAAGTCATCAAATTAAAGAACCAAAAGCGTCTATCATTCCTGATAATACATAATTTAAGATGCTGGAAAGCTTATGCTGTTGATCATGTTGAATATGAACCTTAGATATAGATCTGTAAATGAAGGAAAATCAATTCTGGTCAAATTTGTAGACATTAAAAATTAGGCACCATTTTCATGACCTACATTCCAAATGTCCTCAAGCACATCTAAATAAAAACTGAAAGAACTGCAGATGCTGTAAATCAGAAACAAAAACAGAAATTGCTGGAAAAGCTCAGCAGGTTTGGCAGCGTCAGTGGAGAGAAATCAGAGTTGATGCTTCGGGTTGAGTGACCCTGCCTCAAAACTTCAGGTCTATTTGATTTCCATGGCAAAGAAGTGTTTTGTAAAACCAAAAATAAAATGTTCTCGGCTCTTTTTCTACCAGATTTCCACTTTCTATTCTCGCACTACCAGAAGATTTCTCCCCAACCAGTCAAATCCTTTGGGACGTAATTGAACTGGTAGGTTCTGAAGGGAGAATGGCAATGCCACTAGAACACGGCTTCCTAAATTTTTTCCAGTGTGATCCGATTTTAATGCCTCAGGCTGGGTGAACTCAGAGTTGGGGTATATGAGACAGTAAATGAGAAGGGAAGTGGTGGCTTTTTTTAAACCAAGGTGGGTTGATGAATTGGATATTAACAGTGTTAATTAACATGCTTTTTATGAATAATAAAGATGAAAATCATGTGGTGCTTTGAATTTAAGCTTTTCTTTTGAAAGTGTCATGTTGCTCACAGAGAATAAGACTTGTGTTCATGTTGTGACACAGTTTCTCAAAATCTGGCAGTGTTATGGAAAATGCAGAGTCTCTGATCGGACTCTGATCCCAGAAGCTGCTTGTGTGAAGCTCATTCACTCCTCTCCCATCCCAGTGAACTATAAACCAGACAGGAGAACAAAAATTTGGCCATTTAAGGCAGTCAAGCTGCTTCTGCAAAGCTTGTTCACTCTCCTCTTAGTATACCACAAAACAGGAATAAATAAATCAATGTAATTCTCAAGGTTTGTAAGGGAAAACTCTTCCTAGTTGGAATTTCAAACCATTTTCACTTACTGTATTGCACAAACAGCTTAAATTTACAGCCAACGACCATTCCTTCCCTCATCCCTTGTCAAACTGCTTATATTGCCCTGCTTTTGATCACTTAGTTTCCTCTCTACTGGCCACCTCTTTCAGTCCAATTCCATATTCCACCCTCTCCTGGTTCACCCACCATTCCCTCCCTCTGCTTTTCCAACCCTACCCCCCTTCCAAGTCCTTCTGATCACATGTTCTTTCCTCTGCACCATTATCACAAGGTGTGCTGCTTATCTTCCAGACTCTACATCCAGTAATCTACATTTAAACCACTTCACTCTGAAAACCACTCGTTGAACCATGCGTATAACTTTCTCCTAATGTGTAGCCAAACTTGGTAGCTCTCAAAGAGGTAGCAAGTTCACTGTTTTTACTTGCAAAAGGTAAAACATCTTTTTCAGCAAAGTGCTCTTGCCTTTACTGATGTGGGGTGATCTTCTATAAAATAATGTCTACTGCACCCTGCATACTATACCGAGGAACACAAGCAGCACCATTATCCGAAGAATCATGTCTCACCTTGGCATGTATTGAGTGAACCAACCTCAGCCAGGGCAAAAACGAGGTTCGACAGTTGAACTCTGTTCTCCAAGAGGCAACCTGGCATTCCTACCATCCTTTATTCTAACAAAAGTACATGTGTATGTAGATGTATTGGTTACAATTTTGAGAGGAGTAAACACAGTCCCAGAGCAATGGACGGACTGAGATATGAATCCTAGTACAGCACGGCCTACCTAGTTGTTGCTGAGAGCCAGTGAGGGGCAGACTGGAGCGTTGCAGGACAATTGCTGGACTTGGGCCTGGCATCCTATGCTGAGCTGCTGTTATCGGACTGTAATGTAAAACCTTTTCACTGTGTGGTAATTACCCCTGTAAATAATATCTATGTTTTCCTTTAGTCCTCTGTGTGTAAGACCACTATTTTCTTCGCTCTAAGACTTGTACCCAGGTCATTAAAAGGCAGCCATTCTAAATACTCTTCACTGTACTCATACTTCTGCATTGTAGTACGTGTGACAATAAAGGGTATTCTATTTTATTCTACTATAAATAAAAAGAGAAAAAACTGACGTAACAAATATGGTGGTTTTTTTAATGTAATGCTCATAAATGTGGGAATATTCAACATGATGAAGCCTTCTTTGTACATATTTTGCACTGTATAAACTGTAATCTATGAATGCTATAACAGCCGACAGTTCTAAAGGTTTGCCACATTTGACTGTTCCAGAACATTAGTTGGCCTTAATACAGCGTAACAATGAGTGTGAGGCTTGCTGCAAAGCTTTAAATAAATCAAGAACAGTTCAAGGGTTACTGAAAGGTCAATTTTAGAGCACTAAATGGAGGAGAAGGTTATTATCTATAAGCCGCTGGTCAATTAAGTACAGGGGAACAAGGAGAACAGGTTCTGCTGCAGAATGATCTAAGCTGTTAGGGCTCAATGTAAAGGAAACCAAAAATTGCAGTGAAGTGCTGGATTAGGATTCATGAAAAGCCTGTGACCTGTCCGGGTTCAGAAGAAACCACATACATTAATTGTTTGTTGCAGCTAAAAATGAGGGTAAAACAATATTTGTTTATTTTGTGGCTGAGTAAGATTAGGGTTTGTAGAAATGCAGAAGCAGTACCTACTTGGTGAAGCTAGCTGTCTGCAAAAAAGCTGAAACTCAGCTTGAGAGTACGGCCGGGCATACAATTCCCAGAATCCAGGGAAAAGTACTCCTGATTAGGAGAGTGACTTGTTTAGGTTTTTAGGGAAGTTCCAAAGCTGGGTTTTAAACAATGAAGAATGTGAATCCTTTGAAGTTCCAATTAGGTATTCTTGTGGCTTGCAACTTTATTTTCTTACCCAGATTATTATCGGGGTTCTCACATTTGCCTGCTTTAAAATGTTAATGGGTCCTGAGTTAGAAATTTAGCAGTATTATCTGGGATCATAACAAAAATGAATGGGAGCTAACACATTGATTCATGTTCAAAAATCTGTTCATACAGCAACAGATATCATAATATTTCATTATCGAATAACCCAAGATCTTGGACAATGGTTATGTATAATTTAATTATTGATTACAGCTATATAATGACTGTTCACACGATGGCTTTGACTGTATGTAACAAGAGAGATATGATTCTATCATTTATCTTGTAGATAGTTTTTTTAAAATATGGCCTTGATGCATGATTGTCAATATTTCATGTTAGTACTGTGACATTATTAAAAGAAGGTTATCTGAAGATTGTTTGCAGCTGAGTGCAGTGAAATCCTAACGTCTGGCATGTACGATGTCTAAATATATCTACGGGCAGAAGCAATTTGACCTTCAAAAATATGAATGACAAACATAACATTGTAATGTACTCTAAATTGTTGAAGAAAGGTACATTCTGTCGAAGTCTTTGGCCACGCATTCATCAGGAAAATTTACAAGTAGTAACAAAGTAAAAAGGTAAACAACATTTATGCACTATAAGAGGAGAGTACTGATAGATTAGCAAGCAGTCTCTGCTTGCTAGAGAATTGCAATGAAGAATTAATGATGATCAGTTAAGTATCTTGTTTAAACTTTGAAGCAGGCAAGCTGACTTTGATTGATCAAGGCATTTCCTTAAAAGATGAACAAAAGAATGGCAAACACCTATTCTGTGGTACAGTATGTACACTCTGCTTTCTGTCCGCAAAGAACAAAGCCTTGTGCATTAGTTTGTCATATGTTAACAGACATCATCAACTGGTAAATTCTGGATGTCAAAGCCTCTACCAATCAGAATCCTCCTCACATATAGTATAAATGTAGTTTCCCTCTACTTTGGTATCTCTTGCAACTTATTCTAACAAATGCAAGATAAAAAGGTTCAACAAAATCTGTCTTGTCATTTTCGGCAATATTCAAGCTGTGTGATCAAATGACAAACTAATGAGTTGATGAAGTCGAAAGAAGGATCAACCTACAATTTTTTTTGCATTTCAGAACATGATATTTATTGGCTGATAACCATTTAGCCACCCAAGTGGGACAGGGTATTGGTCACATTTTTCTATTAAGCATAACCTCAACAATATACAGTGTAAATCTGCAAATCGATAAGCATTTGTTTTAATCATGTTCTAAAGCTAATAAAGGTTAATGACCATGATCGGATTTATTACTTCAAAACGTAAGAAAGGGGAATTGGACTTCAGCAGTGAGGAAAAACCATCACTCAGTCTATTTTCACAGCTTCACAGTAAACTGAAACAACAAAAAAAAGGAAGAGACAATAAGAACTCCTGATGCTGGAGTCAGAGATAACACTGTGTGGAGCTGGAGGAACACAGCAGGCCAGGCAGCATCAGAAGAGCAGGAAAACTGACGAAAATTTCCAAAGAAGGTTCCTGACCCGAAATGTCAGCTTTCCTGATGCTGATGCTGCCTGGCCTGCTGTGTTCCTCCAGCTCTACACTGGTGTAAACAAAATAAGAAGGGTTTGTTAAGGCTGCAAGCACATCTACAAAATTTCTTCACTTCTACTCGTTCTACATTTCATGAGCACAACATCCAGTACAGAAATGCTTTTCCAAAAACTATTTTCCAAACAGTTAACGTCTACAAATATTTCTGGTAAAGAAAAGTTACTTCACACACAAAGGATTTAGAAAATCTGACTGGACAACTTTGCTTTAAGACGCAAGAAAAAACAAAGAATCGGGCTCAACGCAAAGCAGATAAATATAACTATAGCATGCCAGATTACAAATTACTTGGAGGCAAAATTTAATGTGCTTATTTTCTTCTTAACATCTCTAAATAACTTCCACACACTTGCAGCACCAAACAAAGGTGACATCATTATCTGCTGCAGAAATAACTGTACACCTTGCATTGTAATTATTTATCTTCACTTCTATTTTTAATGGCTCTCCCGCATCACATCACCCTCCCAAGACAGGACAGCAGGCTCTGGGCCCCTCTCTCTGGGCCTAGTGTGTGATATTTGTCTGGAATGATTCTGTCTCCCTTTGGGGAAGATACCAGTCTACCTGGCGCCTTTTCTCTCCTCAAACATTAGGCACAATTGAACCATAACCTACAGCAAACACATCTGCATCACAACAGCCTTAAGCATACAAGTAATAATGTTAACGAGGCAAATGCTAGAAAACAGAAAAAAAATTCAGTGAGCCATCCGTACAAAAGCAATATTGCAATCCTAAAAGTATCAGGGTACAAAAAAAGGGAATAAATTTGATGGTATTACTGAAATCACAAACTTTTTTTGAGATTTAGGTTCATCCTAAATAGCAAGTGTTAAAGTTTTTGTGCTCCCAAGATGCTGCTTGGCCTGCTGTGTTCATCCAGCTCCACACTTTGTTATCTTGGATTCTCCAGCATATGCAGTTCCCATTATCAGTGTAAAAGTACTGATTGACAGGAATTCATTTGTTAAAAATCAAATTTACTGAAAAGATATTCCTAACATTTGCGTCTAGAAATCAGCATGACAAGTTTTTTTTGGTTTTTAATGTATTTAGTCTCAGATTCTAGGCAAACTACAATTTGTTGCCAGGAAAGGCGGACCAGAGCAGTCTGCATGTTAATAAGTTTCCCGCGATGGTGTTAAATAGGTTATACCAGGAAGTCGACCCGATAGCAATGAAGAAATGGTGGCATGTCACTGTTAGGATGCTGTGTGACGCTGACGTTCCTGGGATGCCAGCCTGATTGGGATAGAACTGTAAATACTGTTCTCAGCCCCAGCCACACTCAGGGAGCAACAAGAGCATCTCCAGGGTGAGGAGCTTAAAGGCAGCCTTTGGACGAGGTGACAGTTGGGAGTTTGTTGTTCTTATGTTGCTGCATAATAAGGTAATTAAAAATGGTCAACTTAGCTTTAAGAGGTGGGAGGCCCCCTAATCCGATTTTCAGAACAAAACCCAATAATTTGTCAATTGAACAGCCTGGGGTAAATGACTGTAGTACGCACTATGAATGCTGTGATAATTCGCATTTATTAGGTCTGAAATGATCATCAAGCCAAATGCCATTGATGTAAAGGGGACACGATAATGACTTCAGATTGGTGCCCCTGGATATCTGAGCTGCCATGACCCCTATAGTGGCCAGTGTGCTTCCTGCGTATCGATTAATTACAGGCACATGAGCCACACTGAATGAATATAGAACTCAAAAAGGTAAAACACCACTTAATTTAAAGGCCAGGTGGATTTTATTTTTGTTTTTATTAATTCATTCACAGGATGTGGGTATCTCTTGCTGGGCCTGCATTTATTGCCCATCCCTACTGGTCCAGACATCAGTTAAGAGTCACTGACATTGCTGTGGGTCTAGAGTCATGTGTAGGACAGACAAGGTAAGGATGGCAGCTTCCTTCCCTAGAGGGCTTTAGTGAACCAGATGGATTTTTCCCCACCACAGACAATGGTTTCATGGTTATCATTAAACTCCTAGTTCCAGGTATTTATCAAATTCAAATTCAACCGGCCAGTCAGGATTCAAACGCAGGGCCCCAAAGCATGATCAGGGTCTCTAGATTAGTGATCAAGCGATAATACCACCAGGCCATTACCTCCTCTATTCCTGGGCCATGCAGCAGTAACAGTAACAAGCAGATTATGCACAAAAAAATCAACTCTCTACCATATTCTGTTCATGTTTTAATATTAATATTGGGTCATTTCTACTAATGTGAATTAATATTCCAAATATTCTCTTGCTTTTGCTCAACGTATATTGATATGAATTTACGGGAGTGCTGCACATCCTAGCTAGCTTAATTCGTTCTTATCCGTTAACTAATCCCTGTTTTGCAAAATACGTTGAAATTGCCTTGGAATCCATCGACTGACTGCAAATTCACAAAAGAACTGTATGTAAGGCCAAATACAGTCAAGGTTGTATTATAAGGTCTGCCAAAATAGTTGATTATTAAACAACATTCTTTGGCATATTGCTCAATATCTTTTGCTACTTTCACATTTGTTTATTTCACATTCTCCAAATTGTAAAGGAAGTCTGTGTAGGCAACACCTTAACATATGTCACATCCTGAACCACATGTTTACATATTGCAGATTAAGCTTAACTATTAGGACAACAACAGAATATTATCCGATTAAATGAACCTAATAGGCAGTGGCATAAACTGATATGCTACTCGGGCAATAGCAGGGTGTTCATTCTTAGTTACACAGGCCAGCTCTCACTCAGTTACCATAGAGATTCTAGTCATTCTGTTATTCTAGTCATTCTGCTACGCCCTCAAAATGAAAGACAAAAGCTTCCCTAAACAAAGCAATGATGTCACTACAGTCATGCAATTCACTACACAATGCATTGCTGACAATATAGTTTCTGGGTCAAAACCGTGGAACTCCCTAACAGTAAGCCTTTTATTCATACATAACTCCTTAAGCCTTTTACCCATACATGAGGAGCAGGAGGGTAGCTAGAGAAAGTGTTGGCGCACTCAAGGACAAAGGAGGGAAGTTATGAGAGGAGTCAGAGAAAATGACAGAGATTCCTAATGAGTACTTTGCATCAGTATTCACTGAGGAGAGGGGCATGACGGATGTTGAGGTTAGGGATAGATGTTTGATTACTCTAGGTCAAGTCAACATAAGGAGGGGAGAAGTGTTGGGTATTCTAAAAGGCATTAGGGTGGATAAGTCACCAGGTCCGATGGGATCTATCCCAGGCTACTGAGGGAAGCGAGAGGAAATAGCTGGGGCCTTAACAGATATCTTTGCAGCATCTTTGAGTACAGGTGAGGTCCCAGAGGACTGAAGAATTGCTAATGTTGTTCCCTTGTTTAAGAAGGGTAGCAAGGATAATCCAGGTAATTATTGACCGGTGAGCCTGACATCAGTGGTGGGGAAGCTGGAGAAGATACTGAGTGATAGGATTTATTTACATTTGGAAGAAAATGGGCTCCTTAGTGATAGGCAGCATGGTTTTGTGCAGGGAAGGTCATGTCTTACCAACTTGATAGAATTCTTTGAGGAAGTAACAAAGTTGATACATGAGGGAAGTGCTGTAGGTAACATATACATGGACTTCAGTCAGGTGTTTGATAATGTTCCCCATGGTAGGCTGATGGAGAAAGTGAAGTTGCATGGGGTCCATGGTGTATTAGCTAGATGGATAGCGAGCTGGCTGGGCAACAGCAGACAGAGTTGCAGTGGAAGGGAGTTTCTCAAAATGGAGAACTGTGACCGGTGGTGTTCGACAGGGATCCGAGTTGGGACCACTGTTGTTTGTGATATACATAAATGATCTGGAGGAAGGTGTAGATGGTCTGATTAGCAAGTTTGCAGATGACATTAAGATCGGTGGAGTAGCAGACAGTGAAGGGGACTGTCGGAGAATGCAGCCGAATATAGACAGATTGGAGAGTTGGGCAGAGAAATAGCAGTTCAATTCAGGAAAATGTAAGGTGACGCATTTTGGAAGATCCAATTCAAGAGCAAACTATGTGGTAAATGGAAAAGCCCTGGGGAAAATTTATATACAGAGAAATGTGGGTGTTCAGGTCCATTGTACCCTGAAGGTCGATAGAGTGGTCAAGAGGCATACAGCATGCTTTCATTCATCAGACGGGCTATGGAGTACAAGAGTTGGCAGGTCATGTTGCAGTTGCATAGGAATTTGGTTCAATCACATTTGGAATACTGCGTACAGTTCTAGTTGCAACATTACCAAAAGGATGTGGATGCTATGGAGAGGGTGCAGAGGAGGTTCACCAGGATGTTACCTGGTATGGAGGGCACTAGCTATGAAGAGAGGCTGAGTAGATTAGGATTATTTACATTAGAAAGACAGAGGTAGGGGGGGACCTGATTGAGGGCTACAAAATCATGAGAGGTATGGACAGGGTGGATAGCAAAAAGCTTTTAACCAGAGTGGGGGACTCATTTACTAGGGGTCACGATTTCAAAGTGAGAGGGGAAAAGTTTAAGGGAGATATGCCTAGAAAGTTCTTTACACAGATGGTGGTGGATGGTGGAACGCGTTGCCAGTGGAGGTGGTAGAGGCGGGCACAACAGCATCCTTTAAGATGCATCTAGGCAGAAACATAAATGGGCAGAGAGCAAAGGGATACAGATCTTTGGAAAATGGGCAACAAGTTTAGACAGAGGATCTGGATTGGTGCAGGCTTGGAGGGCTGAAGGGCCTGTTCCTGTGCTGTAATTTTCTTTGTTCTTTAGTGCTAGAGTACTTTCTCCACACAGACTGCAGATCAAGAACGTGGCTCCCCAGCACTTTCTCAAGGGCAGTTCGGAATAAGCAACAAATGCTGGCCTTGAATGTTACAGCCACAATCCAACGAATAAAATAAAGACTTGTCAACCTTTTAATTTCATTTAAATAGAGGTGCTGACATGTTCAACAAAAGTAGTGTGCATCTGACACCAGTAAAATTGCACTGCTCTTAACTGAAGAGATTAAATGATCTAGATGCAGAGATACCATTTTATTCCACAACTGTGTGATAGTATTCACACAAACTGAGCGGAGAGCCTATTTCTCACTACGCCTGACAAAACCTTGTAGTTTAGTTTGTGCACACTAAATATTTTGGCATTTTAGTGCCAGTTATAAACACTGAAAATTAATTTTAAAATGACAACAGGTTATATCGATCTCGTTGCAGCACTAGCCAAAATTGACTGCTATGACAGTAAAAACTAATACTACTTTTCCAAACCCCATCAAAAAATTTAACCCGTAAATTTTGAACAAAGCAAGTGTCCCAAGTGACGTTTCAAGTGGAATTATTATTTGGTTTAACTAAATCCAGTAGTTTAATTTGTTCAGGCAATCTCCGAAACAGAAAGCCTCCCCACTTTCAGTTACACACAAATCTGCTTCTTAGGATCCCTGCAGTGTGGAAGCAGGCCATTTGGCCCATTAAGTCCACACCAACCCTCTGAAGAGCCCCCTACCCAGGCCCACCGCCCCTATCAAATTATACTGTATTTACCACAGCTGACCCACCTAACCTGCACATCTTTGTGACTGTGGGAGGAGGCCCGCAGAAAAAATGTGCTAACTCTTCACAGACAGTTACCCCAGAGTGGAATGAAGCCCAGTTCTCTGGCAGTGTGAGGCAGCAGTGCTAGCCACTGAGCACCACGTGCCCTTTGCTCTTTTCTGTTCAAATGTTTGAGCAGATTTCCTGCTATCCTGGCACTTATTAATCCAGCATAAATGGGAGTTGAGTACAGGAGGCCAATGGAATTCCCATCGTAGCAACGTGAAGGAACTGACCAGGTAAAGGAATTTTCTGCTGGGCAATTCCACTACATCTGGAACCCTATAAAAGCATCTATAAAACTTAGAAATGAAACAAAACAGTTCACTCAGGAAAATGAGACCATTAAATACATAGTCTACTCCTCAACTTACTATTAAACAGACCCTATAATCATACATCCCCAGCTCAACTTTCTCCAGAAGCTAAAAAAATCACTGTTCCCCACTCCCCACCATCTCCCCACCTCCCAAATTTTCAGGTTCCTTTCATTGCTCAACTCGAGTAACAGAAAAAAAAACAGAATGCAAAAAAACCCCACCTCTTCCACACCTACACAGGCCCCAAACCCCACCTCTTCCTCCGGTACATTGATGACTGTATCGGCGCCGCCTCTTGCTCCCCAGAGGAGCTCGAACAGTTCATCCACTTCACCAACACCTTCCACCCAAACCTTCAGTTCACCTGGGCCATCTCCAGCACATCCCTCACCTTCCTGGACCTCAGTCTCCATCTCAGGCAACCAGCTTGTAACTGATGTCCATTTCAAGCCCACCGACTCCCACAGCTACCTAGAATACACCTCCTCCCACCCAACATCCTGCAAAAATTCCATCCCCTGTTCCCAATTCCTCCGCCTCCGCCGCATCTGCTCCCACGACAAGAAATTCCACTCCCGCACATCCCAGATGTCCAAGTTCTTCAAGGACCGCAACTTCCCCCCACAGTGATCGAGAACGCCCTTGACTGCGTCTCCCATATTTCCCGCAACACATCCCTCATACCCCGCCCCCCCCACAACCGCCCAAAGAGGATCCCTCTCGTTCTCACACACCACCCTATCAACCTCCGGATACAACGCATCATCCTCCGACACTTCCGCCATTTACAATCCGACCCCACCACCCAAGACATTTTTCCATCCCCACCCCTGTCTGCTTTCCGGAGAGACCGCTCTCTCCGTGACTCCCTTGTTCACTCCACACTGCCCTCCAACCCCACCACACCCGGCACCTTCCCCTGCAACCACAGGAAATGCTACACTTGCCCCCACACCTCCTCCCTCACCCCTATCCCAGGCCCCAAGATGACATTCCACATTAAGCAGAGGTTCACCTGCACATCTGCCAATGTGGTATACTGCATCCACTGTACCCGGTGTGGCTTCCTCTACATTGGGGAAACCAAGCGGAGGCTTGGAGACCGCTTTGCAGAACACCTCCGCTCAGTTCGCAACAAACAACTGCACCTCCCAGTCGCAAACCATTTCCACTCCCCCTCCCATTCTCTAGATGATATGTCCATCATGGGCCTCCTGCAGTGCCACAATGATGCCACCCGAAGGTTGCAGGAACAGCAACTCATATTCCGCCTGGGAACCCTGCAGCCTAATGGTATCAATGTGGACTTCACCAGTTTCAAAATCTCCCCTTCCCCTACCGCATCCCTAAACCAGTTCGTCCCCTCCCCCCACTGCACCACACAACCAGCCCAGCTCTTCCCCCCCACCCATTGCATCCCAAAACCAGTCCAACCTGTCTCTGCCTCCCTAACCAGTTCTTCCTCTCACCCATCCCTTCCTCCCACCCCAAGCCGCACCCCCATCTACCTACTAACCTCATCCCACCTCCTTGACCTGTCCGTCTTCCCTGGACTGACCTATCCCCTCCCTACCTCCCCACCTACACTCTCTCCACCTATCTTCTTTTCTCTCCATCTTCGGTCCGCCTCCCCCTCTCTCCCTATTTATTCCAGAACCCTCACCCCATCCCCCTCTCTGATGAAGGGTCTAGGCCCGAAACGTCAGCTTTTGTGCTCCTGAGATGCTGCTTGGCCTGCTGTGTTCATCCAGCCTCACATTTTATTATCTTAGAAGGCAAAAAAAAACTCTTTTCTGCAGTTAACTATCTGGCCCTGGGCATCTTCGGTTTTTATTATGCACGTCTAAGCACATCTCATCCCAACATTAATGGTTCAGACAATGCCCAACTATCCAGCTCTTGAGCAAAGAGCTGGCTGTACATCTTACTGAACGGTGTTGACAGCAATAATGCTGTTGTTCTAAAAGAGATGTCTCCCTGCAGCTTTTCATCAGTTTTTTTTTTAAACTGTACTAACAAGCTGGGAATTCTAAAGCTGTGTCACAATGAGGTCACTGTCTCCGTAGAGCCGTCATTCCTTCATCTCCTCTGCACTGCAGTAAACAGATAGCAAAACAACCAAATCAAAACTCACTCCTGGTGACAGTCTTTCATTCGTTGTAGGTCAGTCACGCCTACTCAAAACAGTGTCAACATTTGGAACATTGTCGCTTAAACTTATTCATTCATGAGCTAACTCAATTCCTTTTTACGATTTTAAAAGAGTAAGTTAAATCTCCTCGCCATTTGATTTCATTATTAGAGGATAATTTATCTTTACATGGTAAACTCCAAAGTTGCTACTTTTGATAAAAGTACAGCACGTTAAAACAAGGACATTAAAAATCCCACACGATACCTGCAATCGTTCTATTGGCTGTGAAAGCAGGACATGTTCTTTCTCTCTCAACAGGCACCACTGGCACATTTACAGGCACCCACCCGGTATGATGCCAAAGAGGAGGACTCGAAAATGTACTGATAATAAATAGCAAGCATTCGAAGATACAACTTTACATCTTTACAAAGTGTATTTCTATTGTTAGTTGATGTAGTTTTTCCTACTTATGGTTCTGAATGTTTTGACCTAGAACACCAGCAATAACTGTCAACATGTGAAATTCGGACCCCAAATCATGAAAACAGAGCTAAATTTCGGAGCTAAAGATACTTCCAGTTAGTGACATTGTGATAACTAGGCTTACTGAAAATAGCTAACGCAATTTATACTGGCTCTATCTGTGGATCATTTCAAAAAGCATGAGGCTATGCATTTTCGTTGGAAGAACAGAAGTATAAACTATTTGCTAAATGGGAAAAGGCTTATGAAACAGAAAAGTACGCGAGAATCCTAATTCAGGACTCTCAAAGTTAACACACAGGTTCGATTGACATTTAGGAAGGCAAATGAAATCATAGAATCATCACAGAATCCCTACAGTGTGCAAACAGGTCCTTTGGCCCAACAAGTCCAAACCAACCCTCTGAGCATCCCAAATCAGTGAGACTAATCTTTTAATGTAAATCATTCATTTCAAGAGGGCTAGATTACAAGAGCAGAGATATAGTGTCGAGACTGTATATGGCTCTGGTCAGGGGTACATTTGCAATATTGTGACAATTTGGGGCTCTGAGTCTAAAGAAGGTTGTGCTGGTGTTGGAAGGGGTCCAGAAGATGTTCCTAAGAATGATTTCAGGAATGCATAAGCCTGTCATATGAGGAGTGGTTGAGGTCTCTGGGTCTGTACTCAATGCAGTTTGGAAGGACAAGGTGAGGCAGGAGGGGGGTGGAGCTCATTGAACTTAGAATGCTGACAGGCCTGGATAGAGTAGACATGGAGAAGATGCTTCCATGTATTGAACAGAGTAGGACCCGAGGGCAAAGCCTCAGGGGGAAGGGATGACCCTTTAGAACTGAGATGAGGTGGAATTTCTCCAGTCAGAGGGGGAGGCACCATTAAATCCTCATGCAGGAGCTGGTGTTGAGTGATTTAGGCTCATTATAATGGATATCCCGTCAATTGGGAGCCCCGTGCAAAACTCTTCTCTTGACCATCCCACCTCTCCTCAAACTAAATTCTGGACAGCTGTTCTGACATTGGAAATCCAACACGAGTACTCCAGCCCAATTCTCAATTCCTTGTTACTGTTATTGCACCGAAGTTTCAATATTCCAAAATCTTTTGGCTTGATTTTAACACTCAAATGAGCAAGGTGAGATGGGTTGAAACTTAAAATTTTGTAAACCACAAACCTAGCCTCAATACTCTTCCAAACTGCCCAGATTTAAAGCAGGACAGTTGCCAGGTGGCTTGGTAATTTCAGTCTTCAAATTAGATTTAACCCGTTTTCCAAGTTTGACAGCAGCTGACCATGTTTTTCCAACCAGCAGCTGAAGGGAAAAAAGGACAACTTTGGAAGGAGGTCAGTTCCCTTACAGCAACAGACAGGAAGCCACTTCCGGGCTCAAAAAACCAGTAAAATTTGCAAACGACACATTCCGGTCTGATCTGCTTTGTATACCTCAAAATAGAGATTCCGTGTAGCCAGTAGGTCCATTTCCATGTGTTTGTAAAAAATTTTCTTCCCCCTCTCTGGGGATCCTGCCACACGTGGACTTTTGAGCATCCAAGGTCACGCATCTGCCTCGTCTCTAAGGATCGGCAGACCGGAGTTTCTCTTTGCTCTACCATGTGGGGACTGGGATTGAGTTAAATGGTCCTGCAGCCTGGTCTGGAGATCTCCCTGCCCCTTTGAACACCCAGTCTACCAGGCTGACTTCTTAGCAGGGAACATATTAAAGGATAAAAGATGCACATCATCGAATTACAATTTCACAGGATAAAAGGTGAAAAGAAAATTTCAGTTTTGCTATCTGAGCATCTGTCCCACCACCTTTATAACACACTTCACTGATATCCAGGTCCTTGTGCACTAACAGTCTATAACAAAATCTTCAGTTCATTGAGAAGCTTTACCTCCTGTTAAGATATACTGTGAGCAGTGCAGGAGAACTCAGTTTTAGATTGTATGTCATTCCACCAGTTTGTGTTAAAGGCAAACAACTAAAGAATAGTAATTTCAAAATTTCAGATCCATGTTAGCTCAGCAGAATTATAATGTTCAATTCATATACCATAGAATCCCTACAGTGTAGAAACAGGCCCTTTAGCCCAACAAGTCCGAACTGACCCTCTGAGTATCCCTCCCAGACCCAACCTCCTATAACCCACCTAATCTACACACTCCTGAGCACTATAGGCAATTTAGCGTGGCCAATCCATCAGAACAGCACATCTTTCGACAATGTGAGGAAACCAGAGCACCCGGAGGAAACCCACACAGATACGGGGAGAATGTGCAAACTCCACACAGGGTGGAATCGAACCCAGGTCCCCAGCACTGAGAGACAGCAGTGCTAACCACCGAGCCACCGTGCCATCACAATTTCCTTGAGGATGACAAGTTTGCAGCAGAAAACAGACGAGGGACCATTTGAACTTTATTCATTGAGCTTTCATTTGCTACTAATTGACTATTAAAAAGCCAACCATGGATACATACCAACCTCTGCTCCTACTCTGGCAGGAGTTACTGCTTTCATGGCCACCTCAAATTCCAATTGTCGAGAACAAGAGAACTGCAAAAACCAAGGACAAATCATCCTGAAATCTATAGGACACACAAGTAAAAAGTGGGCGAATGGCACTAAAAAGGCAACTGCTCTTAACTGTTAAGATATAGGAATATAAGGCTAATTTTAAGATATAATTTTAAATATAGCAGGTCGACAATCAGTCCGGACAATCCTGATAGATTTATTAAAGAATCTGATCGAGTAAGAAACATTTCAGATTTGATCTTATTCGGTACATAAGTGCCCGTTCATCAACATTTATACACCATCCATCACAAAACCATACAGCGTGTAGATTCATGTACATGAAATTTAATAGATACATGTATAGCTTTTTAATCTTTCATATTTACATTGCACCCACAATTTCACAATATTTCAGCAGATATTTCATTGTATTTCAAAGACTCAAAACTTCAGCAGAATGACCTAGGGACAAACGCAAGTCTCTAAACTGATAATTAGACCTATTAGACCTTCTCACCTCCACTTTAATGGTGGAGGTGAGAAGGTCTAATAGTTTATATAGCAAAGCCTCAACTAATGTGGAAAACAGCTTTTATTTCATTTCTAGTCAGGTTTGTCACAGGATAATGAATTCAACGAATGCTGTTTAACCTTGGTGACATAATGTGGAACTGGAACATCCTGAAGTTGAATTGTCATGCAGCCAAATTGAAAAGATCCGGCTTGGGTGTTAATTGAACTTACTGTCATCAACTTTCATAAAGGAAAGGTGGGTTTGTATTTATGTGGTTCTTTTCAAGACTAGTGCAAATTTCAATGTGTTTTACAACCAAATAAATACTTCTGGCATACAGTCTCAAATGAAATGTAAGGAACATGGCAGCAAACAGCAATGTGATAGTAATCAGATAATCAGTTTCTCACGTCGATTCTGAGTTAAATATTGGCAAATGTTTGACTAGCCAGTGACGTCCGTATCTTGTGAGATTCTAAAATAAGTACAGCGCCAAAACAGACTCAGTGATCCAAATAGTCCACGATATGTCAGTGTTTATACTCTGCATGAGCTTTATCCAAGTCAACCTCATTAAACTCATCAGCGTGACCTTCCAATTCTCTCTCTCTCCCTCATATATATTCGTGCTATCATTCTATACCAGCTCTATGATGGGATTGCAAATATTCATATACTCAGCAATGCACATAGCCTCTCAGCACTACGTAAGTAATGTCGAAACCCAGATTTAGGTTTGTGCTTCTGGTTCTGCTGCTGACGTCAGCAGCTTCACTCTTTTCACAGACACTCAATCAACTGAGGCCATTCCTCAGGACATCCTGATTTAGGTATGAGTCCCTAACTGCTTAGAGGTTTCCAACGAGTAAGTCTCCATTCCCAACAGGCTCACTTCATGATACCAGCATAAGCAAACCAGCACACCAACCATTACGGTCTTCCAAAGGTCCCAACAGTCAGTAAAGACAATTTTTCTCAATGCATAAAGCGCAGGAAGATATTCTCTGGGCAGAAAACTGCGGTAATTCACACCGTCTCAAAGAAGAACAGATTATATTCTAAACATTAGCAAGTTTGTTACTGACTTGCTGCACACATGATGGCACTACTTCTTTAGGTGATGTTAACAGCATTTCCTGAACTGCTAAAGAAATAATCGTTCTTAAGCCAGGTGAAGCAAAATACCAACTCAGCCAATTTTTGGGAAGATGTGTGAAAGGTGGATTAAATGAACTGAAATCACAGTGTATATTATAAACTTCATTTTTAGGATGTGAGTTTGCTCGCTGAGCTGGAAGGTTGGTTTTCAGACGTTTCGTCACCATTCTAGGTAACATCATCAGTGAGCCTCCAACAAAGCGCTGGTGTTATGTCCCGCTTTCTATTTATCTGGTGAGGTTTCCTTGGGTTGGTGATGTCATTTTCTGCGTTGGTGATGTCATTTCCTGTTCTTTTTCTCAGGGGATGGTAGATTGGCTCCAAATCAATGTGTTTGTTGATGGAGTTCCGGTTGGAATGCCATGCTTCTAGGAATTCTCGTGCATGTCTCTGTTTGGCTTGTCCTAGGATGGGTGTGTTGTCCCAATCAAAGTGGTGTCCTTCCTCATCTGTACGTAAGGATACGAGTGATAGTGGGTCATGTCGTTTTGTGGCTTGTACATTGGACAAACAGGCAGAAAGCTAGCCACCAGGATACATGAACATCAACTAGCCACAAAATAACATGACCCACTATCACTCGTATCCTTACACACAGATGAGGAAGGACACCACTTTGATTGGGACAACACATCCATCCTAGGCCAAGCCAAACAGAGACACGCACGAGAATTCCTAGAAGCATGGCATTCCAACCAGAACTCCATCAACAAACACATTGGCTCCAACTCAATCTACCACCCGCTGAGAAAAAGAACAGGAAATGACATCACCAATGCAGAAAATGACATCACCAACCCAAGGAAACCTAACCAGATAAATAGAAAGCGGGACATAACACCAGCGCTTCATCGGAGGCTCATTGATGATGTTACCTAGTATGGTGACGAAACGTCTGAATACTAACCTTCCAGCTCACCAAGCAAACTCACATCCAGAACCTCAACCTGAGCTACAAATCTTCTCAAAACTCACTTCATTTTTAATTTCAACAGTTCAAGTCAAAATACCCTGTATTTTTAACCACAGGCTTTCAATAGTAAGATTCCTTGCAAATCAGTTATCAACACACTGTAATAATGTAGATCATTACTTCAAAAATACAACTGTTAAATGAAGATAATAATTGGATGCAACTGACACATGTGAAGCCAACTATCTAATATTTTAATGATAGCAGAACCAACAGAATAAAAAAAATCCAATTGTATGTTTAAGAAATCAACAGTTGAACATTCAAACCTAGATATTTCACTCTAAGTTTGCGTGCACAGAGATGGGAGAATTCCAGAGTGCGCGTAACCAACATCAAAGTGGTTGTCTAGGCACTGAATTTTCATTTCAAGTGGGGGCAGTCAGGGGTTGGATTAGAAGTCGGACTGGCAGTCCCAGGGATACTGAGGGAGCTGCTGGTTGCTGAGGCAGTCCAGATGGGAAATCTGCCTGTGATCCAGCACCTTGTCCAGTCCTCACTACCCCACATACTCCCCATGCTCCACCCACACCAACCCATGCTCCTTCACGCTCTACCTCACTCCCTCCAACCCCAACCCATGGCATTTTAGACCTCGGAATGGGGGTATAGTGGCCAGAACAGCATATTTCTGAATGGACAGCACGTCCTTCTAACTACATCTCCAATGCTAATGTTTCAACTGCCAACCTATGACCAACACTATTTGCCACACATGTACCATTCCAATCTATCCAGTAATCACCATGAGAAAACCTCAGGGCACATGCAGAGATGAGATTTAAAAATGTCCAAGTGCCCACTTCAGGTGTCATCATGTTGAAAACACTTATTCACAAAAAACTTACTGCATGTACATTCTTTCAACTAAAGGTCACCTCATCACAGATATTTGCTTCAAGAGCATAGTCCCTTATGGCAAGCAGTACTGAATTCATAGTCCCGCAGTATCTAACACCACTTGTGGCTGTCAATCAAATTATGAAATGGCAGGCTCCTAAATATGAAAACGAGTGATTGTGAAATCAGTCATGCAGTTGTAATCCGTTAATGGAAAACCTTAGGCTTATTGACAGAGAGTGAACTCAACACTGCAAATGTAGTTTTCAAAGATTTAAAGAGTAGGATTTCCTAATGCCGAGTTTCAAAAATCCTCTTGACTGAACCTTTTGAGGTGCTCCTGACAATTGCATGAGTTAATTTTGACAGTTCCAGTAAGTATGATAATAATGGGATACTGCACTTCTCATTTGGTCTACGTCTAGTCTGTATCTACTTTAACATTCCCAAAGGGTTCCTTGCCTCCATCTCCCTTTGCACCTGATCTCCACCAAAGGTGTCTGGGGGCCATACCCAAAGCTGTACCGTACCTTTTGAAAGGAATTCTGTGGTTATCCAAAATAGTGCACAAAATTCAGATCTGCTCTTACCAGGTCTACTCTGCGCACTCTGAGTGTCACGTACATGCAAACTACACCCTGACCCTGTTTACCTCTTGAAAATTAGAAATGCCAAGTCCTGGGTGAGATTAGTGATTTTCAGTCTCGTTCATCATTTTCACCAATGTAGACCCAGGCCACAACATTAACATAGGCGCAGGAACTATGGACCAAATAACTTCTTTCCAAGTTGTGTTATTTCATGATCTTATAACAGTGGCCAAGAGACATACAGGGCTCAAGGGTTCAATACAAATGACTGCATTTCCACTGCCACTCCTTATACCCATTCCCAATATCTACTGCCCCACCAGTGATGGCTGTGCAATCAGCTGCTGTAGCCCTAACCTCTGGAACCTCCCTACAGTATGTATTTCACCTTCACTTCCTTTCCCACCAAAATACTTCTAAAATCTACCACCGTGCCTAAGATTTAAACCATGTGTACCAATATTTGGCTCGGTGTTAAATTTTGTTCGATAATATTTTTGCGAAGTACCTCAAAAAAACTTAATGGACTCCATGTTCGATATCAATTCAAGTTGTGGTTAGCATTCTGTTTAGCATTTCTATTGCAACAGTAGTCATTTTCTGAAAACTCTGGAGTGCACGGGAGCAGAACAGTGATTTAACTTGCTGGAAAATCAAGTTGGATATTTACTCAGGTGTTATCAATTTGTAAAGCACTTTTCAACATCAGCATAAAGAAAAACAGATTTCCAATCTTCCTACTGTAATCAAATAAACATCATGGATATCAATTAAAAACAAAACATGTAAGTGAAATAAAAGTACTGAAAAATGGTGTCCAACATGTTTTAGGCATTGCTGGCAATGCATTTGCTTTCAATTCTTTCCTGGGATTTAAGCATTGCTGGCATGGTCATCATTTGTTGCCCATCCTTAATTGGGCTTTAGGTAGAAGGCTTAATAAGCCTATCTGGAGGATACATTATTGTGGGTCTAAAATCACATGTAGGCCAGACTGTGCAACAATGGCAAATTTCTTGCACATCATTGAAACAAATGTGTTTTTAATTGACCATTTTCAGGGTCACAATTACAGAAACCAGCCTTCGTGTTGTGATTTATTAATGGAATTTATATTTCAGCAGCTGGATTTGCACCTTTGTCAATGGTTTTGGGCTCCTTACCACAGCACATATATGTCTGCAATTGACAGAATACAACAAAGGTTCACCAGCCTTGTTCCCAGAATGGCAGGGCTATCATCTGAACAGTGAATGGGTCAAGTGGGCCTGTATGTTCTAGAGCTTTGAAGAATGATTGGTGATCTCACTGAAACCTACAATACACTGAAATGGATAGACAGGGTAGACGTGGGTAAAATATTTCCCCTAGTAGGGGCATCTAAAACCTGCAGGATCACTGGACCTGAAATGCTGGCACTGCTTTCTCTGCAGAGATGCTGGCAGACTGCTGAGTTCTTCTAGCGATTTCTGTTTTTGTTTTTAAAAAAATGAGAAGGATGTCACTTAGGACCAAGATGAGGAGAACTTGTTTTTAAACTCAACGCTTTGCGCATCTTGCAATTTTGTAGCCCAGACAGTCATGAAATCTCAGTCTTTGAGTATATTTAAAGTGGAGGTTGGTAAGATTTCCAATTACCAACAGAAGCCCTACAGTATTGAAATGGCCCAACAAGTCTGCACCAACCCGTTGAAGAGCATTCCACCCAGACCCATCCCCATACCTTATCCCTGTAACCTTGAAGTTGGTTGGCTTGCCAAGCAGGTTTGTTGTTCCGCAGACATTTCGTTACCGTGCTGGGTAACATCCTCAGATGAAGTGTCAGCGTGTTTTCCCGCCTGGTTTTTAAACTCTGGGGTCCGTTGTGATGGATGTCTCACTTCCGGGTTTCCTCAGTAGTGGAATGTCTATCGGGTCGAGTTCAATGTGTTTATTAATAGCCTGCTTCGTGGAGTTCCATGCTTTCAGGAATTCTTGTGCTTGTCTCTGCCTAGCCTGTCCCAGGATCTTGGTGTTGTCCCAGCCGAAGTCGTGGTTCTCCTTGTCCATGTGGATTGAGATGAGTGAGTAATGATCGTGTCTTTTTATAGCTAATTGGTGCTCATGTACTCGGACAAACAGGAAGGAAACTAACAACAAGAGTACATGAACACAAACTGGCTACAAAAAGATACAACCAATACTCACTCATCTCAACCCACATGGACAAAGAACCATGACTTCGACTGGGACAACACCAAGATCCTGGGACAGACTGAGCAGAGACAAGCACAAGAATTTCTGGAAGCATGGTAGTCCACGAAGCAGGCTATTAATAAATGCATTGAACTCAACCCCATGTACATTCCACTACGGAGGAAACCCGGAAGTGAGGCAATCCATCGCAATGGACCCCAGAGTTTAAAAACCAGGCGGGAAAACACACCGAGCTTCATCAGAGGCTACACTGAGAATGTTACCAAGCATGATAACGAAACATCTGCAGTACAACAAACCAGCTCAGTGACCCAACCAACCTCAACACCCACAACCCGAACTACAAATCTACCCCAAAACCTTATACCCCTGTAATCGCATGTTTCCCCATGGTCAACACTACAGGCTATTTCGCATGGCCAATCCATCTACTTTGCATGTCTTTGGACTGCAAGACAAAACCGGAGCACCCAGCAGAAACCCACAGTGACAGCCACCTGAGGGTGGAACTGAACCCAGGTCCTTGGTGCTGTAAGACTGCGGTGCTAACCAGTGCATCACTGGGTTGCCCAATGGCATAGAAGATTATGGGAATAGTGTGAATAAAGGCATGGAATTGTTTGATCAATGAAGATCATATTAAATGGCAGAGCAGTATCGATGGGCTGAATGGCTTATTTCTGTTTCTATAGAAACGTAGAAAATAGGTGCAGGAGTAGACCATTCGGTCCCTCAAGCCCACGCTACCATTCAATTGATCACGCAATTTCAGTACCTCACTCCAGCTTTCTCTCCATATGCCCTGAGCCCTTTATCCTGAAAGGCCACGTCCAGCTCCACCTTGAATATATCGAATGACCAGCCCCAACCACTTTCTGGGGTAGAGAATTCCACAGGTTCACAACTCTCAGCGAAGACATTCTTCCTCATTTCAGTCATGAATGGCTTACCCATACGACTGTGACCCCTAGTTCTGGACTTCCCCGTTCTATGCTCCGATCACTCTGAACCCATGGATTGTTGCTGGAATAAAAGTGACATCAACGCTACCTTTTCCCTCAATGTCGTAAATATTCATTTGAAGTATAAAATTCTAGCTTCACATGCCATGGGATCTGTTGTTTTGCTCCCGTCATAATTAAGATCCATCTGACAGAAATGAACAATGGCATAAAACATCTATTATTATCAGTGAAAAACAAATTGTTGACCACCTTTTGCTCTGAACAAAACACAGTAAGGTCCATTTCTCATCATTATTTACAGCCTATTAACCATCCAGGTATTGCAGGGATGTTGGATCGCTGAACAGGCAGTAAAATTTGCTGCATTTCCTTCACTCTATCTAAATCAGAAAATACCTGTAATTTTTTTTAAACACCTTTCACGCAACTGAAGAGCAATTTGTCTGACCGAAATATGCTCAAGATTTTATACAGCTGTAGAATGTGAACACTTTATGCAAAGTTGATTGGTATCAAAGCCAAGAGCCCATTTTATACAACATGAACAGACTTCTGATGGAAAGACATGTTCCAAAGTAAGGACAAAGTTGATGTGGCAGGAAACAATAAATAGAATGAATGATTCGGAGGACCATATGATAGATCCAAAATAATAGACATAAAATAAGAAGGATAAAGTGAACATTGTTACTATAAAGAAGCAACACTGAACACAGGAAAGAACACTGGTTCTGATATACTAAATCAAAACTGATTCATCACAGAATTGTTAATGTAAGAAATGTTATATTTATGCCGTGTCGGGAAAGAAAATAAATTAAAAATTAAGCTGTCACATAGTCAGATACAATACATACTTATTTGAAAGCCACTGTTCAGTATTGAAGGAGAACAAGGAAACTATGGAGATCTGGACAGAGCGTGGAATCTCTTAGGCATTACGCTATTCATTCGTTCTGAGATTTGCAATGTTATATCAGGCTGGTCTCACACAGTGAATAGATGTGAATAATGGAACATAGTAACAATACATCACCCAAATAGCTAAGTGTGCTATTGTAGTCAAAATATACCATCTGCTCCTGTTGGAGTGCAAAGAACCCAGTCATCTGGAACTGAAACAAAAGAGCACCACTCCATATATCTATTAACTTCTACTATGCCGAACATGCAAGGATGTTTTATTACAAAGTCTTCAGCCACGCTCTGTAATATTCTTCATGACATGAGCAGATGTAGCTTCTGAATGCTGTGTGTTAGCTTGCAAGACATGTCCATCACCAAACTAATTCTCAATCATTCAGTCCTGTGGTAAGAATTGCTGTGATAAACAGACAGCAGCAGTTGTCTTAAAAAAAGCGTTTGCAAACAAAGTGCTTGTTAAAGGCCTGTAAAGCCTTTATTCCAATGTCATTTCACACAAGCACGTATTTCATACCTAACAGTATCCTGTGGGCTTCTCATTGAATTCTTTCAAAATGCACACTAACATAACTCGGCGATTTTCAAAAATATATTAAATCTTTGCATTTTATCAAATAATAGAAACAACATGCACTGGTTTTGTTCTTGTATGGAGATATTTATTAACTATGGCTTCAGCTTGAAGGCTCAAGACAGCATTTCCAGTGGTATATTAGTCCCTCATTACTGGAATGAAATGAAAACATGGATTAGCTGTGCAGGTGTCTGGAACTGAGCTGGAATCTATGGCCTTCACTGACTGAGCCCAGTGACTTGATATTACTTCATTATGGTTCATGCTAGAACTACAGTTCTAGGACTAATTTGGAACACTTCAGTTATCAAAAATAAATTGTATTTACAACTGCTGTAAGATAATGCTTTAGCATTGCTGGGAGGAACAGCCATTATTGTCACATCGCCAATGTTGGCGAGCTAACATAAGGCTCAATGATCAAATCACTAGAAAACTGGATAGTGTTAACCAAAAACAGTCAAAGAGCTTAGCAATTATCAGACTGTAGCACTGAAATGGAACAGTGATCAAAAAAAAGTGACTGCAGACACACTGTCTTTCGAGTGCCTCATACAACGTGATCTGATAATGTCCAAGTTGTGCCATGACCCAAAATCAAATTTAAAAGAGCAGGCCAAAGAAAAAACAGAAAATAATAGAAGGAAAAGCAGTCCATTCAGCCCCTTTCAACAAAAACACTGCTGCTCTAATAATCCTTAACTCCACTTCCTCTATTTCCACATGAATTAGAAATCTGGTTCAGTCTTGAATATGTTTATTGAACCAGTCTCGGTAGCCCAAGAGGATCCCCTGCCAATGTCTCGCAGAATTCACGGTGAGAAATTATTCCTCATTTCTGTCATAAATGAGCAACACCTTAAGCAGATTATGACCTGTGATCATAAACACTCCCACAAGGGGAAAGCAATCTCTCTAAAACTACCTTGTCAAATCACCTATGAATCTTTTAAGCTTCAATATGGTTGTCTCTCATTCTATACTCCCATGAGAATGAAACAATCTACTCAAACTATCCATACCAGGAATCAATCTCATGAAACTCCACTGGATTATCTCCAATGCCAATATTTCTTTCCTTAGGTAAGGGATCCAAAACTATTCGCTATCTTCTTGGGGTGGTCTGACTTGAGAGCCTTGTTTAGTTTTGATAAGACCTCATAATGCTTATATTCCATTCTCTTTGAAATTAAAGCAAACAACCCTTTTGCCTTTCCTATTATCTGCTTAACAGGAGTGCTGATTTTTTGGGGATCCACACACAGGGACACCAAAATTGCTTTGTATTCGATTTGATTTGACTTATTATTGTCACATGTACTAAATACAGTTAAACAGTTTTATTTTGCATGCAGTACAGGCAGATCGTAACATATAAAGATCACAGAGACCGAACAGAGTGAGGAATACAAAGTTACAGCTGTGTTGCAATTTTTCTGTACTTAAATAATATTCAGATCTATTCTTCCTGCCAAGTCGATAGCTTCACAAATTCCAACTTGAGCCTTGATCTGTCAAGTTTTTGCCCAGTCAGCCTGGTTATATCCCTCTGCAGGCTGTTTCTCGTCCCACCACTTTGCCTTCACAACTATTTTTTGGTCTTTCACAAACCTAGCAATAGTGGATTCACTTTCGTCATCCAAGTCACGATCATGTATTGTCAATAATTGCGGCCTCAGCACTGATCTGCGGCAGTCCGAAAATTACAGATAGCCATCTTGAAAATACTTGTTTAATCCAATACTCTTTCTATCAGTTAGCCAAAGCTTCTTTCTACGCTAATGTGCTACCTACAGCATCAAAAGTTCTTAGCTTATTAAGTAGCTTTACGTGATGTACCTTATCAACTGCCTTTGGGAAATTCTGTTGAATTACATCAACTGGTTCCTGTTTATGTATCCCACTTCTTATCTCCTTGAAAAGCTCTTTTAAATTTGACAGGCATGATCTCCCCTTCATGAAGCCATGTTGATTCTATTTGATTACATCATGTGTTTCTAAATGCTTCCCAACGACAGATAATAAGCTAACTGGCCCACTATTACTTGTTTAATGCCTCACTCCCTTTCTGAATTAGGATGTGAAGCAGCGGGTTTCCAATCCTCTTGGGCTCTTCCAGAAGTTAGGATTCTGAAAGATTATTATAAGTGCACCCATTACTGCTGTAACTACTTCCTTTAAAATCCTATGATAGAAACCATTAGCTCAAGGGGGGCTTACAGGCATTT
Source organism: Stegostoma tigrinum (assembly GCF_030684315.1). NCBI lineage: Eukaryota > Metazoa > Chordata > Chondrichthyes > Orectolobiformes > Stegostomatidae > Stegostoma > Stegostoma tigrinum. The sequence continues at coordinate 18,052,017 of NC_081385.1, forward strand.
AGCACCATTAGTTTCTCTAATACTTTCTCTCTACTGATAGATATCGCATTTATTTTCTCCCAACCTTTTAAATCACTTAATATTTTTGGAATGCTATTTATGTCCTCTAATGTGAAGACTGATGTAAAGTATTTATTCAATTCCATTGCCATTTCTTGGTTCCCCATTATCTTCCTACCCTCGTTCTCCAAGAGGTCTTCTTCCACTTTGTTTTTGCTTCTTCTGTTTATATACTTAAAGAAGCCCATACTGTCCCTTTTAATATTATTTGTTAGATTACCCTCAGTCTATGTTCTTCAATTTTAATACTGTTTGGTCATGTTTCATTTGCTTTTTAAAACTTCCCCAATCCTCTGCTTTACCACTTACCTTTATCACACTGGATGTTTTTCTTTAAATTTGCTGTTATTCTTAACTTCCTCACTTAACCACAGTTTACCCTCTTTCTTCCTCACTAGGATACATCTTTCATGTACTCCTTATCATTATTACCCCGACAAAGTTTCTTAAACATTTGCTATTGTTATTCAACCTACATTTTGGCTGAACTCTTTTCATGGTCCACTCCAACAAACTGTACCCTCAGGCCTATGTAATTACATTTATTTAAGTTTAGCATAGTTGTTTCCAACCCAACTTGCTCCCTCACAATTTGAATGCTAAATTCTACTGTGTTATGGTCACTGTTCCCATGGAGACCTTTACCTGTAACATTTCTTAAAACTGCCTCGTTAACAAATACAAAATAACTTAAACCCTGGTGAAAATGGCAGGCTGGGTAGGTCAGTTAAGGTGGTGAGGTACTTAAGAGCTTTTTCCATGGGTAGACGATAGGCTACTGCTCATAGCACTCCCCCTGAGAGAGCACTTTTGGTGCTTGCCAACGTTTTGGTAAACACTTGACCCATTTTGTGCTTGACTCAATACAGCAATGGGACAACTTACGGCATTCTACCTCGTGTCTCTGAAAGCAGTGTAACAAGTGCAGCAACTGGACGAGAAGAAACACCATCTTGAATCGCCTCTTTCTCAGTCACAGTTACTACTCCGCAGGACAGCAAGGATGGGTAGGGAATCAGACAAGGCCTTCACACAGAGGATCAGCTCTCTACACATGTCTGAGCGCCAGTACCTCCAGAAACTCAAGTTTTTAAATTCACATCATTTGAGGAAATTTACTCTCCCTCTTGGAACAAGACTTGTTTTTGTTGGGCCAGGTGGGTGCACAGTATCATTGGCTGTCAAGATGTCTTTCAATACAGAACACTATCTCTTGCACTGCAACCCATCCCCAGCCAATGTGTCTGCAGCCGCTCTTTGTTGTGAGTTTGACTACCTCCCCGCACCAAGTGTCTATCACTCTCCACACTGGGAGCTCTCTCATCCTGCAATGAGAGAAACAGAAAGATATGATTGGTACCAGTGGCTTGTACCAGAAGCAGTCAAGAAATCTGTGGATGGTGTCTGACTCTTGGATGCTATGATGGAGGATGAGCATGAATGCTATCTACTCTAATGGGCCTGAGGGGAGAGCCCTGGAGAATGTGGAATGAATGAACTGAAAAGAGTGTTGTTCTGAGGAATCCTGTGCCAGGGAATGCTGGTAAAGTCAAAGTGTGGGACCTGGTTCCCAGGATTGCTCCACTATTCTGATTTTTCATCCTACGGAGGTCCCAAATTCTCTTGGTGCACTGTCTCTAGGTTGAAGGGATCAAAATACTACCCATACCTCTGAGTGTCCAAGTTGCCCTCTTCTTCAGAGTCCTGGGGGCTGGCGGATCAAAAAGGTCACTTCACTGCAGACCCTCAGATCCCACAGCATAGTTTCCAGGTAACACAGTGAGATGCCAGGGGGCAACCATCACTGCTTTACTCTCTATCCTTGTGGCTGCTACTGCCTCAAAGCATTCCTGCGCAATTGAGCTAATTTTAACAATGCCGCGGTTTATTTAAATAGAAAGCCATGTTATGACAGATCCAGGCATCCACTTATTGGCCCTCCCCAGGAGCTTGGAGGTGAGATGTTCAATTCTGGGGCTCCAGTCAAGGGGCCACTGCGAATCATGCCACACGATCCAATCAGCTTCTGACCGCTCCGTGTTTCGACTTTTTAGGAGGAAATAAGTCCAGGGAATTTTGGCCACTTCAGGATTAACTCAAGTCCCACATTTAAGAAGCAATCACAAAATGGGTCAAAAGGGTTTTCAAAGATTTCAAGTTCAGAAAAAGAAAATCAATTTACTCTATATTTATCAAGCCACCATTCAACTCATCTCTTTGGAAGATAGTGTGCAGTGACCAATTGCCTGCAAACAAAGTGCAGTGGGGGGAAAAAATTAATTAACGCCAAAGTGGGGCAATAATAAGAGCTGCCATAATACTGCACTTCAGTCAGTAAGTTAAGCATGTGAAAGGATGAGGTTTTATGGCACTTTTCCATCTGGCTAGTGAGAGTCAAAGATGCACAGTGGCCAATTTCTATAATCATTTGCTGCATCCTTCTTTCTGAGCTGTCAATAAAATGGAGCTTTCATAGCGCAAAGACGGTCATGTGATTATTCCCCGCGGAGATCTCCGACCGAAGCAACGCTATCATAAAGCTGCAACTAGATTCACAAATTATATCAGCTGTCCACTCATTTTATTACATACGAGTCAGACCAGAAATTGGGCACTTCGGAGTTCAAAGGGTATGAAGAAGCTGATGCAGTCGCAGATTGAGATGAACTGCAGAAACAATGAATCCAGCCTGCTGCTGTTCCTTTGTCTCCACAAGCCGCTTGCGGAAAGAAATTTTCTCCGCAGACTCATGGGAAGAACACTGCTGCAGGAGCCAATTTGAATAACACATTTACATTTCTATCGCTTCGCTTCAGTAACCCATGCCTTTGTTTCCCTGGCACAGAGCAATAAACCTGCAATTTCTTTGCACCACAGTTCAGTGCAGTTAGATTCAAAGCAATACAATTTCCTTGAAGCAGTCCTTGTTTTGTTTGAACAAATAAAACTCATTTAAACAACTTTTCCCCCCCGGTTTTTGTACAATGCACGAAGTATGAGATTCTTGAAATGTCACTCTTATCCATTGCTTACAAGTATAATTATTATTGTCTAGAGATTTACTTGGATATGGACACATTATGACTTATTTACTCATTTTGTCTGTTTGTATGTAGATAATTTGTAAAGGAAGCCTGCTGAAGATGTCATAATTGCATGTAACTTTGTGAGTTAACAACACAATGGCATCATACAGTTAGGTTTTCATAATTTACTCATTTTATTTTGTTCTTTTACTCATTCTTATACAAAGAAAATTCACTGAAACAGCATTAATTGCATTTACTCCTGCCTTCCTAACCTATTTGCTTCACGCATGACGACTGATGTGAAAGACTGTTGTCATTTATTCAGCCCGCATGCTTTGAGACCAGTTACATGAGTTGAAACTGTAAACCACAGACCAGCCCAGCCCACGCAATGACATTCTGCGAACAGAGAAGGCAACCAGGATCCACGATCAGTCCCTTCAGACCAATGCCAAGGATCACTCAGGGCAGCAGCATGGAAACCATACACATGCCAACTTAATAAAGAGCTGTGTTACATGGGCCACGTCAGTACCCTTGACAAAGCTGGAGAGAAAAAAAACATTACCATGTTGCCTGTATCTGAGAGACAACAGTACATAGGTAAAGATACAGCTGAGACACTTAGAGCTCTATAAAACGCAATTAATTTCAGTGCTTAAACAAATCACACTTTATCTACTGGAGGGATCTCAATCACTGTCTTTCACTGCCCTGATTTCTGTGACCAACCACAAATGTTATTACCCGGGAGAGTTGGCAGCCAGGTAGGCTGGACCTACTCAACATCTTCCCCACGCCTCCTGACATAGCGAGGTGTTGGGTACCTTCTTAAAGCGTGAATCTTCAAAGTGCTGCTGAACGAAGCCATTTCTTCTGGCCCTTCATACACAAATCTCTGTGCCTAGTGTATGCCTTATTTGGAAATATCTGTGTATGTGACAAAACCTGAAGGTTTTGGACAAAACGTGTCCCTTTTTTGGTAGAGACAGCAGCTATTGACTTCCTGCAGCCTTAGCTCTCAGCAGCCCCTGTATGACTTACCGTAATTCCATTCACACAACAGCTCATTGTGAAGCCTCTTATCAGTTTCTGTTATCTTCAACATTATACACCATGCATTCCACTTGTATAACTTTAAAACCGTCTGAAACGCTGAACTGATTTACTATACTGAAGCTCACCCCTGCATCAGAGACTTTTTGGACCACTCCTTTTGATCATAAAATGCAGATGCTGACATCTATTTGATATAAATATTCAATGCACAATAGAAACGGGCAGTACTGTATCACCGATATAATAAAACGTGAGGCTGGATGAACACAGCAGGCCAAGCAGCATCTCAGGAGCACAAAAGCTGACGTTTCGGGCCTAGACCCTTCATCAGATGAAGGGTCTAGGCCTGAAACGTCAGCTTTTGTGCTCCTGAGATGCTGCTGGGCCTGCTGTGTTCATCCAGCCTCACATTTTATTATCTTGGATTCTCCAGCATCTGCAGTTCCCATTATCACCAGTACTGTATCACCAGCATTTCACAACTGAAGTGCCAGATTCATCAGGAAATGGCAAAGTACAATTTGCTACCACAGTGTAGAATTGGATTTTAAGGAATAGTGTTGAAAAAACTGAATCCACTAATGCACTGAGGTAGAAAATGCAAATTAGAAAGTCATTAAGGAAGGTGAACATAAATAAATTCAACAGGAATCTCAAAGTCGAGCTTCTAAGATTGTGCATCAAAAATTCAGGGAGTCAACTTTCAGCGAAAAGTTTTTGATAGTTTGGAATCCACACTCTTTCAACAGCTTACTGCCTCAGTTTCCCTACTGTAGATTGTTCCCTCCAGGAAAGCAGCAGGGATTAGTGTGGTAGCTTATCCTTGACAGCAGACATGTGCAGAAACAAGGAGTTGAAAGGCCATTTTGAATGGCCATTCTACAATTACACCAATCATGTTTGTACCATGGCAACTTTAACTTTAGCAGCAAGTGGGAATTAAGTGCAGAGTTTGAGTGCTTTGTCTAAACATTAAGAATTGATTTTTTTACAGATATACAAGATATCAATAATTTTATGACAAAAAGTTGGAGATTAAATTTTCATAAAATGAAACTTTGGGATGTCCAAGAGTTGTTGATTGGGGTGGGGGGAGTGGGGCTGTGACTACTTTGTCGAGCAGATCAGTGGTGTGAAGGATACAGAATCGTCCACTATTTTCTTACTGAAGTGCCAACTATCTTTACATCTAAGAAAATCTGACACTTTTAAAGTTCATTGGACCTATTGAGGCACATGGGATAGTGCAACAGTCTTTCAGTTACTGTCAAATAAGGGGCATGACAGCATAGGGTATAGATTGGAGGCAACAGTGAAAACTGGCCCCAAGTCAAGAGTGGCAAGAGAACAAGAAAAGATGGTCAAAAATCAGTCACCCTGCAAAACAATCTAATTAACAATTAATTTAGCAAAAAGTTTAATTCCTGCGAATGTGAGTGCAAGCTTGCAATTCTTAATAAAATCAAATTATGACAGAAATCCAACAGCTGCAAACTTGCAACGATTTTCAAGTTTCCCTAAGACACTGTTGATTAAACATCTCTTAAACAAATCTGATTTGCACGTAGAGTCACACAGCACAGAAACAGACCCTTTGGTCAAACCAGTCCATGCTGACCATAATCCCAAACTAAACTAGTGCCACCTGCCTGCTCCTGGTCTATATTCCTCCAAACCCTTCCTATTCATGTACTTATCCAAATGTCTTAAACATTATAATTGTGCCCACATTCACCACTTCCTCAAGAATTTCATTCCACACGCGAACCACCCTCTCTGTAAAAGAATTTGGTCCCATGAATTTTTTAAACCTCTCTCCTCTCACCTTAAAAATGTGCCTTCTTGTCTTGAAATTCCCCAATCCTGGGGAGAATACAGCTACCATTAACCCTATCTATACCGCTCATGATGATCGTATTCTTGGTAAATAAATGAAGACATTACGGAATTAGTATTTATATTCATTCTTTTAAGTTGCTGAAAGACTCTTTTCATTAAATAATATGGACGACCACTTAGTTCTTCATATTCGGCACAACAGCTATGAAACAATGGATAACTTGCAGCTGAAAACAGAATTATATTTAATCTCCAAAGGACCATGACCTTGGGTATGTTTATAACTTCAAATAAAGAACAACATAGTGCTTAGCTGTGTGAGTTAAATCACTTATCACTGAAGAGTGCCCAGGCTCTTTCTAGAATTATTTATAATAAATCATACTACACCACAGGAAAATGTCTACAATATGTCCACTTTTTACTGAAATATTTTAACAGTCTATTTATAAAACTGTTGCACTATGCCTGCATTATTCTTTTTTAATTAATTCATCCATCAACAAGGATTCCAATTACAGATTTACTAATAGTTGACCGAACTGCATCCAAAGCAATTGTTACGAGAAAACATCAATCCACTTGCACCCTTCTGAAGTCATGGTACAATATTGTTTGTGCTAGCAAGATCCTGATCACCAGTGAATGACATATTATGTCAAGATTAGCATAATATAAAGAGAGTAGGATGCCCAACTGTGTAAGGTAAATAGCCTTAACAGACCATAGAGCTCCTCTCTCATTAAGGAGAGACCATGAGTGGTGGTTTAACCTGAGGGTCACCACACCACAGGTAAGGAGAGAGGTTGAAAAGGACTGTCCTTCAGAGTGACTTCAGCTGGTGTGGGAACTGGTAGCACACGAATGGCATCACTGCATCACAAATTAGCCATTCAGCCAACTGAGCTAACCGCCCCACCCCCATATTATGTGCTCGTTATTAATTGTGTAACTTAACATTCATCTCCACTTAACAATAATATGTCAACTTTTATAAACATCCAAAATGAAATGCTTATAAAAAGAGTGATAAATGAATGCAAACTTGAAATATTACATTCTGCAAAAACATAAAGCGCATTCTAAATTATTTTGGAGACATCAGTGAACAAAATACCAGAAATAATTAGCGCTCATTTATTGCAGAATTGTCTACAGCAGCTGCTTGAACTTTCTTTGCTAACTCGTTTCATGCCACAATTGCAATCATGGTCACCATCATTGCTGTTCCGACATCAAGACGTAAAGGGCGGAGAGAAGGCTTCTTCATAAGACAGAAGTCCATGGAATTAAGCAGTGAGTATGGGTACAAAATGGCCTCCATTGCAAGAGATTGTGATTAATTTTTCTTCAGAGTTGGGAGATGGTTTGGAATTATTTCTAAGAATGTGGATGACTTGGGCACATTAAGAGAGAAAGTGATTACAGTTTAAAGGCCTGGATTGGCGCTACTGGCCATAGCAAAAATGCCTTTAATGTTATTCATGTTGAAGAATAAACTATACTTTTGTTTTAATTTTTAAACCAAAGCGTTGAAGTCTCTGGAAAGTTTTCCTGCCAACCCCAACTTGAAGCATTAGAAGGTTCTTAGGATCGTGCTTTCAAGTTGCCCAAATGACACAAAATCCGGAACAAGATTGGATAGTGAAGTGGCACTTGGTATGCTCTCCTTTATTGGTCAGCACATTGAGTATAGGAGATGAGAGGTCATGTTGCGGGTGTACACGTCATTGGTTAGGCCACTTTTGGAATACTGCAAGCAATATTGGTCTTCCTGCCATAGGAGAGAAGTTGTGAAACTTGAAAGGGTTCAGAAAAGATTTACAAGGATGTTGCCAGGTTTCAGCTGTACAGCGAGGCTTAATATGTTGGGGCTAATGTCCCTGGAGTGTCAGAGAGGTCTACAAAATCGTGAGGGCCATGAAGAGGGTAAAAGGATTGGTGTCGGGGTGTCCAAAACTAAAGGGCATAAGTTTAGGATGAGAGGGGAAAGATTTAAAAAGAGACTTAAGAGGCAACTTTTTCACACAGAGGGTGGTGTGTGTAGAGTGGACGCAGATGCTGGTACATTTACTACATTTAAAAGACATCTGGATGCATACAAGAATTGGAAGAGTTGAGAGTGGTGAGGGCAAAATGCTGGCAGATGGGACTAGAGATATTTAGGATCTAGTTGGCATGGACAAACGGGCCCAAAGAGTCTGATTCCACACTGTATATGTCTATGACTCCAAGTATAAGTAGCCATTTCAAAATATGGGACTTGCAAAACTAAGACTTATTCCGCACTTAGCACCTGACTCAGGGACAAAAAAAAAATCAGGGCCAGAGTTTTTAAAATCACTGGTTCAAACTCACCTAGAACATTGTGAACAAAGACCCTAAGAAAGAAATAAAGAAGGTTCATCAGGGTGTTACCAGCAATTAAGGAGTTCAGATATGACAGACTGGAATGTTTGGCTATTCTCCTTGGAACAGAGAAGTTTGTGGTGACCTTATAGTAATGTTCAACAATAAAAAGCAAACAGATTAACTATTCCCTCTGGCTCATGGGTCAATAACTCGTAAGTCATAGACTCTCAATTATTCTCAAACCATAATCAACGAGAATAAGAAAATCTTTTCACTCAATTGTCAGGATCTGAAATAATCTACCAAAAAACTGTCATGGAAGGCAATTCAATAATAACATAAAAGGTTTTGAGACGGATATTTGCGAGTGAGGAACTTGTAGTTATAGAAAAAGGCTGCAAATTGGAAAGAACCACACCTTCCTCTTGTGACATACCACTATAGGCTAATCACATGAATCCTCCATCTGCAACTTCAGGTTGGCACACAGAGTACTGACAATCCTCTCTCACATTAGTATGATGCATATGAATGATGGGCAATCCTAGGAGTTGGATTGAGGACCACTCTGCCATAAACTGCATGGTCCATTTATGGTGCGAGACAAAATGTTCATGCAAAAAAATTTAAATTCTCTCAATGTAATAGCTTTTTAACACCTGATTTTAAAATTCAAAAAAAAAATAAATTTTGGTTTGCTCTTGCTTAAATGCAATCACGAAAAAAAAGTATTCGTAAAAAAAAAGTCATTTTCTTTCTATCTAATGTTCAGCCCAATGTGGAATAACTAAAAATTGTGTTCAAAATAGTTGGATGGTGTATGCCAGTGACGGATAGGAGTATAAATAATAATCATTCCAAGCAGCTGAAATGTCAATCACTATCAAATAATAACAAGAGCTAGATTTTCCACAAAGTGAAAATAGTGAGGGGATCCCTAAAAATAAACTGGGATGAAGCTTAGCTTCCCATTCTGCCCTGATTTGTACTATATTAAGTGAAGGAGGCTCTAGTGCTGAATTTTGTTTTCCACAAATCGGAGGTCAACAACCATCTCTAAATCCTATGCAGCTGGCTTCAAGGTAGTACAGGATCAGCCATAAAAAGTCTGAAAACATGCATTGTTTTTATTGTTTGTGCTCTCATGAAGGTTTTGGTCCCTCGTAGTTCTTTGATATCAAAAACTCTTCAGTACACTTGCCTAAATAGATACTCTATGCAGATGAGAAAAGACATTGTGGACTATTCAAACTGTTTATACAGGCTCATTAACAAAGCCAAATACAATCTTGACCTTACCCAGTATCCAACATGTGCAGTGTCCAGGAACAGTCACATAGCACCGAATGAAAATGCTGATGGTTGCACATTGAGACTGCAAGGTTAATCATTTTACTCCAACTGATGCCCAGCTCAATCAAGCTGACTCAGTGTAGATTAAGAATTTATACCTGGATTCCCGGGCTGCCCTGTACTAACACCATTGCTGGTGGCCAATAATTGCTTACTGCTGCATTTTCGCTGTGTTACATGTGGTTTCCTATGACATACTTAGGAGTCTATTACATTTTGGCAGATATCTAACCGAGTGTGCAACACACACACCCTGCCCACTTCCAGCAGACAGTTCAACTCGAGTGAAATGACTAAAGCTTTACATAATCAGATCTGTTGCTAAATCATCTGACTAAACAGCAACAATATTATAACTAGCTTTTAATATGGTGCCCACATACTAGTACTGCTGGCATCATTCAAGGCAAACTATTCATCAGATGATCCAGGAAAAGGAGAATGTAAAAGCAAGTTTGCAATTAGATTTCAAAGACCAGAGCATCACTGAGTGCTCATCGGAATTCACATAATAAACACTGATCTCCACCTTTTTCTCCCAAACAGTTTACATTCCTACAAACTGGCTGGGTCTCTGGGCTATCAATCCTTAACCTGCCAGATATTCTGCCCCTGGTGCAGATCAATCTGATAGGCAAGTCCCCTATACATTTGGTCCAGAGACAATAACATTGCATGTGTTACCAGTATTACCTGTTTATAACAAGAAAAAAAGTGACAAACAATTGAATGCAAACAGTATTTCAGAGATCTCTCTCTCAGTCCAAGCATAACATTTTTTCCTGTTTAGTGTTAAGAAATATTGCCATTGATCTGTTCATATTTTACAGCCCCTATGGAATGATTTTATCGTCCTATCACTGCTTACATCTGTAATCAAACTTTGCAAAATTATGTATTTTGATAATAAAATTGTCACCTAGTAGATCTGTAATTCAATTCTAAGATATAATACAAAATAACACAAAAAGCAAAACAAGTTATTTGACATGACACATTCAGTCAAACTAACAGACAATACCTCTGCATTTTAAATTTAGTTTCTAATTCAGGAAATGAATTGCTGCTAAGATCATACATTACCATCACCCTCGTCAATCCCATTACATTATGAAACAGTTTAACTGGAACTTTGCTCACTGCACTCATTCCGAAATGGTTAATGTTGAAAACCGCATTTTTTAATATTTGTTTATGGGATGTGGGTGTCGCAGGCTAGCCAACTTTTATTGCTAATTCCTAGATGCCCTTGAAAAGGTGATGTTGGGCTGCCTTTGTGAACTGCTGCAGTCCACTTGCTGTAGATTGAACCAAAATACCCTTAGAAAGGGAATTCCACAATCTTAATCCAGTAAAAGCAAAGGAATGGCAATATATTTTTATATTAGTATGATGAGAGGCTTGGTGGGGAACTTGCAGGTTGTGGTATTCCAATGTATCTGCTCTCCTTGTTTTCCTAAATGGAAGCGGTCATGGGTTTCGAAATTGCAGTCTGTTTGGTGAATTTCTGCAGTGCATCTTGTAGATAGCACACACTTCTGCTACAAAGCTCAATGGTGGAGGGAGTGGATGTTTGTGGATGTAGTGCCAATCAAGTGGACTGCTTTGTCTTGGATAGTGTCAAGCTTCTTGAGTGTTGCTGGACCTGTATGCATCCAAGCAAGTGGGGAGTATTCCAGCACACTCCTGACTTGTGCCTTGTAGATGAGACAGGCTTTGGGGAGTTAGGAGGTGACTTACTTGCCACAGTGTACCAAGCCTCTGATCTGATCTTGTAGCGATGGTGTTTATGTGGTGGATCCAGTTGAGCTTCAGTTACCCCAAGGACATTGATAATGGGGGGGATTCAGTGATGGCAACATTGTTGAGCGTCATAGCCCAGTGGTAAATGGATGATGTCAGACTGTTTTGGGTGGGTGGAGGTTCAATGCAGAACAGCTTAGGATCTTGCAATGTTGAGGCTATATCCTGGGGCTCTTCACAGTCTTAGTAACAATGCTCATCTCTTCCCAATCTAACTTTACTTTATCAAAAACATGCAATCAATTACTTTAAGACACCAATTTCTTTTCAATTAAGATTCAATAAACTAGGCCAACCACTACTAGGTTAGTAGTGGTTGACATCGTAAAACATACGGCAAGCACAACTCAAGTTTGCTTTGAAATAATATCAGTTACAAATAACAGTAATAAAACCATGCCAAATAAAAATTAAATCATCTACGAACCTTACTTCTCTCAATGATACCTTGCAACTCAAGGCCAACTTTTCTGGAGTTTTATCCTATTATTTATAATCTAACTTCATTCCTATTTATCAAATCCCTTAAGATCTAATTTGGCCAATATTCAGTCATGCTTAAAGCAGCTGTAAGCTATTCATGTCCCCCAGGCTTAAAAACTGCCACCGGTCTTGTACTATTCCATAAAGAATTTTAATGGTGACTAACATTTGGAAATAACTTAATTCATTTCTTTTTTCAAATGCATCTGAGAGAGTTTGATGCTACAACTAAATGTTTTAGGGCTAGAATCACATTGCTATCTTAAACACTGCAAGACGTCCAATTCACATACAGATAACATACATCAGACAGGAGTAAGTTTCATTTCATATAATTTTAAGATTTGAATCTTCTTTTAATTTGTGGAATTCTAGGATAATTAAAAACAAAAAATGTTACATGATGTAACGTCAAGATGCTGTGGACATTAACAGAACAACTTAGCTCTCATACTGCTCGTCTTTTGCTGATGTGCAGGATGAGAGGTGATGGTTCTGTGTTTGGTACTCAAAGCTTATTTTTGTCAATAAAATACACTATATAAGAACATCAGATGATTTGCTATGCACTTAATGGTAAACAAATTACCATCAGGTGGTTTGTAGAAATTAGTTCATTTCTGTGAGTCTTGTTGACAGTAACACCTACTGTGCCACAATGAATCATGAAGCGCAGTATGTGAGACTAAAGGCCTATAAACAATCTTGAGCTTTCCTACATCATTTGTAAAGAAATGAGAGTATATAGCTCAATGATGAGTCCACTACTTATATTTCATAGTTTACTGCATGTATCACATCTGGTAGAACCCATGATAGTTTAAGTTATGACCTGATTCATGTTCCCTTACACTATTAAGAGAACATCAATTTTCTATTGTAAGCAATAAGGACAAAGTATTTAATACTGCATTTTGAACTTCCTTTGTATCAGATTGAACATATAGGGGTAATAAAGTTTACCACACTGTACCTCAAGATGGATCTGTTCTTTTAGCCCAGTAGTGGTATAAAATATGAGCCTAAAATATATTGTCCTTCATGATCAAAAAAGACAGGCGTAACTGTTCTTAATAAAGTCTGGAAACTAGAAAAGGTGTATCAATAAATTCTATGACTGTAAATTGTGCAATCAAATATAACTGAAGGTTGCCAAATGCATCATAAAATAAAAGGAACCTTATTATTTTGGAACCTATACGGAATACTGTCAAATGTATTTGCCTGTAAATGGTACTAGGAAATGAGAGAGATCCTGACACTGGTTTTACTGGCCTTGCAGTTGTATTATAAGCAGCATTATCATCATTGCTCATCAACTGCACACAACAGTGTTCTCCTGAGCTAAGGATTTTACAGAATGCTCCAAGAGGCCTGCATACATCTTTTTTTTAGTGGTTTTAAACATTGAATGCAATTGTCAACTTTAAAGTGAATTCAAAAAGTCAGTTACATATCTACACTCTTTACTCATTATGTGGTCACTACTGATGATCAGAATCATGATTATGTGTGGTCAACAAATCTGCAGTCTCCAGTCAGCTGTAACATTAGCTGGTTAGGGCTTTCCATTTGGAGGCCACCCATTGCAGCTTCTTGATTTAGTTTAAACTCTTAATAGTTTCTAGATCTGAACAATTCATCTGCTGGTTACTTCTAACCATACGGTGAATAGCCAACTAATTGGTCCTGAATATTGGACAAAACATTAAGAATACCAAAATTTCAACAGTGTGAATTTGTGAAATTCAAAGATGGTTCATTGTTTATTAGTGATTAGAGATGTCAGCTACATTGTAGGAAACATTAACTAATTATGAAGGTGAACAGAGATCACCTCAACTTGGCAAGTTTTAGAATTCTGTTCAAATTTATGTTTAATCAAACAAACCACCACTGTGCAAGCCTATGATACATTGGGTAGCAGTCCTGAGCCAGGAGCTCTAGTTACGGTTTCATTCCAGAACTTGATGCCAAGAAAGTTGCTTAGTAATATGGTTAGTCAGGGTGATGGTCAATCTGTAAAGGCTTGTAATGTGCCTGGGGCAGGTAGCAAGGTGGCGAGGAGAAATGCTGGTCAGCCACATTCTGGTTCCAAGGCCTCAATAAAGGGGGGAAGTTAGCAACAGGAAGGATACCCAGCTGCAAAATCACCTGCCAGTCTAATCAAAACTATTATGAAGGCTGACACCAAGGGGATAAACCAGTATTTTAGCAACCCAAAGCAATCTGGGAAAAGCTGAAGAAGAGGAGAAGCAATGTCACCGGTATGCCCCTTAAACATTCGACATTTGACAGGTGGAGGCACAGTACTGGGGAAGCGTTGAGGTTGCAGAAGGGCATGGATATGCTTGGCTGGTGGGCAAAGAAGTGGCAGATGAAATACAATGTGGCAACATGTGAGGTGAAAGATTTTGGTAGGAAGTACAGAGGCATAGACTATTTTTGAAACAGGGAAAGGCTTCAGAAATATGAAGCAAAAAGAGCTTGGGAATACTAGTTCAGGGTTCCCTCAAGATTAACATCACTTCAACTGACCTCCAGAAGAGGTTTACATGATGATCCTGGGAATGAAGGGCTTGTCAGTTGAGGACTCTGGGTCTGTACTCAGCGGCATTTAGAAGGATGAATGGGGGAATTTCACTGAAGCTTACAGGACACAGATGCCTGGATGCAGTAGATGTGGAGAAGATGTTTCCACGAGTAGGATAGACGAGGATCTAGTGACATAGCCTCCGGGTTAAGAAACAACCCCTTAGAACTGACATGATGAGGAAATCCTTCAGCCAGAGGGTGGTGATTCTGCAGAATACTGTTGCAGAAAGCTGTGGAGGCCGAGTCAATGAGTATATTTAAGACAGAGATAATAAGGGGATCAAGGAGTATAGAGAGAAGGCAGGAGATGGGGTTGAGAAAATGCCAGCCAAGATGGAATGGCAGAACAGACTGAAATGGCTGCAATGGCCTAATTCTGCTCCAATGTTTTATAGGCTCAAGAGTGCGGAATCCTTCGAAACACAAACAACTCTTGATTCTTCACAAACTGCAAACATGCTCCAATGGAACCTTTTGTCGCAGCCTGCAGTCAACAGAGATTAGAAAACCACACCCACATGTCATTTTTAGCCTCTTTAAAAAAGTCCCAATATAGTACTGTGCCAAATCCAAAAACCAAACCACCTTGGTATTGCTGCTTTGATTAAGGACCTTTTTTTCAAATCAAAGCGGAAGGAAAACAAATACTGTGAACATCTTGGTTTCAAAATTGGTGAAACATTCAATAACAGGATTTTACATACTTCAAACATCAGTTCATAGATTAAAAAAAAACAAAATTCCATATCTGAGCTGACGATTTGAAATTCATCTCATGTACCATTTTCTTTTCACAATCCATCAAAGTGGTTTCTAAATATATCATAATTGAATACTTATATTGTCAAAAAGCAGTTAAGGCACATTCTGTGAGCTTCAAAAGTCAAGGTTAAGATAAAGCATGTAAGGCAGAAAATATCACAAGTAAACAGCAGTATGTAAATAACACGCAAAAGCACAAAGACAATGCAGTGTTTACTATCTATGTTTTGCTTTGACAGGCGCCCTGGCAAGTCAGTAGAAATCCGCACTGAGTAGCACATTCCTCATGTTCTAGAAATTATACGCTGACAAATGCATATAACATTTTCCATTTACAGTAGAATTTATATTTTAAGGTTGCTGTACAGATTACAAAAGTGTTTCAATATTTTTTGACATGGCAAAATGTTAACTTCCAAACTCATCAATACCATTACCGACCATGGATTTTCTTTTATTTAAAAATGAAAACATGATGATTCCATCAAGGTTACTGCTCATTTTGAACTATTGTCTCAACCTCATGACACACACACTTTGCTACTGTCTTCTAGCCAGTCTCATTTAAAGGAATAAATCTCAGATGTTTTCATTTTTTAATGCTCTAGATTGAAAACAAAATTGTAAAGTTTTATGCATTATTCACAACAGATTTACAAAAACAATAACAGAACATATTTGAAGCCAATTTTGCAAAGCAGTAACCAAAATAAAATTAGCCTTACTACATATTTTTTGAATTCCCTTGTTCAATATTTTCGTTGAGTAACAACTGGCATCATGAGGAAGCTGTTTTGAAGAAGCTGTTGATATCAATTGCACGCTGGGGTTAATTTGCACGGGGCACATGATCTCTTGCACATTGTCAGGTTTTACAACTTAATTGTGTTGCAAAGCAGTCAAATTTTCAACAAACTTGCTTCAGAAGCAAGTCTGATAGCCGTCAGGCTAGAGGGCAAAAAGAATACTGCGCTAACCTTATTTGCAAATGTTTCACCTGTTAGACAAATAATGGTGACTGTCCCCTTCCAATATGAGAACACACAATTGACAGCAGATTGTTTTCTGAAGACAGAATATCTGTACCAGGTTTGAGATCTGGAACAGCATGTGCATATACTCATCGACCGTTGCACCAATGTCCTTGTTTTGATAAAACGTCTTTGTATACCATATTTAATCACAATAACATTTTGCTAACTGCACACATAGGTGACACTACTGAAAATAGCCAACTGGAAATGCTAATCCAAAACTAAGCCAGTTACCGTATCGCCTTAAAGCTAGTCTTCATAAAGCAACACTGTATGACAAGAACATACAAAAAAATCAATAACTCATTGAAAACATCAGTGTAAAATCAAGAACTGCTGCACTCATTTCGTGGGTATAGGAAAAAAAACACACGAGCCAAAGGATGCTGGAAAGACTCCCAGGATGAAACAATGCATCTTATTTCTCTTCTCTGGAGGTCAGCCTCCCAGGTATTCTGATGACTGCTTCAGGCCAAACTTGCCAGGAGTGCACCAGTCAATCTATTCAGAAAACTTCACCATGAGGTTCTCCAAAACCACCATCACCCTTGCCACCCTGGGATTTAACTTTAGGCGCAGCTCATGACACAAGCGGCAGGGCAGTAATCCCTTAAAGTGGGCCAGTTTGTGGAAGATCAACTTAGGCTGGCAGCTCATCTAACTATCAATGAAGCTCAGCTTCTGACTTTTCTGCATTCTCCCTGTCTCAGGATCACTGTCTTTGAGTCGAAAATGTATGCCCCTTCATGTTTAACACCATGTGCCTTGAAGATCAAGTCCTATTGATTCTAAATATAAATACATAACTTGCAAGTACTAACATTACATTCTAACACTTATAATCCCAGCTGGAGAGGTAAGAGCAAAGGCCACATTCAACCAAGTGTGGCATCAAGGAGCCCATCAAAAATGCAATCACTGTGTATCAGAGAGCAAGCTCTCCACTGGTTGGTCATATGTGGCACAGAAGATGATGGTTATAGCTGCTGGAGGTCAGTCATCTCAGCTCCAGGACATTTCTGTAGGAGGTCCTCAGGGTAGTGTCCTTGGCCCAACCATCCTCAGCTGCTTCATCAATGACCTTCCCTCCATCATAAAGGTCAGAAGTGGGGATGTTCGCCAATGATTGAACAATGTTCAGCACCATTCGTGGCTCCTCAGATACTTAAGCAGTCAGTGTTCAAATGCAACAAGGTCTGGACATTATCCAGGTTTTGGCTTGTAAGTGACAAGTAACATTTACATGACAAAAATGTCAGGCTATGACCATATCAATTAAGGGACAAGCTAATCACTGCTCTTTGGCATTCAACAGTGATAACATCACTGCATCCCCTACTATCAATATCCTGTTATCATTGACCAGAAACTCAACTGGACATGTAATGTTAACACAGTGGCTCATAATACTGCAGTAAATGACACCTCTCTGTTCCTGAAACATTGTCCACTATTTACAAGGTACAATTTAGGACTGTGCTGGAATACTTCCCACTTGCTTGGATGTTAAGAAGCTTGACACCATCCCAGCCAATGCACCCCTCCTGATTAGCATCACATCTACCGATGCTGAGTAGCAGCAGTGCATACTATATACGAGATGCACTGCAGAAATACACCAAAACTTGCTCCAAGCCCACAAATCACTTCCATCTAGTAGGCCAAACTTAACAGATATATGGGAACACCATCATCTTCAAGTTCCTCTCCATGCCACTCACCATCCTGATGTGGAAATATATCACCGTTCCTACGCTGTCACTGGAATTGTCTTCCAAATGTCATTGTGGGTCAAACGACAGCACATGGACTGAAATGGTTCAAGAAGGCAGCTCACCTTCACCTTCAAAGGCAAATGACAATGGGCAATAAGTGCAGATGAGTAAATTAGTTAAAAGGTAGTTCCTGCTCCCTCATGCATACAAGGTTACGTCACTGTTCCAGGAGGGCTGTCTGATCTAGTTTTTTTTAAATGCCCTTCACAAAGTAAACCAATGAACTGCCAATTTAAAGAGAAAACAATAGAAAAGATTATATAAAATCGTATACCTCTCATCACATAGCCATCTTCTCGTTGCTCCAATAGAAGTCTATAACAGCAATTCTTTTGTCTTATTTGATGTGCACACTGATGTCCACCAGGGCATTAGAAATGGTAAATGTTAAATGTTGTTCTAGAGATTCTTCAGTCACACTTTCAGAAGCTAAAAGGAGGTCTACTGAAAATTTATGAGATAATTATACTGTTGGCACCTATGTTGCAGAATTATACTGCGTGTTTCCATGGATCTCCAGACGTATCTTCTGCTCTGCAGTTTCCAGTTACCCATGACATTGTTAAACAAGAAAATGCTGGCCATTCCATCAGTTCCTGTTGCATCATTATAAAACTTATATCAGAAAAAAAGCGAGATGTTAGGTGCACTTTGTATTATAAAACTCATTTACATCAATGTAATTCAGTTTTTTTTAAACTGAAGACAGGATTGCCACATGAGTGTTCAATTAGTGTTGAAACACAAGAACAGAAGTAGATCACTGAGCACTTTAAGTCTACTCCACCATTCAACGAGATCATGGCTGATGTGACACACAACTCTGCCTCATATCCTTCAATACCTTTAGCTAACATAAAACTTTAAATCTAAGATTGAGAGATAAGAACTGTGATAACAAACAATGCCATTTGAGGAGAGATTCAAATCTCTGTACCTGGTTAATATGCAGAAATGTTTCCTAACCTCATTCCCAAAATGCCTGGATATATTTTTTGGTTGTTCCTCCTAGTCTTTGAAAGCAGCAGAAATAGAATAAACAGAAACTATTACATCTCACTGAGGTAGTGTGCTGAAAATCAAGGCCTCCAACCAACACAGGCACTAAAATTAAAGATGTTTAAAATTATTCATAATTCCCCAACTTACCTTTCACATCCAGGTTGACAGAAAGCATGGACCAGGCTTCTGCACTTTATAAAAAATACTGTTTATTGTAAGTAAAGAAACTCTAGTTATAGGTAAGTAATTACGAACTAGTGGCATATACCTCACTTAAAAGATGCCCTTCAACATCCATTTCATTGTGTGCATGTGTGTATAAAGGCCAAAGCAAAGACTGGGCAGGCAATTCAGTAGTCTATGTCTACTCTGTTTGGTGAGATGATCTTTTTGTTGATCATGATGTTACTTCTCAATTTCCCTTCTCCTGATACTTTTGCTTATTCATAGGAGGATCAGGGTGACTGGCTCATACGTATTAAAGTCCTTGCCTAATTCAAAGTCCGAGCTTACAGCAACTGGAAAGGGGAAATAAGTTGGATACCTTCAGGCTAGAGATGCCTTCTACTTCAATGCAAAACAAAATTCCAATTGTGCTTTGGCAGGAACACATGCACTCCAAGCAGTTCAGCAACCTGGGAGCCAATCATAACTGTTAACAGGCAAAAGATCTTTGTCATTAATAAGTGGTCTCTAGTCCACAGACCAGTCACCTACTGCCAGCCAAAGTTCCAATCGTACACACCGCTTAACTCCAGCTCATCTGCAAACTAGTTTTTCACTACTGCTTGAACAAGTAGCTGTATGAACAATGTTTGGAATGAGTTGCAGGTCACTTATTTTTACAAACTACAGCAATCTTTCAACAATCCTCGGTTTTTAATAACAGTACTTTTCCCATTTCAGTCAACAATCAGAAACACAAAAAAAAGTGGTATGGTCTATACAACTCTCAGCCCTAATGCTTACTTTCAAATCCTTACTCAAATCACCCTTAACATTTTATGCTCTGAAACGTACAAACTGCAGTCATATAATTTCCTCATGCTGACTTGGAAACATTACACTGAGGTCTACGTTCCTCTGCACCATACTATCTGGTTTGGCAGCAATGGCGCCAGAGACACAAATCCTCATGTCCTGCCCCAAACCCAGTCCCCAACATTTTTACACATTGGTGGATGGGGGTCCTGCAGGGTCAGGTTGTAATTTGCACATTAAAGTTAAGTGTAGTGAATAGATATTCAATGATTTTGAAATCCTGAATGTATTCATAGATGCTTAAGAACTTAATTTAACCTCAACATGTGACCTGAGATTTGCCCCTTGTGGACACAGAAGAGTTGGCAATGGAAGATACAACGGCAATAGGTGCTAAAAGGTGGCATGGATTGATTTCAGTTTGCATTATGTTGGCATAATTGTTATAAAAAGCCCATGGGAATAGGATGAAGTGCACAGGTTGACTAGTAGAAGATGACAGGCCATGCAGATGGTGAGAGGCTCGCATACGACTATGAATGTCTATGAGGCCTGGGCAAAGAGGCATGGAGTTATTGACAGGTTATATTTTTGAGTGGGCAAGTCTGAGGTGAATTGGGTTGGCATGTATGGGTGGATGAGGGCTAATCCTTGTTTTAATTGTTTCTTTCTCCACAGCTGCAAAATGCCAGAGCAACAAGACCAACTTCTCCCCTAGAACGTCTCCTGCTTGGCATCCTATCAATACTTTTGGGGACAGCAGCCATATCTCCGCTAAGCATTCTACGCCCTCTCCCCTCCAGAATAGGAATCAGAATGCCTGGGGCACTTTATCTAGCTTGCACAGCTGGAGAATGCTCGGACTCTACACTCCTAACCCAGGATTGACAATTCAAGCTCAGGACTGTCACAGCAGTGGTAGAATTTTCTTCAATAAAATTCTGTCAGACTCACCTTAAAAATACAAACTGAGACGCAATTCTCAGCAGAATAGACACCATAAGTGGAACAAAACACAGAGCATACATCTTAGTTTGATAATGATCCATCCTTAGCATCCAAAATAAGAAGATCTGAGAAAATTTGAGCCAATTTTTCCTCAAAGTTGGGCACGTGAAACAAGTTATATCAGGAAGTTGAATAAAGAAGTTAAACCAAAGTACATCTCTCTAGACTTCTTGAAGCACCCACAGATTACATTGATTATAAATTTGAACAGTATGAAGAATTTGGAAGGCTCATAGTTTTAAAATCTCAAGTAGAAAAGGAATATCTGATTGCATTTGGCTGATGAAAATTAAAATTGCTCAATTTTGATTTGAGTCTAAACAATTGATTGAAAATGTGCATTAACATAATTAAATGTTTGTCTTGATCAGTGCAAAATTAATGTATTACTTCACAGGAGCAAAGTCCTGAAATTGATTTTCATTGCCCCACTTGCTATTTAACTTTGCAGTCCATCAAGTAAATGTTCAAAACTGTCTCTTTTCCTATTTCAAGTAGACAACCATCAATACTAATGGACTTTATAGATTTCATTTTCAGCTTCCCCTGTAAACAGAATGAAAACCTGGCAAATACTCCTACTATCTGATTAACTTTGATTTATTTTTCCTCAATCACTATCAAAAAAAATCCACATATGTACTACCAAAAATGAGCTATACAATTTTTTGTTCATAAAATCAACCCCTATTGTCATACCTTTGGTTATGTTTTTAAACTTGACCATTTTAATCCTATTGGAAATACCAAATGGAAGTTCCTATGGGTCAACTGATTGTCCTGTGACTGGAAACCATCACAACTGAGAGGAAATGTGAAGTACTAACTTTAGGATTCCACCATCGGATTTTAGTACCTGGATTTCAAATGGTCTGAAATGATTTTAATAAAAGGGACGAAAACGCTGACTTACAATGGACACAAAGATCATTTGATCATACAGTTGGAAAGCTCATAAATCCAAATCAAAACCAATAGTTTGAATTGAAATTAACACTTTATTAAAATGCACTGAAACCACTCAACCAATCAGCTATGAAAAGGTCAACGTTTGTTTTGATTTGCCTTAGAACATTCACAGATAGGAGATGGAAAGTTACCTCCTCATCAAAACTAAACAAAGTAGCTTGTGTAGATGGAATAACACAAACAAACAAGTATTTCAAATAGCTACTTGCGGCAGAGCAGGGCATAAATGGGTTTTTAAACTTCAGAACTAAAGTAGGGTAAATTTCTCCGCCTTGACAAACATCAAAAACACTGACAACTTCAAGAACAACTGGAATACTCACTACTTCTGATGATTCAAGATGCCAACTGAACAACCATGGTCTCAGGTTAAAACCTTATATTTCAAGTACACCTTAATGACTTTATCCTTCCATTATCCTTTTGTACTGTACATGAGCTCTGTTTATACATTAAGCTTGCATGTCTATGCTTGACACTGCAGTATCAATTTTTCTTGGAATCAGCAGATAGAATTGCTCTCTTTTACACAAATTTTGTCATTAACTCCCAGCATCCACGCCACTTTCGATAATCTCAAAAAACAACACGTCTACCTCACTAATCACTTTCCTGGAAATAACGTCTTAGGCTTTGCTCATACAACTGCTAGGTTCTGTGATCAGGCTCGTGAATTTTTGCTTTGCAGCTTATTCAGTGCCTCTGTAACATTTTTCAAAAGGGAGATCAGAATAGATCACCATAAAGAATCAAACAGAACAGAAGAGTTGCTTTGACCCATCTAGTTTGCAACGACAAAAGACTATCTCTCTACAAGTCTCACCTTCTAGTCTATGGTCCACAGCCTTGAATGTTATGACATTTCAAGTAATAATGTGGGTATTTTTTAAAGGTTGAGAGTTTTTTGCCCAAACTATTGCCCCAAGCAGTGTATTCTGGATTCCCACCACTCTCTGGGTAAAATGGCTTTTCTTCAAAGTCACTCTAAATCTCTTACCATTCAATTTAAAATTATAATTTTACTGACCCTTCAACAAAGGGAAACTTTCTATCCACCCTGCCCATGCTCTTCATAATGTTATACATCTCAATCAGGTCACCTCTCTGATTTTTCTACTCTTAAAAAAAAAAGGAACCCAAACTTATCAACATATTTCAAATGTGATGGACTCAAGGTTCTACACAAGCTCAGCATAATTCTGCTTTTTAACATTATTCTTCAGGTGCTTTGTTTCAATACATAGGAATATAGGTGGCACGGTGGCTCAGTGGTTAGCACTACAGCCTCACAGCGCCAGGGACCCAGGTTCGATTCCAGCCTCGGGTAACCGTCTGTGTGGAGTTTGCACATTCTCCCTGTGTCTGCGTGGGTTTCCTCCGGGTGCTCCGGTTTCCTCCCACAGTCCAAAGATGTGCAGGCTTGGTGGATTGGCCATGCTAAATTGCCTGTAGTGTTCAATGGTGTGTGGGTTATATGGGAATGGGGATGGGGATGGGTTTGGGTGGGATATTTCAAGGTGCGGTGTGGACTTATTGGGCCGAAGGGCCTGCTTCCACACTGTAGGTAATCTAATCTAATAAGAATATAAGAACTAGGAGCAGGAGTAGGCCATCTAGCCCCTCGAGCCTGCCCTGTCATTCAATAAGATCATGGCTGATCTTTTTGAGACTCAGCTGCACTTACCCACCCGCTCACCGTAGTGTGAGCTGTAGTGCACATTCTTGCTACTTCTACTCATTTAGGTCAATGTACCCTTAGTTACCATTGCTCTGCTCCTCCATGCAGGCATTTATAAGGAATAGGTAGTCCCCTTATTCCTTTGACTAAACTGTACCGTGTTACACTATTTCCATTCTGCAAGATTCTACTGCTGCCTTCCGAGTTACTGATACAATCAATTTGGTGCTGCTTGCAAATTTTGAAACTGTACTTCCAATTCCTCGGAACCAAGTAGTTTTGACAAATTATGAACAGTGGTGATTCCAATACCAATCCTGATGGAACACCACTTACCAGACTAAGTAAATACTTTAAATCTCTGTTTCCATTTCGGCTTGGCAAACAGCTTGCTTTCTATTTTGGTGAACCTTCTATGTAGCTCCTTATTCAAGGCTTTTTGAAACTGTTCCAAATTCAAGTAGGAATTACGCACAAAAAAAGATTATGTAGTGGACAATTCAAACTGATGTTTCAGTGAATGTGGAATTAATATTATCATTATTTAAAATCATCCAGACCTCACCTTTTCCTGAAAATCCACCTCCAGTCCTGCTTTTTCCAACTCTGACATGGAGGCGTATATCCATACATGCTTTCTATCTCCCAATTTACCTTACCTCCTCCTCATAAGGAAATATTTACATGATTTTCTTAAAAACCACTGACCTTCCTGGAGAATATCAGAAATAGTAATATTACTATTGCTAGTTTGTACTTGTTACATTTTTTAGAGTGAATCTGAGGATTCAGGAATTAAAATGTAGGTTTTTGGTCCATTTCAGATGGGTAAGTAATATAGTTGCACCTTCTAGATTGTTTGCAAGTAATAAATTCTCAGATCAGCATATATACATACACCAAGAGAAACTGAAATCCGTACATTACATATTTCTACTCCTCAGGTGACACTAACCTTTCTAAAGCTGGTCTCAGTCACCTAAATCTACAGGAAAAAAAATAAGAGTTGCCATAATTCCTATGCCTGATTGCTATGCAGAGTCCTCTACTGGATGTGTCAGCCTTCTAAGAGGAGATAGGGAAATATCATTAAACATATCTACAGTCACGTGTCATATGCCCCTTCTTCACTTACACATCTATACCTTCCCTACATCAGAAACAACCAGCCGCTGTCCTGCAGCACAAAATCACATCCAAAGTATTTCTCTTGAATAAGTCACTATTCTCAGAAGGTGTCTGAAATAAATTGACAATGGAACAGGTAAGGGTCAGGGTAACAGGGTGCTG
Source organism: Stegostoma tigrinum (assembly GCF_030684315.1). Lineage (NCBI taxonomy): Eukaryota > Metazoa > Chordata > Chondrichthyes > Orectolobiformes > Stegostomatidae > Stegostoma > Stegostoma tigrinum. Next base: position 18,077,089 of record NC_081385.1, read on the forward strand.
ATAATATCACTGGACTTGTAATCCAGAACCCTTGGGTAGTGTTCTGGGGTCATGACTTCCAGTATTAAACAGTGGCCATTTAACTAGTACTGACTGTCATCTTGCTCGTTCACATCCCTTACAGAAAACAATCTGCCATCCTACATGTGACTTCAGACCCATAGTAAATGCATTGACTCTTGGGCAACATCTAGGATATAAGAGAGGGACAATAAATACTGACTCAGTCAGCAATGCCCCCATCCCATGAATTAATTTCTTTTTTAAAAAAGGGCAGTGAGTCTTTATGCATTTGCTTGCAAACAAAACAATGGTGAAGAGATAAATTCAGACTAAACCATAAATCAGCTAGACGCATTATGGCAATTAAGTGATTTCATGACAGTAAGCTGTTGCAAAGGATTTAGATGTCCACAAAAAGTCCTGCCACACCTCCAGTTTATAATTTCCTTTAGACTCTACAAATAGTCTACTCCCAATTGTCTACATGGAAATTTAAAATGTTGCAGAGGCTATCCAAGGAATTTATTTTCCCTGATCAGCCTCACCTCCACAGTTTAACTGCTCCTTTCTAATTCTTAATATTGTGGGTAGGTCAGATGAATACAGCTAGAACACACTGTATAGAAACATTTAAAACATCCACGACCTAGACTACAAGTCCTGCTGTCTAAAAAGGCCTCAAAAGAAGCAATTATTGAACAATTAAAATGGGGAAGTGAAATTTCAAAGCCACCGAAGAGCTTTGTGTGTTGGACCAGCATGGACTTCTCCATCCTAATTAACTTTGAGACGGTGGGTGAGTCACCTTCCTGAATTGCTGCCGTCCATATTGTCCAAGCCCTTTCACATCATGTTTAAGCAGGGAAGTACAGGACGCAATGGCAATGAGGCAATAGCAATATATTTGAGTCTATATATGGTGCAAGAGTTGGGGAGAAACTTGCAGGTGGCTGTTTTCTCTTCACCTGCTGCTTTCGTGCTTCAAAATAATTATAACTACCATTACAAAAGACTTCACACATTCACAATACACAATATTCTTTGGCAACTCTGGATATGCTTTTTTTGAAGCTCAGCTGTTATTTTACCATATTTGTGAAACACTTCTGTTTCAACATAATCTCAAGTGTTCAAAGCTGAAATAAGCTTTCATTGCAAAATCCCGAGATAAGAACAACTACCATGAGACCCTGGACCAGCCTATTTTGCCCTCCTTAGTATTTCCACTTCCACAGTTGCCAATAGCATAGCTTCTGTTTATTACTCAAGATAACTGAAGAGAGTCAAGTTAATTTCTCCCATTTTTTAATGTTGATTCACATTTGTGCTCATTCATTCATCAGACTGTTTTCTGCCTTGCATTGCTTGAATCTTTCTTCCAGAAATTTAAAAACGTACCACTTACAGTATGCATAAATAACTTTTTAAATCTAATAGATAAAATGCATTGGACCCGTAATTTTTTAAACGCTAAGAAAATTCCCCAAATGTTTCATATTGTAGCTTTAAAAACTGCATCTTTCACATAGAAAATGTGTGCCGGTAATTAGCATCTGATATTACAGCCATTCACTTAACAAAAGCTCTAACCCCTGTCCACTGTAACAAAACTTTTGGATTTGACTGGAATGCTAACCAATTACACTTCTGTTCACATAATTTGCTCCGTTCTCTGAATGGGGCTCATTAACAGAATTATGGATCAATTCAACACGGACTGAATTTTTTAAACATGTTTAGTAGTTCATGAACACCTATTTGCCACACGTTAAATCAGCAAAAGCAAAATGAGTTTACATTAATGAGTGACGAGCTATTTCTTTGTTACCAGCATATAAGCAAAATGGAAGCTCTTGCACTCCCTGACCCCCATTATCAAAAATGGATGCTTGATGAATACAATCAGATCATGTATTATCAAATAGCACTTCAGTGTCAGCCAGAACTACTATGCAGTAAACAATTCCCACAACACACTGATTTCAGAATGTGCGCAACAACAATTCTCAAATTACCGATTTAAATGCATCCCCTTTTTTTTGGCCTTAGCACTATCCTACAGGATACAAGCCTGCGGTGCTTAAACTGTTTGTCTGAAATATCTGCTAGTTTACCAGAATTGTCAACCCATTTGCTTTCAATAGCTTAATACAGCTGTTAAATTATTGTAGAGAGAACTAAATTAGTTAAAAGTTGCGTCGTATCCCAAGACATATTTTCAGTCTTTATGAATAACAGTAAAACCAAACACATGGGCACATAGAAGTAATCTAGTTTCTAATTATCTTCCCTTTTTTCTTGTACATGTAACAACATGATGATGAACTATTGTTTTGTCAATGAGGATTATTTAAAAACAATTAGAAATGCAGTGTTACATTCATCAGATGTTTGAGTCTGCCAACATTAAAAAAAATTGTATAAATGTAGAAATCCTACAAGGCTAATTTTGGTGCAACACTGCATTTCAAATACAATCATGAGAAAATGTGAACTACAACAAAAATAATTTTGTCAGCTTTCACGATCATTCAAGCTTGAGAGATACACCTTGTTGTTTTGTTACATTGTGATAGAATTCAAGTTCCTCCCACATCAATCCTGCTGAGCTCATAGTCTGAGAGACTTGAACCTGAACTAAAATGAGCAATTCCAAGTCATCATCAGCACAAGGAGGAGGTCGTCATATCCTGGGAAATGACGAGCTGAGTAAAAGCACCAAAACAGGGAGTAGAATAAAGACCATTTTCATTGAAAAGGGAAAGATTTAGTGCTCAGGTTATCCATAACAGGCTCTTGTAGGTTTAATTTCAATGAGACAGTGGTTTTTGCAAGTCACAATGACAGCCTTAAAACATGTCAAGAGGATTCAACATCAGTAAAATATTATATCCCTTTCTAGCAAAAGAGAAATTAACTTGAAGAAATTGGAATGGCAGAAAGTGTACATTTCAAAGAAAAATAAATAAATTTCATTGAAATAATGATAAATTACCTTTTAATTTATTGCATAAAGAAGACAAAGTCATCAATAACAGCATGACATTTTCAAGTAAATATATGTTAATACACCAGTATGCTAAAAGTGAGTGATAAGTATACCACCGCCTAGTAATGAAACCTATGGTTCTCATTGTTGCTGAAGGCAGCCTGCTCAATCTCAATTCTCACTGAAACCCAGTTATTCTCAGATTTTACAACAATTATAGATTAGGCGGCCATGTGGAATGCCAAAATAATCAACTGGGAGGTATGGACAGTAATAATCACTCCAAATGTCAAGAACAGTCACAGTTTTTGGGTATAGTACGTCACTAAACTAAGAGATTCCAAATCCAAACATGTCAGTTTCAGAACCTCCATGTTTTAAAGACGAACAGTTCAAGGTTATCTGTCAGAGAAGGAAACCATGACCTTTGTACAGTCTGTCTTTCCAATCCCACACCAACACGTTTGATCTTAACAGCCCTTATTAAATGACCTTATAAACGACAGTTAATCAACCTACTCCCACCATCACCTCTGGGCAACATGAACGAGCAGTAAATGATAACTGTGACAATGGTACTAAAAGAGTAATATGAAGTAGCGCTGACCCTTTCAAATTAATATAAACTGTAGAGATGGTAACAGTGTGGAGAGATTAACTCAAGTACTCAGGTTCTTCAAAATATAAGGGGGACACAAAATCTGTTCATGGCAGAATGTAAAAAACACTCCTCTTTTGGCCAGAAAGCTCTCACATTGCAAAAATAATGATTCCAAATACACCACCAAGCTTTACATTTTTGAATTTTCTTTTGCAAGTCACTGTGACAAAAATAAAACAGGTGAGTGGCCAATACAGACATTTCATTATGGAGTCTTGAAATATTGGTGAGAAAGTTGCATACTGTCAAACTTTCGACTAAATATTATCCAAATCTGTCTGACTGTATCAATAAACAAAGTATTAGTTAGTCTGGACTATTCATCTCTATATGAACTTGTATTGCTGGGCTGCTGCTCTTACTATGGTTTATAAGATGCAATTCTTCAGGATGACTCAAAATGAATGATTAAAGCACTGCAAAATATGCACCTTTCTCTCAAATCTATATTAAGCTGGAATGCTATCCATTTTTTGAATATGAAAAAGTAACAAAGCTATAGCTTTAGCCTTGCATCCTTAAATAATAAACATGCTGGTTAAATACAATTTTACCAAAACTCAAATTGATGTTTCCAACATGAAGAGAGAATGTTTAACGCTTTAGAAAATAGCTTTGTTTGCAAATTGGAAAAACAAAATTGAAAGGAAGTGTTTTCAATTATTTTTTCCATTTAAGCTTAATGTGAATTTTCTGACAGTATACAGCAGCCTTGGCCAATCTTTCCATAGAACTTCACAAATGCCATTGTAGATATTCAAATGTGACCCATGAGTGACCCTTTCTTCTCATTTCCCTACTATTCTCAAGGATAAGTCTAATGTCTCTGACTGCACATTTCCCCAGAACAGCACAATGGGCAACAGACTATAGCTGCTGTAGAATTACAAAAAGGCATTATTAGAGCAAAATTCATGGTCATACCACCCTTGTTACATAACCTATGTAATTGAAAGATAAAATAGAGTGCATCAGGGTAATAGGGTCATTAGCAGAGATAAATATGCTGCCAATTTTTAAGACAAATCTGCTGCTTTATTCTGGTTTTAAGAAATGCAGTACAAATTATGCCCGACTTAGGGATCTCAGTAACATTTGGAAAATCTACAACAATAACATGAGAGTTTTAATCTAAACAGCCTCAGGTTAAGAGAAGAGGTTCCATAGTGTACCTGCCTGCTGTTCTTTCCTGCAGTAAGGCTTCTCTATCATAAGGAGATACCTGGAATCAATAACAAGGTCAAAAAAGTGTGTTTTCTTATACTGCAGCTGATATTTTGAGAGATGCAGTTACCAATTTGAAGAAGTGGGTCTGGCTCTATTGCTATGCCAAACTTTTCTTTCTAAAACACACACCCTCAATCCTTTCCACCTCATGCCGGTCAGCATCCTAAATAATTTCTTCACTTGAGATGCTGTCCATCCTGTCAAAACCCTCCTAGTAAATGACATTGATAAATCATCACATTTTTCTCTCTGCAGCTTTTGACACAGTCAATGAGACAATCCTCTTCTAATATCTCCGCTCCCCCCCCCACAACCCCGTTGTCTGGCTTCGTGAAACTACCCTTGTTTGGCTCTACTTTTATTGTAATCAGAGCACCGTATGCAATTACTCCTTTTCTGACAGAATCACCATGAATCTATTCTTGGATCAATGCTCTTTACGTATGTGTTGACCTCAGGGAGGAAAGGAGGAGGGGGAAAAGAGGTGGGCAGAGAAAGGATTGCAGGAGGGTAAAGTTGGGGGTGGGGGGGGAGAAAAAGAAAGTAACAGGCAAATACAGACAGACTGATGCGATTCCAAGAGGAACACATATACTCTTGGCCTACAATTAATGCTTTCCAAAGCTGTACTTGCTTCGCTGCATTTGCAAGGCTTCCCAATACTTAAGCCCAGCCAGTATTAGAGGCTTCCAGCATGATTAAAAAGGTGTTCAAAATCCCAGTCCACGTCCTTGCAGCAGGACTGCCCATTCTTTGACCTGCCTGAGTAAAAGGTAATAACCAGCAGGGCAGAGATGGGCCGTTTGATAACCTATCTGCACCCAATCCCACTCATTCAAGCAAGTCTTGATAAAGGGTGTAAACCTGACATCGACTTTCCAGCTCCTCTGATGTTGCCTAACGTGCTGTGTTCCTCCAGCTCCACACTGTACTGAACCTGACTCCAACATATGCAATTCTTGCTACCCCCCATGCCACGGTGCCCAGTTTCAACTGTACACAGACACAGAAATAAACACTCATCACAGCCACCTCCCTCAAGGCATTTACTGCCAGTACATTGTCAGTTGCTTCAAAAATCCACCCCTGGATGAGTCATCATTTTTTCCTTTTTAACCAATGGCAACATCTTCAGTCTTCAGCATCTACACCCTTGCCAAATGACTGGATTCCCTTCACCAGTCATCTTGGGAAGCACATTATAACAAATCAGACTGTACAGCTGTAAACAAACAGCTCTTAGGGCTGTACGTCTGGCACGGATAGAGTCATACAGCACAGAAACAGACCCTTCATTCAAACCCGACCATGCCAATCGAGTTTCACAAACGAAACTAGTCCCATTTTCCTGCATTAGGCCCATATCACTCTGAACATTCCCTATCCATGTACCTGTCGAAATGCCTTTTAAACACTGCAATTGTACCCATATCTTCTATCTCCGCTGACAGCTCGTTCCATAAATGCACCACCCTCTGGTGTTAAAAAGTCACACCTGTTTCCTTTTAAATTGAATAACCCCACATTCATCCACATAATACCATACATCTTCAATCCACCTCAAAGCATCTGCTAACAAAAACCCAAAGTGTTACCTTTCCTGCTCCTTTGATGCTGCCTGACCTGCTGTGTTCCTCCAGCTTGACATTGTGTTGACTCACTGTCATCTCGAGACATCTATCCCAATGGTCACCAGTCAGCTTGTTATCCTCATAATGCTTGAGCTCATCTAAAACTGAACTTCTCTCCCATGTCCCTCACTCCTGACTTACATTGGTCCCTAGTACTCCTAAGATGCAATCTGAAAATATTCATTCTCACATGCAAATCCTGTCATGATCTCAATGTTTGCTATCCCTCTAGCTTCCAACTGCAACCCCCCCCAAGGGCTTTGCATCCTTCAAAATCCTGTTTCTCATGTTTGCCCACTCTGTTCACTTTCCCATTAACCATTTGCAGAGAAGGGTATTTGACCAGGTGAACAAATGTCAGGTAGAGAGGGAAAAACATTTTGCTCTGTAGTGGAGAGGTAAAGAACCAAGAAGCACAGTTTTAAGGTCAACAGCAGTTTTAGAAGGGATTTGATAAAGAATAAAAGAAATCACTCAAAGGGTATCTGGAACTCTGTCTAAAAAGGGTGGTAAAAACCGAAACTATCAAGACATTTAAATGGTATTTTAGATGAGCACTTGCAATACCATACCAGAAGATAAGACCATAAGATTCAGCCCATCAAGTAATCTCCACAACTTGCTCATAAGTCAACCCCCATTCTCCTGCTTTTTTCCCCATCTTTGATTTGGTTATTAATCAAGAACCGATCTGTCTATCTCATCCTTTGTATTGAGTCAAGTCAATCGGAGAAATGCTGGAAAGTGAGATTAGAAAAGATCATTGACGACAGACAGACGCGATGAGCTGAAGGACCTCTTCCCATCCTGCAAAACTGAATCTATGATTCAGTGTTTTGCAACTGCCAGAGGTTCAATCTCCAGAATTTCCCTCAGACTTGTCTGCCTATTGATCACTCACTCTTCCTTCAAGTCCTTTCCTTAAAATATACTACTTCAACTTTTTACTCACTTGTCCTAAAGATCTCTTTTTCCGGCTCAGTGTTAATGGTTGTTGACTGTGGCCACATATCCATGCCATCCCAAAGGTTGCCTACTTCCAGCACCATAACATTACCTGACTTGATCCCTGCCTTGGCTCAGCAGCTACTGGAATCCTCATTCATACTTGCACTACTTCTAAACTATACTATTCCAATGCATTCCTGACTGTCTGTCAATCTACCTGAAGTCATTCTTGATCAGTTCACCAGCTCCTGTTCAAGTAATAAAGTCATCCTTCTTTTCAAGTACTTCCATAGTCTTGATCCATCCCATCTCTAATTAGCCCCGGCATCGTGGTCTTCCAATGTGGCCATCTACATCACATTCTGGTCACTTCAGCACCTGATTTTATTCGCTGTCCAAACTTGACCAAATTTTTTGCTCTGTGCCCTCAAAACTGCATTTTGGAGATTTGGCAACTAATTTGTTTTCTAATGTGCCTATGAAGTGCCTAGGGATATTTTTGATATTGCATACAGGTTCTTACAATTCTGTGAATGCATCTGGTGACATTCAACTATATTAAAGATATTAGAGAAGTGCAAATTGCTGTTTTCATTGAATAAACAATGAGACAAACTGATGGCTTCCATACAAGATGATTTGAAAAATCCGTGAACAGTCTGCTACTTACATCTTCATTAATCCTGAAAAGAAACATCAGTGCCCTTGTGGTGCGGTGGTAGTGCTGCTACCTCTGAGCCAAGAAGTCGAGGTTCACGTTCCACCTGCCCCAGAGTGATATCATAATATTGCCAGACTAAGTTGCTTTTTTTTGGAACCATAGGCTCAAATTCATGCCTCATTCTCAATGTGAATCTTTTTGATCCCTTTGTCAGGTACCATTAAAAAAAAGTGGCAAATTAAATAACATAAATCATGGCATATAGGTCAAACCAGCATATAAAACAGTTACGTCTCACCACAAAAACCGTATGTTTACATAAACCTGATAGACATGTTGAACCCCACCCCCACCCCGTTTCAGAGATGACATGCTACACTCATGGTAATAGTCATACTCAACTTTTAATGCACAAAATGAATGCTTTACTTTACCTCAGAACAAAATTGCTATGTTGCAAAGGTGCACGAGAGCTTAAGATACGCACACTGTTCGACTCAGCCACTAGTCAATCCCCACTTTTGAAAGCTTCTAAGTTAGACTTGTACACTGATCGCCAGTATCAAGTAGTGAATAAACTTTGTCACAGCACTAGGTTATCAGATGATGTACCGAGCAGGAACAATACCCTAAGGCAACATTCCTTAAAAAGTCACTACCAAAGTTAACCAACCAAACTTCTTGCATCTTTTGAATTAAATCCACCAACGTGACTACCAAAGACAATTTCTCATCTATTTTACTTCATTTATCAGCTCCTCCCATTCTAAAAAAGTGCCTTTTTATTTGTTGATTGAACAAACGCAGGTGAGTAGATGGTTTCTTAGGAATTCAGGAAAATCAGTTTGACAACTGTGAACAGTTCAGACAGGGAAAAGCTGGAAGAATGCCATTATGCTCTTCTCCATTCTTTACACTATAAGAAGGTCTTTTCTTAGCAATTTCAACTTTAACCACTAATGACAAGATATCAGATTCTATTCTATACATATTCGAGCTCAAATTTGGCTCAAGTAACAAATCAACAAGATAAACAAACTTTGTTCATCCATTACCAAGTGAAAAGGAGTCTGGAATAAAAGGAGTACGCATTATAAGTATGCAATATTGTAAAAGTCAAAGGTCACCTTTCCTTACTGCATTAGTTAGTTCATTATATCCCAAGTCATTAAGAATAATTATGTGAACATCACACCTGCCAAGAGATCACTAGAAAACTAATAAAAACGTCCACTATCAATGGCTGTTACTTCACAAAGACCTTTCAGATTTAAAGTTTTGGCAAAGATCTGTAGCCAAACATAGACACGCACTGGAATTCCTAGAGGCATGGTTCTCCATCCATACTTCAATCAACAAACATATAGAATTGGGCCCCATATACAAACCCATTTGGATCAAAACCAGGAATGACAGTACTCACCATAACGGACCGGACAATATAAATTCCAAGCAGAGTAGAACAACATCGCTTCATTGGAGGCTCCACTGATGATGTCACCTAGCACGGTGGCAAAATATTTGAACAAAAACAAGCTAGCTTGGCGAGCAAGTCAACAACATCACCCTCCAGATTCTTAAGACTTTGATTGTCTCCCTCAGATTAAGCAGTGAAAAGGCTCTGTTATTGATTGTGTTCTTCACCACTCAATGAATCCTCTTCCCTATCAATGCGTAACACATTCTATCCAATATAAAGACTGTCTACATCGAGGTCTAATCTGCATCAGCCATCTCTGCCTCATCTTATCCACTGTCTAAACATGACAACTCCAATGTACTTCCCACTCGCCTCCCATCTCCTAGCCTCCAAACTACTGGCCTTCATCCAAAATACTGATGCCCTCATTCTAACCTCCACTGTTCCCCAATCATTAATTATTCCAGTCTCCTCTGACCTACATGGCTCCCACTTCAGTTTTAAGACACTCATTCTCATGTTCAAATCTCTGCATATCCTCATATTCATTTCTCACCTTCTGTGGACCTACACATCTCCAACCTTCACCATTGATGGATCTCTCACTTCTTTCACACCAGCATTAGTAGCCAAGCCTTTAACCTTCTAGGTTCTAAGCACTGGAACTTACAACACATCACAGCACCTTCCTACTGATTTAAACCCCTCAAAAACCCAGCCTCTTTGGCTAATCTTCAATTCACCCATTCCAAATGCAATACTCTTTGGCTTAGAGTCATGTTGAGTCTCATCATATTTGTGGACCATGTCCAAATCTTCTTTTACACCAAAGATACTACGTAAATGCACATTGAGATTCACTACAAATACCAAGTAGAAAAATACAACATGAGCTGCACTGGAAATTTGCTTTCCAGTTAAATTATATCAAAGAACCAAATGGTGTTCTCAATCTGTTAAATGAGCTTGTCAATTCTGAAAAATTCAGAATTCCAATAGAAAATCCATGCCTAAAAATAAAATATGTCCATTTTTTCAGGTCTCCACTCCTCCTGTGTCATTTCATAAATAATTGCACTTGAAGTGAAACTTCAGAACTTGCAAATACAATTGTTTTTAATATTGCTTTTTATACATGCCAGATCCAAGAGCTACTTATGATTATAGCCTTTGGATTATTATTTTGCAGCGACTTCACCAATTATCAGTGCAAACACTCCAGTGATTTCCACAGCAATCATTCCTTCAAAAGCACTGCCCATTCGTTTGAGAAATATAGCTTCCGGACACAGGACACAACAACATTTATTCATCACAACTCAAATTTGTGACAAGTGAATCTACAGCAAACATAATCCATCAAAATGGCCTAAATGTTTGCTCTTGCTTTTAATAAAGTTCCTTTCTCATTCAACATCCTGTGACCCAGTTACAGATAGTTTGCTTGTTAAGAAAAAAATTAGAGAATAATTTGACAAAGGTTTCTTACCGAGATATAGATATAGTGGCTAATAGATATTTTTGTATGTATGACATGGGTTACTGCTTTTCATTTTTGTAAAAATAAAACTGTTAATAGTCTGCACCGTGAAAAGTACTTATGTTCCATTTCCGGCTGGTTTAGGATATTTGGTATGATTTTAGGTTCATTTCTTCTTTGACCACACTACTCTATGAAAGCGAGCAATTGAACAATTATTCAGAATTGATTTTATTTGGGAAATAGAAATTTTGCTTTAAATGTTGTGAAATCCTTACATTTATTTCAAAGATGGAGATTATTGTGTAAACATGCTTGTAATCAAAGTGAAATCAAAATCCAGTTCATAAAACTCATGGTGCAAAGCAGATTTACTTTTCAACTCAGGTAACAAAGTGTGGAGCTGGGTGAACACAGCAGGCCAAGCAGCATCTTAGGAGGACAAAACCTCCAGTTTTTGGAGAGCTCACATTACAATACAGCAGGCTAACCCTATCACAGGTTCAACAAAGCAATGGGCAGACAGTAATTTTTCTTCATGTTGAAGGCACAGTACAGAATCTCAGTATGCTATTCTATGACAGAAACCAATACAATCTACTCTGTCTTTGCCTTTATACAGAAAGCATGCGCTGTCAGAATGCATAATGATAGTCCAGTCTGGGTGTATGTTAGCTGTTAGCTCGTTAATCCAGTGGTACTACAACATTCTACCACAGCTGTGGAATCACCCGCCATGTACTTATCTCTGTACAACACTGAGAACAGCTTAATCTACACTGTTGTCATCTCAAAGGTCAACTCCACAACCCTATCCCAGCCAATGTCTATGTGTTCACTCTTCATAGATTAAAAATTTAAACAAAGGCTCAAATTGTCCTTCTGGTTAAAACCTGAGCAACCATTCTGATAATCTGCTGTTTTTTCTAAAAGCAAGTTTCCAAAAACTGCAAGTTCCTAATGTGATCGTCAATAAAAACATAATTTTTCAAAATATTCACTGGTTTCAAGTACAATTTTACCTTCAACACTTTTTGTATTGATAGCATGTTAATAGCGTGGTTGTTCCCCATACATGTTCCTCAGCTGGTTTGCCTGTGTGCGTAACTATGAGAGATAAATCTAAACAAGTCTATGTACCAGAGTGACAATTCTGAAACACAGCCAACATATTACATGCAGTGGAATGCAGGCACAATGCTGTCACTCACAACAATTTCAGGGAACAAGTCAGGCTCTACCTTGTCCTTAATCGTTCATGGGATGTGAACATTACTGGCAAGGACAGCCTTTATTTTCTATCCCTTAAGTGATCTTGAGAAGGGGCAGTCAGCCATAAGTGGAAATGTTCCAGAAATGTTGCAGATCATGTGATGGAGGGATAGACATAGTGCTCATAGAGGAGTGACTGTAGGGGTGGTGCAGGGTGGGAGGGGTGTGGGGGTTGCATCTTGGTCAGTGATGTACGCATGTAACTTTTGCCCATGAGCTTCCCTAGTTAAAAGGTGTCTGAATCGGAAAATGATGGATAAGAAACTGTTAGTTGCTGTTGTGCATCTTATGGAAGACACATACTGTGGCCACTGTTCATTAATGCTGGAGGGAGGGAATATTGAAGGTGTTAAATGGGGTGCTAGTCAAACAAGCTTTTTTGTCCCAGATGGTCTTACAGTCAAAGAGTACAACACAGAAATGGCTGTTTGGCCTACTGTATCAAAACAATAATGAGCTTGTTTGGTGTTGTTTGAGCTATACTCATTCAGACACGGGGACAGTATTCCACCAAACTCTTGATTTGCAGCTTTTAGACGGAGGACTGGCTTTGGCAATCAATTGGCAGATTACTTACTAGAGAATTTACAGCCTCTGCCCTGCTCTTGCTGCCACAGAATTTAAGCTGGTTCACTTCAGTTCCTGATCAATGCTTAGCCCCAGGATGTGGCCACGGAGGATTCAGTGACGGCCACGGCATGGAATGTCATGGGGAAAGTAATCAGGTTCACTCTTGTTGGAAATGGTCTTTGCTGGCATTTCCAAAGCACAAAGTCCAAACCTGAATGTTGTCCATGCAAATATGACCAGATTCTGTATATCATAGAATATCTAATGCTGCTACTACCAGCAAACAACTCCCTCCCAGGCCTTATAATGGAGGGAGGGGCATTGATGAGGCAGCTGAAGATGTTTGGAACTAAGGTACACCAGAGGAATTCCATCAGATGGTGATATGCTTGGACTGAGATGATACATGTCAAACAATCACAATCATCTTGCTTTTTGCAATAAATAGTTACAATCAGTGAAGAGCATTGCCCTGATTTTTGAATGATTTTTAATTTTACAAGGGTCTCCTTGATGCCACATTCAGTCAAATGATGTCTAAATGCCAACAGCAGCTCTCACCTCACTTGTTGGGGTTTTTTAAAAAAAAAACATTTTCTCGGTTCCTGACAAAAATTGATACTTTTCTCTGAAACTCAAGTTTCCAATTCTCCATGGAAATTTAGAACTTAGGGACATCCACGCTTTACTTTGATCAATAAACACTTTTAATAACGGATATGAAACGAAGAGGTGTGGATTCTGGAGAACTGAAACACATAAAAATGGAAATTGCCGGAAAACTCAACAGGGCTGGCAGCATTTCTGAAAAGAAACCAGATTTAACAGAGACCCTCCTTCAGAACTGGACAATGCATATACCAGTTTCTGTTACCGACACTCATGTCAGCATTCATTATTCTAAAGATGACATTTTTTTTCATTTTTCTACTTATAACCAAATCGCAAATCACCTACTTTCCCTCTCAAATGTCAGAGTGGAGCATGAAATGATAGTCAATTGAATTCCATTTTTGCTACTGAGCTTTGTTTTGGTATTTTCTGTTTACAATGTGATTCCCCATCCTGAAATCAAGTTTCATAGTAACTATGTATTGATTCTCAAAACAAACAAAACTAAATTAATACAATTAGAAAATTAGATGTATAAAGTAATCCTTAACAAGGACACCTTCTTATATTGAACCAATTCACAAATTAATTTGTGGCAATATAGCACCCACAGTTAGATTATGATCTTTACTTCATGAGGGATAAAGCATATCCTGAAATGGAGAACAGACAGGAATATCAGGTTAATGGAAACACAGGCCAATTCTCTTTACCTGATTATCTTATCTCTGTTCCCACAGACAATACTTGTGCCTAGGTTAATTTAAAAATCTACCCTTAGGATTACTGTATTCATACTTTTGGCTCAAGGCAAGTGAAGGCTATTATCATAGTTGAATTTTTGGAAATACAAGGAAAATTATGGCAGCTGGTACTTCCATCAAGTTTATCTGATCTCTAAAGGTGACCTTAAAAGCTTACATTTTAAATTATTTTGTGGCAAGTTAAAGACAAAAAAAAAACATGGTATTGCAGGGTTGAACAGAAATTCTTGAATTCTTGCTAAAATGACAGCAAGCAACCAGTCTGGAGCTAACAGAATCGAGAAATTTCATTATACTGCAGCTGATACATTATCATGACTATTTTATACAGTGCACAATCTTTCCATGAGAAAGATCAACTTTAATTCAGGATACAGCATTAAATGTGACTTCAATTTAAGGTATTAGTGAAAAATTTGAAATGTACTTTAATACTCAAGTCAATCTTGCATATACTTAATTTTGATCAGGTCACCACTTAAAATGCAGTTTCAGTTTTCATCAACAACTAAAGGATACTTGAAAATGCAAATGAAACATTTCAAATTACAGGTTAGCAAGAAGTTTTCCTATGATAGAAACTGATTATTGAAACATAATTGCCCAACAAATTATAAGTGCTGCCAAGTCATAGCTTTCCCTTATCTTGAATTTCCACAAAGCATATATTTAAAAGGGCTTCCAGTGAGTTCATTATCTCTATCAAATGTGATTCCAGAAACAGCAAATGATTTCTATTCTTCATTTAACTGTATGTAAAAAAAACAAGGGAAAGTCACATTGCTAATTCTTCACAATAACAAAATAAAAATATCTTGCAAGTCAAATTAAGAACTGTAATTTTAATTTAAAAAGTCCAACAACATAATTTAAATATATTTTGTCTCTTGGAGAATGGAAGGCAAAACAATTAAAGTCATGGTATTGACTGCAACAACTCCAATAATAACTGTTATGGAAAGACATAATCATGGTATTGAAGTTGCTCTAAAAATGCATTTGCCACCCTGCTATCTTCTCTGCAGACCCTGCAACTTGTGTAGAGATATGGTTTGCTGCAACGCCATCCACTCAGACCTGTATTTCAGGAAAATGCTTATTCTTCTTGCATAGAATTTCATAAATCATACCATAAAAGAATATTCAGCACATCAGTTGAATTCAACATCTCCTGATTTAAATGTAATCAAATCAATTTCCTGCACGATTCAATAGATAGTGAATATATACCTCTTCCAGTTACGTAGTTAGACTGTCATCCTCTCACTACTAATGTCATTTGTCAAAAATCAAACCAAGATGTACTTCTTTGGTGGCACAGTTATTTCTATGTAGCTCTAAGTATTTCCTGTTAGATGATAGTAATATTGCTTACAATAATCCTCAGAATTAAAATGACAGCAGACTTGTGGATTGATCAGAGAAATACTTTGGTGTCAACAATAGAAACTGCTGGAAAAGCTCAGCGGGTCTGGCAGCATCTGTGGAAAGAGATCAGAGTTAACATTTTGGGCTGAGTGACCCTTCCTCAAAACCTGACTCGAAACATTAACTCTGCTTTCTCTTCACAGATGCAGCCAGACCTGTGAGCTTTCCCAGCAATTTCTACTTAGGTCTCTCATTTATAGCATCCACAGTTCTTTCAGGTTTTAAATATTTTAGCATGCCCATCTGGAAGTGTCAACCAGAATATGTACTGTGTGTTTTTTGTACTTCACCTATTTTTTCCTAATCAACATGCTCAGAGATGTTATTACACACCTCTGGAGTAGATGAGACTTGAAGCCAGGCCTTCAGGTAGGGACACTACACTGTGCCACAAGGCACAGGGTTGGCTTTTTGGTGGTATTGTAAATCTACTGGTTATCTTAATTATGTAAACAGTGCATCAAATGTCATTGCAACTGTGTTACTATTTCAAAGGGAAGTGCAGATAAGAAGGACAGCTCTGTCCTTCAAATGTAAACTTATAAAGAAGACAGAAATCCACGACAGCCACTCACATACCTCCATATCTATATTTTGAGAGATAAAATAACATTGACAGTATTAGTTTATGAGAAGAAGTCTCTTACAAATAAACCATGAACATAAGTAAAATTCCCTTGTGGTCATGCAAATTGGAGATCTGATGCATCAAATGGTGCTTCTACATATGAATTATGCCATTATAAATTAGTGTAACTGTAATTTCAAAATTGCTGCTAGTTAAAAATAATTCTGAAGTATCTCTCTGCTAATTAACTTTACAATATTGATCAACAATTTGCTTCCTAAAATTTCATTTTAAGATATACATGATTGAAAATGGTATAGAGGCTTCAGCGTTATCTCAGATCATACATACCAAGGGACTATTCACAGTTGATTATTTTAAGATAGTGTAGGATTCAAGGCAGAATACCTGCTACTATAATCAAACTGAAGGATTTGAACAGCAAAAGTCATGAGCTATGGATGTGAGTTTGCTCGCTGAGCTGGAAGGTTAGTTTTCAGACGTTTCGTCACCATTCTAGGTAACATCATCAGTGAGCATCCGACGAAGCACTGGTGTTATGTCCCGCTTTCTATTTATCTGATTAGGTTTCCTTGGGTTGGTGATGTCGTTTCCTGCATTGGTGACATCACCAACCCAAGGAAACCTAATCAGATAAATAGAAAGCGGGACATAACACCAGCGCTTCGTCGGAGGCTCACTGATGATGTTACCTAGAATGGTGACGAAATGTCTGAAAACTAACCTTCCCGCTCAGCGAGCAAACTCACATCCAGAACCTCAGCCTGAGCTACAAATCTTTTGTCATGAGTTATGATTCAGCTAACAGTCCACAAGAAGAAATTGTCCTTTCTCCAATTATTTACAGTCAACATTAGAGTTGGGAAACAAGCATCCTATAAGACCATAAGACCATAAGACATAGGAGTGGAAGTAAGGCCATTCAGCCCATCAAGTCCTCTCCGCCATTTAAATCATGGCTGATGGGCATTTCAACTCCACTTCCCTGCACTCTCCCCATAGTCCTTGATTCCTTCTGAGATCAAGACTTTGTCGATCTCTGCCTTGAAGGCATCCAACGTCCCGGCCTCCACTGCAATCCGTGGCAATGAATTCCACAAGCCCACCACTCTCTGGCTGAAGAAACGTTGTCTCATTTCAGTTTTAAATTTACCCCCTCTAATTTTAAGGCTGTGCCCACAGGTCCTAGTCTCCCCGCCTAACGGAAACAACTTCCTAGCATCCACCCCTTCTAAACCATACATTATCTTGTAAGTTTCTATTAGATCTCCCCTCAACCTTCTAAACTCTAATGAGTACAATCCCAGGATCCTTAGCCGTTCATCATACGTTAAACCTACCATTCCAGGGATCATCCATGTGAATCTCTGCTGGACACGCTCCAGGGCTAGTATGTCCTTCCTGAGGGGTGGGGCCCAAAATTGGACACTGCATTATCAGTGGTAGTATGAAAAAGATGAACACGATTAATAATGTTATGAAAAATGCAGGATGATTTCATTGATCACTTTCCTTAAATTTAGTCCCACAGAGCGCTACACAGCAGTCCAACCATAATATTGCTCCCATTCAAACCAAATATTGTATGACTACCAGTGAGATGATATACTTGTGCTATCTGTCCAAATGACCAGTCAAAATACCATTATCCTCCTAGTGCCCATGGGCTCCCTAGAGATCCCTAACCTCTTTTTCAGAGACTATAAACAACCAAAAGAACACTGGCAATTTAGTCTCAACTACGGCAACATTATTTTTCACGAGTTTAAATTTTAGTGGTTTGGAAGTATGCTATTAGTGAAAAATCCTCAATGAGAACTTCAAAATCAGTTAACATTAACAGTAAATGGTGATCTAGGCAAACTAATGAGAACTGTGATGCCACTTGTGTACTAAAATTGATCCTATCATTGTAATATTGAGCATGAAAGTGTACCTGTTTGGATAACTGAATATTTATGGACACTGTGGGTTATACCTCTAAAACTGTAACACAAATAGGTAGGGAGTAGCACAAGTCAACTTCTATAAAGCAACCACTTGAGGGCAACTGACACCATACTCCAGACAGGCCCAAGTTTATAACAGTGTAGAGAAATAATCCAACCACCAACTCTTTCTCCAAGTGAGTAATTTGTTATAATTAATGAAGAAAGCATGGGTTTGAAACAAAGAAGATCAAAGATACACCAGTAATAAACAAGCACAGCAAATTCTGTGGTCATTCTACAACGAGCACTTGGAACTCTGGAAAGGCCAACCACAGACAACATCAAAAGTTAAGACACTGAGCTTTAAAACTCTTAGACCCGTAACTTGTTACAAGTATAAACTGCTGGAATCAATATAAGGTTCACCACATAAAAATAAAACATGCTCTTTAATCTACTTCTGACAAATGTTTTGTAAAGATCACTATAATTTGTGCGGAAAATAACATTTCACCCAGCTAAGATCTGCGTTCAAGTTGCAAGAGATTTATAACACTGCCTAGGTCCAAATTACTTATGGTAAAAGACTGACACTGCTTACATTGTCAATTGACAGTAAACACATGGTAGGAAATACAACTGAAATTAACACATCTACATTATTTGTCGACCATTTATCTTTTGAGCCATTCCGCCATGCTCGGGTGGCAGTGCCAATAAGAAACAGCTGCTCCTCTAGCAAAAAGCTAAGATAATGCAGATTCATGCTTCGTGATTTATCATCTTAATAAATTGGAATGTATGAGGCAATGGATTTTTAGGCGAAAAAGTCTGTTCGACAAAAATTAATTGCGGTGTGATTCTATTTCATGTTATACTTACCCATGTTTATTGGAACAGAAATTGATGTTCTTCAGAGTAAATTTGACATCAGGTAACAAGAAGAGTTCAGCATCACTCACTAGCATCAGTAATGTTCGTGACTATTTTCATTCCATTTTAAATTCAAGGAGTGAGATTAGCTCCAGTCAGTCAGAAAGAGGCTCCAACGCCAACTGTGTTTCTCATCTTTAGTCCAAGTGTTAAAAGTGTGGGTAGGAAATATGGTAATTTCCATACAGCAATACAACTGGATTAATTTTTCAAATTCAAGTCAGGGGCAATAAACGAATGGGAACTTATCAGGTTTCAAAACAAAAAGCACAGTTGCTTTCCACTAAAAGGAATTTTGAGTAGCACAAACTCACTTTAATCGTAGTCCTTCTAATTTAGCAGTTAAGTGGTACAGACACCATAGACCACTTGAGAGAATTGAAGTAAAAGTTACATGCAAAGCATGAAAGCACTTAGTAAAATTGCCTACTCCTCATTATTCACCATGATTATTGTATTTACATAAGAGTATAGTAAAACATGACATTCAATCTCAGCAGTTCAGTACTTGGCAGAAGGATGGACTAATAAAAATGTCAGTGACTAGAGAAAAAAATTATTCAAAAGGTCATCTTTGAAAACAGCCCCCTGTTCCACCAGGATGACAACTAATTTCTTGCTTCATATTATTACGCTTTCCTCTTTTAGAAAGACCTAGACTCATAAGTATCAACAGAATATAATTGGCACTTCAAGCTTGGGACATCATAGAAAATATTAATGATGATCTAAGATTAATTCCCAACAGATACATTTAGTCATACCTAACCTGTGTTTGCCATGACATCATCTAAGCCTATTCCTCAGCAGGCCAGTATGTCACAGTAACTATGGCACCAATAATGAATGATTAGCAAATGTCCTCACCAAAAGAATAACAGTTGAGAAACCGTCGGAATAATTAAGTAGAGAAGTGGCAAGTTGACAAAGCTCCCTGAACACTTTAAATATGCATGATCTTACTTAGTAATAGGCTCTAGTCTTGTCTTCAAAGTTTTTGATCTTATTCCAGCAATAGGCAAACAATCCAGAGCTGACAAAGTAATATTGATCTGTGTGTTAGACATAGTGGGATGTCAGAATCCACAACCAAACAGATATACGCTGAAGCTTATCTCAATTATCTGAGCAGAAGGCTGGCATGTGAGCTTTCACTGAGATTTATATCTTTATCCACTGAGGGATGAAACGACCTATTCCACTATAACATTGTTCACTTCCAGGCTTAAATTATCTCCAGCTGAACATCAGTCACAGTCTTTGTTCCTCATCAGATTTATTACAACTTAACAGTTAAACAAAACATAACTGAACTCTTACTTTCTGCTGTTGGATTCCAGCATTAAAACCAGCAAGGAACATGACTGAAAGTTGGACATACTGCAAGAGATCATGTTCTCCAATAGTGAGATATTCAACATACAGTAAACACAATCCTAGAGGCACAAATGTCCAGGATAATTAACAGGATCAAAGCAAGTAAGCTTCCCAAAGCAAAGCAAGTAGATTTTACAAAAGAATTCACAATCAAAGTGCACAAACACTAATCCCGGAGCCAATTCTCAGTTCCTTTCTGACTTGTTTTGTGGGTCTTTAGATTTTAATAGGTTTAAATGTAACCTCTACCATTAGTTTGAAGTAACAACTTACCAAGTGAGTTGGATAAGTATCATTGGAGTCATGTCAATCAGATTGATACAAAGATCTGACCAATTTCAGCTATTAGGATAAAACTGGTCTGCACCATCCCTAAAATCCAGAAGATAAGATTGCTTCCAGTAAAAGCAGTAATAAAAATGATCTATAATTGGCTGATACTGCCCACAAAAGACTTTTTTGTTTCCTATTGTGATTTAAATATTCACCATTAACATATGTGGAAGTTACCAACTTTCACGTTGTTTGGTTATGCATTCCAATATCCCACAAACATCAAATTAGAAAATATGAGGTTAAGATCAATTTGTGATTATTTTTCTAATTATCTGTGTGTGTCAATGTCAAGAGTTAACAAGGTAACATGTTTTTGTATGTTATCCAATCAAACTGACAGAATGCTTTTTGTTGCAGGACAGTGCTTTTCGTTCACTATTTCAACAAGAGTATTTCATACCTATCAATGCAAACATTAAAATGTTTTCTATCATACATGAGACAAATGTTATCTTCAGTTAAATTTTAAGCAATTGTAGAAAAGCTTTCCTGACCAGCTACTGTCCATATTTCATATTTTTTTTACTTTCATGTGTACATTCCCCATATTGTTTCAAAAGAGAGCTAAAGACAAAAGGATAATTCCTGTTACAAAAGGCAAGTTGTCTGGGAGGCAGCAATAGGCTTCATAAGTTAAAATGAAAGCTGCTTGAAATAGTTCAGGAAAATTCAAATATTTTAGAGTTTAGAGGGTTGTCTTTAAAAGGAATATGCCAGAGTTCTTCCTAATTTGGCTTTGGGTTCCAATTCCTTGAGGGCAGCAGATGGGGAACAGGGAGGATGATGTATATGTCTATAAGTTTGGGCAGGGGGCAGTCTTCCGAGCTCAGATTGTTTTTTTTTCCCCTGTAGGTTTAGATAATCTACTGCGCAGATTGACTGAGTAGCTATATTTTTGAATTTACAGTGGATTCTGTGCACAAAGGAAGAGGTTCTGTTTGTCCAAACTCATTTTTCCTCAACCCATCAGGTTGAGCAAGTTTCCTCTTGCTAATCAGAGCTGAAGTGGCAAAATTACTGACCAGCACATTACTTTCAGCATTTAGCAACAAATTTATGCATGTTTTATGAATTAGCATACACAACAAATGGATGAAGAGATTTACTATAGCATAATCTTTCATATACTGCATTTCTGAATTAATGTCATTGGCATATTAGCTGCACATTATGACCACGATGCAATTTTCTTCAGATAACAGTCACCTGACTTCAGCCAGGCTGTCAGCTCTAACTAATATATTTAATATTTCCTCATTATTAGCTTCACAACTGAGCAATGTGATTCATGAACAAAGCAAATCAAGAGGGGGCTCTTTATTTTAATCTATTATTGTTCTAAAATTCAATCCAACTCAGTCCATTCATCTCTTTCAATACTTATTCTGCAATAAATTGAAAGTAGTCATAGGAACTGGGCAATTAAAAATAGTTTATCACTGAATTTTAAACCCATTTTTATTTACATAAGATACTTCCATTAAAGTGTTACAGATCAATGATGCAATAATTTCAAGAGATTCCTGTTAGTAGCAACAGCATCCTCTCAAATGTTTCAACTGGAACTCCAGCTTGTTTTTCTAAACTCTGTAAAATCGAAATATTATTTTCACACTTACATAATTGTTAGCCTTCTAGCAAATTTACTTCATTAGCCATTCCTTCTATTCAATTTAAATTCTCTGAATTGCAGGTTGCAATAAATAAATTTAAAATACATTGATTTAATACTAGGCATGAATGGATCCAATCTTGATCAATAGCAATTTTGCACGATCAACTGTTCTGTTTGTACTGACTCAGTGCTTGTCAAATAGCAATTGTGCATCAGGATACATGCATGGAGAGCACAGCAGCACTTACGTTATTCAATGTTCAAAGATCATGCAGTTAGTCATCTGATCTTTGCTATTTAAAAATGTCCTCCAGTACTGAGCTCCTCTCACCCAATTTTAAATTATATTCCAAATTAGGATAATAACACGATTCCTACCTTACCACAATATTAATCTGGCCCTCTGTGTTCTAAGCCTCCAATTTAACTATTAAATTAATGACACTTGTTCTTACTGATAAGTGAGGTGACAGCAACAGTTTTATGCTTAGTCCCAGAAAAAGCATGAAGAGGATAAATTTACATACTTTCAACCCATAAAATTCAAGCATGTGATGAAGTCATTTGCATTTCAAACACTTGCAAAAGGTGTTACCAACTGCATTCATTTTAATGAGTAATAATTATAAACCATGACAAGCTACGAAAAAAATAATTAATAATTTTTCATTTGGGCCCTCGCATACCAATTTGGACTTAATTACCAACTAATTCTGCCCAGGTACTCGACAAGACCCCTCGATCATGACTGTTTTCATACTCTTTTTAATCTTTACAGCAAGATCACATCTTGCAGAATTTGCCTTTTCACAAAAGGCAAATTATTCAAGTTATTCAGAGCTCACTAAGAAATAAGAGACTCAGGCCATTTCTCAAGCTTCCTAAAATAATTTCAATGCCTGTATTTTCCAGCACTGAAACTAGTAATTTCAATTGTTTAAGACAACGAATCAAATATCAGGGCTAAAGGACCCAGATAAGTGAAGAAGGGGTGAACGTTTCAGCATCTAAATACACCGATTTGGCTAAATGCAAATTCACAAGTCAGTTTAAAGCTTTCCATCGTAAAACCTCATATAATACACAAATTATCACTGATTTAAAGAGAACAGAGCATTGTATTAGCCGTCACCTAATTCATTTAGCCTGAGTGAAGGGTAACAGTGAATAAAATATGACTGACATTTCATCCCACTATTTATTACAAATGGTGTAATTCCATAAATACACCTGGTAGGACAGGAATGTCAGCCTGGTTTTTATTCGATGCAACTACATATCCTGTGTTGACCCCACTAACAGAGTGTATCAGCACATTTGTTTTCTCATCAATTAGTCTGACATTAGAATAAACTGACGGAACAACTGTTTACTCAGCCCGGCTGGTGCAGAGTGCCAACAGAAATGAAATTGTGACTTTTCTTTGCCAATTCCTTAAGGGCACAAGTCTAGAACTTCCACTAAACACGAAACCTAGTATGGTGCACTGACCTCTACATCACCGAGGCCAAATACCAACTCTCCGACACCTCCTCCTACCGCCCCCTTGATCATGACCCCACCCCAAGCACCAAACCATCATCTCCAATACCATCCATGACCTCATCACCTCAGGGGACCTCCCACCCACAGCCTCCAACCTTATTGTTCCCCAACCCCGCACGGCCCATTTCTATCTCCTTCCCAAAATCCACAAACCTGCCTGCCCTGGTCGACCCATTGTCTCAGCCTATCCCTGCCCTACCGAACTCATCTCCAACTATCTGGACTCCATTTTCTCCCCTTTAGTCCAGGAACTCCCTACTTATGTCCGTGACACCACCCACAGCCTCCACCTCCTCCAGAACTTCCAATTCCCTGGCCCCCAACACCTCAATTTCACCATGGACGTCCAGTCCCTATACAACTGTATTCCTCATGATGATGGCCTCAAGGCCCTCCGCTTCTTCCTGTCCCGCAGGCCCAAGCAGTCCGCCTACACCGACACCCTCATCCGCCTGGCCGAACTCGTCCTCACCCTCAACAACTTCTCTTTCGATTCCTCCCACTTCCTCCAGATAAAGGGGGTGGCCACAGGCACCCGCGTGGGCCCAAGCTATGCCTGCCTCTTTGTAGGTTACGTGGAACAGTCCCTCTTCCGCACCTACATAGGGCCCGAACCCCACCTCTTCCTCCGTTACATTGATGACTGTATTGGCGCCGCCTCTTGCTCTCCAGAGGAGCTCGAACAGTTCATCCACTTCACCAACACCTTCAACCTCAACCTGAAGTTCACCTGGGCCATCTCCAACACATCCCTCACGTTCCTGGACCTCTCAGTCTCCATCTCAGGTAACCAGCTAGAAACTGATGTCCATTTCAAGCACACCGACTCCCACAGCTACCTAGAATACACCTCCTCCCACCCACCCTCCTGCAAAAATTCCATCCCCTATTCCCAATTCCTCCGCCTCCGCCGCATCGGCTCCCACGACAAGACATTCCACTCCCGCACATCCCAGATATCCATGTTCTTCAAGGATCGCAACTTTCCCCCCGCAGTGGTCGAGAACGCCCTTGACCACGTCTCCCGCATTTCCCACAACACATCCCTCACACCCCACCCCCACCATAACTGCCCCAAGAGGATCCTCCTCGTTCTTACATACCACCCCACCCACCCCCAGATACAATGCATCATCCTCCGACACTTCCGCCATCTACATCCGACCCCACCACCCAAGACATTTTTCCATCCCCACCCCTGTCTGCTTTCCGGAGAGACCACTCTCTGTGACTCCCTTGTCCGCTTCACACTCCCCTCCAACCCCACCACACCCGGCCCCTTCCCCTGCAACCGCAGGAAGTGCTACACTTGCCCCCACACCTCCTCCCTCACGCCTATCCCAGGCCCCAAGATGACTTTCCATATTAAGCAGAGGTTCACCTGCACATCTGCCAATGTGGTATACTGTATCTATTGTACCCAGTGTGGCTTCCTCTACTTTGGAGAAACCAAGCGGAGGCTTGGGGACCGCTTTGCAGAACACCTCCGCTCGGTTCGCAATAAACAACTGCACCTCCCAGTTGCAAACCATTTCCACTCCCCCTCTCATTCTTTAGATGACATGTCCATCATGGGCCTCCTGCAGTGCCACATGATGCCACCTGAAGGTTGCAGGATCAGCAACTCATGTTCCGTTTGGGAACCCTGCAGCCCAATGGTATCAATGTGGACTTCACCAGCTTCAAAATCTCCCCTCCCCCCACCGCATCCCAAAACCAGCCCAGCTCTTCCCCCCCACCCACTGCATCCCAAAACCAGCCCAGACTGTCTCCGCCTCCCTAACCTGTTCTTCCTCTCACCCATCCCTTCCTCCCACCCCAAGCCGCACCCCCATCTACCTACTAACCTCATCCCACCTCACTGACCTGTCCGTCTTCCCTGGACTGTCCTATCCCCTCCCTACCTCCCCACCTATACTCTCCTCTCCACCTATCTTCTTTTCTCTCCATCTTCGGTCCGCCTCCCCCTCTCTCCCTATTTATTCCAGAACCCTCACCCCATCCCCCTCTCTGATGAAGGGTCTAGGCCCGAAACGTCAGCTTTTGTGCTCCTGAGATGCTGCTGGGCCGGCCGTGTTCATCCAGCTCCACACTGTATTATCACGAAACCTAGATGAATGAGTTCGCGAACAACAGAAGTGAGGGAGAAACAAAGCAGTAAACTGAGCTTGAATAAACTGCGAGGGGATAGGCTCTGGTGCTGCAATATATTCTAAAAGGAACGCTGTTTGAGTACGATTACATCCAAAGCATAAACTCTACTCTATTAAATCCACATCAATACTTTCCCAATATTTTTAAAGCGAAAGTTGCTTGATCACAAGAAAGATGTGAGACAATTCGGCATTCTTCAGCAATTGAGCAGAGATTAGGAGGGTCTATTTCGATTTTCAGACTACAAGCCTGCTTTCCAGATTAATTTTGATGAAAAAATGGCATTAATACTGATTCTGCACTTGAAATACACTAATTCCACAGCTTTCATCACAGCCTGAGTAATTTTAATTGTACAAATTTTTCACTTCAAATTCACTTTGTGTTCTGGATAATTTGCATGTCTAAAGTGGAGCAGGCTCCAGGCTATCAACTATTCTACCACAAATTGACAAATTAGATGCTATAAACGCCGTTCACCATCCAAAAGGAGATGAAAAGATGACTTGTGTTGTGAAAATCTGAACAGTGTCGCAGTTCAAATATCGAGTTTTGAAACAATTCACCCACAGGAATGTTTGAAGGGCCTATGGCATGCTGTGGGGTAAAATGCTACCAGTGCATAAAAAGCCTGTTTGACAAAAGTCAATAATAAAAATCTTTAATGGGGATTTTATGTTACCTCGGATAAAGTATTTAGATTTCCGAACAACAGATGCTGATGCACATTAAATAATACACAAATTTAGCAGTTGCTATATCTGGCATTCAACCTTGCCTGGCACAGCAAATAATAAGCAATGCCAACAGCAGAAACTATTACTGCAGCATTAAACAAAGAAAAACACAGTTGAGCCAACAGATGCAGTTAAGCTCATCTTTTTCACAACTTGCCCAAATGACTATTTTTATATTATCTGGAAGATTCCAGAAATAGGCACAAAGCTCAAGGGTCAGCTGTCACAGGCTGATTCAAATGTGATTGGATGCAGAAAGTGTCAGGTGACATTAATACAAATGAAATGAAAACATTGGGAAAAATTCTTCTTTTTTGAGACTGAGGATAGAAGCAAGTGTAACGGCAGGAAGGGCTTCCCCTTAGTGGGGACAGGTGGGTTTCCCTGCATAATCACATTCTTCTCAGAACATCACACATTCATTCATGGGCAAAACTCCAAATTTTATGGATGAACATGCAGGGTATTGTCTCTGCAGGTTCTCCTTAGCGTCAGCATCCAGGATTCATGCTTAAAAAAGCACCCATATAGCACTTCATTCTTTGCAACCCAACAGCATCACTCAATGTCTGCTCATCATCTCTGCCCACACCTGGGAATGTTAGACACTAGGTACAAAGCTGCATGCTGTTGCAGTGATGCTGCCCTGGAGACTCTTGCTGAAAGCTTCCCAGAACAGAAGGGAAATTCTTACACTGTGGATAGCAACCTGATTGACTCAGGAAACATAGGTTGCACAGATCCATGCCTATCCGTGGCTCAAGAAATCCTGCTTCCAGAGAACGCTGTGTTCTGCCAGGGTTTGAATCACTGTCTACTCAAAGCCTCTTGCGCCAATGAGCGAAAGATATCATTGGAAGGTTGCCACAGCACAAAGCTGTCAACCAAGAAGGCTGAGAGTCAGGCATTTGCGCCTCATGAACAATTGATGTCCATCATTTCAAATCAGCTGCAATTTACTATAACTGGCAGCACAGAGGTATTACCTCTCCCACATCTTCACACAAAAGTAAAAGGATCTACAACTCTCTGCAGATCATACACCATCAAGTGCCCTTACATCACAACTGACAGAATATACAAATCGGATTTGCTTCTCCAACAAAGGTATGCATGGAACAAAGGCTTAAATACAAAAGATTTAAGGTATTGTTTATATTTCAAAAATAATTTGCTTATAAAAATATGTACAGAGTCACAGTACAGTTCAGCCCTATACAGTGGCACATCAACAAAACAAACAAAGATTGGAATTTGACTCTATCTAAACTATTTAACTTGAACCAGCCAATATTTACATGCATTTGGGGCACTAGGAGGATCTGATAATAGAATGGGTCCTCATTTAACTTCAGCAGAAAGGCCTCAGAGAGTGGTCTTTCCCACTGTGCTTTGGTGGCAGCTGCCCCAAGCTCTAGCGCGTCCCTCAGCAGTTCCATTGGTCGGCCTTGGTTAGGCTTGCTGGCAGGAGCGTGACTGCCTTGCTTGAGCAGTCTTGTTGGGCTGATAAGTCTTCACACAAAAAGTGACTGTGCCAACAAACAGCTTTTTTACCAAAGAGCAGAGTTAGTGGAGAGGTTTATACCCACCATAACTTGAAGGAAGCAGTGCACTCACCAGGTGCATGCAGGTTAACGTACACATTGGTGGCAAGTGGATAACAAGACTGTGCCCATGAACATTATTCAACAGGTTAGGGTATTGATCTGCGTTGACAACATGCTGAGTGCAAAACAGGTTCTCAACAATTGAGGCTGGGAGACTTGGCCTGCGTGCCTGAACTTTGCAGAGAACTTCATAGGATCACAGAAACCCTACAGTATGGAAACAGGCCATTCGGCCCAACAAGTCTTCACCACCCCTCTGAAGAGCATCCCACCCAGATTTGAGTACTTCCCACATCTAACCCACCTAATCTAAACATCCCTGGGCACAATGGGCAACTTAGCACAGCCATTCCACTAACCTGCACATCTTTGGATTGTGGGAGGAAACTGGAGCATCTGGGAGGAAACCCACACAGACTCAGTGAGAATGTACAAACTCTACACAGTCACCCAATGCTGGAATTTAATCTGGGTCCCTGTTGCTGTGAGGCAACAGTACTAACCACGGTGCCACTTCGACTGCACAACTGTAACCCTTTGTTGCAAAACTGAATTTCTGCCTCCGGCTCAGCTACATATCATTACCTACCCTTCCAAAAGCTCCTGGCAAACCCTGACCACTCCACCCAGCGTGCTAAACTATTTTTATTTAGATTGCAAATCTGTTTTCCTATTCAACTCTTTACCAAGTTCCTGATTATTCTCTGTAATGATACATACATTGTGCAGACCTCAGATGTAGTCCACTCTAACCAGTCATTGCTAATGTTGTCCCGTCTCCTTTATTCTTAACAATTTTTGATCCTTTTTGGGATTTAGATCCATGGATGCCAAAATAGCTTCTACAACGCAAAGAGATCAAAACAGATCAAGGAGATTAAAATCAAGAAGTAGGTGAGTTTATTCAGATTATTCACTGCAAGCAATACTGAGCAGTACTCTCATCGCTTATGGTGTTGATGTCAACAGAAGCTTCCAATCAACACTATTGTGGGGTTAAGTAATGTGGCACATTCACAGTGCATGTAGTTCAATTATTCACTGAGTAACCTAACAAGAGGAGATAATGCATTCTTTATATTATTAACATTTTATAATTTGTTTTTTAAAAAAATGAATAATTATCATTTTCCTAAAACATAATTCAGTTTTACAAGGAAACAAAGCATTTACATTATATACACAAATGTGATTCAGTACATTAATCAAGTTATGCTTAAATGGGTAAATAATTGTCATCAATTAATTATTCTTGCCAAGTTTCTTTTGGAAAAAATCTTTTGGAAAAAAAAATCACATTTCTCTTTAAATTCAATTTGCTGTTATTGTGTTACTCCAAACTCTCCTTTCCCAAAAGCAGTGAACATCTCGCTGAGGACTGCGAACAGCTTCAACAATTCAAAAGTTGTAATGCTCCTTGGTGGCCTCCAGAGAATAGCGCATTTATGAAACACCATTCTGATGCTTCAAGCAGCTCCAAGTGGGAGAATGCTGGCTCTTTGCCCAAAGCACACAATTTTTGTTCACATATGCAAGGAGGCTGATAACTGCACACGCAACAGGGACTCAGAGTGTGGTGTTAAATGGGAGGAGGGTTGAGGGAGGAATAGTGAGGATCCATTAACCTGTGCAAAGTCTTACCAACTACAGACAAGGAGAACAAACTAATCTGATCTCATGACAAAATGGTTGATTAACAGCACAGACCTAAAACTCCCATCTCCAGTGATCTGTCCCTCAATAACAGTATGATTAACACTGCAGAAATTGACCAGTTCTGCCTTACTGGTGCACAGAACATTAGTTTCAGCAGTCAGAAAGAATGATTAAATTCAGTGTACCGTATTAAAACAGGTAGTTTTTGCTAAAATATTTGGTAAAATCAGTCTCAACAGGTGAGTAGCATGTTGAAGCTAACATATTGGCCAGATACATGCAACAGGCAGGTGGGTGAAATTCCAGAGTTCTTCCAATCACCCACTATAACATTCGGTACGAAACATCTTACAGGAAATCAAAAACTAGAACTGTCTTTCACAGCTCTCCATGGATCTGTCATCAAAGCCATGAGGCAAATGAGCAGGAGAATCCCAACAGAAATTCACCCTCTTTGTGCAAATTCAGAAGTTGTCGCTCATGAATGACACCACACATTGCAATTCATGTAAATGTAATAGTTTGGTTCCACAACCATTACTAAGGTATAGACTGACTCTTTGTTATTATGAAACAATCCGCATTCCTATGATAAATTATTTTCTTTGATTATTCTAATGAAATCATTCATCCATTCAAGTGAAACCAGCAAATGCTTTTAGAATAGGGGACAGAGAGAGGAATTTGTATAGATGACTCTTGGCAACATTTCAAACTTCACATTCACCAAGAATATGCTCAAATAACACTGACTGTATGCAGTTAATCATACTCCTGGAAAAGATGCATTCAGAAATGAAAAGCTAATATTAAAGCAGTGTCTAAACTAAACAAAAGTAGATTTAACCTGTCATAAGCCTCTCTGGAGAGCGCAGGTAACATGTAATGGTTCTGATTTTGTGTCAATTGCACACATATTGGCTTGGGAAATTGGCCAAAAAAGGTTTCACTTACCTTCTCAAAAATCAACAGACAATGTGAAAACATGCCACGATTCATTCACCATTGGATTGTTTGATGCATGTAGTCAAGTTATAGTTGAGCGAGTAGGGAAATGGGAAGAGAGAAAAAGAAACTCAATTTAGTCTGGTTTAATAAAAACACATTCACCAAGCTCCTTTTCTTGACACATCCAATCCAATTAAATAACAGCAGAAGTTACAAATGAAGCTCAACATCTGCCATTGAAGATCACTTCAAATAGCATAGCAATAACAAGGCAGATCTTCTGGGCATTGTATACATATAATTTTGGAAAGCTTTGCTTAATTTTCATATCTCAAAGATAGATTAGGATACAGAATTCATGGCACTCTGCAACTCATTTGTAACGTAATGATTGTAGCTGTCATAATGAACATTGTGGAAGGTAAATCCTGAAAACATCAGCCCACTATTCTTGACAATGTAAACATCATGGAAATATAAGCTTTGCCGAGCATTTATTCTACTTACTTTTTGCAATTACAGCTAGGAGACTAGACAAGGAATCAAATTGGTCATGCAACTGCAACTTATTCTCAGAACTTACTGAAGTCAAGGTATTCACATCATGAGTAATCTAGGTGAATGTCACTACTAAAATAACAAAGTGTGAAGCTGGATGAACACAGCGGGCCAAGCAGCATCTATGCTCCTGAGATACTGCTTGGCCTGCTGTGTTCATCCAGCTTCACACTTTGTTATCTTGGACTCTCCAGCATTGGCAGCTCCCATTATCTCTGGTCACTACTAAAATATTTTGTTTGCAAAAACTTTTACAGGCAAGGTAACTATTACGTTAAGAACGCTGAACAAGATATCAAATCAATCATCATTCATCATGAGGTCTTCAGGAAAAAAAATCGCATACATAGAAAATATTCATGCAACATAATTTTCAAGGAAAATGTTTAGTGTTCATAACATGCTCAATGCATGCAATCCTGCATCAATAGTGCATATGAGTTCTGACAGCAACAAGCGTCCCACTATCAGATGTTACTGTCATTCTTTAAAGATGACAGTTTTTTTAAAAAAAGAAGTGTTTCTGACATCTATAACATTTGTTTTACCATGTACTGGCATGCTATCTAGTTGCAGCTTCCCATGATATAACTTGATTGTCAGCAGCATACCACATAGCTTGACGTACAACCTCATTTGAGACTTGAAATATGTGTTCCAGAGCCGAGAAGTCAATCTTAGAGCCAGCCCTAAAAATGTGATAACATTTACCACATAGAATACCAACGGCCACCATGTGCACAGTTTCAACCCATTAGCTGATAGATCAAAACAGTCCACAGAAAAAGAAACATGCACTATTTGGCAATAGAAGTCCATAGAGATAGTAGATCGAAGCCGCAGGAAATATCACCCTAATTCACTATGACTTCAAAATGATAAACCGCAGAATGCAAACGCTAATATTAACACTTAATGCAATGTTTGTTCTATCATTTTAGAAAACAATAATCTAATAATTTTGAATTTGCTTGAAATAGATTAATAGCTCCGTTGAAATGGTCAAGAAATAAGCTTCATAGTCATATTATCTGCATGCCTAATTTCAACGCCAATAAGAATGGAGTTCTAAAAGCAGCTAATGGTTTGAAGCATTGCCTTCCCTCACCTTGAGCATACAAACAAATGCTTTTTGAGAAGTATCATTATACTAAAGTTTTTCAGAAGACTTCCCCACCAGAATATAACAAAACCTTGTGGATTATTTTGCGAAAGTTTGACAGCACTGCAAAACACATCTTGTTCACATGTGAGACCACTGGATACCAACAATGAACATGCTGCTGTTTTCTTCACAAAAACTGTTAACAACTCCCTTTAAGAAAATCAGCCAGTCATAGTCATAGCAATGATTTGTTGATCTCAACAAAGGAAGCTTAAGTGATATGACCGCTGGTCTTGACTGCCAGTTTAAGGAAAGTAAGATTAACAAAAACAGACATGGATCGGATTTGTGATCAGAGATAATGAGAACTGCAGATGCTGGAGAATCCAAGATAATAAAGTGTGAAGCTGGATGAACACAGCAGGCCAAGCAGCATCTCAGGAGCACAAAAGCTGATGTTTCGGGCCTAGACTCTTCCCTAAACTTTGTTATCATGGATCTGATGTGTGATTATTTTCAAATAGCTGTGGTTGAATGAATGAACAGTCACAGGGAAGGAATGAGGAATAAAGAAAACAGCAGAGAAAAGAAAATAGGTGAGGAAAGGTAATCTTAGAAATACATGTTACCTACAATTGCCTCTTCCCTAAGAATGACCCTGGGATAACAGGTCAGGGCAGGAGCTAGTTTATTTCCTACCACCCAGGTAGGGCAAGATGCAACTGGGTACCTCCTTAGTTTAACGCTAGCATGCTTTTCAGGCCAAAGGTTGGAGTTTTGTGCACCAAACTGCAGCATAGCAGATTGAGCTATGGTTCCAATTAGTTTTCACTCATTTTAGCCACTACTATAAATTATTCTTCACTTGAGTAAATTCAAGCAGCCACGAATTCACAAGCCTTATCATTGACAAATCAGTTACAAACTCGAGTGTCCTTTGCCATGATCAGACCCCGAATGAGGATATTCAATTCATTATGGCTCTACAGAGGGTACCCTCAAACTGATAAACTCCCAAGTGAGGAAGAATGAACCAACTTTCCTTTATTAACCCATCTCCTCCATTGTTTGCAACAAGCTTATTTCAAAAATGGATCCCTTCCTTGCAGGCTCAATTTAATGTGTGCCTTAAAAAAAAGGAGCCAATTTAAATCAGGGTTTCTTGCAATAACAGGAGTGGCATTATTAATTACTGCACGAGGAGAAATACTAATGCAACACACACTCATTAGAAATATAAAGGTCAAGGTGCATTCTGCACAGCCACAAGAGCAATTAAAATGGAACCTAGGTAGCCCTGTTCCTCTTGTCTGGTCTGCAACACTTGAGAAGATCTTGTTTTACCTGGAATACAGGAGTAACTAGGCGACAGATCCTTGGACCTTAACAGCCAACTCATGATTCCAGAGGAGTACACACAAAAAATGTTCAGTCTTTCTAGGACATTTCATAAATTTTAAACCCTTGTTGATGTGCATTCTTCAACAAGAAAAACACAAAATGTGACAGCAGTTTGGGATATAATCCGCTTGCTGTTGACCAAGAGGTCATCAACACTGTATTCTCTCAAGTCACTCTGTTAGAAGTTTCTTTGACAACTTTAGTTGCTACACCCCACTGCTCGTACACCAAAATTTTGCCAGCCTGCAACAGAATTTACACATGCAGCTACCTTGTCGCCAAATCAGCTCTCTTTCAAAACGGACATTCTGGAATTAAGGACTCAAAACAACCATGTTATTTCTGGGCTCTAATCTATCATAGTTAATACCTTGAAGCTTCACTCTTAAATCTCACCTCACTGAATCATTATCCCTTCCACTGCCACCTTTTACATTATTATCTAGTAACCCACTCAGTAAACAGTGCCTGAGCAGATCTCCAGCAGAATTATGTTGCCTCATGGTTCAGTAACCTGCTAAACCTTAATGATATTGACATAACTGAAGTGACACTCTGGAGGGGGCTGATTTCCAGAGGAATCATACTGCGCTGCAGTGATCGAAATATACAAGGGTAACAGGCAAATTCTGTCTCTCCAAAACACCTGAGAAATTTCAGTCACGGGGCAAGTGATCAGAATAGGGAGAATCAGTGAGGTGCTGCCCCTCCTATCACATTTGCTCACATCTACTCTTGCTAAGCACAGGAATATATCAGTTGTAAACACAAGAAAAGAAAAAGCCTGTCAGAGCAGCAGGAGTAAGCAGCTGGGGGAAGTAAAATGGAACAGAAGTGAGGAACAGGGCAAGTGTTTTGCAGGAGGTTTTAACAAGCCCTTCTGTCTCCATCCACTGGGTGCGTTGTGGAGGGTGTGTGTTTTGGGAGGAGAGACTCCAATGCAGCTGGAGCTTTTGACTGAGGATAAGGGTTGGGGTGAGTGGCAAGAAAGAGGAAGTAAATGGATTTGGGACTGGGCAAACTGCGAGGGGCAGGTAAGGGAAAAACAAGCATGCTGGTGGGCTGGGCAACAGGAAATGATAACTGCAAAAGCAGTAGCAGAAGGGGGCAAAGGCTACAAATGAGAACAGTTTTAAACCCATCAACAAACAGTATGCTGAGCTAACTAAGAGACAGGAAAGCTTGAAATCACTCGGGGTCAATGAACTACTGCCAATAAGCATTGATTCAAGAACTACAATATGGGAAAAATGCAGTGGCTGGTTTTGTAATGAACACTGTTAATTGTTAAATATACATGAGATTGAAACTTAAAATGCAGTAGTAAAAAAAGGGTAGTAAGTGCCTGGTTAAAATCTAACATTGTTAATATAAAATAGAAACATGCGCTAGTGACCTCAATGCTATGAGGCAGGCAAGTTAAAGAAATGTTCCAAGTATTTTGACAGAAGGTTTTTATTGCTTACCTATGCTTGTTGCCTTGGGCCAAATTAAATACTGTGGCATCCAAAATTTAGAAAAAAAATCAATGCTTTCATTGTGTGTTGTGATGAGAAAATTAAGCAAGGGTTGATAGCATTTTAGGACATTGAAGAATTCCTTTCATTGTGGTTCTACACAATTGTAAATACTTCATTCGTCAACAGAAATACAGAAGGCATTGGTTATATGTGACGCTATCAGCCCATTAGGAAAGATAAAAAAACACGTCTCACAAGCATCTCTTGGGGAAAAAAAGATATAATTGGTGCCCTGATGTCATGTGAATGGTCTTAAACCACTGATTCCAACATTTCCCGTTAACTTTTGTTTTATTTTATTGACCCTTAAAAGGCAGAACATTTCAGAAACATTCAGTAGCAATATTATTTGTATGCTTGTGAGCATGCATTGACAAGCTGCAAGGTACAAAGAGGCCTTTCACATTATTCCATTTAAAATAACCAAAACCAGGAGATATAAATTAAAATGGTCAAATCCACACAACTGCAGAAAAAAAAGAGAAAAGGACATTGTTCAGCAATGGCGGAGTTAGAAACAGTGCATGTTTCAGGTTGCTGACATTTCATTTAGATATTGACCTGAAGTTTTTTAATCTATTTTCCCCTCTACGGATCACAGAGCTGCTGATTTCTAGCATTTTCTGGTTTTCATTTTGAATATACAGCTTTGTTCTACTTAATACAAAATCTCTTTCCAAAGTTAGCTCAATTCAGGTTGATTCCAATGCAGACTACATTCAATCACTTTTTAAAAACAAAACACTAACCAAATCATAATGCATTCCGATCAATTGATGAAGGGTGTTTCCAATTCCTGTTTAAAAACTATTTTTTTTCTAATCCACAAAGTATCTCAGATTCAGCACCGTGGACAGCGCACGCCAGTTCCAAAGTAACACGAGATAACGTCCTCGTTTTTCAAGGACCGCAACCTCCCGTCAAGTGATCAAAAACGCCCCCCACCATGTCTCCTGCATCTCCCGCAACTCATCCCTCACACCCCCTCCCTGCAACAACCAAAACAGGATCCCCCCATCCTCGCGTACCACTCCACCAACATCCAGATCCATCACATCATCCTCTGACACTTTCGCCATCTGCAATCTGACCCCACCACCAAAGACATTTTTCCCTCCCCACCCTTATCTGCTTTCCAGACGGACCACTCTCTCCGTGACACCCATGTCCATTCCACACTCCGCATCAGCCCCACCACCCCCGGCACTTTCCCCTGCAACCGCAGGAAGTGCTACATCTGCCCCTACACCTTTCACCTCACCCCCATCCCAGGTCCCAAGAAGACATACCACATCAAACAGATGTTCACCTGCACATCTGCTAATGAGGTATACTGTATTTGCTGTTCCAGATGTGGCCTCCTCTACATCAGGGAAACCAAGCAGAGGCTTGGGGACCGCTTTTGGAACACCCACGCTCCATTTGCCACAAACATCTGCACCTCCCAGTCACGAACCATTTCAACTCCCCCTCCCACTCCCAGGAAGGCATGTCCATCCTGGGCCTCCTGCAGTACCACAACAATGCCAACCAAAGGTTGCAGGAACAACATCTCATTTCACTTGGGAACCCTGCATCCCAATGGTATCAATGTGGGCTTCACAAGCTTCAAAATCTCCCCTCCCCTGACCGCATCCCTAAACCAGCCCAGCTTGTCCCCACCTCCCTAACCTGTCCTTCCCCTCACCTCTCCACCCTTCCCACTTTAAGCCCCACCCCCACCTCCTACCTACCAACCTCATCCTGCTTCCTTGGCCTGTCCCTCCTCCCTGGACCAACCTACGCCTCCCTACCTCCCCACCTACACTCACCTTTACTGGCTCCATCCCCGCCTCTTTGACCTGTCTGTCTCCTCTCCACCTATCTGCTACTTTATCCATCTTCTATTCGCCTCCCCCTCTCTCCCTATTTATTTCAGAATGCCCTCCCCCTCCCACCATTTCTAAAGAAGGGTCTAGACCCGAAACATCAGCTTTCCTGCTCCTCCGATAGTGCTTGGCCCGCTGTGTTCATCCAACTCTACACCTTGTTATATGTGAGATAATTTGGCCTCCTCTTGCCTTCAAAAATGAAGTGACGGTGGGCTGACTGCAACCCTAAATGGATTTTAACAGGTTCTGGGGGTGTGGGTGGAAATACCACAAAAAGGTTTCAAACACAGAAGAAAAATAATCACTGCAGGCTACAAGTGGGGAAGTCAAAACCCGGCAGGGGTTGGTGGTTGGCGGGAGGTGCTATTTCATGGTGAGAGGAAAAAGATTGAAAAGGGATCTGCTGAGCAGCAACTTCCTCACACAGAGGGTGCTTCATATGTGGCAATGACTGCCAGAGGAAGTGGTAAATGTAGGTACAGTTCCAACATTTAGAAGACATTTGGAAAGGTTTAGAGGGATATGGGCCAAGTGTAGGCAAGTGGGACGAGTTTAATTCAGAAGACTTATCAGTATGGACGAGTTGGGCTGAAAGGACTGCTTCCATGCTGTAGGACTCACTACTGTTTAAAGCATCAGGATCAGGTTACCAACATTACTACCTTCAAAGGTTTCATTCTCTTCATCAACTAAATAATGTGGGGAAACAAATTTTATTAGCACACATTGGCAAAAGTCAAATATCCATACAATATTCATTGTCTGACCAAATCAAACAGATAAGCATGTTTCTTTTTAAAAAATCAAAGAAAATGATTAAAGCCTGTAGTAAAGTCATTTAAAGTTTAAAGTGAAAGAGAATCACAAGACACAAACTTAAGCAACACCTAAAGGGTTTGTTCTGCTCTGAATTCAGATGACACAAACTGCAGTAGATTGGTGCACCACCTGACATTATACTCAATAGATTCTAGATAATTTAACTTTAAATAGAACAATTTATATGAGCTAGCCATTCACTGCTTGAAAAGCTGATTCTAAAAGGAATTAGACATATTCTTGAAAAAGGAAATTTTGGTAGGAGTATGGGAAACAAAAGGAAAAGTGCTATGTTGGACTAAGCTCTTTCAACAACCTGAGCCAAATGGATTCTTTCTAGATGTTTTCAATCAACCCATTCAGACAAATTATGACACAGTTCTACAGCAGATAGATCAGCAAACCAGGTGTCCTAGCCCAAATGTGGGGACACTGTGCTAGAACCATAAGACCCAATGACTTGTTCCTAATTCTTAGCTGTTCATAGCAGGTAATGGATGAAAAATCTCTAGATGCCTAAAGGAATCACCAGTTGAGGGGCGTTTAAGAGTCTGGAGCAGCTGGGATTTGAACCTAGGCCATCTGACCCAAAGGTAGAGATACATTCACAGCACCAAAGAGCCCCTTCATTTTTTTCAATGCTGTACGTCCTGGCTCTCAATAAAAACGCTACTGAGCAGCTTTTCTTTATTTATTTTCTTCGCTGGCCTCATCATTGGCCAACAGTTTTTATTTTTAACGATAAATAGTCTTTGATAGCTTTACTTTTTTGCTTCTCCCAATTATTCATCTGAAGCAGTGAGCACAGATCAGTGAACCGTTCAAATTCGGCAGAGGTTTACTGAATGCACTCAATCACGAGATAGATAAATATGCACTAAATTACAACCTCACCATAAACTCCATTTTATTTACATTATCAGTCCCCATTGTTTGGACAAATCAAGGTATTAGACCAAAGAATATCCCCTTTTTCAAATTAGCGAAGGTTTTTTTTCCATTTCTAGATTATGATATATACTCACTCTAATGTCTAGATTATGATATATCAGAACTCGTGTGTTAACAACTTTTGTAGCAACTTTTAACGTAACTCCATAAATCATGTCTATTAATGCATTAACCCACTAATTCATGGTTAGAACACTAATTGTAGATTTCCATGTGCTAGCCAGCCCCATTGAAATTGATTCAGGGGTTCGCTAACGCATCAGGTTACAACCACTTTAATTTGAGGTTACACCCCACTTGAAAGTGCACTCTTGCATACAGCGCTACATAAACAACCCCGTTTAAACAAGACCCATTCTGTTCAAAGGTGCAGTCAGGCATGATTGCTAACAAACTGCATAGACATGACAGAATGGAACCTTTCTGCACCCCCACACCAAAAACAGTATTTGATATTAAAATCCAACTGAATAGCTGCTACTTCTAAGTCGTTTATCTTCTCCCTGTAGGTAGAGTGTCAGTCCAAATATCAGTCAAAGGTGATAACTGGATAGCCCTGCAGACTTTTCCTGTATACTATGTAACAAGGTACTTATCCCAAGCTTTTATTCAACGTGTATATAAAAACTTTACCCCACCAATAAAACTAACAAATGCTATGCAGCGTACGTAAGCAACTTTTAACCCACTAAAATAAACTAACGGCACTATATGTCCAGACCCACGTGACCTTGAATGAATAAATGAATGAATGAAACTGACAGCATTACTTCAACAAGTGTGACCACAAAACCAGATGGATGAATGAGTAATAGTACACAGGATCACAGACAATCAAAACTGTTGGGAACTCAGACTTCTATGAAAAAAACACAAGATGCCTTTTTCTAAGGTTAAAATTCTAACCTTGAAAATAACAAGACCAACACCTTTTGAATTATGCAAGGACACTAATCTCATTAAAATAACCATTGACACAACAATAACCAGTAACATTTAGCACGTTTAAACTATCTCCAATTTCCTGCAGGATAATAAAATGTGAGGCTGGATGAACACAGCAGGCCCAGCAGCATCTCAGGAGCACAAAAGCTGACGTTTTGGGCCTAGACCCTTCATCAGAGAGGGGGATGGGGTGAGGGTTCTGGAATAAATAGGGGGTGAGGGGAAGGCAGACTGAAGATGCAGAGAAAAGAAGAGAGGTGGAGAGCAGAGTATAGGTGGGGAGGTAGGGAGGGGATAGGTCAGTCCAGGGAAGACGGACAGGTCAAGAAGGTGGCATGAGGTTAGTAGGTAGGAAATGGAGGTGCGGCTTGGGGTGGGAGGAAGGGATGGGCGAGAGGAAGAACAGGTTAGGGAGGCAGAGACAGGTTGGACTGGTTTTGAGATGCAGTGGGCGGAGGGGAAGAGCTGGGCTGGTTGTGTGGAGCAGCGAGGGGAGGGGACGAACTGGGCTGGTTTTGGGATGCGGTGGGGGAAGGGGAGATGTTGATGCTGGTGAAGTCCACATTGATACCATTGGGCTGCAGGGTTCCCAAGCGGAATATGAGTTGCTGTTCCTGCAACCTTCGGGTGGCATCATTGTGGCACTGCAGGAGGCCCATGACGGACAGGTCATTTAAAGAATGGGAGGGGGAGTGGAAATGGTTTGCGACTGGGAAGTGCAGTTGTTTATTGCGAACCGAGCAGAGGTGTTCTGCAAAGCGGTCCCCAAGCCTCCGCTTGGTTTGCCCAAAGTAGAGGAAGCCACACCGGGTACAATGGATACAGTATACCACATTGGTAGATGGGGAGGTAGGGAGGGGATAGGTCAGTCCAGGGAAGACAGACAGGTCAAGGAGGTGGGATGTGGTTAGTAGGTAGGAGATGGAGGTGCGACTTGGGGTGGGAGGAATTAAAATGGAAAGTCATCTTGGGGCCTGGGATAGGGGTGAGGGAGGTGGTGTGGGGGCAAGTGTAGCATTTCCTGCAGTTGCAGGGGAAGGTGCCGAGTGCGGTGGGGTTGGAGGGCAGTGTGGAGCGAACA
The DNA here is from genome assembly GCF_030684315.1 of Stegostoma tigrinum. Classification (NCBI taxonomy): domain Eukaryota; kingdom Metazoa; phylum Chordata; class Chondrichthyes; order Orectolobiformes; family Stegostomatidae; genus Stegostoma; species Stegostoma tigrinum. The sequence goes on from NC_081385.1 coordinate 18,118,434, forward strand.
AGGGAGTCACGGAGAGAGTGGTCTCTCCGGAAAGCAGGCAAGGGTGGGGATGGAAAAATGTCTTGGGTGGTGGAGTCGGATTGTAGCTGGCGGAAGTGTCGGAGGATGATGCGTTGTATCCGGAGATTGGTGGGGTGGTGTGTGAGAACGAGGGGGATCCTCTTTGGGCGGTTGTGGCGGGGACGGGGTGTGAGGGATGTGTTGCGGGAAATGCGGGAGACACGGTCAAGGGCTTTCTCGAACACTGTGGGGGTAAGTTGCGGTCCTTGAAGAACGTGGATATCTGGGATGTGCGGGAGTGGAATGCCTCATCCTGGGAGCAGATGCGGCGGAGGCAGAGGATTTGGGAATAGGGGATGGAATTTTTGCAGGAGGGTGGGTGGGAGGAGTTTTTGTACAATGTCTCCTACTTAACACTCAAGTGTTAGAATGTTGATGTATGCTTGAATTTTGTATAAAATGGCTGCTTTTGAGCTATGATTTTGGAGAATTCTATTTTGTCTTACACCGTACTGCTGTGAAGGTGCAATAAAGAAGCTACTTTCACCACTCACTGATCCTGATCGTCTGGCTCTTTGAACGTAATCTCACAATTACCATCCCCATCCTACGTGGAACAAAACAAGAAGCATGTGTTTTACTTTTCATAATGTTAAACATGTTGTTATTTATGACATTACACTGATAGACTCACTCATAGCAGCCCGGAACTGTCAAGGATGTATAACTAGAATCGTAAATAGGTGGCTAGCACAGATGCTTCATTTAGAACCCAGACCATTTTTATCCATAAGCACGAGACGTTAGGTGATAACTGTGGTATCAAATGGAGTACAAAGTTATAATTCTAAAAAGATGGAGCTTGCTGTTGCAACGTGATCTTCATGTCCAACGTTTAGAGTTCAGAATTTAGCGAGAAGCTCTCTTTGTAATGGTTTGATAAGGACAGAAGTCACAGCGAAACAGTGTGGAGTACATCAAGCAACACGAAAGGTGCAATCAGTACTTTTGCAACCATGGAAATGACTAACTAGAGAGTGTGACAGAGACTTTGTAATGATTTGTAGTGTTAGAAGCATAACAAGTGTTCATTAAGATTGATAACTATTCAGTGTGAATTCAGCTGCTTCCAATGAACTAAACAATTTTCTAGATCTTGTAGAGTTTCATTGCTGCCAATACACAGAAAAATGTACCTGACAACAAACGGGAGTTTTGTTCAGAAAAGTTTTCAAATTTCATGAGCGTATGTGGGGTAAATGACATGGCAGTTTCACCACTGTATCCTGCTTTAAAGGAGAGCACACAGTATGGGTGGTTAAGTGTGCTCTTGTCAAACAATACTAGATACAAAATGAAAGAAGCGTCAGATGCTACTGAACCACAAACTGGAATTTATTTTTAAAAAATCATAACACACGTCATCCTGATATTGATAGAACACCAGCTGAGCTGTTTCCTTGGACCCAGCCTAGACACAGGTTTTCATTGCTTATGCCGCATTTGTAGACCTTTTCTTCAGCTGACATTCTGAACAGAAACAGTGTCATGACAAAGAGTAGAGTGAGAAAGAAGTCTGAAGTAAAACACAAAGATTAAAGATGAAAGATCATTAAGTGGTTGAAGTAGCCACCAGAAAGGTTCAAAAGGAAAGGTAGTCTTTACTTACATGTAATCAAGATGTTTGACCGTGGGAAGATTGGGTTTTGCACATGTAGATCATGTTATCATGTACAGAATCACAAAAAGAAGGGACGTAGGAAGAATCAGATCGAAGTTGGGCTTGACTCTAGTTCAGATCTGGGTCAAATCATACAGATATATCTGACGAAGGGGAAAATTCAACAAAGGCAAAATTAGTCTTCAAGACTGATGGACATCCTTCCCCATGTTCTGGCTGTTTGAATCAAGAAAGAAGATAACTTCTAATAGTAAACCAGTCCTTAAGTTGTGTGTGTAAATAACGGAAAAACTTATTTAATTCAAGCTGCACAGAATTTTCAACATTGCATGACCTGTTATTAATGAAGCAGGTGAACACACTCTCTTGCAGCATGTTATTTATATTTTAGACACACACACCAAAATAAATTGATGCCCTACTATAATATCATTTTTTTCCACAGATATATGCTCTTTAGCTAGTCTGGATGATTGCAATTTGAAATGTTTTATTTGTAACAGAGATCAAATTCCCCCGGAATTAAATATTTCCAACCATACTTTCTCTATAGAAATACTAAAATCTTTTTTGTCAAGTAACTATCTTGGTACTACACTTTCTGTTTGATAATTTTCTTTCTAGAGTAACAGGTCCATTAGCAATGATATTTTACAAAAGAATGTATAGCTTTGTAATAAGAAGTCTAATGTATTTAATTTACTTTTGTTCTTACAAACTGATGCTAGAGTGTAAAATAAGCACACAGATTAGTAATCCACATGATGTAACCTTCCACTGACTTGAATTCAAGATTTGGAAGAATGCATAATTGACGGTTATCCTGCTGTTTGTCGTCTGCCTGCCTATGACACATTAAGTGTGGCATGCAATATTCACTATAAACATTGAAAATTAATTGGAAGAGATTATCATTTCTTAATTTGTCAACTCTGAAAATTTCCAATTTCTATTCCCAATGAAAGCCAATTATCTAATATCATACTGAGACATTACCTTTGTATGTCAATAACCCAATAGCAAAATCACTTCCGAACACTCTGCCAAAACCCAATCTCACCTCCATAAAAAGCATGTATAATTAACAGATGCCCTTCCTATGAAATAAATATAATTGCACTATCACTGTTCTGGCAAGTAAGTTATATAAAAGTTAAACCAACAGGTGGACAAAACATTTCGCAAAACAGCAAAACATCCCTCTAAGCAATAACAAATCAATAGTGTATCTTTACAACAGCTGAATATGAAAAATTCAAATTGTTAACGAATGTACAACTTCAAGCCATGCCTAAGGCATGGACTAATTCCCTTCAAAATGTAGCACTAGCTTCTGCACTGATGGAGCTGTGCTAATTATCCTTTGCAGACCAATTTGAGATGGTGTCCTTATTTCCAAAACTAATTTAATCTAAATTCTGCAGCACAAGCCCTTTCTCAGCTTGAAACCTGGCTTGTTGCCCCTTTTATTCTTTGTGTATCACATACCATGTTTCTTGGACTCTGATGTATCTTATATGCTGACTGTGTATTCTTTTTCCAGATGGGTGACTGAACACAAGATGCTGAATTAGTACTCTGTCAAAACAGTATCTGAATCAACATTGGTAATTAAGATAAGTACCTTGACAACATGCGTTGGACAGATATGTTCCAAATTGATAGCTATGCAAGCGTGTGCATTTCACAAGTAGAATCTAGGGCAATGCTACTCATATAGATAGCAAGTCCATATAAATAGTATTCTTTAACTAAGACTATTTTAGTACCAACTTTCACCTTCACCTAGAAAAATGGATATACATATATCTATTTATACTACTCAGATAAAAAAAAAGTATATATAAAACCATATGGTTGCACATGTAAATTGTCGTTGCTGCCACACTAATGTTCTGCCACTAGATGGCAATAGCATATCTGCTTGTTGCACTGCCATACAGAAGTCAGAAAACTAAAGACATCTAGGGGCAGAACAAAAGTATTACACATTAATTTTGGGGGTACTGAGGATAAAGGTGATCCATTTTTGCTTCCAACTGCACTGACCATTCCACTAACACCGATGGAAAGGCCATTGACAATTTGTAAAGAAATCCTTACAGCCATTTTAGGTCACAGCTACTCGCAATGTATCTAACTAGGTCTACACAAGTCAAGTGCAGAATTATTTCTTTGGGTGTGATGAACTGAAGGCCATCTCCAGACCTCACAACCAAAAAGAGTGTGGCCCATTTTTTTTGATATCCAACCCTCCAAATTACAAACTGGTCTTGCTAGGGGCTGGGTTAACTTGATTTCGGAAGGTCTCAATCTAGTGAGCTGGATATGAACAGCACTTAACTCTGACTCCACACTTATAAAGACTCAGTGATAATGAGGCCAATGTCTCATCTCCACAGGTACAAACCAACAAGAGGAATTGTTGGTTAGTCACAAACAAATAAATACCAACAGTTTTTCATATAGTTGGGAAATTAGAAGTAGGAATACCATAACATGCCATTCTGAAATTCCATTGTACATTATTTAATGCTGCTAGTAGCCCATCTATTTGGTATTGGTTAATGTTTATGTTAAAAGGACCAAGGAATTTCATACATATGCATTACATGTCATTTACAATAGTCAACAGCAACAAGGGTTTTAAAACTTATTAATGAAAATTGGACATCTTAGGCAGTCCTATATTTTCAGAATCCTGATTGTAATACTCTTCAAGTTTCAGCATACGCAGGATGACAAAACTAATGCCTCACAGAAAATTAATACTCTATTTTAAAATAATATGGACTGTATTTTATTCAGTTAATTTTCAATATCATACAGGAGTCCGACAATCTTCTCCATGTCATACAAAAGCTGTAAAATTAATTGTAACTCACCAGCTAGCAAAATGTTATATTATGGGAGGGCCACATCACTAATTATTGCTATGACCAGGTGTCAGCTCCCCTTGTCGCACTCATCAGTTGGCAGCAAACACTTTTTGTTCTTTTGAGCAAACAGCTATACCTCACGCCAATTAAAATACCACTAATTAGTTCACAGAAACTATAAGGAGCCAATTATGAAAGTTTCTTCAAGTGAGATAAGAGCAACCTGCTAACCCCACAAAAAAAAGGCTGGCTATCAGACACACAAATGCACAGCTATAACCTTATAAAAGTGAATTGTGCTCAGTATAGAAAAGGAAGATAATGCACTTTAAAGCCTTTCAAGCCCTTAAGGTGTGCTTGAGGTATTGGATTGTAAATAGAGACCACGGGTAATTATGAATAACCTGAATCAAATAGATCTTTGGTTTCTCAACATTTGCATTAATCTCCCAAACAGCTTTGACGCTGCTCTTTCTACTTCCTGAAACAGCACAGGTTTTTTTTGGGGGGGGGGGAAGAGAGAGAGAGAGAGAGAGAGAGAGAGAGAGAGAGAACGTTTGACAGCAAGAGGATGAGAATGAGCGACAGCCCTCTCCAATTCCACTTAATAAATCCTTTTTCCCCAACTGTCAAACACCACATTTCTATACAGAGATAACAAGGCGTAGAGCTGGATGAAAACAGCAGGCCAGGCAGCATCAGAGCAGCAAGAAAGCTGATGTTTCAGGTCAAGATCCTTCAACGAAACATCAGCTTTCCTACTCCTCTGATGCTGCTTGGCCTGCTGTGTTCATCCAGGTCTACACCTTGTTATCTCAGATTCCAGCATCGGCAATTCCTACTATCTCTGTAACATTAGTATACTCCTATGTTTGTCTTTGTCCTCTCCAAGTGAAATAAACTGCCAGCACTTCTTTCATCTCCAGTGTGTGAAACTTATCATACAGATGCAAATCAAAACAGGAAGTACAAATTTCTTCATACCTGACCGGCTTCAATTTCAATAATGACGCTAATTCCAATTCAAACTGGTGTTTGCATATTCATGGTTTCACAAAAGTCGGCTCAACTTATCGTCAGCTGATTATCGTATTCACTTTTAAAGCAGTAGTTCTTAATTTTCTTTTGTAACATTCCCATCTGTAGAATTCCGTAGTATTAATAATCAGATATTTTATCCATTTTCTGACAGAATAAAATAATTACATGAATTCTACTGTTGTTTTGCATCACTAAGTCCATCAGTGAAGTGTTTACTGTGATGTGGAGGTGCCAGTGTTGGGCTGGGGCTGACAAGATCAGAAATTATATGACACCAGGTTATAGGCCAACAGGTTTATTTGAAAACACAAGCTTTCATAGCCTCGCTCCTTCTTCAGGTGTCAAAGAGGAGGCAACAGACACAATTTATAAGTAAGAGATCAAAGGATCACACAACTGATGAGAGAATGTATCAAACAAGCCCAAGATGCCGTTAGATCTTTAATCAGTTAGGTTTTAATTGATTAACTTGTATACGTAAATTCGAGACTTTCAGATCACTGCCCTGAGAGAACTATCAGTGTAAAGAAGTGGTGACATTTCAGGTCAGACAATGCATGTTCGGTGTGAGGCCATGTTTAGAATCTGTTTGTGTTTTGGTTTCAAGTCAAACTGATTTAATGTAGAGGAAGTAAAGACAGTGAAAGGGGGGTAGAGAGAGCAACAGCGATGGGGGTGGACAGCGCGAGGGAGCAGGGTGTGTGTATGTGATGGGGAGCAAGTGAGAGCGAGCGAGCGTGCGCGTGCGCAGGTGAAAGAGAGAAAGAATGAGAGTGCGCATGCTTGACAGACAGTGTATGAAAGAGGATCTGTGTGAGGGACAGTGTGTGCGTGCATGTGACAGACAGTGCATATAGTGTATTGGGGTCATGTGCTGTAGTGCGACATGAACCCAAGATCCGAGTTGAGGCTGTCCTCATGGGTACCAAACTTAGCTATCAACGTCTGCTTGGTGACTCTGCTTGTTGCGTATCTCAAAGTCCGCTTTGGAGATGCTTACACGAAGATCCGAGGCCCAATGTCCCTATAAATAAATTACTGTTTCTTTGACATATTCTGCTGACGATACAAATCTAGGTGGGAATACTGGTTGTGAAGAGGACACAGGCTACAAAGAGATATAGAGAGGTTAAGTGAATGGAAAACAATGTGGAAGTTTGAGAACAATATGGGAAAGTGTGAGGTTATTCACTTTGCTAGTAACTTTAATAATTCACTTTTATAATAACATAGTAATTTTGAAAATGTGTAAAAACTGTAAATGCTGATTGTAGATGTGTAACTATACATTGGATACAGAGTTAGCATGAAGAAACAACTAGCAATCATGAAGGCAAAATGCATTTTGGTATTCATTGTAATAATATTGGTGTTGCCAATTGGCTCTCTCAATTTGAGGATGATGTCTGCTCAAAGATGAAAGTTTTGCAGTGTGTTTTCATATGGCTGTTAACAGACCAATTCTCATCCCACATTTAGCAAGGTCATTGGGGTCATTTAAGAGACTGCTGGACTGCAAGGCGGCTAAACCCGAGACTCTACAACTGTAGTGTCTCCCACCCACCCTCCTCCTCTAACCTAGTTAATAAGGTAAGGTTCATTCTAAACTTTCTCTATTGAACATAAGTTTGTTATTAATTTGTTATTATTACTTGAAGTAAGCTTTCTACTTTAGTACTGAGTGGGTGTTCAGATAAGTGGGCTATGGATGCTAGGGCAGTTGCTTGCTCCTCCTGCAGAATGTGGCAGTTGGGAGATGTGGCACACGTCTCCGCTGGCTACATCTGCGGAAAGTGCACCCAGCTACAGCTCCTTGGAAACCGTGTTAGGGAAATGGAGCTGGAGCTGGATGAACTACGGATCATTCGGGAGGCAGAGGGGGTAATTGAGAGGAGTTATCGGGAGTTGGTCACTCCTAAGGCTCAGGACGAGGATAGATGGGTTACAGTTAGGGGGAGGAAAGGGGACAGACAGACAGTGCAGAGATCCCCTGTGGACATTCCCCTCAGCAATAAGTATACCGTTTTGGATACTGCTGGGGGGGATGACCTACCAGAGGAAAGCCATAGTAGTCAGTTCTCTGGCACTGAGCCTGACACTGTAGCTAAGAAGGGAAGGGGGCAGAATAGAAAAGTACTCGTGGTAGGGGACTCGATAGTTAGGGGAATCGACAGGAGATTTTGTGGGCAAGATCGGGATTCCCGGAAGGTATGTTGCCTCCCTGGTGCCAGGGTCCGGGACATCTCCGATCGGGTGTATAAAGTTCTAAAAGGGGAGGGCGAACAGCCAGAAATCGTGTTACATATTGGCACAAATGATATAGCCAGAAATAGGTTTGAGGATATAAAAAGTGATTTCAGGGAGTTAGGATGGAAGCTGCAGAGCAGGACGAACAGAGTAGTGTTCTCTGGTTTACTACCGGTGCCACGAGATAGCGAGGTGAGGAACAGGGAGCGGGCGCAGCTGAACACGTGGCTACGCAGCTGGTGTAGGAGGGAGGGCTTCAGATATGTTGATAATTGGGATGCCTTCTGGGGAAGGTGGGACCTGTACAAGAAGGACGGGTTGCATCTGAACTGGAAGGGGGCCAATGTCCTGGGTGGAAGGTTTGCTCGAGTAGTTCGAGAGGGTTTGAACTAGTATGGCAGGGGGGTGGGAACCTGAGCTGTATACCAGAGGTGAGCGTTGATGCAGGTGAGGCAGTAGCAAGAGGTAGACCAGCTAGTGGGAAGGATTTTCCTGGGAAGGAACCAAGGGATCGGTTAAAGTGTGTTTGCTTTAATGCAAGGAGTATCAGGAATAAAAGTGATGAACTTAGAGCATGGATCAGTACCTGGTGCTATGATGTTGTGGCCATAACAGAGACATGGGTTTCTCAGGGGCAGGAATGGTTGCTGGATGTTCCAGGGTTTAGAACATTTAAAAAGAATAGGGAGGGGGGAAAAAGAGGAGGGAGTGTAGCACTACTAATCAGAGAGGGTATCACAGCTACAGAAGCTTCCTTTGTCCAGGAAGATCTGCCTACTGAGTCAGTATGGGTAGAAATTAGGAACAGCAAGGGAGTAGTCACCTCATTAGGGGTTTACTACAGGCCCCCTAATAGCAGCAGGGAGATTGAAGAAAGCATAGGTCGACAGATTTTGGAAAAGTGTGCACGCAGTAAGGTTGTTGTAATGGGCGACTTTAACTTTCCTAATATTGATTGGAACCTCCTTCGAGCAGAAGATTTGAATGGAGCTGTTTTTGTAAGGTGTGTTCAGGAGGGTTTCCTAACGCAGTACGTTGACAGGCCGACGAGGGGAGAGGCCATTCTAGACTTGGTGCTCGGAAACGAGCCGGGGCAGGTATCAGATCTTGTGGTGGGAGAGCATTTTGGTGATAGTGACCATAACTGCCTCACATTCTACATAGCTATGGAGAAGGAGAGGATTAGGCAGAATGGGAGGATATTTAATTGGGGAAGAGGAAACTATGATGCGATTAGACATGAGTTAGGAAGCATGGACTGGGAGCAGTTGTTCCATGGTAAGGGAACTATAGACATGTGGAGACGGTTTAAGGAACAGTTGTTGGGAGTGATGAGTAAATATGTCCCTCTGAGACAGGCAAGAAGGGGTAAGATTAAGGAACCTTGGATGACGAGAGCGGTGGAGCTTCTAGTGAAAAGGAAGAAGGTAGCTTACATAAGGTGGAGGAAGCTAGGGTCAAGCTCAGCTAGAGAGGATTACATGCAGGCAAGGAAGGAGCTCAAAAATGGTCTGAGGAGAGCCAGGAGGGGGCACGAGAAAGGCTTGGCAGAAGGAATCCGGGAAAACACAAAGGCATTTTACACTTACGTGAGGAATAAGAGAATGGTCAAAGAAAGAGTAGGGCCGATCAGGGATAGCATAGGGAACTTGTGTGTGGAGCCTGAGGAGGTAGGGGAAGCCCTAAATGAGTTTTTTGCTTCTGTCTTTATGAAAGAAACCAACTTTGTAGTGAATGAAACCTTTGAAGAGCAGGTGTGCATGCTGGAATGGATAGAGATAGACGAAGCTGATGTGCTGAAAATTTTGTCAAACATTAAGATTGACAAGTCGCCAGGCCCAGATCAGATTTGTCCTCGGCTGCTTTGGGAAGCGAGAAATGCAATTGCTTCGCCACTTGCGAAGATCTTTGCATCCTCGCTCTCCACTGGAGTCGTACCTGAGGACTGGAGAGAGGCAAATGTAATTCCTCTCTTCAAGAAAGGAAATAGGGAAATCCCCGGCAATTATAGACCGGTAAGTCTCACGTCTGTCGTCTGCAAGGTGTTAGAAAGAATTCTGAGGGATAAGATTTATGACCATCTGGAAGAGCATGGCTTGATCAAATACAGTCAACACGGCTTTGTGAGGGGTAGGTCATGCCTTACAAACCTTATCGAGTTTTTTGAGGATGTGACTAGAAAGGTTGATGAGGGTCGAGCTGTGGATGTGGTGTATATGGACTTCAGTAAGGCATTTCATAAGGTTCCCCATGGTAGGCTCATTCAGAAGGTCAGGAGGAATGGGATACAGGGGAACTTAGCTGCTTGGACACAGAATTGGCTGGCCAACAGAAGACAGCGAGTGGTAGTAGAAGGAAAATATTCTGCCTGGAAGTCAGTGGTGAGTGGAGTTCCACAGGGCTCTGTCCTTGGGCCTCTACTGTTTGTAATTTTTATTAATGACTTGGACGAGGGAATTGAAGGATGGGTCAGCAAGTTTGCAGACGACACAAAGGTCGGAGGTGTCGTTGACAGTGTAGAGGGCTGTTGTTGGCTGCAGCGAGACATTGACAGGATGCAGAGATGGGCTGAGAGGTGGCAGATGGAGTTCAACCTGGATAAATGCGAGGTGATGCATTTTGGAAGGTCAAATTTGAAAGCTGAGTACAGGATTAAGGATAGGATTCTTGGCAGCGTGGAGGAACAGAGGGATCTTGGTGTGCAGATACATAGATCCCTTAAAATGGCCACCCAAGTGGACAGGGTTGTTAAGAAAGCATATGGTGTTTTGGCTTTCATTAACAGGGGGATTGAGTTTAAGAGTCGTGAGATCTTGTTGCAGCTCTATAAAACTTTGGTTAGACCGCACTTGGAATACTGCGTCCAGTTCTGGGCGCCCTATTATAGGAAAGATGTGGATGATTTGGAGAGGGTTCAGAGGAGGTTTACCAGGATGCTGCCTGGACTGGAGGGCTTATCTTATGAAGAGAGGTTGACTGAGCTCAGTCTCTTTTCATTGGAGAAAAGGAGGAGAGGGGACCTAATTGAGGTATACAAGATAATGAGAGGCATAGATAGAGTTGATAGCCAGAGACTATTTCCCAGGGCAGAATTGGCTAGCACGAGGGGTCATAGTTTTAAGCTGGTTGGTGGAAAGTATAGAGGGGATATCAGAGGCAGGTTCTTTACGCAGAGAGTTGTGAGAGCATGGAATGCGTTGCCAGCAGCAGTTGTGGAAGCAAGGTCATTGGGGTCATTTAAGAGACTGCTGGGCATGTATATGGTCACAGAAATTTGAGGGTGCATACATGAGGATCAATGGTCGGCACAACATTGTGGGCTGAAGGGCCTGTTCTGTGCTGTACTGTTCTATGTTCTAACTCCTGAAGTGTTTCCCCACGGGTGGGTGGTGTTCCCAAGTATGATGGTAGTGTCCATGTCAAAGGTCTGACATGCCTTGCAGAGGTTACCATACCAGGGTTGGGTGGTGTTGTGGTGGATGTTGTCCTGAAGGCAGGGCAGTTTGCTGTGAAAAATGCTCTGAAGGTTTGACGGTTGTTTGAAGGCAAGAAGTGGAGGCGTGGGGAAGATCTCGGCGAGGTGCTCATCTTCATTGATAATGTGTTGAAGACTGCAAAGAACGTGGCATAGTTTCTCCACTTCCAGGATGTACTGGATGATGAATGGTACCTTATTGGGCATATCATGTGTGTCTTGTCAGAAGGTCATTATGGTTTTTTGCTGTGGCATGTCGTATCTGGCAACTGATGAGTTGAACATCGTATCCTGCTCCTATGAGGGCGTCCTTCAAGAACTTCAGGTATCTGTGGTGTTCCTCCTCGTCTGAACAGATCCCGTGTATGCATTGGGCTTGTATGGAAGTGATGGCTGTTATAATGTTTAGGGTGGAAGCGAGAGAAGTGCCGCATTGTGAGGTTAGCCATAGGTTTGCAGTAGAGTGAGGTATTAAGGTGTCTGAACCTGACAGAGATGCACCTACAGTGCAGTGCCAGACCTGAAATGTCACCTCTTCTTTACACTCATAAAACCTTTAGTTCTCTCAGGGCAGAGACTTGAAAGAAATTCAAGGATTTACATGTATGTATTAATCAGATCAAAACATTCGAGCTGATCAAAGATTTAACAGCATCATAGGCGTGTTTAATGCAACCTCATCAATTGTGTGACCCTTTGATCTTTTACATGTAAATTCTGTGTCTGATGCCATCTCTCTCTCTGACACCCGAAGGAGAAGCCACGGTCTGAAAGCTTGTTTTCAAGTAAACATGCTAGATTATAACCTAGTATCGTGTGATTTCTGACCTCTATCTACTCTACATAAAAAGTTAACAACCCAATTTGAATAGATAGATAGGTTTTATTAATTGATTATTTTTTTCAACGAAAATTAAAATCATGGTATCATACTGATTTCCAGCTCAAATTTTGCTTGGTTACTCTTCATTCGCTTTGTAATTTCTTCAGCTTTTCATATTCTTCGTCAAAATGCGGATAATTTCTTGCAATTCTTGAATAACAAGTGATGGAAATATCAATTTAGTTTGATCCATTTTGGACTTGCTGCCAGATTCAAAATACATTTCACCAGGATCTGTTGCCCATTTCTAATCGTCGTTGAACTGAACATCTTGCACCAGAAGGAAAGCTGTTTTGTTTTAAAAACATATGCATTCATGTGATATAAGGCCAACATTATTTGTCCATTCCTGATTGTGCCCAAGCAAGTTCATGAACATCTGCAGTCTACATGGTAAATGCATTCCTCATGTGCTGTGAAGTTAGTTTCAGGATTTCGACCAGGTCTAAGGAACTACTGTACAGTATTTAAAACAGTTACATTTCTCGATATGCCACATTTTTCAATCTCCTTCCTCCGTTTTTAAATTTAAAGGAGAAAAGGATATATTTGAAAACAGTTCACCATTGAATAAACTCGTCTAGTCAAGCAAAAAAAAATGCGTTTCAGAATTTGGCTGCAACTCTAAAAAATGGATCAAACTAAATATTTTCATCATGCTATTCAAGAATTTCAAGAAATCAATAGTTCTCCTGTTGCAGCTCTACAATAAGATAACTTCACAATGAATTTTATCAAATTTCTTCTCATGCATCTTTAGACAGCTGAACTACAAGCTGCGAGTTGGAAACAGAGGCCAGTGTTTAGTCAACAAAGTGTGGAGCTGGATGAACACAGCAGGCCAAGCAGCATCTTAGGAGCACAAAAGCTGATGTTTCAGGCCTAGACCCTTCATCAGAAAAGGGGGATGGGGAGAGGGTTCTGAAGCAAAATAGGGAGAGAGGGGGAGGCAGATCGAAAGTGGATACAGGAGAGGATAGGTGGAGAGGAGACATCCAGCTCCACATTTCGTAATCTCGGATTCTCCAGCATCTGCAGTTCCCATTATCTCGGTGCTGAGTCACTTGTGTCAAATCTTAAATTTGTTTCCAAATCAAATTTCTACTTCCTTTGGTCTGTCTTCCCACCGTCTGTCTTTCTTGCTCTCGAACAGGAGTCACATTTAGCATTTAAAATTTAAACTGGCAAATCTCTTGCTAAATCCTCAAATTTAATTATCCAGTGAAGCTCCAACTTCTGTTTCAATGAATTCTTAAACATAAACCTATTTCCGACTATTTTTTGCACCTTCAGTAAATGTTGGCTTAATGCCATTTTTTCTTAACAGTATAAAGTAAAAACCTATCATGGCCACATAACATGTTAACAGGGGTTGCGGTAGGACTAGGCTATGTGGGCATTGAGCTGGGTGGAGACAGGTAGTTGCAAACTGAAAAGGTTGCACTTTAAAAGAGAATGCCTATGAGAAAGGTCAGTCAAATGAGCAGGCAGCAAAGTCAGAGTGAACCGATTTTGAGGAGGTGGCTTCAAAGGTGCAAAGCTCCTTATTTACCTTTACATTGGATTTATGTCCATCGCAGAGCTAGACACTGCACACTGATTTAATGGTATTTACGAATATGGGGGATAGTACACACGGCTCATAAATGTGCATAGACTTCCTGCCTGTCTTGCTGAAGGCCAAGGGAGCTTTATAATAACTGAAGAAACATAGACACCGCTCAGCCAAATTCCTCAACTTGCACAAACAGAAAATGCCCAAAAACAACTCAATTCCAATTAACACACAGTTTATTACACAAAAATTCTGCCTCAGGGAAACTGCCCTCAGTTCCACACTGAAAAAACCGATTGGCATTTTTGTTTACAGTGATTGGAAATACATTCAACTATTCAACCAGAACAAAAGCAGAAAATATCAAATTTTTTTTGCACAAAACTGGTGAGGCTTCTACTATTCGGTGGCAAAACTGACTCACTGCAATTTTATGTAGAAGACAATAAGAGAACGTACTACCTCAGATCAGAAAGTTATTTGTCGATCCTGGTAAGGGATTTGGTCGGGTTGCGGCTATTATTCTCAGCAATTGTGCGCTAAACATTATCAAATTAACAAACATTTTCACTTATACTTATAGCCCAGTAGCCTCTGCCAGCATGAGGATGAAAATCATGCAGAGATCAGAAGTAATACAGTTCTAATGCATGCATGTCTAAACAACTTACTGATGCTCACTGTAAAATTATCCAGCTGAGCACTGGGTCAAGGCACACAAAAGTAATCAGTACCCATGGAATCAACCCTGCAACAGTTAGTGGCTTTTGGAATGGAGGAATAAAACTGAGAGACCTAAAAACATTCTAAATTTTTCAAAAGGCATCCAGTGGTTTTGCAGGAACGAATTTGTTTTATTTTCCTCGGTCCTCAAGTCAGTCTGAAAGCTGAACTTAATAAATGATTGCTGCACAAAATAAAATTCTTTTATACGCATACAAAATCTGGGCTGAATTTATGGTTTAGACAAAAACCATTTGCAATTGTAACATAAAGGCTTATTTTTAGTCAAGATGATAAATAATGAATAACTTATCATATCACCATGATAAATTGTGTAAAATATACCATTTGGGGACTTGAATTTTTAAAAATATAGGCAGATGAGTTTTGGTTTTACTTCTGTGAAAGTGGCTTTTCTAGCAAACAGACAATAATTTGGAAGTGGTATCTAAACACAATATTTCAAATAAAGAACTGACTTAGTAAATGCCTAACTTGTGCTGTTAACTGCAAAAATGTTTGGACCACAGAAAAACAAATAAAACAAGGGAAATGGGTGGTTTAATTTGAGTTCACATCAGTAGAGTCGGGTTCTGGTTTCATCCTAACGTAAGAATTTTTTAAAGAAGTCTTTCACCGCAGAGGGGGATTTTCATTCTAACAGAAAGGATGTTTTCTAGATTTGCAGGCTCTCCAGGTCGAGAATATTTATACTCATCTGTGAAGTGTCAGAAATCCAGGCCCTCTATACTAATAAAGGGGATAAATATCTTCAGAGATGAACCATCATAGTGACCAACTTCAAAAATAGAACTATTTCCTTTCTAGGTTCAGAGATAATGGGAACTGCAGATGCTGGAGATTCCAAGATAATAAAATGTGAGGCTGGATGAACACAGCAGGCCAAGCAGCATCTCAGGAGCACAAAAGCTGACGTTTCGGGCCTAGACCCTTCATCAGAGAGGGGGATGGGGGGAGGGAACTGGAATAAATAGGGAGAGAGGGGGAGGCAGACCGAAGATGGAGAGTAAAGAAGATAGGTGGAGAGAGTGTAGGTGGGGAGGTAGGGAGGGGATAGGTCAGTCCAGGGAAGACGGACAGGTCAAGGAGGTGGGATGAGGTTAGTAGGTAGCTGGGGGTGCGGCTTGGGGTGGGAGGAAGGGATGGGTGAGAGGAAGAACCGGTTAGGGAGGCAGAGACAGGTTGGACTGGTTTTGGGATGCAGTGGGTGGGGGGGAAGAGCTGGGCTGGTTGTGTGGTGCAGTGGGGGGAGGGGATGAGCTGGGCTGGTTTAGGGATGCAGTAGGGGAAGGGGAGATTTTGAAACTGGTGAAGTCCACATTGATACCATTAGGCTGCAGGGTTCCCAGGCGGAATATGAGTTGCTGTTCCTGCAACCTTCGGGTGGCATCATTGTGGCACTGCAGGAGGCCCATGATGGACATGTCATCAAGAGAATGGGAGGGGGAGTGGAAATGGTTTGCGACTGGGAGGTGCAGTTGTTTGTTGCGAACTGAGCGGAGGTGTTCTGCAAAGCGGTCCCCAAGCCTCCGCTTGGTTTGCCCAATGTAGAGGAAGCCGCACCGGGTACAGTGGATGCAGTATACCACATTGGCAGATGTGCAGGTGAACCTCTGCTTAATGTGGAATGTCATCTTGGGGCCTGGGATGGGGGTGAGGGAGGAGGTGTGGGGACAAGTGTAGCATTTCCTGCGGTTGCAGGGGAAGGTGCCGGGTGTGGTGGGGTTGGAGGGCAGTGTGGAGCGAACAAGGGAGTCACGGAGAGAGTGGTCTCTCCGGAAAGCAGACAGGGGAGGGGATGGAAAAATGTCTTGGGTGGTGGGGTCGGATTGTAAATGGCGGAAGTGTCGGAGGATAATGCGTTGTATCCGGAGGTTGGTAGGGTGGTGTGTGAGAACGAGGGGGATCCTCTTTGGGCGGTTGTGGCGGGGGCGGGGTGTGAGGGATGTTGTCGCGGGAAATGCGGGAGACGCGGTCAAGGGCGTTCTCGATCACCGTGGGGGGAAAGTTGCGGTCCTTAAAGAACTTGGACATCTGGGATGTGCGGGAGTGGAATGTCTTATCGTGGGAGCAGATGCGGCAGAGGCGGAGGAATTGGGAATAGGGGATGGAATTTTTGCAGGAGGGTGGGTGGGAGGAGGTGTATTCTAGGTAGCTGTGGGAGTCGGTGGGCTTGAAATGGACATCAGTTACAAGCTGCTTGCCTGAGATGGAGACTGAGAGGTCCAGGAAGGTGAGGGATGTGCTGGAGATGGCCCAGGTGAACTGAAGGTTGGGGTGGAAGGTGTTGGTGAAGTGGATGAACTGTTCGAGCTCCTCTGGGGAGCAAGAGGCGGCGCCGATACAGTCATCAATGTACCGGAGGAAGAGGTGGGGTTTGGGGCCTGTGTAGGTGCGGAAGAGGGACTGTTCCACGTAACCTACAAAGAGGCAGGCATAGCTGGGGCCCATGCGGGTGCCCATGGCCACCCCCTTAGTCTGTAGGAAGTGGGAGGAGTCAAAAGAGAAGTTGTTGAGTGTGAGGACGAGTTCAGCTAGGCGGATGAGAGTATCGGTGGAGGGGGCCTGGTCGAGCCTGCAGGACAGGAAGAAGCGGAGGGCCTTGAGGCCATCTCCATGCGGAATGCAGGTGTACAGGGACTGGACGTCCATGGTGAATATGAGGTGTTGGGGGCCAGGGAATTGGAAGTCCTGGAGGAGGTGGAGGGCGTGGGTGGTGTCACTGACGTAGGTGGGGAGTTCCTGGACCAAAGGGGAGAAAATGGAGTCCAGATAGGTGGAGATGAGTTCGGTGGGGCAGGAGCAGGCTGAGACGATGGGTCGACCAGGGCAGGCAGGTTTGTGGATTTTGGGAAGGAGATAGAAACGGGCCGTGCGGGGTTGGGGAACAATGAGGTTGGAGGCTGTGGGTGGGAGGTCCCCTGAGGTGATGAGGTCGTGAATGGTGTTGGAGATGATGGTTTGGTGCTCGGGTGTGGGGTCATGATCGAGGAGGCGGTAGGAGGTGGTGTCGGAGAGTTGGCGTCTGGCCTCGGCGATGTAGAGGTCAGTGCGCCATACTACCACTGCGCCACCCTTGTCTGCGGGTTTGATGGTGAGGTTGGGGTTGGAGCGGAGGGAGCGGAGGGCTGCCTGTTCTGCGGGGGAGAGGTTGGAGTGGGTGAGAGGGGTGGAGAGGTTGAGGCGGTTAATGTCTCGACGGCAGTTGGAGATGAAGAGGTCGAGGGAGGGTAGGAGGCCTGGGGGTGGTGTCCAGGAGGAGGACTTGTGTTGGAAGCGGGTGAAGGGGTCAGTGGAAGGAGGGTTGGGTTCCCGGTTGAAGAAGTAGGCATGGAGGCGAAGACGGCGGAAAAACTGCTCTATGTCCGACCGTGACTGGTATTCGTTGATGTGTGGTTGTAGGGGGACAAAGGTGAGCCCCTTGCTAAGGACTGACCGTTCGTCCTCAGTCAGTGGGAGGTCTGGGGGGATGGTGAAGATGCGGCAGGGCTCAGTGTGGCTGTCTCCTCTGGGGTTGCAGGCTGTGGAGGTTGTGGGCGGAGCGATGAGGTCGTCGGCCGTGGGCGGGGTTCCGTCGGCCGTGGGCGGGGTTTCGTCGGCGTCGGCTGTGGGCGGGGTTCCGTCGGCGTCGACTGTGGGCGGGGTTGCGTCGGCGTCGACCGTGGGCGGGGTTGCGTCGGCGTCGACCGTGGGCGGGGTTGCGTCGGCGTCGACCGTGGGCGGGGTTGCGTCGGCGGTTGGAGGATCGGGGTGGGCGGCAGCAGCTGAGGTGAGGGTGGTGTGTGGGGTGTAGTACCTGGACGTGGAGGTGGTGACTGCAGCAGCGGTTCCGGAAGTTCTGTGGCCGGCGGAGGCGGATGTGACGTCATCGGTGGGGTCTCCAGCCGTGTCCTCATGGTCAATGGCGGCGGGTGCATGGTGGGGGAGGGGCAGGGACAGAGTCGGGATTTGGGAGGCGCAGGAATCCTCTTGTGGGTGGCAGGGGCCAGTGAGTTTGTTGTACTTACGATTTTTGGTGTCCAGTAAAGCTGAGTGGAACTGGGTGTTCAGTCTGTGGATCCTGCGGAGGATAAAAAACAGCAGGGGTCCTTTGCAGGTTTGGGAGAGGGAGGCTCTGAGCTGGGGCAGGCTGGATTGCAGTGCCTGGAGGTGCCGGCGCATGGCTGCGAGTGTCTGTTTCAGGACTCGCAGGGAGAACCGCTTCTGAAGGGTCTGAATGTTCTGGGTGTAGAGGTGGTCACGATTGGGGCCAAATTGGGAAGACTTGTCCAGTATTACCAATTGGGATCATTATGTATTGTTATGCAAGAATGCTTCTTTCAGTCACGATGCTATATCTTGGCTCTCTATCCAGTAATCCTTCAATTTTGACATTTTCACCCTGATTTTAAATCAATGGCCTCTCCCCTCTCCAACTCTCTCATCTCCTCTAGCCCCAGAACCTTCTGAGATCTGTGCTCTTCCAATTCTGTCCTATTTTATAACTCTGTTAAAATCAGTCCAACTTAGTGGCCATGCCCTCATCTATCTCGAGCATAGGTAATGAAATTTTCCTCCATCACCTCTCAAATGCTGTTTTCTTCTTTAAAATGTCTTAAATTCTACTTCTTTGATATAGTTGAATATCTGTGTATGTGCTCTCTGTCAAATTTTGTTTGATGAGGCTATTTTGTCGGGCCATGGGGCACTGCTGCCAAGGAAGTATGTAAATGAAACTTGCTGCTGTTAAATTAAAATTAACAAAGAAGTGTTAACACGGTTCAGGTAAGTTCCCCTGTTCTCCAATTTTGTAATTGTCGGTCAATGATACAACCCACATTTTAGTGTGATTGTACTTTATTTATTCAAACCCTTTCACCAATGTTTGATGGTTACTCAAAAAATAATATTGACCCCAAAAAAATGAGAATAGTTTATCCTTAGGAACTGGTACACTAACAGAATAGTTACTTTCTGGTTTGAGACAACGCTTCCCCTGAAGAATTTCAAGCACAAAGTATTTGCATACACAATACATTTTGTTCTTCACATTCTTTCCAATTACCTGCAATGATACAGTCACTGTTAAAGTTGACAATTTACAACATTCCCAGGTTATTTACCAGGATCAGAACTTTTCAAACAAAAAGTTTTACATTAGAATGCACACACTGGCACAGGGTTTGATCGATTTGACGGGAACACATACTCCCATTCCTTCACCAGTGCTACATCAAACCACTCGAACATCTACAACACCAATCTGCACGTATAAGATGATGCATTAAAAGGCAGAATTTAAATGTAGCCTTAAAAACGTCATCCATGTCTACAAACAAACATTCTGTTCCTTGACCACATGTGTATTATTCTGCTAAAGTGACTGTGCAATTCTTTTACAGCCACAAGTATTCATTGGCATTTTGCAAATTAGAACCTGAGAAAGAGCAAAGCCTGAGTTGGGAGCTGCATAAACAGAGGGCCAAGGTTCATTTATGCTCAAGGTATGAGTTTGACTCCACTTGATTCTTTCCTTTTTCAAAAGTGATTGTCAGGTTTTCACACTTTCCAAGGAATGATGCACCAGAGAAAGCCACAGCAAAACTCTGTACATTCAGATTTCCAGGTCCTCCTGGACGGGAGCGAGGGCAGACAAAGCACTCTGTGGTAGCCTAATTTTAAAACCCACTGGATGGATTCTGAAGCAGTTAAAATCCAAGCCCTGGCATGGCTGCTACCAAGAGGTATTTGTACTACCCCTAGATGTAATATTTGGAGTTCAATGTCTATCAACAACCATTTTACACTTAATTGAAACTTCATCAGAGCTGGTTCAATTACCCATCTGTTGATTACAGGCAACAATACATTTGAATTTGCTGCTCCAGTGAATTTGTATGCAGTGAAAGCCTCAAGTTCATAGCAGCATGCTTGGTGTTGTCATGAGTATGTGGTCTAACGCTAATTAGTCTCACAAGTAGTGCTTCTTTTGTATAAAAGGTACTTTCCATAAGAATGCCACTTACAGCTTAGTAGATACATTTTCTCAAAAACTCTGGTTGAGTTTCTTCCTCCCAGTTCTCTTGGCATAATCACATGGTACTGACATCACCGTTTCAAAATACATCGGTTTCATTACACTACACTGAATATGCAAGATTTTTTAAAAATCTTTTGGTGACCATCTAATGAAATTTTAATACAAGATTTGAGAATTTCCCCAACATAATGTCATGTATTAGAACAATAGTTAGTTAAGTCGGCTAAAGACCAAATAGTTATACAAAGATTTGAATCATTCTGAAGACTTTACCACTAACATTATCAGAATATACTACTCACGCTGCCCAACATTACAATATCATATTTGATAATGATCTTTATGTTAAGCCACTAGAGTGACCTATTAGTCAATGTTATTTGTAAGAGTTTAGTATTGAAACACTAACACTTTAAATAGAATTTTTGCTGTTTTACACAAAGGTAATAAAAATCTGCTTCAACAATGTATAAAATCTATCAGCAAGTGGGCTTTAGCCATCAAATTTCGAGATTTACGTGAATGTTTGGATTTAATGAGGCAAATATTTGGCTTTGAACAGTCACTGCTTACATTTTCATGTTAATGAAATTCCAGATTCAATGTTTTCCTTGTGGAACACAAATACACAGATAAATTCCCATGTTTGCTAAACGAGAGAAGTTTCATTTGCTGCATTAGACAAATTCTTTGGAAACAAGAAACTGAAGAGCTAGGAGCAGCAATTGGTAATTCAGCCCCCTCAAGCCTATTCTGCCAAATACAATGATCGCTAATTTCATCACAGCCTCAACTCCAACTTCCTGACCACTCTCCACAACCCTACAACCCATTCGTAATTAGAAATCTGTCTCCCCTCCTCAAATTTACTCCATAGCAGTGAATTCCAGATTCACAACTGTTTAAGAGAAGTAATTTCACTTCATCTGTTTTAAATCTGCTAACCTTTACCCTAAAATTCTGACATTTCGTTCTAGATTGCCCCATGCAAGGCCCCACTCGTTGCATATGTGCTCTAATTACAGAGCAACGTAACACACAAAGACGTATTTGGGTGTATGGGCCTACAATAAAGTCCATGAGCAGGCATGCAACACACCAAACGGCACTGAGAAAACACAGTATTTTAACAGTAGGTAAAAACCAAACAGATAACATACAACATTAGCTGGAATCAAGTGGAGGTACTCATCACTCAGTTACCAGCTGAAGTACCAGTGAGAGCTGTTGTGTTAGCTCTCTTCAGAATGACATGCCAATTCTCTTTCCACTCAGGCCAGGGGTAGGCCATTCCACAGCTTCAGGAGCTGGAGTGAGTGTCTGAAATTCCCAACTGTGAAAGCTGCCAGAACTAAAAATTTGAGGCTTTGGACAGTCAATGGAACCCAGGCCAGAGTCAAGTCAGGCAGCCGGGGCTAAGGAGTGAGAGCAGGACCCTGGAGAGAGGAGAGGAAGATTGACAGCAAGGCTTGTCGGTTGATTCTCAGCAATTCCCCCCCAACACACACACTCTGCCTTTCCCTATGCTGCATTAGTCAGAAACTGAGTGCCTTTCAACACAGTCTGGGAGACCAGAACCCCAAAAATACTCTGCTTACTGGGCTCCCAGCACAGTCAGCCCCTGCTCTCTGTTGGGTTAATACCAACTGCAGAGGATGGAATGAGGTCCTCAATTGGGATGAGTTGCCCACTTAAAAAGGAGCTCACAAAGCAGCAGGGAGGGATAGGTCATCACAAGTCTTCCTGCCATGTACTTAATTGGATTGGCCACACAAAGGTGATGGCGGTCCATCCACCACCTACTCTTCTCATTAAGTGGCCTGCCCACCACCAAACCCACAACAGGAAGGGGAACAATATTCTGCACAACATTCCAAAGATTAAGTTGCATCCGTAAAGTGTGTCACTTTCCTCAGGGAAGAACAGAAAGCCGATGGTTCAGAGTCAAGTAATTTCAGAACAGGCAGAGTAATTCCAATGCAGGACTAACACCACTATACATTGCTTTTGAAATCCAGTAAATCTCTATTTTTATCTCTCCTAATGCTCTCTCTCCTTTTAATGTCACAACATGACCTGGTGAAATGGTGGTCAAGGGGAGATCCTGGCTGTAACTGCTGCTTCTTTTTCCCAGCTCGAGGCAATTTCCTCACTTTCTTGGAGCTGTAAATACTGTTTTTAAGTTTTGCATTTAGAACATTAAGAAAACGCCAAAACCACTGATTCTTTTTTTCCTCCCATTTTAAAGTGAGAGCAGGAGACAAAAGTTTTGGGAGAGTGTCCGCGTAGCGAATGGCTCCAGAGATCAACAAGAATACATCAAAAGAAAAGAATCAGGCAGACCAGTTTCACAGCTGACTGACTGTGAAATTACAAATACCTCTGGAGATTGGTCAAAAAAACAAACAGTGCAGTTTCTCAGTTGACCTTGAGAGACCTGTTTATTTGAACTACACAGCAGCCAAGAATGATCAGTGATTTCAGAGCCTGATCAGTGGATCATGATTTTAAGACTTTTAAACTTCAAAATCTTAATTTTTTTGATTGCAAATCTATAATACTGCATAGGGTGAAAGCTTTTTTTTATAAATCTTTCACTGAGATCGGTCCCTAGATTAAAGTTTTAATATTAGAGATTAGCATTAAATTCTCCAAGAGCAGCGTTTCTTTTTTAAATTCGTTCATGGGACAACTTTTAATTGCCCAGTTGAGAGTCAACCACATTACTGTGGGTCTGGTATCACATGTAGGCCAGACCAGGTTAAGATTTTGTTTCCAAAATTACATTAGCAAACCAGATAGGATTTTTCCTCAAACATCCATTCATAGTCATCATTGGACTCTTAATTCCAAATTTTTTTTTAAATATTGAATTCAATTTCCACCATTTGCCATGGGAGGATTTGAACCTGGGTCCCCCAAACGTTATCTTGGTCTCTAGATTAACAGTGCAGCGATAATACCACGAGGCCATCGCCTCCCCAGTTTCTGAGCAGTAAAACTGCACGAACACTGAATTTTTGAGAAAATATATTGAGACTGTTTTTTGGTTATATTCTGGGGCTGTAGATAGTTTCAGGCGCAGAGATGGCTTTTAGTAGAGTGATGTCCTCTTCCTGTCGGATTTGGGAGTTGAGGGAGAATTTCAACGTTCCTGGAGATTATATCGGCAAGAAACATGTTTGGATGTGAATCCTATCGAATTACATGGAACGGACGGATTGGCAGGTGGCAAAGAGGAATTTACAGGGGCCAAGGTGTGTGATGGGCTGCAGTTTGAGGAACACAGATAATCCACAGATAGAGCCAGGTAAATGGGTTACTGCTAGGAAGGGTAGGAGAGGTAGGCAGTCAGTGCACGGGTCGCCTATGGCCATCCCCATCTCAAACATGTATGCTGTTTCGTGATGGCTTCTCATGGGAATACAGCAGAGACAAGTGGGTTTCTGGAACAGCTTGACTGTAATGAGGTGTATATCAGGTTCAAGAGTGCCAGGGTCAAAGATGTCCTGGAGAGGGTGCAGAATCTTCTCACAAAAGGAGAGTGTGACCAGCAGAAGGTCATTGTACACGTTGGTTCCAATCACATTGGAAGGGAAAGGGACGAGGTTCTGAACAGAGAATAGAGGAAATTACGCAGGAGGTTAAAAAGTAGGTCCTCAAGGGCGGTAATATCTGGATTACTCCAAGTGTTGTCAGCCAGTGAGGGTAGGAATAGGTGGACAGGTTAATGAATTCATGGCTGAGGTGGAGGGAGCAGGGATTCACCTTTTTGGATCATTGGAATCTCTTCTGGGGTAGAAATGACCTGTGTAAGAAGGATGGTTTGCACCTGAAATGGAAGGGGACTAATATACTGGTGGGAAGATTTCCTGGTGCAAGTCAGGAACCTTTAGACAAGTGGGGTGCGGGGTGGATGGGGCAAGACAAAGAGGCAGTGAGAAAAGAGATCAGTCTGAGGCTGGCACACTTGAGAAAAAGGAGCAAGTCAAAGAGTCGGGACATGCAACAGCAAGGCAGAGAATGAAGCAAGATTGATAAATAAAACTGCATTTATTTCAATGCAAGAGGCCCAATAGGTAGGTAGATTAATTCAAGACATGGTTGAGAACATGGGACTGGGATATCATCACACTCAGAGATGTGGTTCAGGAAAGGGCAAGACTGGCAGCTTAATGTTCCAGGTTACAGATGCTATAGAAAGGATAGAAAGAGGGGCAGGAGGGGAGGGGGAGAGACGTTTTTGGCTAAGGATAACATTAAGACTGTGCTTGGGGAGGGTATTCCTGGGCAGAATGTCCAGTGAAGTTATTTGGATGAAACTGAGAAATAAGAAAGGGCTGATCACTTTATTGGTATTGTACCTGAGGACCCCCAATTATCAGCAGGAAATCAAAAAGTGAATATATAAGACCTCAGGTACCTAAGAATAACAGAGTTGAAATGGTAGAGGACTTTAACTTTTCAAACAGACACAGGGAGTGCCATCATGGATGGAGAGGAATTTGTTAAGTGTGTACAAGGAAATTCTCTTATTCAATATGTGGATGTATCTATTAGAGAAGGAACAAAACTTTACCTTCTCTTGGGAAATAAGGTAGGACAGGTGACCGAGGTGTCAGAGGGGGGCACTTTGAGGCCAGTGATCATAATTCTATTAGTTTTAAAATAGTTGTAGAAAAGAATAGACCTAATCTAAAAAAAGTTCTAAATTGGAGTAAGACCAATTTTGGCAGTATTAGGTAAGTACTTTCAAAAGTTCATTGGCAGAGGTTATTCACAAGCAAAGAGACAGTGGGAAAGTGAGGGGGTTTTAAAAATAAAGTAACAAGAGTTCAGAGACAATAATGTCCCTGTTGGTGTGAAGGGCAGGGCTGGTAGGTGTGGGGAATGCTGGATGACAAGAGAAATTGATTCTCTGGTCAAGTAAAAGGAGCAAGCATTTTTCAGTACAGACAGCTGGGATCGAGTGAATCCCTAGACCAGCATTAGGGCACAAGGAGTACACTTAAGATGGAAATCAGGACGGAGCAACAAGGGAACATAAGACATCTTTGGCAAATTGTGTTAGAGAACTCAAAAGAGATTCTACACAGATTAAGGGAAAGAGTAGCTATGGAAAGAATAGGACATCTTAAAGATCAACTAGTTCATCTACATGTGGAACCACAGGATATGGGCAAGATACCAAATGAGTACTTCACGTTAGTGTTTACTGTGCAGAAGATGGAAGGTAGAGAACTTGGGGGAACGAATGATGGTATCTTGAAAAAAGTGTCCATATTACAGAAGGGGAAGGTGCTGGACATCTTACAATGCATGAAAGGTGAATAAATCCCTGGGACTGATCAAGTGTATAGGAGACTGAGTGGTGATCTTGCAGACGTTATTAAAACCATGAGGGGCCCGAGTGAATAGCCAAGGTACTTTTTCCCAGGGTAGGGGAGTCCACACTTAGAGGGCATAGGTTTAAGGTGAGAGAACTGATCACAGGAACCTGAGGAGTAAAATGTTTCACACAGAGGATGGTGCATGTATTGAATGAGCTGCCAGAGGAAGTGATGAAGATGGGTACAAATATGACATTTAAAAAGGCAGTGCATGGGTAAATGAAAAGCAAGGTTTTAAGAGGTATATGGGTCACATGCTGGCAAATGGAAATAGATCAGTACAGGATATCTGGTTGACACTGACGAGTTGGACCGAGAGGGTTTTGTTTCTGTGCTGTATAACTCAATGACTTTAAGTCATCTTTTCGCATACATTTTTCCCACATGAAGGATCAAATTTTTCATTCTGAACAATTAATACAAATGTAAATTTATACTAATCTTCACCCTTTTCCTGTTCCCTCAATTTCAATTGTTTCCTTTCACCTAATTTTTGTTTGCATCCTCTGTAATAGCACTTGTGCTTTATAAAACTAGGTAGTTTTTTAAAAAACCCTATTCAACTAACATTTCATTCACATTTCTAAAGTCCAACCGTACATTTTTGAACATTAGGGGCGGATCAAGATTTGTTACCATAGATGTCACAAATGAAAAATTTGCAAGAAAATTATTTTGGCCGTCAAAATATGAATTCATTCAGATCAATGCTGTATTCTGACGATGCGCAAGAGCTCTGCTCCCATTTATTCATTATAATTGCTTATACAAAGCTTTATGTCAGCAAGGATGGTCTCAGTTCAGACTGCGAGACAAAAAACACTTTCATTTCAATGCGCTGAAAAAATGCGTGACATTGAATTGCCACAATTTCATTAATGGAGTATTTCATAAACTCTAATCCAAATAATACATTTTATAATTTAATAATGTTAAAACCAGGACAGGGAAAATAAAATCCAACTATATCTTCAGTTCCACATTCTTCCATCAGGAAATTGCAAAGTCATACAAATGCATCTCAAATGATATTTATGTATCATTTTCCATTCCCATAATAGTTTTTCTTATTGTTATTCACCTAATGGCCCAACTTGTATTGTTGCTGCAAAAACACTATAGTGCGTTCAATGAGTCCTCGGTTGTACTGATGTATTACAGATTGATCAGAGGGACTCATTAATTACGCGAGGTGGAAGAGTTTCAACAGGGGACAAAAAAAACAGCAGGTGCTAGTCAGCAAATTTATTTTCCAAAGGTTATTGCTGTCTTGATAAAATGTCAAAGACATCACTTTACACTATGTTTCTAAATGAGATAGGTGGGGGAGGAGATGGGTTAGCCTAAACGATTGGGCAGTTCATTTTGCGTGATTGGCTTTAACAGAACAGGAAATCAGGCAGGTTTTATATTGTGCTATGGTTTCACTCTACTGTGTGTAGAGATTTCAACTCCTTGCAATTTAGTAATCAGTGCCATTTTGGAGAAAATATTGGTAGTCTGGTTTGGCAATCTAGGGGGTTGGAGTTGAGGTAGTAATAAAGAATCTACCAGTCAGAAGTAGGTTATGGAAATAAAGGGCCAACACTTGCTTCAGGTGCATGAGTAAAGATTGTCTAATTTGTCATTATCCAAATGAAGAGAATGCGCTCCAGAGATTTGGGGGGGGGGGGGGGGGGGAGTATGGAAGGAAAACAAAACTAGCAATACTTGTAAATGAACATACTGAAGCACTGTTCTAAGATATACAGAACAAGTCTGACCAGGATACATCATTTACAAGTTTTAATGCTATGTGCATGTATTCTGCCAGCCATTTTTGAGGATGAGAAATCACACAGTGGCTAAAGAAAAGGCTTCTATGCAGTCTACGCCATTTATCTTTTATGACGTCCAATTTCAAGAATGAATTTTTGAAGTGGGGGGTTCTAATTATTAAAGAAACAAACTCTGTCTAGAATTCACAACAATTGAATAATGCTATTTCTTTAAGAAACACACACATTGACCAATACAAGTGGGACAGAGATTCGATTTATCACATGGTGTGAGTTAACTGTCAGAAACAATTAACTAAATGTTCCAAAGAATTCAATGATGTTTAAAAAGGTATATTCCATTTACTAAGATTCAGTGACTTGCGCAGTAATGTGCCAATGTCACACTGAATCAACTTCAGCTTGTTGACATCTTGCAGCCAATGTGTTTGCAAATTCCCAACTAATTGTTAAAGAACTCAAATAGATTTGAGATTATTGCACTGGTCAAGATCATTCAAAAATGCAGGAGAAAAAATGTACTGAATCATGTTGTTACTGATGAAATCAAACCGGTTCAATTATGTCCTATTTTAGTGTTTCCGCACGGTAGGAATTCTACAAAAGAAAGATTTAGCATTGGGTTTGATTTTGAGTCCATGAAAACAGTACATCATTTAACATTCAGCCAACAGCCCAGATGCTAAAATATCCAACAGGGATCATTTAAATACAGGATATAACCAAGAACTTTGAAGGGTAACATTCAAAGGAGCTTTTTCATTTATAATGTCAATATACTTAAATTCTGTAACCTTGGCATGAAAGATAACATCGATGTTATTTCCCTGATGCACAACCTAATGAGTTTTATTAAGATACAGGTATTAGTAGCCCACATGCCATCATGTTATAACCAGAGTCAGTAGGCACTTTTCTTTGTATAATCTAGATACAATGTAATGATCATGTCAAAAATGGGCTGTCCAGTCAGTTAACCAGCTGGCATTTGCTTGCAGGAATTAAGGTATACAAGCATAAGGGAAAAATTAAGAAAACACATAGCTATCCTCTATACTACTGTCAAAAATTCAGGAAACATTCTGAGGACTTAGTGTACAATAACAGCATGTAATGTGCACTTTGTCTCCAGGGTAATTTCACCTGATATAGTATTCTGATTTCTCCCAGAGCAAAGAATGCAAATTTGTGTAAGTTGGTATTGAAAAGATCCAACAGACATTTATTACAGCTCACTAAAATACACAAATATTACATTCACAGGTACTTCGGTGTTTGGGCTAACATCAAGATATTTTGGTTACATGCTTTCTTTAGTCATGCTTCAATTAAGAATAGTGTACATGATCTCTGAACCCACAGTTCACACAGTAGGCTACAGTGATGGCAGAACAAGCGTGCCTGTTAAAGATATACTGACAGATTATACAGGCTGTGTGAAGAGACAAACAAAATTCATGTTGAGTCCAGTGTGACTCTAAGGATGCTGCCTGACCTACGTTTTTCTTGCACTTTCTGTGCTTGTTTCAGATTTCTAACATCTGCAGTGTTACGCTTTTATTTTAGTGACTTACTAACAATGAAACATAACAGAACAGCATGTGTTCAGAATAGTTGGTTGCTTCATATCAACAAAAACACTGTGCTGGAACTAAGCACCATACCTAGGCTGTTTCCTAAAGCTCCAATTCACTAGCAGATGGGCTGAGATTACATGAACTTGGGCAATGTTGCAGAAATGAGAATAGGCACTCTTTGCAAATATATAAAGTCAGAAGTTCATCCAAGGATCAAATGATGCATTTACGTTATTTCCACACTGGCTTAATTCTGACAGAAACTAGTTGCAAGCTGGGAGTCAGTGACATTAGAACTGAAAACAAGGGCTTCAGTCTTATTAAATATTGGGAAGACAAAAACCCTGCTCATACAGGATGAGTAGCCTGATAATTAAGCAACACCTGAGGCACTGAGGTCGGTGGTGGTGAGGTAGAACTTGGGTATCATCAACATACAAGTTAAAATTATCATTGTGCTTCAGTTCTAATCCTAAGGAGCAACCTGAATCTGGAAAGTGGTGGTGGCCAGGGGTAGATTCATGGCTAACACCACAGACCTTCTGAGGTGAGCAAGATTGGAAGAAATTACAAGTGATTCTCTGGCTGTAATAAGATTGAAAGCATGTGAGAGCAGTCACACCCCATCTAGGGAGGCATTAGAAGAGGCGTGTGTTATTGACTATGTTCAAGGCTGCAGATGGATCAACAATGATAAAGGAAATGCACCTAGCTTTGTCAAAGTCACATAAGATTTCATTTGTTAGCGAGTTTTGAGAAGATTTGTAGCTCAGGTTGAGGTTCTGGATGTGAGTTTGCTCGCTGAGCTGGAAGGTTAGTTTTCAGACGTTTCGTCACCATTCTAGGTAACATCATCAGTGAGCCTCCGACGAAGTGCTGGTGTTATGTCCCGCTTTCTATTTATGTGGTTAGGTTTCCTTGGGTTGGTGATGTCATTTCCTGCATTGGTGACATCACCAACCCAAGGAAACCTAACCAGATAAATAGAAAGCAGGACATAACACCAGCGCTTCGTCGGAGGCTCACTGATGATGTTACCTAGAATGGGGACGAAACGTCTGAAAACTAACCTTCCATTTCAGTTGTCTTTGACAGGAACAGTTTCAACACTGTGGCAGATAAGCACGTTTAAGAACATTAAAGAAGAAAGGGAGGATGGATATCAACCAGAGGCTTGTGTTATCAACTATGTCCAAGGCAGCAGATGGGTCAACAATGATAAAGAAGGTAATTTAGCTTTGCCACAGAGACATAGGAGGTCATTTGTCTTTGACAGGAACAGTTTCAACATTTTGGCAGATAACATGTTCAAGAACTTTGGAGAAGAACGGGAGGATGGCTATGAGACAGTAGTTTCCAACGAAAGAGGGATCAAGGGTTGGTTATTGAGGAGGGGATCTTCACTTATTAATCCATTCTAACAAACATGTGGTCCTCAAATATCTCTATCCTACTCAGATACTCAAATTAGAGGCAGTCATGAGGAACTGGAATTTGTGTAACGTTAACATCAAAACAACTTTAAGCAAAATATTAGCATTTAGTCAACACTTTTCAAAAAGTGTTCATGAATGTCAAGTGATGCCCTATTCTAAGCACCTTGCCTAAAAAATGTAGCACCTATTAACTGCATGTAGATTTATTGTATACACTCAAAAAAGCTTGTGGCAGAATTACTGGCATATCATTTGTTATTATTTCCACCTTAGAATGGTGAAAGTAAAACCCACATACTCTCCCACTCCCACAAACAAGAGCACTTTTTCTAAAATTGCTGGATATGCAGTCTAAGAAAAAGACATGCTCGTTACTTTGTTACTAATGCATCTGCACCAGACAACAATTGATGGCTGAAGTCTGTTTTTGTCATTTTGATCAAAGCCTTGAAATCTTGTTTGTGCTGCAAGATTTAGCAAGTACTGTATCAACCTCACACCATTATATGGTAGTTAGCACAATCTCTGCAGCAGGCATATGTTGCCATCACTCATTTTCTACTCACTACTGCTTTATTCTAAGCCATTTCCACATAACCACAAGTTTATAAAGCTCAATGCAGAAAGCCCTGCCCCTATAAGTTATTTTATTGTTTGAGAAGCATTTCCTAAAATATCAAGCTTTATTTAAAATTTATACTGCAACGTTATATAACCTTATCATCTTTCATTTTACGCATTGAGATTTTAAAATGAAAAGAATTGAATTCCATGGGAGTAAAATCATTAAATACTATAGATTAGTACCTTCAAATCAGATTCGTTGTTAATTATTACGTTTCAGGACTATTGTTAACCATTGACAAAACAGAAAAGTTATACACAGTCTCCTAAGAGAAAATAAAACACCTCAGTATTAACCCTTTCCGACCCTTATCCCTACACAAAACAGTTCGCCCAATACTGTCTAAACTCACACTGTTTCCATACAACATCATTACACTGCTTGAGTGTGTTATCAACCACTGAGATCTTATTTTTAATTTTACAGCTTGAATGGCCAGTTTTGCACTATATGGTTAATTTCTGGGGATTACCAACACCAAATGCCTGATTCTGCACCCACTCACATTAAATTACATCCGCACACTCAACCTACCTATTGAAAGGCAGTTGAGAGGAAGTCTGAAATTGGTGTCTGAAATAAACAGACTTTGGGAAGTGATTCAAAAAATTATTTCCGCTAATCCTACAGTTAGGATATGGGAGGCCATCAATTTAAAAGGTCAGCCAACAATGACAGTTCAGAATTATTGGGCCAGATTCTAAAGCATCCTAATGTCATGCAGAATGCCACCCTGGGCCTCCTTTGCAAGGCTTTCCGCCTTGAGCTTTATAAGCTTAAAAGGAGAACCCTTATCCATCTTCTGTCCACCTCCCCCTCTCCCCCTATTTCAGAATGCTCTTCCCTTCCTCCATTTCTGAAGAAGGATCATGACCCGAAACGTCAGCTTTCGTGCTCCTCTGATGCTGCTTGGCCTGCTGTGTTCATCCAGTTCTACACCTTGTTATCTCAGATTCTCGAGCAATTGGCAGCTCCTACTATCTCTGTGATATTAGACTGATTGGTGCTTTCTATTTAACAGTCCAACTTTTGCTGAATAACTATTTTACCTAACTTTGTAGGAATCATCCATATTAATTACTCATTTTTAATGGAAACTTCAGGAGGGTTCTAGATGGAAGGGAATTTCACGGGGAATTCCTTTGGAGTATACCTTAAAGGCATAAATGCAGGACTCCCACGTGCAACTCCTACCTGAGCTGGAATAATTATTGTCTGGCCTGCAGTAACACTGCCCCAACTTTTCTAACAACCTTACTCATTTTTTTAAGAAGTATGATGACGGCTGAACTCAAGCACTGTAGCTTTTTGACGCAGATAAATATTGAAAAAAATGTTTATTTGAAATTAAGGTGCCATGAGTAAAGGGGAAAAATGAGCAGAGAACTAGGGCTATCCGATAAAGTCTTTGAAAGACACAGTAGAGCACAAATGGATGAAACGGCAGCCTTTTAAGCTTTAAAATTATACTGCCTTAAAGAAATCAATCTCTTTTCAAATTACTGACTCAAACATGTATTATGAAACATCTTTAAATTTAAAAGTAATTGTTTAAGTAGTCCTCTGAATAGAACAGCAAAATGAGAGGGAGAGAGAGAGAGACTGCAGAACCATCTGAGTTGCGCTGCACTTTCCCAAAGTTTTAGAAGTTGCACATCTCCATGGGGTTGTGTGTTGGTGAGTCAGGAGTCATGAAGGCAACATTCATGCATGTTAACAGTACATTCTACTCTTCTGGACCATGGTAGGTGGTCATCAGGTAGAGCTTGGATATCATCAACATACAAGTTAAAATTATCATTGTGCTTTCAGTTCCGTTCCAAAGGAGCAGCCTATATTTGGAAACTCTAGAGATAGCCGGGATAGATTTTTAAGAAACACCACAGAATACTGAGTAAGCAAAATTGGAAGAAATCACAAGTGATTCTCTGGCTGTAATAAGATCAAAAGCATGAGAGCAGTCACACCCCAACTAGAGAAGCATTAGAAAAGGCTTGACGATGTTCAAGGCTGCAGATGGATCAACAATGATAAAGGAGGTGCATCTAGCTTTGTCACAGTCACATACAATTTCATTTGTCTTTGATAGGAGCAATTTCAACACTGTGGCAGATAAGCATGTTTAAGAACTTTAAAGAAGAAAGGGAGGATGGATATGAACCAGTAGTTTACAACAACAATGGGCTCAATGTTTGGTTTATTGTGAAGGGATTCTTCACTCATTTATCCATTCCTTTCGAACAAAAATCTGATCCTCAAGTATCTGTATCCCATTAAGATACTCAAATTAGAAGCACTCAAGGAGTCATGAGAAAATAGGACCTGCATATTTGAAACATCAAATTACTTTAAGCAAAATAGCAGCAAAACATTAACATTTGGACCATGGTCCAGATGGCAGCAGGAAACACGACAAGACTTACAGAAGCAGTGTTGTGCCTACCGCTACTATATATTGGGGGCTGCAATGTCTATGTTAACATGTAAGCAATTATCACAGCTAGCTCCCAGAAGATTCATTCCTCCCCTTTCAAACTCACTGTCTCCCACACAGGAAACACTGTAAATATTTTCCCAATTCAGATAAAACTGGGGTTGGGGGTGGAGATGACTTTGCCAAATTACCAGTTTCGAACACAGCCTTCCTGAGGAGCACTGAACACCCAAGTATGAACTAATCTCCTGCAGGTAATGTCTAAAGGGGACAGTGAACTAAATTTGCAAAATGGGTTCCTTCCAGGTTACAATTCTTTTGGAAATGCGCAAAACTTAGGCGAACATGTTGACCATTTGGTGCACTAGTACTCGTAGAATATTCAACTGTTTCAAGGCGTAACTCTATTATATACATGCAGCCCAAAGGCAAACAAAGAAAAGTCAAGTAAGGATGGCAGGCAAATTTAATTTCCTTCTAGAAATTGCTTAGTAGTTCAGATACAACCTAAAAAAAAATGTAAACTCAAAATAGGATAACAGAATTTCTTTTCAATGATGCACTAGCATCATTAACGTCATACATAAACTGTATTCTCTCCTGGCTGATGCCTGAGAGAGTCAGTGACTATCACTTATGATCAATACCACTTTCCAATGGAGTAACAGGATTTCATTCGATTGACAAAATTGCATGCACCTATGGGCTGTTGTGCTTGTTTAGAATGTATTCATTACAATCTGTAGCTGTTCTTTCCTGGCTGTTTATGGTTCAAAACTCAACAAAAATCAGAAAAGAAAATCAACGTACAGAGAAAAATATAAATAAATTGATAAACATTTACCAAATTGCTGAGCCATCACAACACAGACATATTTAACAAAGCAATGCTATTTCTAAGACAGATGCCAGTGTGGAAAACTTTTGCTTTCATATCTACTGCTGGAAATTTTCATTAAAAATTCCAAATGCTTAAGTTCAATTTAAGTTCACTTCATTCCTTTTTTTTCCAAAAATGGATACAACCTATCATGAATGATTTTAAAAAAACTCAACTATAAGGAATGGGAAGGACTCTTAGATAAGAAAATGAGTAATTTGGTCTGATTTCTGGCAAAGATGTCTGACAGAATTACACCATTAAAATACAGAACATCTTTGCCAACTAAGTATGTAACACTTCTAGTCTTAGAATAGATTTGAAGACTTAAGACTAGAACTGTTGCAAACCTAGTTGACAAAGATGCTCTGTGTTTTAATGGTGTAATTCTGTCTGACATCTTTGGCAGAAATCAGACCAAATTACTCACTTCAGAGATGGCAGGAACTGCAGATGCTGCAGAATCCGAGGTAACAAGGCGTGGAGCTGGATGAACACAGCAGGCCAAGCAGCATCAGAGGAGCAGGAAAGCTGGCGTTTCGGGCCGAGGGTCTAGACCCTAGGCTCGAAACGCTAGCTTTCCTGCTCGGCCTGCTGTGTTCATCCAGCTCTACACCTTGTTGTCTCAAATTACTCACTTTCTTCTTTAAGATTATTGAAGCAGTTCTAGTCCTTCATTAATTCAACAATAATGACTTTATCCTACCATTTTGTGCATTTTAACAGATACAAATAATAATTTCAAATGTAAGTAATAAATTGAAATTGAATTCAAATTCTACTAAAGATTTATTTTTAAATAATTTCCAAAAATTAAAAAATGATGCAAAAGCTGACGGTGTGCTGAGATTTGTTTACTGCCTCTGTTCTGTGATCAGCAAGCTAAGTCTAGTCAGTGCACTAGTTGTAGCACTGCAAATTGACATCAATGTGATCAGGGTGGGTGTAGAAAAACAGCAGCCGCTAGAATTCCTGGCTCCTTTCAGGGAAGTGCATCTATCAGGTTGTTAAATAACAAAAAGAATCGCCTCAGCTCTACTGCTATAGTATAACAGCCTAGCAACAATCACTGCTTAGACTATATTAAGACAATTAATTGGTGCATGAAACTGTGCAGGACAATAAAATGTTGGGAGAAATATGTGCAGCAATTGAAACAACTGCAGATATTCTAATGTAATCAAGAACAAGAACAAAAGTTTCTTCAAGCAACAATTTCAGCTAGTTTGAGGTGCATGATACTGAAGTGTGTTCTACTTCGTACGAAAGGCATTCAATCAAAATTAATGTCTTTAAAACTAAACTTTCAGCTTAGAAACTCTATGTCAACCACTCTAATTATCAGTAATTATGGCAATTTACACATTTCTATTCATGCTTTCAAGTCATCTGACTAGAATTTTGCTTGCCAAAGTATCAAATTTCCCACGTCCAGCTTCCCACAATGGTTAATATTCCGAATGAGAATAACAGCGGTCTACCAGCGTAACAAGACTCCAAGTAATGTTGGGAAGGAACATCAGTTGTTAGCCTTCAACATGCAAGGTGATTCAGCAGCAGTACTGACAAATTTCACAACATCCTCAGAAGTTAGATGCAACAAAATGCCATTGAAAGCAGAACAGCATATATTGCTAGATCAGGAGGGTAGGGTGAAAGGAAGAAGAGAGAAAAAGGGGTGAGGCAGGGGAAGAGGGAGAGAGAGAGACAGGGAGGGAGAAGGAGAGAGAAATACATAGACATACACACAAATGGGTGAAAAGTTAGGGGAAAAGTGGCATCAGTGGAAGTGGTTACGAAACATATCCCTCAAAGTAACTGTTGATATATAACACTGTCATTCACTCACACTTAGGATTATCAAATGCTGATAGACATACTAGAGGATTTAAATTTAGGTCACTGCATCGAAGAATGAAACTTGAGCAGGACTCTGTTTATAAGTACTACCTGTTACTCTACAGCGTGATCAATTCTTACTGTGTTTGAGGTGGCCATCTTTAGTCTTCTAACCCATCATATTAAAAAAAGCTAAATCAGAAGCAGTATATTCCCAATTCCTGCTCGCATTAAAAACATCACAGCTTATATATCACATGTTGCTGCCTCATGCCAAGATTATCTCAACATGGTTTCTCGGGCCTCAATTAAGTTTCAATGTACAGAGTTTAACCAATCTAGATACTATTTGCTCAAACCAATTGTTCAACTGATCACACGCAGAAGTAGTTGTTCCAAAAGCTCAGTAGAGATTAGAATTCTCAGTGAGCAGGTCAATGGAGTTCTTGCGACTCAGTGGCATTGTCTGTACCTCTGGGCCAGAAGGTCCAGTTTCAAATCACAGCTGCTCCAGATTTGTCAGAACATGTCTGAAGACGGTGAGTGAAATAACTTCTCATCAGGTGGTAGTAGCGTCCCAACCTCCCCGTTGGGAGAGTTCTAAGGAAGGGTCACTGGACCCGAAACATTAACTGATTTTCTCTTCACAGATGCTGCCAGACCTGCTGAGCTTTATCAGCAGCTTCTGTTTTTGTCCTTATTGGGAGATCTGACTTTAAGACCCATCCACCCCATAAGTATGCAACAAAATAACCAAACAGCTTCATACTCAAAAAATCAAATGGAAAATTACATTTTCTGAAGAAGAGTCACTGTACCTCAAACGTTACCTCTAATTTCTCTGCACAGATAGGGCCAGACCTGCTGAGTTTTTCCAGCAATTTGTTTTTGTTTCGGATTTTCAGCATTTGTGGTTCTTTTGAAAAAATTAGATTTTTTCTTTGTTTCTCCCAACGTGTTGAGAGATATTGCTAAACTCATGAAAGCAAACCACCTTGTCTAATCAGAGATTGTAGGAACTGCTGATGCTGGAGTCCGAGATAACAAGGTGTACAGCTGGATGAACACAGTAGGCCAAGTAGCAGAGGAGCAGGAAAGCTGACGTTCCGGTCTGGACCCTTCTTCAGAAATGGGGAAGGGGATTCAAATAAATAGAGGGGGGAGGTGATGATAGAAGGTGGATAAAGGAGCAGATAGATGGAGAGAAGACACAGGTCACTGTCAGGACAGGTTACCTCACTGACCAACCACCATCCCCACTTCCTACCTACTAGCCTCATCCTCACCTCCTTGACCTGTCTGTTTTCCCCTCAGGTGACCAACCGCCATCCCAACTCCCTACCTACACTCACCTTTACTGGCTCCATCCCCACCTCCTTGACCTGTCTGTCTTCTCTCTAGCTATCTGCTCCTTTATCCACCTTCCATCATTGCCTCCCCCTCTCTCTATTTATTTGAGTCCCTACCCCTCCCCCATCTCTGAAGGCAGCTCTAGGCCTGAACTGTCAGCCTTCCTGCTCCTCTGATGCTGCTTGGCCTGCTGCGTTCATCCAGCTCCACAACTTGTAGTCACCTTTTCTAAACACCCTGCTCAGTAATGTTATGACACACCTGTGAGCTGATGGGGCTTGAACTCAGGCCTCCTGGACCAAAGGACATAAGGACACAAGCACTGCACCGCAAGAGCCGTATTTTTGAGAAATATATAGAAAATTCTGCCTCAATTCTGCTATGCAGTGGTATGTTCTATTTGTTTGTTTCTATCACCACTTTTGGCTGTTATGAAAGGCTACCCCACACCATAAATAACAGGAGTCTCAACTTGCAATGATTTCTTGAACATTGGTATCCAAAACAATGTTGCCCGTAGCCAAAACAATGTCATATAACCCAGTGCTGTTCAATAGGAAGTGTTGAATAGCCACGGATGTGGTTACATTCACATTTTTTAGTACCATATGCATTGACTTATGGAATCATTTCTTTAACATACATTCTGATATATAGGGAGCTATAGATATGTATTTCACATGCACTACTGCTCGCTAACCAAAAAAAAGGCAAGGCATTTAAAGAAAAACACACACTGCTTTTCTTTTTAATATTTCAGGCAAATGCACAAAAGCATAAATTACACAGGCATCTGGCTAATCAGAAATGCAATAAATTACATCAGGATTCCTAATGACTCTCATATGAGAGGTCATCCACTGAAACATATGGCTTACATACAGACCATGACCAATAGAACACAAAATAAATATTAATGTACATCGTTGTGTGTAACAGTTCATCCTAACAGAAGGTCTGTTTTAGTCTTTCTCACTGGAAAACCTGAACTAAAGGCTACTTTACCAAGTTGCATTTAATCAGTTGAAATGAGCGTTGCGGTATATTTAAATACAAATAAACACTAACTACATGCTCCTTGATGGCCCCCACACTGCAATTTTTTTTGGTCAAAGCTGATTAATACTCGTTCCAAATAGGTATGACATTTTTTTAATTACCAGACACCACAGGTGGTGTTCAGACTCATGCAAGTTGATAGTCTAACAACCTATCCCTCTCAAATCTCAGTCCATCCCTGCTAGAATCTATGGCTGACAGGCCTACTTCTCTGACCCAATATAAAATAATACCCAGGGGCTCCTGTGGTGCAGTGGTAATGCCCAGGAGGCCCAGGATGAAGTCCCACCTGCTGCAGAAGTGTATCATAACATCTCGGAACAGGCTAATTAGAAAATACCCAAAATCAACCCATCCCATGCTTTGCAACATCACATGAAATACTCGTGATTTTATTCTATTTTGCAGCTTTTATCATTTCCGCTTTATGCTATGAATCAATTTGGAATCATTAAAATTAATTTATTTGGGACGATTTTTTTTCACAAGATCACTTAAACCTTACACATTCTGTTCATCAGTATGAATCACTATTTGTGACAGCAAGTATCCATTTGCAAGCTGAGCTACAACAGTTCTCTTTCTTTCCCCAATCTCCACACCATAACCCCAGCATAATGCCTATGACAGAAACTCAAAATTCAGACATTTACAGCACAAACTTATATTTCCTCATTCTGTGTTGCAAGTGCGCTGATAGGCCAATGTAATGCAAAGTTCTCCAGTTGGTTAGTTATTTAAAAAGGTTAGCATCTCTCACTGAAGAGTAAGGAATCTGGGCCAAGAATCTGCTTTCTTCTGTGGCAATCTTTTCTGGTGTGCAACATTTGTTGAGCTAATTGCCTAGAATTCAAGGATAGACACAAAATGCACGATAACAAAGCAAAACTAAACCAAGCCTTCCCAAGACAAGCCATAGGATTCTCGCTGAATGTGAAACACTGAGACAATTACCTGTGTCCCCAGCAGCCAAAGTGACAGCTGAGGGGCTGTCTGGTGGAGTGAGACAAAAAGCCATTTGATAGCCCTGGAAGGAGGCCCACTTCATTCCCAAGGTCAGGTCATTTCAACACATTGCAGACCAGTAGCAAGCAGCAAACCTACACTCCATGATACTCCAGGTCAGGGCTGCCTGTTTAT
This sequence comes from Stegostoma tigrinum, assembly GCF_030684315.1. NCBI lineage: Eukaryota > Metazoa > Chordata > Chondrichthyes > Orectolobiformes > Stegostomatidae > Stegostoma > Stegostoma tigrinum. Next base: position 18,158,466 of record NC_081385.1, read on the forward strand.
CTTCACTATCCGTAAAAAAAAGTAGGTCTGAGAGTAAAGTGCCTATTCTATAGAATAACCTAGTGATCACATCATGAAAATAGTGGGCTGAACCTTACCAGAAATTGGTTGCATGTTTGTAAGTGAGCTTCATGGAGGGCTTCTGTCTGCAACGCCCAGTGATTTTTCTCCTGTCATCTTTCCAAATACACCTCATTACCAATGCACCACAACCTTCTGATGCCCTGCTCATCATATTCTCTCACTTGCAGTGGGTTGAATGGCTTGTCATCACCAGGATTTTCACAGAGCATGACACCAGTACCATCTTGAAAAGGCTCAGCCACACACCCAGTCAAGTGCAGCTGCCTTGCACAGGTCCTGGCAAGTGGCACAGGTATATCAAGCAAAAAGAAATTGGTGCCCTGCTGAGGTGCTGCAGTGTATGTGGACACAGCCCATGGAAATGCCGAGATGTTGGTGATGGATGGAGACCCCCAGAGGGGCTCAGCCAGAGTGGGAGTCAGGAGCATACAGTGGCTCAGTGGTTAGCACTGCTGCTTCACAGTGCCAGGGATCTGGGTTCAATTCCTGTGGGCAACTGTCTGTGTAGAGCATGCATGTTCTCCCCGGGTCTGCACGGGTTTCCTCTAGGTGACCCCGTTTCCTCCCACAATCCAAAGTTGTGCAGGTTAGGTGGGCTGGTCATGCTAAATTTCCCCATAGTATCTGAGAATGTGCAGACTAGCTAGATTAGCCAGGGGAGATGCAGGGTTACAGGTATCTGGCTGGGTCTGGGGGAGACACTTTGGAAGGTCAGTGTAGACTCAATGGGCTGAATGGTCTGCTTCCATACTGTAGGGATTCTAAATTGTAATGCATGTAATAATAAAGTGAAAATCTTGGCTCAGTCTTCAACACTTGTTTTGTTTTGCTCCCAACGTCAAAAGCTCCTCAGTGCCGATCAAACAGAATTCTCCCAACACGCTCACTAGCAGCCATGTTGTTCATTGCTTGGCAAGATTCTACCCAGTTTTTCTGTTATTATCACTGGTTTAGCTGATACTTGCCACCTATTTCTAGATGCCATCAAAAGACAGTGCCTTCAGATTCACCAGCTTCTGTACAAGGTAGCTTGGTATAATGATATATACATGCTAAGCCATCTTAGACAATAGATAAAGTGCCAAACACACGTTGGTGAGACTGGGCTTGTAGAAGGGCCAGACAAGCAAGGACATTTATGAACCAGTTGTGATTTTGAGACAATCTGACAGCTTCATGCTCAGGTGTACAGATAAAGATTTTATTTTGTTTTGTTTCCCCTTAAATTGCATTTAAATTTTCAAATTGCCATAAGGGAATTGGAGCTCATGTTCTCTGGTTTACGGTTTGTGCAATATAATTAGTTAACTAATAAATTATTCAGCAATCCTTCAACACATTCTTACTGATGTTGTGGTTAATGGTGATCTTCTCAATGGCCTACCAGAGAGAAATGGCATACTGTGATCAGAAATGTCTCCTCTGAGATTGGTGAGGTTGTGGAATTGATGACCACAGACAGCAGTCAATGCCAAAACATTGTGCGATCTCAAGGAGGAGTTGAATTTGGCATTTAGGGAGATTAGGTTCAAAGGATACTTGAGGCTGTCGGGGCATGGAGAAGATTATGGAGTTGGATCATCAGCCACCATTATAATGAAGTGTGGAGCAAGCTCAATAGAGCAGAGTTGCCTACTCCTGCTCCTATTTTCAATGTTTCGATAGATCCCTACAAAAGAAAACTTGTCTGTTGCTGCTCATGCTCTGCAGTAGATTGCCTTTTTGTCTGCCAAGTTACTGGGTAGACTGCTTCAAACTCTAGCGGCCACGAGTACCTCATGTTCAATAAAGACTGGTTTTTACATGTCACGCCCTCCATGACACAGACGTTTTCTCTACATGAATTCACCGTCTGTGCTGAGTAATGCACAAAAGATAATGATATGTGAAATGGGAAAATAGAATCAGCCAATCCATTTTATCAGTCCATTTCTTAGAAAATTTCCAAACATCACACAGAGTTGACTACTTATCCCATCCTGAAGGAAATAAATCCATGGCTGTGTATATCTTCAAAAAGACTAAGCCTGCAATCAACTGGGATAGAAAGAAGCAACTAGCCACCTTCAGGCAAGTCTAATCTGAGAGAGAGACAGAGAGAGACAGAGAGAGAGAGAGAGAGAGAGAGAGAGAGAGAGAGAGAGAGAGAGAGAGACCTGGAGTCTACTAGCACCAAGGCAAACCAAGGTTTAACAAGAGTTAGTAAAAAGAAAGTGCTAGAGAAACTCAGCAGGTCTGGCAGCATTTATGAGGAAGAAAAAAAACTCAATATTTTAAGTCCATTGTGACTCTTCCGCAAAACTGCAGGGCATTGGAAAAGTGTTAAGTTCTACGCATCGGAAAAACTACAAAGTGTAAGATAGTAAAGATGCCCAGAGCAAAAACACAAGTTGATTGTTCATGGCAGTAAAGAGATATGTAGATCTTAAACAGTTAACAGAAAAAGACATCTCTACTGTGAGCAGGCAAGCAAGGTAAATGAAGGGAGCACAGTAATCAAGATGGAGCACAAAGGTCATATCTGAAGTACTGATCTCGATCTTGAGTCTAGAAGCAGAAAATGCAGTCTTGATCCTCCAGTTTAAGTTGCGCTTTACTGGGTCCATGCTGCAGGTCAAGGACAGAAATATTAGCACAAGGTCAAGACATTGTATTGGAGTAGAAAAAAACCATAAGGACAGAGTCAGAGTCACAGACAAAGCCTGCTTTTAGCTGATATAAATTAAGCTAAATTTTAACTATGTAGTGAACTATTGTTTTATGTAAACACACACTTTCTGACAAACTTCAGAAAGGCAAGAATTCCCCACCAAGATGACATAATAATATCTCGTTTAACTATGCAGTCAGACCACAAAAGAAAACAACATTAAATGGTGTAATATTAGACAGTCTGAAAATTAGAATTTTAAGAGAATATAAAATCCCTACAGAATTTTCAATGGATTACTTGTCAAATATGAAAATACGTCATCAACTCAATACAAACCCTGAAGCAAAGCAAAATTGTATTAAATTGGTGCCATTAATGAATACACTAGAGACAAGTTTTCATTTGTAAGAGCAACTTGTAGATTTCTTTAAATGTTATAATATGAACTAATGATTATATTACCTCATGAGGTGAATTTCAATGTTAGTCTATGCACAAGAATAACAAACACTTGTTTTAAGTTTTAAGTCAAATTAATGGAATATTTGACCAATAAACACCACCATTTTAAAAATTGGTTTCAATTATTTACGCAACCACAATAATCGCAAGTTTGAGTCTCATTCAGGAAGCCTGGGTTGAAATCTCAGTTCATTTGTGGAGATTGATTTCTTTATGTAGAAGGGGAGTTCTCTCAAGTACAAAACATTCAACATCGGTCAAAGTTACATATAAGAAATTTCAAAAAGGAATATTTTACAAAGTCAGAAACCAATGTGCTACATTTAAAATGAAATACTGATTTGAAACTAAAGTAAAAATAAAGTTAAAAGGTGCCGTGGTTTTACTAGATGACAGGGCTGCTCTCTCGTTAGACAGGGGTGACGAGTGGTGTTTTTTAGCCCGAGTGTCACCATGTCTCAGGCAAAGGGACACCTTCACAAGGACAGTCCTTCATGATAACTCCCACCAGTGCAGGTATCAAACCCATGTTGTTGACACCCCTTTGCATCGCCAACAGAGCTAACCGACCCTTCTTTAGAAAGTACTTTAGATTGAGAAAAAGCACCTTCTCCACATTTATTTTTACTTTACAAGTAATTTTTAATTCCAAATGTTGTTTAAGCGGAAGAATGATCAATATAAGATTCTTCACAAATTTATACCACTATTTTGTTATTTTACCCCCAGCAGTGTGTGACAACTGTATTAATAACATCTTCTGGATGTACTTCAGCTTGGGAATGCCTACATATGTTAATAATTAAAAAACTAGTGTTCTGTTTAAGGATCAGATGCAAGATCCTCAAAGACTGTCACAGTCTTAAACCAAGGTCTTGCATCATAAGCAGACCATGTGAATTTATAGCAATGAATTATTGCAGTTATGCAATTTATGCTGTTATTTAAAGCAGGAAGTCGATACAAGAGTAACTGTATATTAAACTTGATATACAAGTACTGAGATCTTTAATGTGTTATGCATTGTTATTTTAAGAGCTCCATTTCTAGCCAGCAAATTATTTTTGTAGATTCACTTCAGAGTCCAGTGGATATATGCCAACCAAGCTGAAATAGATAAACTAGCCGACCATATATCTATTCCCTAGAGGCCTGCTTGATCACCAAGTCACTTACATACAGTAGCAAGTGTACAAATTACTTGGCAAGATGGGAATTCTTTAGATTTGAAATAGTGAACCTTCAGCTTACTATAATTGTGAATTATTAGTATAAGTTGTCAAAAGCTCACATTGTTTCTTTTGAATTCTTTGAAGACAGCTTTCAATTGTCTCCATGCTGAATCAATGATAACTGGCAGAGAATGTTATTCAATTACATTCTTTCCAGGCAAGATGACCGCTGCAAACCCGATTGACACACCAGATATTACAAGAAAATAATGACGTCAAAACTAGCTGAAGAAATCAATAGCAACAAGAAAGGAACAAAATCCCAAGCAGATAGGAGCCACTTTTATTGGTAAATTGTTGCTGGTGGAAACTTCACGCTTATTAGGCGAGAACTCCATAAATTAGATTAAATATTTTAGTATTCATACAATTGTCTACACCATTCTGTACAACACTGGGAAATATTGAGTTTAAAAGCCCAAGGGCACATTCAAATTACTTAAGATTTCTGCATTAAGTTTTACCCAGTCCTTATTCCATAAGTGCATGGGCTTTGGCCAGTCAAGGGTAACTCAGTTATCTGTTCTACTCCAGAATGCTTTTGCTTATCTTTTACTTTCAATTCTAAGGAAGAATTATCAGAGGCTGCAAAGAATTCAGGCTCCACCTTGGCTCAGTACGAACATTCCCACCTCACAATTGCAGGTAAATGGGTTTGAGGTTCAATCTAAACTGCCCTAGTGAATGGGACAAGAATTGCAGTCTCTGAATATTGTACCAGGTTGACCTCCAGTGCAATAATTGCACCCAATGGTAACAGAGTGTCACTTTATAGCAGAGTATCATCCTGATTTAAGAGACATGTCCTAAATCCACCCTTCAAATAGCAAATTGACAAATCAACTGGGTATTCATATCTGATGAGACAGCACAAAAACCCATCTTGCCAGTTACCCCAAACTGGACTAACTAACTGCCCAAATCAAAAAGGTGCTTTATTAAAACAAAGCTAAGCACAATGAGCTTAATTGAGAAATGAGCGGAAGAAATAGGCCGTCTTGTGTTCCACCAAACATGGGAGGAGAGAGAAAAGGAAGTCTGTTCCCCACCCTGTCAAGGTCTGAACCTGATAGAACACAAGCCTGGAGCTCACAAAATGAGATAGGATCTCGTTCGATATGGAAATTCAGTGGAGATTGAAATGAACAAGTGGAGTGAGCAGATCAGTTCTGACTATAATCAATCTGTCATGTTGGAGGCAGTCTTGCGAAGCCTGTGTGTTTTGTAGCCCTAAAGCACTTCCACACTACACCCATCAAGTGACAGCTGAATGAGATGCTCAGAGAGCTTTGAGGAGACGAAGAAAGATCCTGGATTTAAAGCAATTGACAAGAAAAAAAGAGAATTCTGCTTACAATGCACTAAAGACTCATTGAAAAACGCCTCAAGAAAAAGCAATGTGTAAAAGGGCATGCGCACTTCCGGATCTTTGTTACTGTTCACTTTATAAGGGTGTGGCAAACTGCTCCTCCATATTACCAGGTAAGTCAAACTCACTTTCCAAGAATCAACATTAAATACTTGCTTCGACTTTCATAACCATTGTTCTGAATCTCTGCCAGCCCCTCACCCCTCGCAGCACCAGTCCTCCTTCACACTTGCAACAGCACGACTGCAGCTCACTGTAACCCTTGCTATGGGAGGTACAGTGTGCATTCTAAATCTCAGCACACTGCACACGATACAACCTTGTATTGCTTTAGTAGGTAATGCAATTAGTGTTTTCTGCAGAAGTGGCTGTAGCAGCACAGCTGTGCATGCAGAGTTCAATTTCAATGGTGATGAACAATTACTACTGAACACTAGTATTGCCCATTTCGCTCCATTCCATCCAAGAATAAAAGATAACCTCAAGGTCATACTATTAAATCAAAACTGCCAGCTGCTGTCATGACAACCTGATGCCTCTTGTTCAGTACAGTATTTTTAAAGCAAGATTTACCATAATGACATCACATATTTCCTTTCTTCCTCAAAGTATTGTTAAAAGTAACAGACAAGACAGCAATATTTATATTAGGCAGTACTCAGTTCAGAATGTGAAAAATTCTATCTACTTGTACACAAAGAACATAATATGCAACTCATTTACTACACAGAGCAACCGCAAGGTCAACTGTCTCAGCTTAAATGTGTGTAGCAAGCTGCTACCATCTGGCATATCATAGAATCATAGAATCCCTACAATGTGGAAACAGATCCTTCAGCCAGACAAGTCCACACTGACCCTCAGTGCATCCCACCCAGACCCATCCACCTAATCTACACATCCCTGAACACTACGGGCAATTTAGCATGGCCAATCCACTTAGCCTGCACATCTTTGGACAGTGGGAGGAAACCAGAGCACCTGGAGGAAACCTGTGCAGACACAGGGAGAATGTGCAAACTCCACACGGACAGTCACCTGAGGGCAGAATCAAACCCAGGCCCCGGGTGCTGAGGCAGCAGTGCTAACCAGAGCCTCTGTGCCACCCCTTCTCAAACCCAAGGTGGAGTAGTGACTGAACAGGGTCCAAATATCATCTGTAATGAAGAACTCTTGTTTCACATTTGCACAGAAATAAAATGCTGAGGTAAATAAAGAAATGCAGTTTACAATGGGCATATATAAGGCACGGACTTTACTTCGACAACTAAGCCAACAGGCAGACACCAGGTAACCAAAAATAGTAACAAGAACAGAAATTGCTGGGAAAGCTCAGCAGGCCTAGCATCTGTGCACAGAAACCGGAGTTAACATTTCAGGTCAATTGACCCTTCCTCAGAATGGAGTTCTGAGGGTTACTGGACCCGAAGCATTAACTCTGAGCTTTTACAGCAATTTCTGTTTTTGTTTCTGATTTACAACATCCTGCAATTCTTTTGGCTTTTTAAGTGAAAACAAAGCAATATGTTTCCAGGCATTATGTCCTGTTGTCAGCCAAGCATACACACAAGGAGTTAAAATTCTGTATCAATAAGGTTGAGTTTCCAAACAGGCTTTGTTTGATGGCAGAAGAATTGAAGCTTCACCATTCCACTTGATCTTCAAATGTGACAGACCACATATTTTGAATTTTGGTTTGTACTTTATACTTACTAGCAGAGAAGGGTAGGGTGGGGGTGTGTTGAAGAGCTTATTATATATGTGTAAAAATTAAGCCTCAAATCTCCTTTGTAAGAAATGTTTACTTTTTAAAAAATATTTTTCACGGCATAACACAAATTCAATTTAAAAAATGCCAAGATTAAATCGCAAATTAGTGCAGTCAGTCAAACTGAACTTACAGCTTGGAATAGCTGCAAGAAAATGCCCATTTAATATGGCCACAGTTCAAATGGTGATCAACTGCAAAAAAAATTCCTCGTTGCCACTTAAATTGTCAGTCACGAGCTTGGCTAATTGTTACCCTGTTATCCAAAAAGTATTGGCTTTCAATCTGAATGTTAGAGGCTGTTTACCAAACATTGAAAGGTCATAGTCACTCTCTATATTTTACAAATTGAAAAGATTCGGATAAATTGGTTGAACACTGGCAAGCCATTATCAGAAAGTTGAGGAAAGCCAAGAACCAAGTATGACCATATTTCTCATATAGCTGGAGATTTTAGTCTAATCTCCAGGCTGAAATTTAACTCCAGCTGCTGTCCACCCAACAAAAGCTTTCACTGATATTTACTGCAAGTAGCACTGCCACTAACATCTCCTTCAACCCAACCCCTCCCTTCTTCTAATTTAAGGCATCATTTGCCACTTTTGTATTTTGAATTCAATGCCAGCAATAGCAAGTACCACACATTGAGTAAAAAAGTGTTTAAATGCTGCCACCAAAAATGTGACCAAGCACAGTGGCAAAAAAACAGAGGGTAATCAAACATTAACTGCTGCCAACTGGTCTATCTGGTGTCAAGCAAATTTCTGCTTTGCGAGCATTGAGTAATAAACACAAAGAATATGTAGCCAAGCTTCTTATCAGGACATGGTAAGCAACAGCATTCAATCTCTTAGGTATTTGTTTAAAATTCAAACTCTTGCACATTTGATAAGTGTGTTATGATGTTTAACCTCAAAATCTGGGCCTTCAATTCAAAACAATTGCATAGAGTCATGGAGCTATACAGCATGGAAACAGACCCTTCGATCCAACTTGTCCATGTTGACCAGATATCCGAAGTGCATCTAGTCCCATGTGCCATCATTTGGCCCATAGCCTAAATCCTTCTAACTCATATCCTCATTCAGACACCTTTTAAATGTTGCAATTGCACCAGGCTCCACACTTCCTCTGGCAGCTCATTCCATACACACACCATCCTCTGCATGAAAAGGCTGCCCATCAGGTCCTTTTTAAATCTTCCCCCGTCTTATCTCAAAGTTATGCCCTCGAGTTTGGGAATCCCAAACCAAAAACCTTGTCTCTTTGCCCTATCCATGACCTTCATGATTTTATATACCTGTACAACATCACCCCTCAGCCTCTGACGCTCCAGGAAAAATAGCCCCACCTTATTTATCTTCCCCTTAGAACTCAACCCCACCAACCCTGGAAACATCCTTGTGAACCTTTTCTGAGCCCTGTCAAGTTTCACAACACCCTTCATAGAGCAAGAAGACCAGAATTGCACTCAGTATTCCAAAAGCAGCCTAACCAATGTTCTGTACAGCTGCAACATGACCTCCCAACTCCTACACTCAACACAGTAAAATTGTTTATGTAACTCCAAACACACCATTTTGCAAATGGTCAGGTGGTCCTATGCCATTGAGTAAGTGACAACTTCATACTAGGCTGGCTCCCTACTAGGGGCCACTCAGATTGGGTAGCAGCTACTTGGTGCCTAGAAGAGGTTGTAGGCCAAAAGGCAATGCTCCCACATGAGTAACAACTCCCACCACAGAGCTTCCCTCTGCCCTACAGGGCCTATTGTCCTCCGATTGTTATGGCTGTACTTTGGCTGAGACAGTGCATCCAAACAGAGGGGCTTTGATGGCCTTCTGCCTGCCTGAGCAACACGCAGCTCTCTGTATGGGGCTACACAGGTGGATCGTACAGTTTTCAGATCCTGGATGGAACAGTGGCCAACTGAGAGGCTATGATAACATCACTGATTCCAAGTCTGTCCCGGTGACAAGTGCATCCTCAGGACCTATTTTATAGCCCAACATCTTGGTCACGATGTGCACCAGGAAAACACAACCACACATTTTCAACACAGGAATAAATTGCAGAAATAACCTGTCACTTGTGCTGCAGGATTTAGCGTGTTCCTCTTCACAGAGGTCATGGACTACTCAAAAGCATGGCTACGGGAACACCATTTTTATCCATATTTGCTCATTTGAGTGCAGGCCATCTAACACCATACAGCTTTCCATATAAATTTACTAAATATTGACTGAATAAACAATGCAGTCCCCCATCTAAATTTCAACACCTAATAGGACATATGACGATGGGGAAAATGGTTCAAAATTTGGGAATGCTGTTCTGTTGTGGTGGGAGTCTTGGAAGTTGTGCTGGCAAACTGTGTAATGAGTGCTGAAGTCACAGGGTCCAAAAGCAGGTTTCATTGAAGGCCTGATCCATGAAACATTAACAGCCATTACCCCCAACCCCACACCCCACCCCAACTTCCTTCAACCCATAAGACATTAGAAGCTGAAATAAGCCATTCAGCCCATCAAGTTTATTCTGCTATTCCGTTAGATCATGGCTAATCCAATAATCCTCTATTCCACATGCCAGCCTTATTCCCATAATCCCTGATTCCCTGAATGGTTAAACATCTATCTAAACTTTGAATATACTCAATGATCCAGCTTCTACAGTGAAAACTTCCACAGATTCATGGCCCTTAAGAAATTCCTCCACAATTCTGTATTTAACGAGAGATGCCTCCCTCAGTGATTTTACTCTCTGGTCCAAGGCTGTCCTACGAGGAGAAGCAAACCTGTCACATCTACTATGTCAGGTCTTGGTGACTGTCATCATTCTATATTCCAAAGAGTACAGGTCCGACCTATTCAACCCGCCCTCATTAGAAAATATTTTCATTCCTGGAATTAACCCAGTGAATCCTCTCTGGATTTCCTCCAATGTCAGCACATTCTTCCTTGGATAAGGAGACCAAAACTGTTCATAGTGTTCCAAGTGTGGTCCACCTAGTGTCTTGCACACGTTCAGCAAAATCTCTGTTTTTATACTCCATTCCCTTTGGGATGAAAGGTGCATACTTCCATGTCCCATTAAAGCTAATTCATCTCCTCCATTCCAACCTAAGCTCTTGCATCCACCACACAGTTCCTCAAGCCTTCCATGCCAATCCTCATGTCCCTCATATGCTCTATGTCATTCTATACCCCTCCACCCACTCTCCCGCACCTCTTTACAGGTCCAATGTAAACTCTGCCTTTATACTTAGCATGCCAACTCATCCAGTATCCACCGTGGTTGTACAGAACAAAGTAGTCTGCTTGACTGGCACCGCACCTGCCACCTTCAATATTCACTCCCTCCATCACTGACAGAGGCTGCTGTGTCCACCATCTGCTGCTGTAATTCACCCATGTACCTTCACCTTCCAAAACATATGGCCTCTAGCACCTGGGAGGACAAGGGAAGCTGATACATGGGAACATCACCACCTCAAAGTCACACCAAGCCACAAACCACCCTGATTTGGAACAAGGCTTTCACTGACACTGGGTCAAAACAGTAGAACTCTCGTCCTAACAGCACAGTGGACCTATCAAAATAAAATGGACTGCAGCAGTCCAAGGCAGCAGCTCATGCATCACCTTATCCAGGGAAGAGGGGGTTAGGCAGTAAATGGTGGCCAAGCCAATGGCAATTACATCCCATTAATAAAAGGAAAAAAAACTCAGTATCCATGCTGAGATGTCAAAGTACTTTGTATCTATGTAGACTTTGTTTAGAAAAATTGCTTATCTCACACTAATATTTACTAGTTTAACTTCCTTCAACCACTTTCAGACACGAATTGCACTTCAAGGAGTCTCTAACCACTTGGAGTAGTCAGTTCAACTGTGAAATGGCAGGCACCTGATTATGAAAGTGTTAGACTGTGAAATTCGACATGCAGAAGCTCTCACCCAATCATGGAAATCCTGGGCCTTAGGTTAGCAAAGAGTGTGAAATAGCAAGCAGCATTAAAACTCCATGACTTTCTTCAAAGGTTTGTACAAGAGAAAAAGTTTTAAAAGCTGTGAAGTTTAAAATTTTCCCTTTGGCAAGTCTTGTGACATGTTGACGGCTGCCTTTGATGGGTCTGTCGGCCGTAACAGCGCGCTTTACAATTTCTGACTTTATGCTGATTTCTAACAATTCCAGAAAGCACCTCGGCTCTTGTAAAGACTTCCCACGCCATATGTGAAGGGTGCCTTACATTTTCAGAGGGCACCCTGCCTATCCAAATGAATACACAAAGATCAGACCTGCTCGTATCCAGTTTAAATGTGAGCAATCTGCTCTCGGAAATGTGTGAAACACAACCCATGCAGCATCTTCTCCTGAACCATCACATAAACAGTAGATGCTGTGTTTGGAATGTGACTGGCAATTTCTAGTCATGGCTGCCATTATCATAGTGAAAAATCAAAGCCTTTGCCTTTGAAAAGAATGAATTCTGGCACTAATGTATCAAAAAACATGTCTCAATACAGTTTCTCATTTTTTTGTTCCACTGTGACAAGCGGGCTTCATCCAGGTGACCGTCGAATGTTTAAACTTGAAAAATGAGACTAAAAGCAATTGAAGACTGCATGCCCTTTACCCCAATGACACAGCCTATTGTATTTAATGTTTTGTAGCACTTATTCCAATTGATCGAAACAGCCACGATGGTAAACTTCTGACTCTATGTTGCTGCTGTTTCAAGGTTGGTGATGAGTAGCACCACTCCCCATGCTACACAGCACTCTAGATAACCAATAATCAGCAACCAATTAACACACACACACAGTGATTAAAAATCACTGCATGCAGTCTTATCATTTTACTGACACATGCACAGATGTGCAAAACACATATTCATACACCATGTAATAGGAACATTCAGATCACATGTCCGTCAGTTATGATGTCTACTCATTTAAAAAAAATTTAAATATACTGCTAGCCACATCTGGATTCCCAATTAGCCACATAAGGTCAGAGTGGGTAGTGTACTGGACCACACTCTGATCCAGTAAAAAAAATTGTTAGCAAAGCAAGAAATGATACATTACTACATCCTTTTTAAAAACAGAAGCACACCAAATGTGACATAAATGGTTGTCTGCTGTGTCAAAACAAGATTAAAGCAACAAAAACAAAAGTGCACAGTCTATGAGTGAAATTATTAAACCCATTGATTTCTCGTGATTTATAGTGATTCAGCAATGACTACCCTTTGATCAAATTTCTTCAAGGCTTTCCAATCAATTTGATTATGTGAAAAATGATCCAACATGGTTTGGACAGCCAGGTCCTTTGGGAGATGCTAGTCACTCGTAATATGTTTCAAATTCACTTAATGATTCACTCCAATTTAGGATGCCCATATGCTCAGTGCTGTCTGTTAATTTCGATGCTAAACTAACAAAAGTTTAAAAATATCTCAAGTTAGCTGATTAGAGGCAAATAGCACACATTTAGCTTCAATTAATCAAGATTAGAGAATGCGAATGAAATGGGTGCTCATTTCTGTTTGCCATCACATAATTTCAGTGCCAGTGTGGCCACCTGCAAGTTTTTATGTAATTATTTTTTATTCATTCATGGAACAGGGGCCTCACTGGTTAGGCCAGCATTTCTTATCCATCCCTAACTGACCAAACAGCAGTTGAGTCAGTCACATTGTTGAGAGTCTGGAGTTAATACAGGCCAGTCAGTAAAGGTGACACAGCTCTCTTCCCTAAAAATGGTTAATAGTGAACCAGATGGCTTTTTCCAACAACTGACAATTGTCAGTCATCGTGAGATCCCTCGCTCCAGATTACTAATTTAATTCCAACTCCACCGTCTATATAACCGGATTTGAACCTAGGTCCCCGAACATTGCCTGGGTCTCTGAATTAAACAGTCTAATGATACCCTCAGGCTATCACCTCCAGTGTAATTGTTAAGACAATGGAAAAACAAAAATACTTTAACAAATTCTGACATTTTCCTCCTGAATTTTTGTCCCCTGAATTTCTCAAACCATTCTCAGTCTTTTCAGTCTGTTTTCAAATTCAGATGCAATAAATAACAAAAGAATGCCTACAGCCATAGCAAGAAGTATTTGAAGGAGGCTATTTTGGGCTGTGTGCTTATGGTAGCTCTTTAAAAGGAGAAATTCAAAACTACCACAAACCCATTGCTGTCCTCACTCTCCCTCTCTTGTATGTATATCCCATTCCGCTTGAAAGATGCTGTGATCACTGGATTAGAGTGCTGACTTATCATCTCCACACAACATGAATACATTTACAAGACTGCAGTCCCTGGCTTTGGGTGGGAATCCTCGCTTCCAGTTGAGCACAGTATGTTAAAGTTGACAACCCATCAAGTGACTTGGTTTAGTGGTAGATAACACAGTGGAGCTGGAGGAATACAGTAGGCCAGGCAGCATGGAGAGGAGCAGGAAAGTTGACTTTTCAGGTCAGGACCCTTCTACAGAAAAAGGTTTACAATTTTTCATCATTTCCCCCATAGTTTCCAGTTAAATAAATAAAAACGTATTTTGGAATTCAATTTGCCTGAACAAGAAATGGCACACTTAGTAGCTGGCGATCTTGAACTTTCTGGACTAGAGGCAATGACCTACCACCGCATCACAAAACTTACTTCGCAGTCTCAAAAAAAATGTTTAAAATCAACCAGTTCAGACAGTACACATCGCAGCAGATGGGACTTGAACTCAGGCTTTTCTGGTGTTCAGGTAGAGACATGCTCATTGTATTGCAAGACCCTCAATCTCCTTGGTTTCTACATTTACAAACACTACAATATTATGAATTTCAAACAGCTGTGTTAATGACAGCTGACTCAAAGGGCAGCTCTGAGCGAAGTTCAGCAGCAGCAGCTGTCTTGCATTAACAAAGCATTTGCCAGACTGAAATGACACATTATGCATCTGGATGTTCAATACAAAGTATTCATCCACGACAAATTTTCAGTATGCCTGTTATGCTCAAGTTTGTAATTGTACAGGAGGGTCAGTTAAAGTCTAAGCTATTGGAAAAGCTCAAAAAATGTAAACTGATTTAACTACCCAGTTCCTGCAGACTGGTCATAAAATCATTTCATGATGTAAAGCGCAACCATAGTATTTGTATGAAACTGGCTTAATTAGAAGCATTGGTCAGATTTCTAAGAGTGGATTGGTATAGCTTTCATGTCTCACTCTAGTGCCTTCGCAGGTTCAGCCTCAGTACTTGAGTAAAGATGCTAAGTGAATTGTAGGAACTGCAGGAACCTCCTCAGGCAATACAAGGAATAATTAGCTCTCTCAATCAAATACCCGAAGTATCTATTAGTTCAGCAGTCTGTCCAGGTTTAACTAAAATGATCTACAATCTGGAGGATTTGTTTTAACCTATAAGACAAATGCTCCCACAATTACAGAACACATTCAAGTCGTTGCTGCCAGTAGAAAGAAATGCTTGCGTATTTCAAGGTAGGTTGAATGAAAAGCTTGCTTCTCCCTTGCCTCCAACAGAATTTCATCACGTCACATTTAAACACCTCAGTTTTATCAGCGACAAGAACAGTTGCAATAAAAATTTGGAAAGGATTGCAAAAGAATGGCAAAGACCAGAAGTTTCAAGTGAACTGGAATATTTCTCATTGTTTCAGTATTTGTTTCCTAGGCTATATTGCTGACTGCCAGAGAGATTCTGAAGGACAATCAGCCTACCTCATCAATCACAAACACCCTGGGAGCTCCTTAGCTAGTCAGCCAGCCAAGGTGATAACAAATTGCAAAGAGATGGGCTGCCATGATCAAGTTTAGCACATTCACAATTCTTCTGAAATGGTTATCACCAGAGGTACTCAAAAAATGTTGTTTTCAGATTTTCAAAGCAGACACGTTTACAATGAAAATGAGAGAGAGAGAGAGAAAAAATAAATCGGTTAACAAATATGCTGTTCATTCATAAAATATTCTTGTCTGCAATTTTAAAAATGCTGCCTTTTAATTTAACTACCTTCGTTGAAATAGCAAATTGAGGCTTCTATAAATATTGACATTTTAGAGTGAAAATTTAACTATTGCATCCTCATCCCATGAACAAAATAAATCATTGCAGTGCTACAGAGGATTTGCGGTTACTATATATGGCAATTTTAACTATGGCATTTGTAAAATTTTAAACATTCAAATTCTCAGAATGCTCTTTAAGTTGAGATGAGCTGACACAACAATAGTTGATGGAAATAGAAAACTGATATGGATGCACTAATCTCTGCTTTTTTTAAATTTTTCAAATGCTTCTTTCCTGCATAGCAGTCCATAAATAATGTCTTTCTCCCATAATGCCAGAGAACCATCTCAAATGTTTTGTTTCTAAAGCAATTATCTAGCTCTTTGGTGTATATGATAAAGAAAGCAGCTGCAAAGTCAGTTTAGAACATTAGCGTTGACACTATTACCAAAATGCTAGTAATTAAATGTCTTACGATTGCATTGTAAAGGACTGCAGCATATATTAAACAAGCCAGTTCAAATTTAAAGTATCCATTGTACTTTTATTTTAATCCTTTATATCGACAATGTGACCAAAGTCTACATTACCTTACATTAACAATGACATTGGCTGGACTTTCACTCCTAAGGTGGCCATGCAGAGTTGGGAAGTCATCCAACTTCTTGCATGCACCTCCTGAACAAATGCCACAAATGGCAGGATCTTTGTGACTGATGAGTGTAGGACAAAATCAGGCTCCCAACTCCAGATGTCAATCAGAAAAGGCCTCAGGCACAACCTCAGTTCTCTGGGGCTTTGTCCTCATTATTTTGTTAAATATTAGGTCCACTATTCCTTCCCATGCAAATACACGTCAATCCATGTCACCCATCCCTACAGCTCTTTAGAGCTCTGATGCCAACTTAACTTGAATTTAGGACCCTGGCAGCCACTGAATGCCAATGCGTACTCTGCACTCACCATATGCTCTTACCAATTCCACTGACTCAGTCAGCTGAGCTGCTTCAATATCCACTGCAGTATCACAAACCTCCATTCAGGAAATCCGATTCAAAACATTTAAATCTCAAGTACTTAATTCTTGATAAAAACAAGTGTTTATAACATGATACCCATTAAAAACAGTTTTTATTTAATAAACTCTGAGCTGTTGATCAGTGAACTTTCAGCCAACCTGTCCCCGTTGCACTAGCTACAGGTTGTAGAAAGCAACGGAACAGTAATAAGGTCATAATGATGACACTTAGGGTTACAGTCACAAACAGCAATCAAAATTACTAGGACAGAATATTTTTCCAACTTGGAAAGAAGATTTTTCCTGTTAGGACCATCAATACTTGAAGAGCCATCTATTTAAATAGATAGACAGTTCTAAAGGCCTTACCTAATCTTTATCAGTATTTATGCCTATAACCTAAAAAGGGTGTAGCAGACATTGTAGAATAAAGCCCTCACTCCAGCAAGTAAGATCTCAGCCCTTTTTCCTCTTCCCTCTACAGGACATCCTATATTCAACTTGCACCAACACATTTGTTTCCATCACTAAGCCAGTGAAAGAAATACAATCTGAAGCTTTAGTTGAAGATCTATTTCCATTTCAGCAGCCAATGACAGACAATAACAAACCTCCTCAATGTTATTTACAATTTCTGCCAAATTCCTGTGACATTAGTGTTGTCATTAAGATCAGTGCTGTTACATAAACAAACAAATGATTCAGCTCTCCTTGAAATAGAAAGCATCAGCCAGATTTTGCAGCAGTAACGCATGCCACAAGCAACAGCATTAACCGTCAATACTGCCCTGGAATGGACAGCAACTGGCACACACACACGCACCCCTGCTCCCCAAATCCCCTGTCCCAAGGCCCCATGGCTATGCAAAGAAATTAGTGAGATTTGGTGGGGGGGGTAATACAACGAAGTGACTGAGATGATCAAACGTACAGCAGGCAGGTAAAGGGTAGCTCAAGTAGTATACGTTACAGGAAGATAGAGAGCAGGGAACATGAGGGAAGAAACTGACAAGTTGAGATTGCTACTTAAACACCAAGAATGAGAAGTTGTTCAGTGCAGCAGTTCAAGTCAGAAGGTAGTGAAATCAACTGGTGAGAACATTTTAAATTAGAAAATAATAGAAATTTGTCATGTGTATTTTACATAAAAATACAGTGAAAAATTTTATAAGTCGCCTCAACATAGTACCTACATCAATGACAGAAGTCATACATAATAAGAAAAATGTAAAGTTAAGACACAGAGTTCATCACAGTTCAGTTAACAGCTCCTGGGATCAGGGAAAGCCAGCCTAGTTACGATGGATTACCCTAAAAACGCAGCCAGGATAAGACCATCATTCCGAGACAAGACCATCATTCCAGGCTGCTGGAATACTGGCCAGAAGCCTCCTCCAAAAGACGACTGCCAATCCTGGACAAGACTGCTTATGGAAGCCGAAGATGAAGATGAAGATGTAGATGACCTCCACACCGGGACGAGAATTCCACGTCAGGGGGATGCCACTTCTCCCCATTCAGATGCCCAGGCCTAGCTGCGGACCTGCAGCCTTGGCCGAGCCCGCAAGTCCAGGACGGGGCTGTCAGTGTGGGACTTGCTCCACGTTCACCAGGAGACAACAGGCTGGGGTGGAGCCATGTTCAGCTCATCTTGGCATTGCTGCTACTGCCACTGGAGGCCTTCTCCCTCACCTACCACCCTCCGGACTTAAAGAAAAAGTGCTAAAGATAAAAACTGGGTTCACAGGCAGGGGCGAATACTTAAGCGAGGGTGCTAGTGTGTTGGAACAAGTTGAGATGGACAAAAGGAGGCAAAAGTGTTTAACAGGCCAGCTGATGGGTAAATTGGTTTTAAAAGCCACATCCTCAGTTTGACAGTCTTATCAGGCCAAGTGACTGAACCCAAAGGCATCTGAGGTGTGTTCATTTACAGCAAGTTTTCATCAGCGCTCAGCCAGGTTTTGCCAGTCACAGATGTAACTTCATTGTAGAATTAGAAGAGAAAGGGGTTCAATAAGTTTAATTTCTTGGTTTGCCGTTCATGAGAATGCGTCAATGTAAATGACTGCTTTGTTGATGACATCATTTTGTTGGAACACCTGGAAGTCCCTTCGACCTGGTATCAGGAACAAAATACAGTTGTAAAGAGTGTTATACAGTCACTTCTAGATCTATAGTTTACCTCTGGCTTAAATCAGTCACTAGTGTTTCATCACTGGCCATAAAATCTAACTCCAACACGCTTTATTGCACGTCTGTTGGATCCTACTCAACTACAATCCGAACTTATTTTCATATATAACACTTTCATCGATCTTGTATCATTTGTTACCAACCTTTAAAAATATCTTTCCTCAGATCAGATTAATATTTTAAAACCCTAACCACAGCTACTGATATCCAGAAATGCTTAGCAAGATATCTTTATTTTGCAAACAAACTGAGCTTTACTGCGGTAATGGACAACTAACCACACAGCATATCGATGAGGACGTGGTTTTGTTCATGGCCTATGCTGTATCCTCCTAATCAATTCTTAACATTGCTCATTTCATCAGTGGTTCATTATGAAATGGTACTTCATGAAAACATGTATCACTTTCATGCTTTGTTTTTAAATGGAATAGATTGGATAAACAGTTCTAAACAGTGCAGTGGATGTTCTTTTGGATGGTCATAGTATTTTGGATTTTGATCGGTTTTGTCATCTTATGGAGCTCTTGCATGCGCACACATAGATAAGAACATTGAAAAGGAGGACAGAAAAGATAAAATTACGTCTTTCAGCATGCTGAAAAAATGTGTTGCAATCTATCACATTCTTCATTGTAATGACCACTTATTCCAGGAAAAAGTGAAAAATGAAGCAGCTAAATAGGAGGAAGGAATGAGGTAATACACAATTGTGCAGAGCACCAATGCTGAGAGAGATTTAGGAGAGAGGGAGAAAAATCAGGACAATTGGAGGAACCCCTTGGGAAGAAACAGGAGGTAAGAAAGACATGTGGCCCAGCTTAAGTAGGATCGATCATTCTCTCCTGGTTTTAGCAAACTATAAAATATAGTTCGACTCTAACTAGTGCTAATTTCACACATCAACAGAATATTGCACGTTTTGCAAGTTTAAAAAATGTAAGGTGAAAATTTTCACAACGCAGTGTTTCCAGGGGGACTGTAAGTGTTACACTTCATCTGCAATTACACATGAAAGTTATGCCACTAAGATCAGTTTCCATTACCAGAACATACATTATTTTGGAAAGTAACCACTCCTGGGAAAACCACTACAAGACAATGATTGCCTTGTTAAAGCTTTACAAGCTGTCAAGCCAACAGCAATACTTTCCGCTTACCAGTGCTTACCGGGAAAGAGTGGTATAGCAGTTAATCACTGGTACTAATGCTCAACAGACAAGTTCAAATCTCACCACAGCACAAGTTTGGAAATGGAACGCTAACCTGAATTTTGAGGCAACAGTACCATCAACTGTCAAAAAGAACCTGCCTGGTTTATCCATGCCTAATGCGAAAGAAAATCTGCCATCCTTCCCTCGTTTGGTATACATGTGACTCCAGACCTACAGCAGCAAAACACACTCTATATTTGCCCTCCCCAATGACTCAAAGCCATTCATTTCAAGAGCAATTGCAGTTAGACAACAAATGCTGGTTTTGTCAGTGAAGACTATCTAATAATACACAAATATTTATGTGTTGAATTAGATAGCAAAGGGCTTTCAGAGATTTACAATGGTTTTACTGTAAATTTATACTAAAGTACAAACTTCAGTTTCCAACATTCCTTGTCCAGAAGCAACATCCCACTGAGGAAGATTTCAACATTCGCTGTAGTAACATAAACCCACTAAATTAGCAAAAGGTCCAACTAACTGCTAACAAACACTGCCCACCAGAGGCAGGAAAATAAAGCAAACAACAAAAACAATTAACGGGGGGAGCCAAATCAAAGTGTTATTATTTAGGGAGATAACTCAGTTCAGGCTCTGTGCTGCCTACATATCTTGAAGCTTCAAAAGCTACTGGTGGACACCATGAGGCCTCACCATGGACACGCAGCCATAGCTACAGAGACAGGGAGGTAGTCAGGCATTGATACCCCATCCACACCCACTGCCTGGGCCAGGTATGAAGTCGGCTCCAATTTTTGTTTCAATCTTCTACTCAGAAGCGCCATCGGGCATCACTGGAGTGATGTTTCTGACACCAAAATCATCATAGCTTTACTTACTTTCTTTCCTTTTAACTACCACCAGTGTGGCCAATTAAATATTTACATGCAAAGCCAGTTAAGAGCAATGTAATCCATTAAAGTAGTATGGGAAGGAGTTAGGGAACAAGCGAAGGAACTAAAATCAAAATGGAATTGGACGGGGAAATAAAACACCGTATCCCCTGTGGTGCTCAGCTCATTCTTTAGGTAAGAGCTCAGCTCTTAAAAATAAAAGTTCCCTAAGCATCACCTGCTCTCAACACTTGAGGTTATCTTCGAGCCTTTAATGGGAACTGCATTTCTAATTTAATGGCAATGCTCACATCCCATGAAAAATTTGCCAACATTTATTTCTTAGTGCTGAAAAAAAGCTGAACGGAGAATGGTTACTGAACTCACCAAGAATGCATCTGTATACTTCTTATAGCCTGCAGGTGTCAGTTGTCATGAACACTTCTGCTAAGGTAGCATCAGTTCCTTGATCACCCACAGGTGGAAATAGCTCTGCCTGTGCTAAAGAAATGGTTGGATAGACACCGGCCCCATCATCACCCACATATTGAGTTCCTGATCTTGGCAATGTTTTCATTCAGCAGAATTATTCCTCACCTCAATTATGTACCAAACATTCTGCCACTGCCAAAACCTCAGAAATGTCCTCTTGCTCAGCCGCTCAATAGGAAACGAATATTAATCCTATCCTCGTTTGGCAGAAGGGGGCTTGAGGAAAATAAGAAATATAATCAAAAAAAAATAGGAAGGGAGCTGGCTGTGCCTTTCCAACAGTCTTGATGTTGTTTAAAATACAGAAACTAAATATGCAATGAGAAATGCCAATGTCGTTTACAGAACACTGACAACTGAACCTGAACAGTCTGGTACTATTCTACACAACCATACGTTTAATTTAGCAACATGCAATATACTAAGGAAACTAACGCACAGGCAACTGAACTATTTCATTGGTTCATAGTTGGCTGGGTTAATATTATTCTTTGTAAAACCATGTCATTAAGATTAATAATTTATTGATTTATTATTACAATTTCAGAAAAAAAAATTAACCTGATCTTGTAATCTTTAACATTTAAATGCGTTCAAAGCCCTAGTGCAGAAATGTTCATTTCAATTTGCTCAAAGGACATTGCATCCCAGTGCACAGTAATCCAACTTAAATAAATATATTCCAGCTGACTTAAGCAATAATGCTTAATCAAGTGAATCAAATATCCACAACTTTTCAAATGGTCAACTGGTCATAAAAGATCCTGGATGATTTTACATTTAAAAGCTAGCACAATAACATTTGGGGATTGTGCAGTGACTGTGATGCAGTTGTATGTAATGCTTCAAGTAGTTTATAGCTTTATTTTAGCATTAGGAAAGCCTTGTCTCTAACAAGGTGACACATAATCACTTTCCAATTAAAAGATTCAACACTACAGCAAATGCGTCCATTAAGAAATGGATTCACGTTAACCTTTGTGCAAACAAATATATTGTATACTTTGTTTTATTACTCTGGTGTTCATAAAATATTAATCATTTAAGTGACAAAAATAAACGTTGCTATGAACAGACAAAATGATTTCTCTCTAATTTTAAAAGGGTTTTAACAGAAGATCACTACTACCGCATTGTGCTGTAAACCAATCCATGCTATTCTGTTCAGTAAAAACCTGAAGAATTGTGGATGTTGTAAATCAGGAACAAAAGCAAACTTGCTAGAAAAGCTCAGCAGGTCTGGCGGCATCTGTGAAGGAGAAAAACAGAGTTAACGTTTCGGATCCGGTGGCCCTTCCTCGGGACCTGTTCTGTTCAGTGCCTTATCATTTCCTGGGGTATAGGCATCACTGATGAGGCTTGCATTTCCTATGTCCCTTGATTGGAGAGACATGCCCAGCCATATCAGAAAGGAGTTATCAGTCAATCCACGTTGTGGCTCTGGAGATATAAATAGGTAAGGATGGCAGACTTCCTTTGCTAAAACAGAAAAAAGCATCAGCAACCCAGCTGGGTTTTTACAATCTACAATAGACTGATGGCCACCATTACTGAGAGAGTTTTTTTTATTTCAATCTTACGAACTGAATGTAAATTCCACCAGCTCCAGTGGTGGTATTGGAGCCAGTGTCATCAATAGATTAGCCATGGTCCCTGTATTATTAGTCCCTGTCTTGATTAAGCCATTTTTCTCCCCCATAACTGAAACCCAGCATCACAAAACCACAAGGCAGGTGCAAGGCATTTGTAGATTAAGCTTCTTTTACTTTGTCTCAAAATGCTCAGTGCATACTACAGCATGACAACATTTTCCTACTACATCTGGTTGCCCAAGTGAGATTGCAAATTTATTATGAAAAAAACAAAAAAAAATGCTGGAGAAACTTAGTAGGTATGGTAGCATTTGTGGAGACAGAAACAGAGTTACTGTTTCAAGTCCACAATGACACAATCTGCAGATCTCAGTTGTACTGCGTAAAGCTATTTTATTCAGGTTCAAAACCATTAAATGCTTCCCTCTCGACAGATTGTGCCAGACATGCTGAGTTTCTTCAGCATTTTATTTTCCAATTTCAGGTTTTTAACACAGGCAGTGTTTTGCTTTTACTGCAAGATTGTGAGAATTCTCCCATCCCGACTCCTACCAACACATGTACTTGTATTGCTCAAAGCCATTTTGGATAGAAAAATAAATGATTTTTAAAAAATTTGCTTCCAATTGTGGATGAAAAGTAACAAGCGGACCAGCTAGATACTCGACTTATTGTATGCCAAGTGATACTGTTCAATATTCATCATTAGACTTGTGGCTATTCCAGCTTTATAGTACAGAGATGTCTCCCAAAATAAAGTGCAACATTCACTAATTATTTGCATGAACATTTTTCTTTAACAAAGTCTCAATAAACATTAAAATCTTCATCAACTGCAGGAACAACCGGAATAGCCAAAGTAGTGTTCATTACAGAAAAATAAATCATACAACAGTAAATTACAAGTTTTTTTCAGCAAACCAGTGCATGCTGAAGGATAGTATGGATGGGAGACCATTGTACCCAAGTTGCCACCATTATTCCGCCTATTTCATGACTTGGCTGGTGTCCAGTATAAGACTTTCCCCAACTTCATCTAGTTATATAGAATCCCTACAGTGTGGAAGCAGGCCATTCAGCCCATCGAGTCCACACCCACTGAAGAACATCCCACCCAGACCAACCTCCCACCCACCCCACCCTATTATGCTGCATTTGCCATGGTTATATCACACAGCCTGCACATCCCTGGACACTATGGGTAATTTAGCATGGTCAGTCTACCTAAGCACATCTTTGGGCTGCGGGAGGAAACCCATGAGGAGAATGCATAAACTCCACACAAGCTGCTTATTGAGGATAGAATCAAACCCGAGTCCTAGGGCTGAGACTAGCCACTGAGTCACCGAAGTGAAACTGTTACTCCTGACCTGATGCCTTCTCCCCCTTAGGCCCCCAAGGCCTTAGGCCTTGTTTTTTTTCCCCATGTTCATTCGCAGGATAAGGGCCTAGCTGGCTGGGCCAGCATTTAGTGCCCATCCTTAATTGCCCAGAAGGCAAGTGAGCGTCAACCACGTTGCTGTGGGTCTGGAGTCACATGTAGGCCAGACCAGGTAGGGATGGCAGTTTCTTTCCCTAAAGGATTTTTCTGGCAATCAGCAACAGATTAATGATCATCGTTAGATTGTCATTTCCAGATGTTTTATTGAATATATAATTACACCATCTGCCGCAGTGGGATTCAAATCTGGATCCTCCAAACATTACCTAGGTCTCTGGATTAACTGCCCTGTGATACTACTACCAGGCCATCACCTTCCCTTAAATACTTGCATGTCATTCAAAAGAAGATAAGCTGAACCCTGGACCCCTTGTTCTATCCATCCCACCTGCCTGAGGCCATCTGTCACTGAAAGTATTAGAGGTCTTCATTACCCCCCGATTTGGTGTTTCCAAAAGTACTCAACTGTCCTTCTGCACCAGCTTCAAGCTGTAAATCATATGAAATTCTGATGCTTGTATCCTGCAAAAGATACTGTTCCCAGATTGCTTCTGGTCTTTCTCACTGAGATCAGTGATTAGATGATTGAGAACCAAAATTTCAAAATCTGCATCTTCATGTTAGACCTTTGTGACTTTAATGTTCCCTACTTTCTTCTTGCCTTACAATTCTCCCCATTACTATAGCAGGGCTCATAGACTCATTTGTCCACCTTTCTGTCCATCATTCATGGCTGAATCTTCAGCTATAATCTGTTCCATGTGCCAGATCTCCCTCACAAAATCCTTAAATCCTTCCACCGTCTTACACGAAGCCTATTTCTTTCATCTAGTTCTGAAGAGCCACTGAACCCAAAAAGCTGAATCTGTGATAACAAAGTGTGGAGCTGGATGAACACAGCAGGCCCAGCAGCATCTCAGGAGCTCAAAAGCTGATGTTTCGGGCCTAGACGCTTCATCAGAGAGGAAGAGATTACAAGAGAGTTGCAGTGGGAGAGAGATTACCTGAGGTTGGTCCAGAGGGAGGAGGGTAACTTCTTCAGGTTAGGCATCTCTGGAAGAAGCTTCGCAGTGAGGTTAAAATTGTATCAGTGATAATGGGAACTGCAGATGCTGGAGAATCCAAGGTAACAAAGTGTGGAGCTGGATGAACACAGCAGGCCAAGCAGCATCTCAGGAGCACAAAAGCTGACGTTTCGGGCCTAGACCCTTCATCAGAGAGGGGTCTAGGCCCGACCCTTCATCAGAGAGGGGTCTAGGCCCGAAACGTCAGCTTTTGTGCTCCTGAGATGCTGCTTGGCCTGCTGTGTTCATCCAGCTCCACACTTTGTTATCTTGGATTCTCCAGCATCTGCAGTTCCCATTAAGCTGAATCTGTTTTCTCTCCACAGATGCTCTCAGATACATTGAGTTTGCCAACACCTTCTGCTTTTGTTGATTTCATTTAATTTTTGAACTTCACTTCTGATATCTGCTTTCAGAGCTTAGTACAGATTTTTGGCAGGGCAACTTTGGGTCACTTCTACTTTTAAGGCACAACATATATCTAAGTTGTTATTCATCCACAAACCTACAAAATTAAATTCTGGCTGAAGCAGTTTCTGAAAATCTTGGCTACTTAAGTTAACAGCCCTGAGCAGTATGCAAGTTTGTGCTTACAACTTTCCATTCTCACTTGCCAAAAGAGTCAACCCATTTTGCTGAACTTTTACGTAAAAATCCGCATAACAGCAATATTGCAGAGAAGTCAGAGGAGGCCCGCTGACCACCAATTCAGGTAACATTAAAAAAAAACTTTAAAAATAGGTGCCTAATCTATTTACCAGTTGCCTACAGTCTCTTGCTAACTGTACCTTTCCAGCGTGAAACACAGCTGTCCTGAAAGTCTGCATCATTTAAAATGCTGGCTCACCCACAAATGATTCTTTCATTAGTTAGCTTCATTTGCAATTATTAAACTCTGCCAACTTTGATGTGGGTGAAGGGTGAAAGGGCAAGGACAAAACACAACTACATTTGTTAAGCCATGATTCTATGTAAAGCCGTAGACCCTGGTCAGATTTTCACCTCCTACTTTAGCCTTCACTCTTTAGTTTCATCTTTTGAAAAACCTGTTCTTTTGTTAGAAATATTTATTTCCTAATTCTTTTGTTCAAATTCTGTTCACAGTATTGTGCATGGCTTTTGCCCTGTTTGGAGTTTGTTTTCTCATTCAACTTGAGATGAAAGTAGAGAGCAGGTAAATCAGGAAGACAAACAGGGGCTTGTATGGTATTGAGCAACATGGGCTAAGGAGAGAAATCTGAAAGAATCACATGGGAAGTCCAGCAAAGTCTAGTGACGTGAAGAGCAAGAAATAACATTTTCTGACAAGAGTTCTCACTAGGGACCAGCAAGATTATTATCAATGAGCTTTATTGTTCAGAATAACCTTCATTAACACAATGTTGCATCATTTAATAATCAGGTTCCCCTTCAACCACACGTTGAGAATTCTGCAAATGGATGTGTGAGCGGGTACCAGAAATCTCCAGCTCACTGCTTAATCTTTCAGACTGCCACCTTGAATACCCCGCACCAACATTTCAGCACGCCCTAGGGCAGTGGCTGCATGCACGCATGTATGTCCACAGGCCTTGGCATCAAACACATGCCAGCCTCCACGCCATGGCACATCTGCAATTGACTTACAATATGTTTCTGCACTTTAGAGTGCACCTGCAACTCTGAGTGCTGCTACAAGGATATTTTGTGCCTTTGTACAGGCACCATGCTCTTGAATTGGGCCAGGCTACATCTCAAAAGCTGTTCCCTGGCTCTCTTGCCATATACTCTCTTACCTGGATACAAACAACTTCGCTGCTCTGCCCTACCTCACCATGCATGTCTTTTATTGCTGAAACAGAGCCTGAAGCTTGTTATGGTGGTCATCAGTCAAGGGGATGGACATATTGCTGTAGGCACTGTGCAAAACCCACCTGTCATTTGCCCCATTTGGCAGCAGCAGAAACACTATGTGGCCCAATCAAAATGTTCTTGTCTCAAAATTGAACGGAGTAGTCAAGGAAGTCACCTGTCAGTCAGGAGGTCTGGTCTGACATATCAAGGAGAGCCTCCCTGGGGCTTGGGTACAGGCAGGCTGCCGTTTTAGAGTAGTCAGGGTCAGGACCCTCTCATCCTAGCAGGGAAGGAGATAAACTGTCAGCTACCCAACCGATCATTGTGGCTCCTTCTGCCCCTATAGAGCTTTTTTTCTCCCTGACAGGATTTGAAAGGGAGGGATTGAGAGAGATGAAAGCGGTCAAGACAGCTTTTAGTGCTGGGCCAGGTGGGGTGAAAATGCACCAAGTAATGGAGGAGGTCGTATAGTGGCCAAGTTGGTAACATCTAAATCTAACCCAGAACTAAAACTCAAAAGGCTTTGTGGAGACAGTCAGAAGCACAGATCATGTCGTCTTCGGTCTCAACAAGATCTAGATTCTTCCTCTGTATTAAACAGACACTGAAATTTGGTTCGCAATGTTTTTCTAAACATCCAACTCAGAGTAACATGCTCTGGTGGAAAGCCCTCACCCTACTGCTCCCTGACTAACATGTTCAATCCTTGCTGCCTATTTTCTGTCCCAATACAAGCAGTACAAGTTTGACACCACGTGAAGTTCCTAAAATGAAGTCTGGGCAGTGGCAGCTATTGCTCCACATCCATCCCAACACTGTCCCATTGTCTAACTGGCTTTCTTTCCAATTATTCGGCTTCACACACTATGGTATGTGATTGGCAATCTCCCAATCATATTGTTGACACCAGTATGGCTGAAGGGAAATTAGGCAGGAAGCAAGTACATCTTACTGAAGTATGTGAAATCAGTTCACTCAGCCCTTTGTATAAATACATGTCACCAAGTACAGACGTCAACAACAGCAGCCAAATAGAATTGGTACTCTTCATGTAGCACAGTTCCAATACTAGATTTTTCTTTAAATGCATTGTTTTATCCAGAGCACTGGTTTGATTTAATGCAAAGGGCACTCGAGTTCATTCTTCGACAGTGCAGCTACTTCATATTTTTGATGCTTGAGACACAGTTTGAAAATGATTTTAATTAGTCATTAAAAAAAAGTTTAATGTAATCAATGATGCACCAATAGTGCAGTCTGCATTCAGTTTGAATAATGTGTTCACAGACAATGAACTGTGGTTTGCACTTCTAGCAGGTATAGATTAGTTTGATGCTTTTTCAATTTTAAACTTTTCCATCTTCAGAGAATGCAGCTCTAGAAGTCAGCAAGCGGTTCATTCTTCATGGCTGGTTCCCCAAAAGTGTTGCCATTTTGTCTGGCTTTTCCCCATAACTGCAAGTTCAATTTCCTCGCAAATATTTATCCGATTTCCTTTTGCTCTGGAATCTGCTTCCATGTATTTAGGATCACACAATGCAACTGAATAAAATTCTACAAGTTGCCTTTAGTTTTTTTTTGGGCAATCACTCAATTTCAATCTCTGACCTAGTGACCCGTCTAACCCTAGAAATGTTCATGGGAAAGCCTGCTGATTTGAATATGGACAGTTCATTGTGGTTACGAGAAGCGGTTGGAATGTAATCACAAATTGGAGGCATCAGACAGAACCAAAAGTGCAAAGAGAGAGAAAAATATAAAGTACAAGACAGACAGCAAGATAGTGAGGTAATAAAGGAGAGAGAAAGAAGGGAAGAAATAAAAGATGACATTTGGCTGCTGTACCTTTGCTACCATAGCACTAGTGTTTGTAAATTTCAGATTTTGTTTCCAAGAAATCTATAAAATTGATATTGGTGTCAAATGCTTTAATGCATTTTCTGATAAGCATTGTAAGTGTACTTACTTACAATATGATTAATATATTTTGGCTCAAAATTATTCTTCCTTTTAACAGGCCATCATTTTGCACAATATGCTCCAAGTGTTTTGAAAGTTTTCTGTTCTTATTTCGGATTTTCAGCATCTGCAGTATTTCCAATGGGTTTAAGCTACATTGTGGCATACAGGGATTTCAGAGGCTGCCTTTGTTATTTTAATTCTATTACAGCAATATTCTATTACAGCAGTATTCAGCAGGTACATAATCCCTCAAACTAGAAATTCTAAAACCAAGCAGAAATAACCACAAATCATTGAATAGAGAAAAAGGTGAAGGAAAAATGCTTATTCATTTGTAATTCAGCTGCTTAATCGCAGTTTGTCTGGTGTATGTTGAAATAAGATTAGATGCTATTTCTGTATAACTGTCATGACCTTATTGGTTAGGTTATGAATTGAATGGAAATACTGGGCAGTTATGGATTGAACTTTAATTCACAACTTTTCCAGAGATGACCAGCCGACATTTAAAGCAGATAATCCAGATATAGCTAATTTAAACAGAAGGTAAATAGTCCAAGAATATTAAGTAAAGGATAGTGTTTCTGTCTTGGATGCCAACTGGTAAACGCTCAACAAATTACTATCAAAATTGCACTGAGTTTGGCAAATTGATTTTATAGTTCAAGTTCCCACTCACTTTCATTTGCGTAATCTTGCAGACACAATCAAATCAAGCAGCAGTTTCTAACACAGTGTTTAAATTTCCGTGGAATATTTACAAATAGGTTTATGAAGACGACAGAAAATAAATTCATCATAAAAATGCAGCATTTTTAATACACTTAGGAATGGATTCATTTTGACTAATTGGAAAGGACACCAAAAATCTAAAGAGCCATTTACTGGTAAGCAGCAATAAAAAATTAAATATCTTTAATTTTTCTTTAGAAAGTCAGCCATCAGCAAACTTGCACTTAAAACCATCTTATTTTAAAAGCCTCCTTAAAAACAGGTGCAGTCAGCAAAACAACACTGATGCGACAATGGAGACTGAACTTGGGGAGTAGCTAGTTTTCTGGCCAAGACTATTTTCAAGTGCAATTTTTTTCTCAAACCAGTGCAGAAGATCAAGATAACTCAATTTGTACTGAATGCAACTTGCACTTGAAATTCTGCAATCAATTCCACCAGTCTGTCTGACTATTCCAACACCAGAGATTCATTTCTGAAACTTTATTTTCCAAAATTCACCACTATCCTCTCAGAGGACAAAAAAGGTCATCTATGTTAGCTCAAAGAAAAACATTGTACAAGTTCTGGAAATGCTGTCAGTTACCAGCATATCAGACATTATTGCACAGAACAACTTTCAGATGTCTTTGCATTCCTAGAACTTTCCAATTCCTCCTAAACTTCAGCAGTTAAGATACATCCATCCTTTGCTTTTTCTTCCCAAGATCCATACAGCAAACTTCTAGACATTAAAAAGCCCCTATGACTTAGCTATTCTGCCTGGTGAAAGGCAGGATGCCAGCTCATCTCTCCACCTTTCTGAAACAGCCTTGATGCAATTACAGTGCAAGAGTTGATTTCCTCTTCGAAGAGCATTTGGAAAACTTCAGAATATTATGTTTCCTGAGCAAGCAATATCTGACAAGACTCCAGAGATAACTTTACACAAGTAATGCCAGAATGCCAAACATCAGAATATATATAACTTATATTTTTGTTTCCTCCAATAATTAAGCACTATTTGCCAAAAAAGTGATTGCTTCTGCTCCAAAATGAATAAGGATATTTTTTAATCGTTTACTTGGTAAGTGTTTACTTGGATCAGTAAACATATATTTTTCATGTTATGAGCTGTGTGTTATCATTTCTGCACCTTCATCATTTTTGTTTTAATAAGTAAAAATATTGATTTATTATAAAGATAAAGCTGGTTAATGGTCCTTTAAATTCTAAATCAAATATAGAGAAAGCAGATTACTGGCCAAATTGCGAACCAAGTAAAAGCAATTATCTTTATCTTGTAACCTGTAGAGTAGTGAGATTAAAGAAAGACCACAATGCAGAAGAAGTGCATTCAAAAGCATCATCAGCAAACGTCAATACTGAACTCATTTTACTAAGTCTACATCTCAAATCAAGAAAAAAGTAGACCAAAACTGATCCAAGGCCTGGCATATATCAATTCCAATCCTTTTACAACACAAGAATCACTGACTAACTTTAGCCATTGTTTCAGGTGCATGAAATTTAGGGCCCAAAAAGGAAAGACATTCATGCAGTCTCCAGTGGAGGCGATGGCCGAGTGGTAGTTTTGCTGGACTGTTAATCCTGAGACCCAGGTAATGTTCTGGGGACCCAGGTTCAAATCCTGCCATGGCAGATGGTGGAATTTAATACAAAGCTGGAATTAAGAGTCTAATAATGACCATGAGGCCATTGTCAATAATCAGAAAAGCCTATCTGGTTCACTAATGCACTTTAAGGAAACTTCCCTCGTTCCCTGGTCTGGACTATAGAATCCCTGCAGCGTAGAAGCAGGCCCTTTGTCCCAACAAGTCCACAGTGACCTGCTCAGCATCCAATTCCCCTATAACCCACCTAGTCTACACGTCCCTGAACACTATGGGCAATATAGCATGGCCGATCCACCTAGTCTGCATATCTTTGGGCTGTGGGAAGAAATCCCTGCAAACACCGGAAGAATGTACAAACTCCACAGAGATGATCACCCAAGACTGGAATCGAACCCAGGCCCCTGGCACTGTGAGGCAACAGTGCAAGCCACTGTGCTACCCTACTACATGAGACTTCAGACCCACAGAAATGTAGTTGACTCTTAACTGCTCCTTGGGCAATTAGGAATGGGCAATAAATGCTGGCCTGGCCAGTGATACCCACATTCCATAAACAAATCAGAAAATAACATGTTAGAGTGTCGGACAAGACCAGAACTCTAACCTACCCAAACAGAGAAGCAGTGGGAATTTCTGGACTGTTGTTAAACACATCAGATTTCTGTTTGCACTGTTACTTATTGCCCTCTTAAGTCAACATAAATTACTATGATACAATGCAACAGTTTAATAAAAGCAACATTTCTCTCACATTGCACAGCATCAGCTGCTGAAAGCCACATTCCAATTGATACTTTGACAATATCCAAGGAGTAATTTCACATTACCTGACACACTGGATTCATTTCAGTAAGCAATTCATAACAGGAAAGAGACTGGCAAAAATAAAAGTGAATAATAATAGATGAAGATTAACGATATTGATTTTAAAATTCAAGTCACATCTATAAAGAGAAATAAAACTCAATATCGACTAGTGTCATGTTCTGGTATATTTACGACAAGCAACTTGTACAGTCCATCTCTTTTTTTCGCGGTTTTACTGTAGAATTAGAATTACTGTCAAAGCTCACTTAGTAAAAATAGAGGCACTAGTTTTGAGCGGTTTGTGGTCATACACAATTAAATACACATGGGTGGATGGATTATTCGAAATAAGTGAACTAGCCGAACGGAATGGGTATAATTTAAAATTGGTCACATTTGTACATATGCAGCAAATCAAAGCTTCAGCAACAGCTCCTAACTGTGACTGTCGAGCTGTGTTGCTAATGGTTATACACCAATATATTCTACACTGGAATGAACATGGGGGTAGGGACATCCAGCTGATTTTAGCACAAGATTCACATCATTGGTGTTTTAAATACAAAACACCAACACATAGTAATAGCCACTCTCTCCATAAAAATCATTTAAGTCTGGAACTCAATGCAGATATTTAAATGACACCTTGCAGAGTAAGAAATAGCGCTTAAGTTAGCCACTTTCACTCAGTTACTAGGTATTATTCCACTGATTAGCAATGACTAAGAAACACAGCTGTTATATCACTATTATTCATATTAACAAGGGTGGAAGTGTCCTAGTTTGGATATCTATGGTGGTCACCCACATCATTAGGTGGGTATTTGGGACACGAGCAGAAAAGAACTCCACTCAGCCAGCAGAAGGGAAAATTGCTGAGATGTGCCCTTGGTAAAACAGGTAGCTGCTTCCACCATCCCCCACACAAGGTCATCAACGCATACTGGTTTAAGTTTAAAAACAAGTACTTTCTTCAAGAGTCCCATCTTCATGCTGATCCAAATCCCAAGTGGAACTCCTAGCCAGCTTGTAGTCAGGGACATATACTTGGTTTGACCACTGATAACTAGGCCTATTATACATCACATTTGCCTGGAATATGGGGAATGGCGAGCCTGAAAGCCCACTTCCCTAAGCTTCTTCACTCTCTTTTTGTTCAGAGGTAGAAAATGACTCTGTTCTAAAAAGATCAAAGAATCTCTACTGCGAGACCATAACTGGACATATCTTGGCTTTGGCTTCAACTCCAGCAGACACCCAGAATGGACAGAACTAAGGAACAAGATGCTAACAAAGGATCAATACCAGCTGGAGAGAAACAGCAACTTGAGAAGCAGACATTTCCACGGAAAATTAGGTAACATAAAACTCAGGATAAGGTAATCACTGTTAAATGTTTTGCATCTGACACAATTTGCCATAAAAATGAAGATACTCTAAATAGAGAGCAGAAATTTAGTTTTGCATTTAACTTAATAATTTAGCTGCAGATGACCAAAGATTGTTTTTGATATACATCATTGCTTCCCCAAAGACACGTAGCAGCTGATTCCACCCTTGCCATTCTAACATGCTGCACATTTGCCATTTTGACACACTAACCACGTGTGATGAGCAGCTATGTACCACAAAGTCATTCTGAAAACCTGAGTTACCAAAGGAAAACTTCATTTGTTTAGAGCTACTGGACAGATCATCCTGATTATCATGAGGCTAATCAAACAGCTGCACCATTTGTCATTCAGGTGCACATTGTACTGTGACATGTCCTTTACAAAACATTACATCCTGAAGTTAAATTGCAGGTTTGCAACAGATCTGGCAATGGTGCAGCAATGTTAGAAAGCTTGCTTTCTCTAAAATACATTGAAAGTGAAAAACAAATGAAATTTCACTGGCAGGATTATTTTTTATCATCCATTCACAGTGAAAAAGACAATTTCTAGCTTCAATCCATGTTACTACGAGGTTTCATAGTCAAATAGGACAAAGGATAAAAACGAAACACAACAGCTGGCCCTTGGCATGGGTATCAGAACACAAAAGCCTGCATGTTTACGCAAGTGATGTCTGATTCATAAATTTAAGAAAGTCTTCAGAAAGCTAGGGAATTTGGGGAAATAAATAGTGACGTCTTGAAAACAGTTTACGTAACAGAAGATGCTGGAAGTCTTTAAACACAAAGGTAGATAATTCCAGAGGACCAGCTCAGGTCTTTCCCAGAACTCTGGGAAGCTGGGGAAGAGACTGCTCGGCCCCTTGCTCAGATGCGTGTATAATCGATAGCCACGGGTGAGGTGCCAGAGAACAAGAGGCTGGCTAATGTGGCACCATTATTTAGGAAAGGCTGTAAGGGGAAATCAGGGAACTATAGACTGGTGAGAGTCAGGTCAATGGTGAGTATTTCTGTAGGGGGATCCTGAGGGATTGGATTTACGTGCATTTGGAAAAGCAAGGACTGATTAGGGAGAGTCAATATGGTTTTGCTTTTGGAAAATCACGTCTCATGAACTTGACAGTTTTTTTTCAAAGAAGTGACAAAGAAGACTGATTAAGGCAGAGTGGAAGACGTCTAAATGGACATTGTCTATAGGGACATCAGCAAGGTCTTTAAAATGGTTCTGCACGGTTAGCAAAGTTAGATCACATGGACTCCAGGGAGAGCTAGCCAACTGGTTGCAAAATTGGCTTGAAGGTGGGAGACAGAGGGTGGTAGAGGGTTGCTTTTCACACTGGAGACCTGTGACATCAGCAAGCCACAGGGTCAGTGTTGAGCCCACTATTCTTCTAATCATGTAATTAAGTGATTAAGTGATTGGAATATGAATATAGGAGGTATGGTAAGTAAGTTGGCAGATGACACCAAAATGGTTGGCACAGTGGACAGTGACGATTATCTCAGAGTTCAACAGGATTATGACTAGATGGGCCAATGGGCTGAGGACTGGCAGATCAAGTTTAATTTAGCTAAACAGGAGGCGTTGCACTTTGGTAAGGCAAATCAAGCCAGAATTTTAAAAGTTAATAGTAGGGCCCTGGGGAGTGCTGCTGAACAAAGGGTCCTAGGGCTGCAAGTGCAGAGTGGAGTCGCAGGTAGAGACAGGTTGGCAAAAGAAGGCATTTGGCATGTTTGCTTTTCCTGGGCAGTACACTGAGTATAGGAGTTGGGATGCCATGTTGCTGCTATACAGGACATTGGTAAGGCCACTCATAGAAAACTGCCTTCAATTCTAGTCTCCCTGCTACAGGAAGGATGTCGTGAAACTTGAAAGGATTCACAAAAGATTCACACTGATGTTGCCAGGATTGATGGGTTTGAAATATAGAGAGAAGCTGAATAGGCTGGGGCTATTTCACCCCCCCAACACCAACCCCCCCCCCCCCCACCCCGGAGTATCGAGAGTTGAGGGGTGACCTTATAGTGGCTTCCAAAGTCATGAGGGGCATGGATGGAGGAAATAGCTAAGGTCTTTTCCTAGGGTGGGGGTGTCCAAAACTAGAGGGCACAGGTTTAAGGTGAGAGGGGAAAGTTTTAAAATGGACGTGAGGAGTCATTATGTAGATATACTTAAGAGTTGTTGTGCATTATGTAAATATGATAATGGTGCCTGATAGATGTACATACTGCTGCATTGTAGCACACTCTAACATGTAAGAGTTCCACCCCACCCCTTCTTATTTTTCCATATGTACAAAACATTAACCATGATACAGTGGTCTTTGCCCGGAGGTTATAGGTTCAAGCCCCACTTTCAAACTATAAAGTCGTGTTGACACTCCAGTGTAGTAACTGAGAGGATGCTACACTCACTACTGGAGATATTAAAACAAAGCATATCTCCCCACCCAGCTCCCATGGCACCTTCCAAAGAAAAAATGCCTAACCTCTCCCCTAGAAACTTCAGACGTTGCAAGTCAAAAATTTAAGAAAAAGAAAATGCTACAAATGTGTCAAGCAACAACACTGCCCTGAAGCATCAAGGTGTTTCTGTCTCCATTGTCCTGCCTGACCTGCCAAACACACCCATTATTTGTAGTTTTCAGTTGTCAGAGAGCTCTGGCCAACATTTCTTATTCAACAAAATCAGACTGTTCATTACTTTTAAAATTTACTGCCATACAGCACAAGTGACTGATTCAAAGAAGTTCCCAAATGGTCACTGTTGATCCTGAGCCCATGACAGCAACACAAATGCCAAGCCCTTGCAAGAGGCAGCAGTGGCATAATGGCAATATCACTGGACTAGTAATCCAAAACCTCCGATCAATACTCTCAGGGCACAGCTCAGAGTGCCACCCTGACAGATGGTGAGATTTTAACTGAATTACATCAAAGCTGGAATAAAGATCCAGAATTAGCTGAGACAATGAACCCATTGACAATGATTGTAAAAACCCAGCTGATTTATCAATATCCTTTAGGGAAGGAGATCAGTTATCCTCACTCAGTCTGACCTACATGGGACTCCACGCCCACAGCAAGGGCTTGACTGTCAACAGCCATCTGGGGTGATTAGGGATGTGCATAAACTGCTGGCCGAGCCAACGAACCCCTCATCTATGACCTGGACAGAAACCAGTGTAACTCTGCCTTTGCAAGGCATAAAAGAACTTCAGGAGCGACATTATTAGAATAACTAAACGTAAAAATATTTTACTTTTAATCTTACTTTAACCTATTAACAAATAAAAAATACTGAACTGGGAATGAGGACACTACTGCCTGTCACTCTTTTTGTGTTTGTATTCTAAGCGGCTCAGGACATACTGCCTTAGTTGAATATATCTTCAAAACTTTTCTTACATGAAAAGATTTATACATCATGCTACGAACAACTTTACTCCATGTTCGTTTAGGAGCACCAACTCCCTTGCAATACATAATGATAATATCATGTTCCTCTGAATTCTAGTGCATTTTGATAAGATTTCTATGGTGAATGATGTCCATGAACATAAACTGATAAATGAAAACAAACACGATGAATTTGAAAAATAATCATGGGTGGTTGAAAGTGGGCATTAGATTGTTGTCAACTTGCTAATGTTTGCCTTGATGAGAAAATGGCTACTTCAAATCTTAAAAAACCTACAAAGGCGAATATTTTCTGTGCGGAATACCAGATTTGAATTTCAATTTTCAGAATGAAGTTGAAAACATTATTCAACGTTAATTTGTAGTTTTCTAAAATAATCAACATTTACTGTTGCTCCAAAAAAATACAAGAAGTTTTTTTTAAACCATTCATTTATAATGTATTTTAAGTACAACCATACATTTCCTTATGCTAAACCTCAAAGCAGAAGGTGAGTATAATTACAGCAACGATGGACAGTTTCAGTTATAAATATGGGAAAATAATGCATTACATTACAAAAATACCAAGAAAATCTCTTTTTTTAAAAAAGTGGACACAGCATATTTAATTTCCTGGTTGCAACCATCTATAAATACAAGTGACATGAGGAAAATCCACCGGCAACTGGCACTCAAAAGACAGATTGGGTGACAGAGGTAGTCTAAATATAAAAGTCAGGCTCAGACATCGGAAACTAGCATACATAGTTGTATAGCTGGTTTTGTAACACAATGGAAAAAGGTTTTCAGTCTGAAGTAGAATCAAAGTGCTCCTGTTAAGTGCAGCCAAAATACTAATCAATATCGCTTAGAAAGAAATCACAAACCAAATCTAATATTCTTCACATTTGCAAATTAGTTCTTAAACTTCAAAACATCTATTCTGTTTATTGCAATCATCTAGAAAATTGACTGGTACCATTTTCTTACAATTCCTACAAATGCTAACACAATCAACTTCATACAATCAAATTACATGAAATTAGAAAGGTCAAAGTCCAACCAAACAGGAAATAGCTAAGATCAAGTCCATTCAATTTGAATTTAACACCCAGGTCTGGTGGGAGTTGGAAATAAAGCTTTTTGGCAGTGGTTGCCTATTTTCCTGAATGACTGTCTTTCATAAAATCCTTAATCCACATCTACTGCTCCATTTCTATGCTTTTTACTTTTGATATTATGCACAATATTACCTACATCATTAATTCTAAATTTAAAATGGTGACCAGCAAATGCAGCATTATCTAACACATTAACACAGCAAATTTGATTTCATTGTAAGTATAATATGTAACCATGGTACTTTTCTGAACATTTCTGGTGATTATAACATATGGTTCAAATTAGATAAAGGAAACTCAAATGAGAATACCCATTTCAGGTACTCTGTCCCTTTCCCTGTCATTTGATGGTTTCATACATCCTCCTTATTAACCAGCTCTTCTCCTGGCCCGTGATGAAGCACAGCAAAGCTCAAATGCTCGATCTCAATGAGAAGTCTAGTACCTCCACAACAAAACAAGCCCCAACAAAATAGATACAAATCAATCTAACAAGAATTGAAAAGCAAATTGAACAAGAGCAAGGTCATCCTAGGTCAGGGAGACAGTCAAAACTGCATATAATGCAAAGTGACAAAAATAGGTTTATAACTGTGCCACAAAACATTTATTGTTCACCTATTACTGACCACGGTCACTCTCAGTGGGCACTTAGTAGTGCTCATAGTGAATAGTGGAGCAGGTTCGAAGATATTGTACGCTCCTATATTCTGTGTTTCGATGTCTGATTTACACATATATTGTTTTTAAGAATTAGATTTCAAAATAGTGACAAATGGACATTGGCTACTTTAAGGATTTTTTTTTTGAAAAGCTAGGTCATATAGTCCTTCTGGGCTAGTGACATATTTCACTGTGTCAGAGAGCAAAGAGTCCCCTGGAGAATCAATGGAAAATTGTTTATTCTGGGGTGCTTACAACAGGTGGAGTAAATACTGCAGGCTTGATTTTAGTTCAGTATAAATTAGGGCTGATTTCGCCTTAGGAATCTCACAGACTGAA
Source organism: Stegostoma tigrinum (assembly GCF_030684315.1). NCBI lineage: Eukaryota > Metazoa > Chordata > Chondrichthyes > Orectolobiformes > Stegostomatidae > Stegostoma > Stegostoma tigrinum. The sequence continues at coordinate 18,197,791 of NC_081385.1, forward strand.
GATTTTTCAGGTTTTTTGCAGGAGACCTGGCTGGGGTCAGAAATACTCCTTTCTCGGAGAGAGGTTATTTCAGAAAAATTCAGGGAATTTTATTTCCAATAAAAAGGTGAAGTTTTTACAACATTAAAAACCAGGGGGGCTGATTTAGAAATCTACTAGTTATTAGAAGGTAAGAAGTCTGAGCTTTGAGGTAAAAGCATTCATCTAAGACTCCACAATTCACCAGGACAGAGAGTGGAGAAAACCATTTAAGTCAAACTTAAAGGTTTGATAGAGGGGTGTAATTTCTGTGGATCTGAATCACAGTAAAATGGTGTTGAGAAACAGGTTGAAACTTTGCTTTGCTGGATGTTTTAAGATTTTATTAAAACAAAAACAGAAATTGGTGGAGAAATTCAGCAGATCTGGCAGCATGTGGGGAACAAAGCAGATTTTGGGGGGGGGGGGGGAAAGAGAGTGAGAGCGAGAGAGGAGCAGGGTGGGGGGAAGGTAAACAAGGACATTATGAACAGCAGGCCTGGACTGAATAAAAGCTGAGTAAGTGAAAATAAAGATCTAATAGTGAGAAAACATGATAACGGTCCCAGGAGACATGCGAATGGGTAGCTGTGCTAAATGCAACTCATATCATAACAGGACCAGATGTAGGGATGGGTATAAAACATGGAGGAGTGAAATCAGTTATTGAACTCAATGTTACATCCTAGAGACTGCAGGGTGCAGGTTTCTGAAGAAGGGTCTAGGCCTGAAACGTCAGCCTTCCTGTTCCTCTGATGCTGCTTGGCCTGCTGTGTTCATCCAGCTTTACACCTTATCATCTCTGGAAAGTAAGACGTTGTTCATTGAGCTTTTGCTGACGCACTGCAGCAGGCCTACAACAAATGCTGGCATGGGAACACAGTGCTGTGTTCAAGTGGCAGGCAACTGGAAGCTCAGGGTCATCTCTGCAGTCAGAAAGGTGGTGTTCTGGTCACCCAGCCTGTGATTTGTCTCCCCAGTGGAAATGAAATCAGAATGAGCGGCGAAAACAGTAAACTAAATTGAATGAAGTGCAGATACCTCGCTGCTTCACCTGGAATGTATGACTGGGGCTTTGGAGAGTGAGAAGGGAGGAGATAAATGGACAAGAGCTCAGGCTCCCATAGACCTGAATAAGGTGGGAGGAGTTAAAGAAGTTGTTCAAAGTGAGGATGAGCTCAGTCAGGCAGAGAAAGGTAGTGCTGGATGTGGATGGTTCAGGACTTTTTTGTCAGAGAAAAAAAGCAGAGAGCCTGGAGATATATACAGGAGGAATCATACAGCACAGAAACAGACCCTTCAGTCCAATTATTCCATGCCGATCATGTTCCCAAACCAAACTAACCCCATTTCCCTCCAAATCTTTCCTATTCATTATCCAAATGTCTTAAATGTTGTAATTGTAGCTGCACAGACCACTTCCTCCAGCATTGTACTCATGGGGGAATAAGCATGTAAAAAGGGAATGTACATCCATAGTGAAGAGGCGGCAGCTGGAGCCTGCAAACTGGAAATTTTGAAATGGACATAAAGCATCAGAAGAATCTCTAAGTGGAAGGTGACTGGACAAGGGGAGAAAAGACAGAGTCAAAGAAGAAATAACTAAGTTCTGTGCAGCAGGAGCTAACAGAAACAATGGGTCTGCTCCAGCAATCCTGTCTGTGGATTTTAGGGAGAAGATAGAAGCAGGATTGAAGGACTATGAGCTGAAAGGGTAGCTTGGGGTGATTCCCAGGTGAGATGAGGTGGATGACAGACCTGCTGAGTGTCACCAGCAATTTCTGTTTCTGTATCAGATCTCCAGCATCTGTAGTGCCTACATCAGGTAAAAATCTGCAATAACAGTGTTCTGTGTCTCAATATCTTACTTTGCATGTTTACTTTTGTTATGTACTACACTTTTATTTTCTCCTGAAGAAACTCCCTAACACTGTGAGTATATGTTTCACCGTCTGGCAACCATGATAACCACATTTTAAAAACATGTTCGATCAAGCCAGATTTGATTCTAGGATCTGCTTCATCCAGTGTAGCATCAGTTAGGATGAGGATCTTCAACAAAAATTCCCGCCAGGATTTTAATAGCAACTTACCACCATAAGCACTGATTTCAGAATCAAGCTGCAGCAGTTTAAGCCAGCACATTCATCATGTATATTTTACTTGGGTATGCTCTGCTCACAATTTGTTCAAAACACCAGGCTAACACCTAAACTGCATATTATATCCAGGTGGTGAAAGTACAGCATATGCCATTCTTTCTCTTCCCAGTGAAAAGCAATATGCTATGAATATGGGGATTGGCCTTCATACTTTATTTGAAAGTGCACGGTTCTCTTTGGTGAAGCTATACTTTGTCAGCGGGACCTCAAAAGTCAAGCCTGGTATTTTAGTAAATACATCATTCTAAACACTGGGTGCCCCAAATCTTCTAGAATGCTGGTCATGCTGCTGCCCACCATATGGTAGTTGGGCTGGTTTATATTTCTCAGAGATAAGTGTTATTTCAGCTGCTGGAAATCAGTGGAGGGTCCAGTCAGAGAGATAGACGGAACAGACACACTAGATGAGAGCTGAGATTCCCTTGTCACAAATGCCTGTGCTAGCAAATCATTCCACAGATTTAGCAGCTAAATTAACAAGTGAATCTCTCCCTCACTATTGGTTTGTCAGTCCCACCTACCATTGATCAAATCTGCAAAAGCTATGGAGGGAAAAAGAATGACAAATTTGATTTATAGATTAAAAGATTCTTCTATACTTACATGGAAAGGAGCTAATTAAACAAATAATGATAAGCAAAGCAATGGCAGGCAATTATTTGCCTGGCCTGCTACAAGTCAAGCCACTTATTTGTCTTGTACCTGGTCTCTACAAGAACTAAAACTTCTGACTTCAATTTATTCAAAAAAGTGATTTGAAAATCCTTACTATTCAGAAAGAAAAACATGGAAATATTAGCCAAATCTGGGTACACACAGCTGATCACTATATAACATACAAGATTTTTTTAAAAACTTCAATTCTTTAAATCTTGCAGAACTGCAGCTCACTATGAAATGCTGAGCCAAGTATAACATGTTATCCAATTGTTCATCCAACTGAACAAAGTTAATCTTTTAAAAACTGAAAGAACTACAGATGTTGTAAATCAGGAACAAAAACCAAGTTGCTGGAAAAGCTCAGCAGGTCTGGCAGCATCTGTGGAGGAGAAAACGGAGTTAACACTTCAGGTCCGGTGACCCTTCCTCAGTTGAGGAAAAGTTAATCTTTTGCTGATTCCCATCTACATGATTAATTAAATAACCATTTTTAAATTCAACATCCAAAATGAATAACTACATGGGGTACAGAATAAATATGTAACCAAATTGTTTATAAAAAACGATTTGAGAATTATTTTTCAAATGTTCTCTATATACTAGGATAACACAAGTATATTCTACCTCTTGGTGACATCAGAAAATACATACTTAGATCAAAAACAACAAGGTCGATATCATTATGTTCTTCAGTGTGACCCCTTTCACTCCTGTAATGGTGGCCTGTTTCTCCAATATCCAGTCCTCATGGAGTTGTTGGCGGGAAATTAATTGTGTGGTGTTTGCTACAAGTAATAAACCGGATTTTGGTTATCCCTTGCTACTTCTATATTCAGTCAAGGGATGTGGGTGTTGATGGCTGGACCAGCATTGATTACCCACATCTAACTGGCCTGGAGAACATGGTGGTGGAGAGCCCCCCTGCTGCTTGATCTGCTGCAATCCACTTGGAGTAGCAGGGATAAGGGGTGGAGCTCCAAGACTTTAATTCAGTGACACTGAAGAAGGCGATAAATGTTTAAGGATGAGTGGCTTGGAGGGGAAGGTGCATGTGGTTGTGGTCTCAGCTGCACATATCTATCTAGATGGTAGCTGAAGTGAGCTCGGAAAGTGCTCTCTAAGGAATTCTTGCAGACTGTCTTGTGGATAGTGCACACTGCTGCTACTAAACAATGGCAGTCGAGGGAGTGGATGTTTGTGGTTGTGGTAGCAATCAAGCCGACTGCTTTGCTGTCCACCAGCACGTTCTCAAGGCCAATTAGATGTGGGTACATAGAACAGTACGGCACAGTACAGACCCTTCAGCCCTTGCTGTGCTGACCTATTATCCTACTAAGATCAATCCACTCTGCATACCCTACTTTTTACCATCATGCGTGTGCCTATCCAAGAGTCGCTTAAAAGTCTCAAGTATCTGATTCCACTACCTCTGCCAGCAGCGCATTCTACATGTCCCCCACTCTCAGTGTGAAAAACCTACCTCTGACATCGCCCCTATAACTTCCTCCAATCACTTTAAAATTATGCCCTCTCGTAACAGTCATTTCCGCTGTGGGACAAAGTCTCTGGCTGTCCACTCTATCCATGCCTCTCATTATCTTGTAAACCTCTATCAAGTCACCTCTCATCCTTCTTCACTCCAATGAAAAAAGGCCTAGCGCCCTCAACCTTCCCTCAAAGGCCTGCCCTCCAGTCCAGGCAGCATCCTGGTAAATCTCCTCTGCACCCTCTCTAAAGTTTCCACATCTTGCCTATAATGAGGCTGCCAGAACTGAACACAGTATCCCAAGCATGGTCTAACCAGATTATTATAGAGCTGCAGTATAACCTCACAGCTCTTTAACTTGATTCCCCTGCCAATGAAAGCCAACACACCATACCCCTTCTTTACAACCCTATCAACTTGGATAGCAACTTTGAGGGGTCTATGGGCGTGGACACCAAGATCCTTCTGTTCCTCCACACTGCCAAGAGTCCTGCCATTAACCCTATGTTTGCATTCAAATTTGACCTTCCAAAATGAATCACTTCACACTTTTCTGGGTTGAATTCCATCTGCCAATTCTTTGCCCAGCTCTGCATCCTGTCAATGTCCTGCTGCCACCTACGACAGCCCTTCATGCTGTTCACAACTCCACCAACCTTCATGTCATCGGCAAACATTCTAACCCACCCTTACACTTCCTCATCCAAGTCATTTATAAAGATCGCAAAGAGCACAGATCCCAGAACTGATCTCTGCAGCACACCACTGGTCACCAAGCTCCAGGCTGAATACTTTCCATCTACTACCACACTGTGTCTTCTATTGGACAGCAATTTTTATATCCAGATAGTCAAATTTCCCTGAATCCCATACCTACTGACTTTCTGAATGAGCCTACCATGTGGAACGTTATCAAATGCCTTGCTAAAATCTATGTACATCACATCCACTGCTCTATCTTCAATGTGTTTTGTCACATCCTCAAAGAATTCAATAAGGCTTGTGAGGCATGGCCTGCCCCTCACAAAGCCATGCTGACTACTTCTCATCAAGCTGTGCTTTTCCAAATAATCATAAATACTATCTCTCAGAATCCTCTCCAATAATTTGCCCACCACAGAAGACAAACTGCCTGGTCTGTAAATTCCAGGATTATCCCTATTCCCTTTCTCGGACAAGGGATTGACATTTGCCACCCTCCAATCTTCTGGCACTACTCCAGTGGACAGTGAGGACGCAAAGATCATTGCCAATCTCTTCCCTCACTTCCCGTATTAACCTTGGGTATATCCCGTCTGGCCCAGGGGACTTATCTATCTTCATGCTACTCAAAATTTCAAGCACATTCTCCTTCCTAACATCAACCTGTTCAAGTATATCTACCTATTTCATGATGTCTTCACAAATGTCAAGGTCCCTCTCACTGCTGAATACTGAAGCAAAGTATTCATTAAGGACCTCCCCTACCACATCTGACTCCCCACACAAGTTTCCTCCACTATCCCCAACTGACCCTACCCTTACTCTGGCCATCCTCTTGTTCCTCACGTAAGCATAGAGCACGTTTGGGTTTTCCTGGAGTCTACCTGCCAAGGTTTTCTCATACCCCCTTCTAGCTCTAAGCCCATTGTTCGGTTCCTTCCTGGCAACCTTGTAGACATCTACAGTCCTGTCTGATCCTTGCTTCCTCAACCTCGAGTAAGCTTCCTTCTTCCTCTTGACTAGGTATTCCACATGTCTTGTCATCCAAGGTTCCTTCACTTACCACCCCTTTCCTTGCCTCAGTGGGACAAACCTATCCAGTATTTGTAGCAACTGCTCCCTAAACAACCTGTATATTTCTGTCATGCATTTCCTTGAGCATATCTAATCGCAACTGGTGCGCCGTAGTTCTTGTCCAATAGCATTGTAACTCCCCACCCCCACCTGTTGAATACTTTCCCAGACCATCTGCTCCTATCCCTCTCTATGACTATAATAAAGGTCAGGGAGTTGTGATCACTATCACCGAAACACTCCTCCACCAAGAGATCTGACTTGACCTGGTTCGTAACCAAGCATCAAATCCAATATAGCCTCCCCTCCAGTCAGCCTATCAATGTAATTAACGATGGTCCAGCCAGTAACACCCACATAACATGTCTGAATATAGAAATATCAAGGGATAATCAAAATCAGATTCGTTAGTTGCAACATTCACCACACAATTCATTTGACATTGACAACTCCATCTACTTACTTAGGCTGCTATCAGTTCAACCTCAGCTGGAGGTGATGGCCCGGTGGTATTATTGCTAGACAGGTAATCCTGAGACCTAAATAATGTTCTGGGGTCACAGGTTCAAATCCTACCATAGCAGATGGTGAAATCTGAATTCAATACATGGGAGGGAAAAAAATCTGTAATTACAAGTCTAATGATAACTGTGAATTGATTGTGAGGAAAAACCTATTTGATTCAGGAATGTCCTTTAGGGAAGGAAGCTGCCTTCTTTACCTTGTCTGGCCTACATATGACTCTAAATCCACAGCAATGTGGGGAATTAGGGGTGGGTAATAAATGCTGGCCTAGCCAGCAACACCCTCATCCTGTGAATGAATATTTTAAAAGTCTTGATTTGACTCCAAATTAAGCTTAACTCCATATTCTCTAATGCAAAGATAGTCTACTTCTACCTCAGCACTATCACCTATTTGAACTCCTATCCTGAATTTACTTGCCTTCAAAACCCTCATTCACACTTGCTTCTTCCAGAATTGTCTTGATAATTCCAAGTCAAATGATTTTAAACAAACAAACACACAGAAACCACACTAAAATGAAACCTGGCTATCTGTAGACATCAACCTTTGCTGTTCGTCTATATCGAACTGAAGCAAATAAATCTCCCATGTTCAGCGTAATTTTTATATGATAATGATAACATTTATTCTGAATTTACTTCGGGAGGAACACAGAGAAAAATAAATCAGCTGCTCTGCAATAAAACGCTTCCAAAAAAATTACAATTAGAACAAAATGTTGCAGATCGTCACGTTCTGGCAGAACAGACAAAGTCAAAATGTTAGGTCAATGATCTTCCACAGGACTAGACAAGGCTAGGGCATTAACACAGTATAGCATCAAGATAAAGAGGAGCAGAGGAAAAGGAAACAAAGGGAAGGTCTGCACCTCTAATATTTTTCAGTGAAAGGTGCACTTCACCACTTCAACAGAGTTCAAAGTGGGCTTAACAAATCTGATGCTCTTTCCCAAGGTGCTTTCCGACCTGCTAAATAGTTGTAGCATTTGCGAAATTTATTCTGGATTTCTTGCATCCAAAGCATGGTTTTGTTTCAGCAACTACACTTTTCTCCAGCTTTATCTGCAGACCTGGTAAATGGCTAACCTGGTGGCCCAATAATCCTATTTTTCTTCTTGACCAATAGGATATGTAGCATACTTTCATGGTATTGTGTGCGCATACACCATCTGACGGCAAAGTGGGCACACTCTAATATGGTCAATTTGCAATATCTGCCATACTGGCTGCTCAACTGCCTGCATTATCACTAAAACAGATGTGGCACCATCACATTTTTACCACAGATCTTTATTATGGAGAAAAAAGGTGTTTGTTAAGTAACGTGGCCTTTTGAGCAAATATGTAGCTGTGTGTTTTAATTAACGTCTGATGTCACATCAGCTGGGTTTCCACACTGGGTCAGACAAATAAGATGCCATTAATTTGAACCTCTTTCTCTGCATCATTTTATCAAAGATACTTGCTCATTGCTAGCACCAACATGAGAACTAAAACCCCATATTTTCACATGATATTTCCCAAAATGATGCAACATCAGGTTCAGACAAAATATGCTAATAACTTACTATCATTTGTCTTTTCACAAGTTTATAAACACAAGTAAAAATAATATTTAACTTCTGGAACTTTTTAAATAACAGCAAGCAACTGCGTGCTGAAGGATGAGTAACATGGGTTAACAATTTAAAAACAAGGCATTTTTCAAGCAGTGACTAAGTCACCGATTCATCTGCTGCTAGGCATTAGATGGAGTTCAGGGATGGATTTCACCAATCACATTAAACTTTACCTGCTGCACAATAAACTTTACCTCACTGAAGATTGCAAGTAGACCCTCGCTCTAAGCACACAGCAGACTACATTTTAGAAAGACAATGGTCAAGAAAAAGGCAGCATTAGTGGGCAACATATGACTCATTTCAATGATAAATTATGCAGCACAGGGCCTGAGCCCAGTGTCACGTTCGGCAGGGTGAAGTGTCGTCACCTCTCCTCGGCCAGAAATTGTCTAATTCATGAGTCAGAATTCTTAAAACTGGGGCTGACTGAAAGAGGAAACCCTTGTCCTGTTTTCCCCAATGTTATGAGCATTGATTTTGTTAATGGCATTAGTTTAAGTTGCCATGGAGACTGCAAATTTGTACAGTGCGTTTTGTCTGAAATTGCCCGTCTCTTAGTGCTCAACCTGCAATTGTTACTGAAAAACATTACAATGCAGAAACAGATTTTACCATCTTTAACTGTGTTTTCTTTCCTTTTATTTCCATTCTAAACTGCTCGCCATCATTTTGGAAAACAGGCATTATAAAAAAAAGTATCACTTAAAATCAGGAGGGAAGATTTACCTATAATACTGCTCAAATACTGCAGTGAACAGAATTAACTTACACATTTCATGGGTCAATATTGATTAGCAACTATCTTGCATTTGTAAAAATGCTGTTGACTGCCTGTGGGAAGGAAGCAGGCCTCAGCTCTGGGCCAACAACAGAAAGTTAACGTCATAAAAAAAATCCAGCTTCATTCTGTTTCTAATGGCTCATATACCAAATGCCAACATCTAAACCTTGATAGGAAACTGGTGAACTTCCCAAGGTTTCAGTTAGTCTCCAGGAACAAAAGGACTACAAAACTTTATTGGAAGGCATCCATTTCGTGCCAAGATTCAGATATGCCTGTTGTAGTCCCAATGCAACATCACTATTTCCACAGACATTGTGAGAACAGGCCTGGCATAGATATTTGAGAGCCTGTGTGCTGCCAAAATGCATAATTCAAGTTCACTTAATTAATACAAGCACACATTTTTCTCCTCCATTTGGATTGAATAATTTACTGGAAATTAGTTTGATCTTTCAGATGTTGACAAATCAGTTTTTCCAATCGGCACTCATCCAAATCACAATACCACAAGCTACTTTGGTTCATGTTTCCCCTATTTTGATGCAGGTCACTGGATCTCACTTTTGAAAACATTAATAGCGCTGACAGGTTTATGCAGACCAAGGTTTAGTTCCACTCCTTGGGCCTGTTGGCAACATGGCCATAAAACCTTAGCAGTAAATACCAAAATAGATTTGTAAATGTGTAGCCCAAGCAGGCAGGTATATCAGACGGAATGCTTTGGAGCCATCATTTCACCAGGACAGCAACTGTAGAGTGGTCCCCAGGAACGCTCATACCAGGAGGATGGCACTTACCATGAACAAGTAGATTAAATATTCATAACACCTGACCAAGGAACTTCTGGATGCATGCCAAAATCAATTAATTTTCTTTAAGAGGCTTCATGCAACACTTCAAACTTTATAAATAGGGACCTAGTAGTCTGACAGGGGCTGCTTGGTCAGATTTTCGCTTTTGAGGGGAGGCACTTGGGGGTCACCTGATCTAAAGTCAGTATTACGAATATGCCCTGGAAGGTGTATTGTCAGGTTTGAACGTAATCCTGCAGTACAGTTAGACATGAGGAGTCCTGTTACGTTGAGAAGATAGTTCTTTACCAAGAACATGCAGAGCAAATATAGAATCAACTAGAGATTATGCTGTTGTTAGGGACTATGCCCAGGTGTGACACTACCCTCTGAAGGAGCATAAGCTGGGAAGGATGTCAAGGGTGAACAGTATCTTTTCTAAGACTGTATACTTCCTCTTACCTGTTGTCATCTCAAATCTGCAAATTGAAGAATTGGAGAGGTTAATCCAGCAGTTCATCTTGCGGTCTACTGCTAAAGAAGAAAACCATGGTGATAACTTCACCTTCAGCAGCAACAAAAGGTGGCACCACCAGCTGTTACACACACTCAAACAGTCTCTAGGGCAGCAGCAACAGTATGAGATCCATCAGAGGGTCAGAGGAGCTTCTGCATAGAAAAGGTGTAAATATCTGCAAGTGGCAGACCGAGCAGAAGATAATTAAAAGGATATCCATAGCCACCATGTGAGATCAATGTCAGCTGTCACAAAAACCAAACAGCAATCCTAACCTGGAAATATGAAAAAGGTAACAGTTACCCTTAATTCCTTCCCCAGTGGTTCATTTCAGGGAGCTGTGGCATTTCACAATCCTCAACTCAATCAGCACATCGAAAATGCTCCCTTTGAAATAACCCACCCGTTCAACTTGCTCTTCTTTGAAGTACCAAGTAAAACAACTAGGGCTTTAGGCAAAAGTACAACTGATTACCTTGATTATAGCATCCTATCCAGTGGCAGCAATATTTGTGACAGCAAAAGAATTCCGGTCCTTTAATGTTCATTTGTGACTACAACAGTCAGAAATCGCAGGTCTGCACTTGATATCCAGGTACACATAAGGACTCACACCCAACTCATTCTCTCAAACTACTAACCTTTCCTGCCCATTACACTTCCTAATTAGTCACTGGGAAGCTTAATCACTTTGCCTGGCTACTCCTGCTCACACACTGCTCCACCTGCACCTGTACACTCCCCCTGCAGATAGACAGTCACCTTGCACATCACTGACATGTGTCTATATCTGGTGAAGGGAGTAATGCCAGGGGCGTCTGACAGAGCTGCTGAAGACAAAATACATGCTGAACCCCACCTCGAAGATGCCATGACTCAGACATCCCTCGACAACCCTCAGGTGCCAACATCTTTCAAAAAGGCCCTTAGTCGAAACAAGGCTGCTCGCTGGCCGACAACAGGAAACCCTTCCATACCTGGCAGACAATACCGCTAAGAAATCCGTTAGCTGATGACAAGGACAGATGTCACAGTGCTCACTTTTCCATAAGGGCCATTGGAGAACAGACCATAAGCTCCTTGTCTTTAGGATGCGTATTTCTGTGGGTCAATTAAGCAGTCTAATGGAACTTTGTTTGGTCACTCTATCCTGCAGGATCTAGAGGACAACATCTCACAGCCATCATGGACTCTCTGGCAAGAAATACCGGGCTTCTGGATATGATTGCACAGGCAGCGTTCCTGGCGTGAAGCATCCGAAGTGGAGTGTAAATGACCAAATATATAGCACCAGAACCTTTGACACAGAAGGTCCTGCCAGTGGTGATGACCTCTGGCTTGCTCACCACACAATTTGCAGAGTAACATGCACGATATCTCGCAAATTTGGTTAATGAGTTGGGAAGCCAGTGATCGCGAGAAACCTCTTCCCAGGCACTGCCCATTGTGATGCAATTCCTGAATCCAAAATGGAAAATTCTGCCACTGGCTCCACAGATTTGTCACACAATCTTTAAAAACAAAAAGAGGCCACTGTGCTATAGACATGAATTTGTACGATTCACAGGATTTCAAGATAATGTAGCAAATACAAATGGATTGATTTTGAATTCAGCGCTTGGAACTGCAGTAAATTAAATATTAATGACGCTATCAGAACTCATGATGGTAATGCTTTCAAGAGATCTGAAGATTCCAAAGAAATCCTTCAATCTTCCCAATCTCTTCAATCAGGTCTCCTACTTCTGTGAATTGCATCATTATTTTTAGGACATGTAAATATAAAAAGCTAACAGAAATGTGAAAAGACTACCGATCACTTTTAAAGCTTATGAAGCCAATACTGTGGGAATTGTAGGAGCTTGAAGATGGAATGCTTTACTGTCCACTTCAGTACCGGCATTTGATCTGACAAAATGCTCCATAAATTTTCAGAAGCATGTGTGCTTAAAGGTGAAGTTACAGCATGCGGTCTGTACTAAGTTCATTACAATTTTGATGTCACATGCAGCCAGTTCTAAACAGTTCTTCATCCATATGTTATATTTACTATTTTGATTCGTTAGTCATAGAGCCATTAAGTCATACAGCACAACAAAAGACCCTTCGGTCCAACCACATCAGATTTGAATTCAAAACTGAGCTCCATTTACTCCAACTTGGTTAACTTATCTGATAGAATCTTACAGGAGGTTTGATGAAGTGGGCTAAAGCAAGATTTGTGGCAGAATCACATGAGAATCCAATCAGGCCATCTTGATGTTAGGAGCAACTCCCTTCATCTTTTATGCATTTGCTGAGTAATAAAGGCAGGTTCCTCTCTCAACTGCAAGTTGCAACTAAAGGGGGAAATCATAGTTTGTTAAACACCTCAATGTTGAAATTCAGCTCACTGACATTCATCTTATCAAAAGCACCGAAGAGGGCAGATGTCAACAATTCTCATCATCCCAGAGTGGGTACCTGGTGACGTCAGCTTGCTCCCAAGGGGACTCCAAGTTGTTCACTAGGTACAAACATCTCAGGGCACACTCCAAGGGCACCAGCCATATGCATATCATTCTGCAGATATTGGCATCCAACATGTAGCAAATTCTAACAACACACGTCACATCTTCAATCTGTCTACAGGACGCTTCTGCACTTCAGTGCTGCACTGGCAACTCTCATTGCAATGCTACTGCAAGGCAGTGTGAGCTCAGGAATATACGCCCAGCTCATGGACTGGGCCAGCACTCACTTGGAGTCTATTTAGATGCTCACAGTATCCCTGCCGTATCTTTTGGCACTCTACCCCCTCAGCGAGAGATACCAGGATCACACAACTGCTGTGTTGTCAAGTTGGTTAGTGCAGATAAAATGCTAAGAAAGGTCATCATGACGTCACTTGGCTTCAGTCAAGTGAGGTAACAGCTCTAAGAGTCAAAGGCAGCCTCTGATTCCAGTCCAGGGACTTAGTCACGGTCAGGGTCATGATGCTGTCCATTTTAGGGGCGACCTGCCGAATTTTGGATATTTCTGCTCTGTTTGGGCTGCTTTCCACCCCCACCCCTGGAAAGGGAGTCAGGCAGATAATCAGGGAGATGGAAGTGGCTGGGATGGGAGTTATTTTTGGTTCGGGAGTAGGATGGTATGCCAAGCAAAATCAGTGAGCATCGCAGAGGGCACGCAAGGTTAGCGACATGGTGTGGGCAGCAAGTGAGGGAAAATGATGTTGCAGACAATACTGGCAATTGTAGGGTAAAAGCCTTGGTGGGAGGTGGACAATAGCAGAAATAAAAACACACAGTGTGAGGTATCAGAGAAAAGATTACAGAGGAGCGAACATACTGTTCATTCCGCCAAATGCTTGGAGACTGCACTGACCTGGGGGGTGGGGGGCAGGGGCAACATTGCACTTGGCAAGGTCGGACATCCTGCCTGCGTACCATCCTGTCCAACATGACCTCTAGGTGCCTGTCTACACAGTCAGGTGGTAATTTCCCCTTGGCACCACATCTGGGTAAATGTTTGGAGCCTTGCAGAGCAGCTCCAGGTTGAGAATGCACAAGGTGAAATGATTTTTTTTTTTAAGCACTGGTGCCAGTTCCAGGGATTGCTGCCAACTTGTGATATCTCGGCAGTAGTGAGTCATTCCAGAAATGGCCTGAGCTAAAAACGGGAGTAGAAAAATCAGACAATTTCCTGAGCAGACAGCCTCAATATCAAAGCTTTATTCTTCGTTTGATAAGTGCTTTCTAATCGACCCATCTTATCTTTCTCAATTTTTCCAATAAATTACTAATGTCCAATTGTTTCATCCCATAAAGAGTGAAAGATGATTTACCCTCAAACTGTCATTCTGACACACAGAATGAAGAATGTTCCATAAAGCTAAATTAATTTGGACAAAATTGAATGAGACTAGCAACTTCAAAAAGTAAAGGGAAGAAGGCTTTCCAAAACTGCATCCGGTCACCAACGCATGCAATTAATCCTCAGGAGAACCAATTCCCAACTTCAGATCACTGTCGATATTAAATTAATTGGCCTCAACTAAGAAAGCTGAGGATATACTACATTAGCCAGGCATCCTAGCACACCAATGCCTGCTGATAATTCACCTGTACCAATATCAAATGTGACTACAAGCAGGTTCCAGCTTAAACTCAGCTGCATTAAATAGCCAGCTCATGTTCAGTCTTAGCTCAGTGCTCAAGATCTGGATAACACCTGCTATTGAAGAAATAACACCCAGCAAAGGGGCAACATCTTCATGGTAAAGAGCAAGAAATCAAGTAAAAAAGGAGGAGAATGCAACAGGAGAGATACAAAAGTTTAATTTTCCAAGTCCTTAACTGAAAAGATCACCGGCCTGTCAACTCTCATTATAAAATGCTACTAGACTTGCTGAGCATTTCTGTTTTGTTCTATGTTTATAATCAATTCAACGTTTAAAAAATGCTGGATAAATGATAACACTTCCACGACACAAAATTTAGTGATGCAGTCAATTCATATTATTCCCACTTTTGAAGCTGTTGATCAGGAAAAAATGACAATAACCATGAAGTTGTGATAACAGGATTTCACGCTAATATCAGAGAAACCTTCAAGATGAGTTAATCACGGACCTGGAAATTGGCAGTGAAAAATCAAGTCCAGTGCCATCAACATTCAAATCACTTATTACAGAAACCAAAATCCAATGCAAAAATCTTTGAATGTCTTCACACTACATCTAACTGAGGCGGATTTCTTTTTACGTGAAAAGGAGACAGCTTCTTTGGCTCATACCGAAATGTCTTTGAAAAACATAATTGACGGGTAACTGTTGAGTACTGCCATTTTATTTAACAATTCTGCACTTTCACCAGCACAAATATTGCTAAAAATCCATTGCGTTCTCAATGTGACTGCCAACATTCTGTGCTGTAACTTCACATTATGTTGTGCAGAGAAAAACAGCAGTGGACTGAAGGTCATAACACTTCAGAGTAACCTTTCTTCTTCATTTCAGTTTGCAGATTTACAGTTATGTCCAGAAAATAAAACCTTCCTACGGATCACCTTATTCTCAGCTGCTCCTGAAGGCTGCTGTGGGCATTTTATTTAAGTTTGCAGATGATACAAAGATAGGTGGAGAAACAGGTAGTATTGAGGAGATGGGGAGGCTGCAGAACAACTTGGACAGGTTAAGAGAGTGGGCAAAAATGTGGCAGATGGAGCATAACATGGGAAAGTGTGAGGTCATGCACTTTGGTAAGAAGAATAAAAGCATAGACTATTTTCTAAATGGGGAGAAAATTCAGAAGTCTGAAGTGCAAAGAGACTTGGGAGTTCTAGTCCAGGATTGTCTCAAGGTAAATTTGTAGGTTGAGTCAGTATTCAGGAAGGCAAATGCAATGTTGGCATTTATTTGGAGAGGATTTGAATATAAAAGCAGGGATGTACTGCTGAGGCTTTATACGGCTCTGGTCAAGCTTCATTTGGAGTACTGGGTGCAGTTTTGGGCTCCATATTTCAGGAAGGATGTACTGGCTCTGGAGCGGGTTCAGAGGTGGTTCATGAGAATGGTCCCAGGAATGGAAAGCTTAATGTATGAGGAACGTTTGAGGACTCTGGATCTATACTTGATGGAATTTAGAAGGATGGGAGGTTATCTAATTGAAACTTACAGAATACTGAATGGCCTGGACAGAGTGGATGTTGGGAAGATGCTTCCATTGGTAGGACAGACTAGGGCCCCGAGGGCACAGCCTTAGAGTGAAGGAAAGACCTTTCAGAATGGAGATAAGGAGAAACTTCTTCAGCCAACGAGTGGTGAATCTATGGAATTCACTGCCAGTGAAGGCTATGAAGACCAGGTCATTGAGTACATTTAAGGCTCAGATAGGTAGGTTCTTGATTATCGAGGGGATCAAGGGTTACACGGAGAAAGCGGGAGAATGGGTTGGGAAACTTATCAGCCCTGATTGAATGGCAGAGCAGACTCGATGAGCTGAATGGCCTAATTTCTACTCCTATGTCTTGTGGTCTTATGGTCACAGGCAAACTTGTGACTACAATTTTCATGGTAGCAGGAAACTCTTCCTTGCTGAAAATATCCTGCAAAATGCAACACAAACTAGTCCAGCAGGACCACATTAAATTCATATTCCCAGTACAAACCTTCTCCTCTTGAGTCATACATCAGAAATCTAACCCTGGAAGTCAGCAGGGTGCTACAAAATTCTCCATTTAAAATTATCTCCTTCTGTTTGTCATTATGCTGAAGTAAAAAGAGCAAACCTTGTTTCCTCTCAAAAGCATTTTGCACTTGTGAAAATGATTAAGTGCAAATTAACTTCAGTGTAGGCAGACAATAAAAATGTCCAAGGTTTAAGCATGAAATCGCTCACTTGCTTCCAGTTCCAGAAACTCACTCTGCAGTCCAAGTCATTTTATTACCTCTATAATAAAACAAAAAAAAGTGTAGATGCCAAAGATCTGAAAATGAAACAAAGTGTAGGAGAAACTCTGGTCTGGAAGCATCTGAGGAGACAGAAACAAAAGTAATGTTTTGAGTCCAGTGACTCTCTCACAACCAAATTCATTCACCTGGCAATCATGCTTCCAATTCCACTAATGACCTACATTGCTCACGTACCTTTACTTCTTTTTCTAAACTGCCCTCTTCACGTTGGATCTAGGAAATCCTTTCAACAAAAAGGCATGCAAACTATGATACCTAATGTCTTTAAACATGCCGGCTCCTACCTATTCCATAATGATGTCGTTTCACAAAACTCAAGAGGACAATTTTAGTTTCAGCACACCAGCCTGTTACCAGTGAGGCAGCAGCACAAGTTCTAACAGGTTACTGGAACTCCAAGTATTCAAGTCCCCAATGCTACCACAAGTTGTTGGTGGGAACTGAACAAACTGTTGCATTAAATAACAATTAAGATTCTAATATGATTAGCACTGCCATTATTTCTTGAATCTGCCTGTAATTCACGAGTAATATGTTGAGAGGCAACATGTTCTTGCACCAGTGAAAAGAGTCAGCAGCTGCAAAACACCTGCTTAGCAGCTTGGAACTTAGTTTCTTTTGATTATTCTTGGGCTTAAAAAGGATTCTTTCAACACTTGGGTATGCCCTTTAAGCATCTTGCATGTTGAAATTATCTGCTCAATTAACAATTACATCCCTCCCCTTCCCAATCTGCACTGTTGGCCCACAGGCCTATGATTAATTAATTAATGACATTACGGCTACAAGCTTGAAGAGGGATATCTTAAAAAACAAGAGGTGGTACAGGGACACATTGACTGGGTGGGATGGTTTGTTAGTACAAGTACAGGCAATTCCAGAAGCGTATGAAAGGCATAGCTAGAGAGAAAAAGGACAGAAAGCTACCGAACGGAGGTGCCCGTTATAACACTGAAAAGACAGGATGCCTGTAATGGATTTTAGAGTAGATTTGTAGCTCGGGTTCTGCAAAACTACAAACCAGCTCAGCAAGTTAACCAACCACAACATGCCTGTAATGGAGTTTAAAGACAGGAAAGAACAAAGTTATGAAGACATTTAAATTCAAAGCGTTGGTGTTTAGATGCTTGTATTGTCAGTGGAGAATGGATTGATGGGTGAACTAGACAGTGCACAGAACAGGATACAAGCACCAGATCTGCCCCACCAGTTTCCAAAATGGTGCATTTCCTGTACATATCTGGCAGTTCTAAAAAAGTGAGATGATGAAACATACCTCTCTGGCCAATGCCAGCACACAGTCTGAGAGGAAGCCTTACCTATTGTTGGTAGGTTTATGAGAGACATTAAAAAAATGAGTACCTTAAATCTTTCTGGAGTCCTTACCATTCAGGCTCTGTGCCAAAGCTGCTTTGGTTGATATCACACACGATATCCTTGGCAACAATAACAACAATGCTTCTTGTCTCTGTCAATATCTCAAGGCTGAATGAAGAGCTCACCTTGTGATTGCATCTACTTTATTCAATTTCAACAGTGTTCAGTTTCAGAAGAGTGTCTCTGTATGATTCCACTCCTAAATAGGCCAATGCACAAATAAATTACAGGTTATTTTCTTCCCCACTTCAGATTTCTACTTCAAGTCCTCAAAAACGTTTATAAGTCTTCATCCAGGTTTTGTTCCTCAGCAACTTCAGCTGTTACTTTCAAATATATGCCTCTCCTCTAAATACACAATGCACCACTTAATGACCATTTGGGCACTTACCACCACAAGAATGTGCACTTATATAGAAACCTCAAAACTTTCTAAAAAGAAAAAGCCATAGAAATTTAAAGGCATTACCAAAAAATTTGCACACAGTCTAAGCAGGACATTACGGCTACAAGCTTGAAGAGGGAAATCTTAAAAAACAAGGGGTGGTACAGGGACACATTGGCTGGGTGGGATGGTTTGTTAGTACAAGTACAGGCAATTCCAGAAGTGTATGAAAGGCATAGCTATAGAGAAAAAGGACAGAAAGCTACCTAACGGAGGTGCCCGTTATAACACTGAAAAGACAGGATGCCTGTAATGGATTTTAGAGTAGATTTGTAGCTCGGGTTCTGCAAAACTACAAACCAGCTCAGCAAGTTAACCAACCACAACATACCTGTAATGGAGTTTAAAGACAGGAAAGAACAAAGTTATGAAGACATTTAAATTCAAAGCGTTGGTGTTCAGATGCTTGTATTAGTCAGTGGAGAATGGATTGATGGGTGAACTAGACAGTGCACAGAACAGGATACAAGCACCAGATCTTTAAAAGAGTAATTGCTCACAGCATGGAGGAGGAGAGGTGAGACAGGAAAACATTGGAAATCTCAGACAGAGAGGTGGCAAAACTGTGGATATGGGGTCAAGCAGCAAATAAGCCAAAAGTTAATGAGGCCGAGTGACTTTGAGCATTTTATACTGTATTGCAGCCACAATGGTGATAAGGAAACGGTGCCAGAAGAGTTACTGTTGTTTGTTTCAATAGATGGAGAGTTGCTACTGCAGCTACTAACAGATTTAAATCTCAATTTTCAAAACAAAAAAGCTGGTCACAATTCAGATTCTAATAAGTGAACGCAATATGGAGAGAAGTGTTCTCTAAGATCATGCACATTCCAGAAGTTTCACCGAATTACTGTATTATCATGTGAACACCAGCAACTGAGAAGAAACAAGCCAAGACAGACCATTCCAAATGTAAAAAAGGTTGGCAGTATATTTCTTAATTTAAAAAAAAATTTATCTGAGACTTTTCAATTCAATGTTAGCTCCCCGACAGTCTTTTTTTTGCTGAAATGACAGAGCAGCAGTGCAGTGTAATGTGATTACCTCTGCTTTCCATGAAAAAAAGACAAAACAGCTGCCTCACACTATGGAGAACAATGAGATGTTGAAATCCATGTCGAGATTCCAAAGTAGTTTAAGTAATATCATTAATTATTACAAAATCAGAGGAAATTCTAAATTAAGATTTTAGGCACAAAGTAACTCCCAAAATTGTTGAGAGTAATGTTTTTCTATTTTCTGTCACTACTGTTTCATTCTGTTGTAGTTGTGAAGATGATGGTTTAAATCCCTGGGTTATCTCGCAGTAAAGCATATTTTCTGGTTCACTTATTGTCACTCATGCTGGGGTGAGGGGTATGGGGAAACCGAAATGAGAAAAACCCAATACCTTGGAGCAATCTGTTGTGGAATTCAATCTGAAAAGTGAAAGCAGATACCATGGGCAGATGCAAAGCTTGAAAGGTTTCTGGCCATTAAGTTAATGGCATCATATGTCATCACAACAAGGTCTAAACTATATCTTAAGTAATTAAGATAACAAAGTGCAAAGCTGGATGAACACAGCAGGCCAAGCAGCATCTCAGGAGCACAAAAGCTGACGTTTCGGGCCTAGACCCTTCATCTTAAGTAGTTCATAAAATGTGAGGCTGGATGAACACAGCAGGCCAAGCAGCATCTCAGGAGCACAAAAGCTGACGTTTCGGGCCTAGACCCTTCATCAGAGAGGGGGATGGGGGGAGGGAACTGGAATAAATAGGGAGAGAGGGGGAGGCGGACCGAAGATGGAGAGCAAAGAAGATAGGTGGAGAGGGTGTAGGTGGGGAGGTAGGGAGGGGATAGGTCAGTCCAGGGAAGACGGACAGGTCAAGGAGGTGGGATGAGGTTAGTAGGTAGCTGGGGGTGCGGCTGGGGGTGGGAGGAAGGGATGGGTGAGAGGAAGAACCGGTTAGGGAGGCAGAGACAGGTTGGACTGGTTTTGGGATGCAGTGGGTCATGGGCCTCCTGCACTGCCACAATGATGCCACCCGAAGGTTGCAGGAACAGCAACTCATATTCCGCCTGGGAACCCTGCAGCCATATGGTTTCAATGTGGACTTCACCAGTTTCAAAATCTCCCCTTCCCCCACTGCATCCCTAAACCAGCCCAGTTCATCCCCTCCCCCCACTGCACCACACAACCAGCCCAGCTCTTCCCCCCCACCCACTGCATCCCAAAACCAGTCCAACCTGTCTCTGCCTCCCTAACCGGTTCTTCCTCTCACCCATCCCTTCCTCCCACCCCCAGCCGCACCCCCAGCTACCTACTAACCTCATCCCACCTCCTTGACCTGTCCGTCTTCCCTGGACTGACCTATCCCCTCCCAACCTCCCCACCTACACCCTCTCCACCTATCTTCTTTGCTCTCCATCTTCGGTCCGCCTCCCCCTCTCTCCCTATTTATTCCAGTTCCCTCCCCCCATCCCCCTCTCTGATGAAGGGTCTAGGCCCGAAACGTCAGCTTTTGTGCTCCTGAGATGCTGCTTGGCCTGCTGTGTTCATCCAGCCTCACATTTTATTATCTTGGAATCTCCAGCATCTGCAGTTCCCATTATCTCTTAAGTAGTTCAGTTTGTTTCTCTTAACCATGCCACATCACAATTTGTTGGTTGTTCTTTCCAGACAAATTCTAAAACAAAAGCATATTTTGCTTGATCAAGCCAGTGGAGCAAGAAAAAAAAGTAACACAAACCAGAAACTTATTTACTTCATCTTCATAGTAAGTGAGGATTTCCAGTACAGGTAAGCCTGAAAGATATCAGACTAAGAATTCTGATAAAAAACTTACAACTCAGTCTAAGAATTTTGGGGAGCAGGACTTTCTAATTTAATCATTTATCCAAGGTCATATGATACTCAAATGCCAGATTACTTCACATCATCTGGCACATTAGGAAGTCAATTTTGATGACTGCCCTTTCACCAAATCTATTATACTATAGAAGAAAACCACTCCACTGCAGGTAACTTCTACAATTTCTGACTAACACAGAATATTTTAAATCCAAGGTCTTCAGTGGTAATAATCCAATATGACCCAAAAAAAGTAAGTTGCCATAAGGAAAGTGCATATTAACTGATCATTCTCTTTAAAGTAAGGTGTCCAATTGGGGATGCAGTGTATTTGGAGGGGGCACAGAAGAGGTTTACCTGGATGCTGCCTGGATTAGAGGGTATACCCTATAAAAAGAAGGAACTAGAAAAACTCTAGTTGTTTTCTCAGAAGTGGTGCAAGCTGAGGGGAGGCTTGACAGAAGGCTATAATATTATGAGATGCATTGTTAGGGTTAATAGTCAGAAACTTTTACCCGCATATGAAATGTCCAATTCAGGGGGGCATGCATTTAAGGTGAAAGGGGAGAAAAGTTCAAAGATGACGTGAGGGGCAAGTGTTTTTAAAAAAAAACACCACATGGTAGGAATCTGGGATGCACTGCCTGAGATGGTGGTGGAGGCAGGTACAATTGGAGCTTTTAAAGGTGTTTTAGATAAGCACATAAATACGCAAGGAATGGAGGGTAATGGATTAAGGTCCTGCAGAAGGAATCAGTTTAATTTGGAGTCATGTTCAGCACAACATGGTGGGCCAAAGGGCCATTCCTGTGTTGCACTGTTCTACGTTCTAATTAGCAAATACATACTTCAAATTCATCTTTATATCTAACCCCAATTGGAAACCACACTATAATTTACCAATGCAGAGGCCACAGAATCGAAGTCCAGAAAATATTAATTCCAGAAATCAGTGAGATTTTAAAATATATTTACTTTTTCTCTAACTTGAAATGCAAAAGCACAGGATTGAACAATTACGTTTAAATAATACCTGAACGTGAAGTGAAATAAATTATTACGCTGTCAAACTGAAAGCAATATTTGTTGAATGCCAACATTAAAGCCGGTTTTATTTTCACCTCAGTTCTAACTGAACACTAAAGGTGAACAAAATTTCTACAGTGAAGGGTCTAGGCCCGAAACGTCAGCTTTTGTGCTCCCGAGATGCTGCTTGGCCTGCTGCGTTCATCCAGCCTCACATTTTATTATCTTGGATTCTCCAGCATCTGCAGTTCCCATTATCACAAAATTTCTACAGTGTTGTCTTCCCACTTCATGCGCTAAACAAACAAAACTTGTTATTCTATTGCTAAGGGAACAAAGACAAAGACGGTTACTGAAACGTGCATTTTTGACCTGCTGATGGCATGAAGCTGTACTATCAGGAAAAAAACAACTCTTGTAATTCTGAGATAATGGGAACTGCAGATGCTGGAGAATCCAAGACAACAACTCATATTCCGCCTGGGAACCCTGCAGCCTAATGGTATCATTGTGGACTTCACTAGTTTCAAAATCTCCCCTTCCCCTACTGCATCCCTAAACCAGCCCAGTTCGTCCCCTCCCCCCACTGCACCACACAACCAGCCCAGCTCTTCCCCTCCACCCACTGCATCCCAAAACCAGTCCAACCTGTCTCTGCCTCCCTAACCGGTTCTTCCTCTCACCCATCCTTTCCTCCCACCCCAAGCCGCACCCCCATCTACCTACTAACCTCATCCCACCTCCTTGACCTGTCCGTCTTCCCTGGACTGACCTATCCCCTCCCTACCTCCCCACCTATACTCTCCTCTCCACCTATCTTCTTTTCTCTCCATCTTCGGTCCGCCTCCCCCTCTCTCCCTATTTATTCCAGAACCCTCACCCTATCCCCCTCTCTGATGAAGGGTCTAGGCCCTAAACGTCAGATTTTGTGCTCCTGAGATGCTGCTTGGCCTGCTGTGTTCATCCAGCCTCACGTTTTGTTGTCTTGTACCCTTGTAATTCTGATAGCTTACAATCAAACCTCAATGAAACGAATGTCAGCGCTAACTGTGCAGTCAGTTTTTAATCATATTTCAGCCAAGACTTGAATCTTCAACAAACAATTCCCTGCTGCAGTATTACTTTACAAGCAATAAAGCCGAGAAAAATCAGTGTGAACATAGTCCGGCTAAATTGACTTTGTGGGGGATTTTGCTCCTGTGTGACAAATTCTGCTCCAGCAGTCTAACATTCAGAGGCCCTGTTGTGGAATGATTGAGAGAAACCATTTGCTCCAAAGACTTTTTTTTTAAAAAAAAGTTGAAAAGTTGCAATATTCTTCTGTTTGAAGACACCTCCAGCCTTCTCAGTCCCAAATCTGTCATGTTTGCGAAAAATCACTGGTGAGGCCATGTGGAAGGGGAAAGCCTTTGGGAATGATGTCGTCTATACATCCTGGGTTTGGCTGATGGAAAATATATGAACCTGGTACCAGCTGTCTGGCTGAAACATGACTCCTACCAGCCAGTGTGCCCTTGCTCTTATTGTCTCCTGTGGCTCTTTTCTCAAAGTAATTAAAGCATGATGTCATGTACCAAGTTATATTAATAAAGAACTTAAATACAGAATTAGTAATTTATCACCTCCCTCACATTAAATTTAATTGGTAACAATATCTTTAAATTCACTTCAAATGATACTTCAATTGCAGGATGCAGAAAGTGATTTGATAATCATGAAAGTGCATGCTTTTGTTGCAATTTTCATCGATTTGCTGCAACTTAACTTTATAAAAGCCAAAGGCACATTGTGTCATTTACAGCTGCGCTTAAGTTGCAAAATATCAAATCATACATGTATCAAGTCAGTCATCAACCAAGTCACATTTGATAGAAAATCAATTACTATTTTCAAACTCTATACAGTGATGAGGACAAAAAAATGCACCACAATTTTGTATATTTAAGGCTAATTTAAAACTGTCCCTTCCCTCCCAAAAAAGTGAATATCCATTAGAATTATGAGAGTTCCCCCCACTGTTTTGAATGAAAATCCAGAAACATTACTGAGTAGCTAGAAATTCTGATCACCCAAAAGAACATAAATTCTGTACTCAGTATGCAGTTAATGTTCAAACTTCTAAAAATATCCATTTTGTAAGCTATCCTTTTAAGAGCAAAATACAATATGACCTTAGAACATATGCATCATAAAACTTAAATTGCATTATTTGTAAAAAAAATGCCATAATAAATAATCTTCACTGTTTATTTGCCCAGTTATAGGCCTCAAGATTCTACAGGCTGCCAAGCAAACAAGCTTTATAGAGGAAATTTACAGCAGAAATATTACTTCATACAGCCAGATGACAGAGATAACCAGAAGTCTAATTCAGTAATTCATGCATCATCAATGGTCTTTGGCTGACATGATAAGTAATAAATTTTTGTGCTTGTTTAGTGAAAAGCAACAAGGCACCAGAAAGTATAAAATAGATTCAAGTGAAAAAAGGAACAGAAGGCACACCAATCAAGATCATGTTTTGCACATCAGAATGGGGTACTTGGGATACCTCATATTGAGAGAGGTCTATACGCATCTGGTGATGCGATTAATTCATTGGTACGTAAACAAAGCCAAATTATTGCGATTTCTGAAGAAGGGTCCTGACCTGAAACGTCAGCTTTCCTATTCCTCTGCTGCCGCCTGGTCTGCTGTGTTCCTCCAGCTCCAAACTTTGTTATATCAAATTATCGTAACCTTGCTTTGTACCAGTCATTGCATGCATCACAAAATGTGATTAAACAGCTAACAATATTAAAACATTCCACGTTTCCTTTAACTTGATTCACCTTCGATAACCCATTAAGACAGTACAAAGCTAAGGCTGTTCTAATCTACAACATTAAATGCATGTTTCAAACTGACTTTCACATAAGATGTTAGTTCTAATATTTGTTTTTGAAGGAGTTTAAGTGATAATACAGTGGAAGATATTTAAGATAAACATTACTTGGGGGTGCATTGTTCCTTAAACATTCATTACACTGAAGAATTTTAAGGAATATTTTACAATTCCAGTTTACAGAAGCATACATTAATGCTTTGTCAGCTCTACACATATTTGACAGTTATCCAGTTTTACAAAGTTAGCGCTGATATTACCAAGGACCTACTTCATTACCTCTACTTTCTAAATCGTAAAAATCACAAAGATTTTCCTGACCAAAGTAACAGCCAACCGAAAAACTAATCTGCTGTCGGCCCATGATTCACAACAGAAAGGCCACTTGATGGAAGATTCCTATAAATTTGTGTTGCAAGTCAACTGCACCTTTTGCCTCTATTTCTGCCAAAGACAAATGGTACAAAGCAACGGTGGGTACAAAAGGGTTTCCATGGATACGACAATCCCTGCAGGAATTGGGGGAGGGGGAGTACCGACGCACACAGATAAATAAACTCCAGGGGGCAAGGTGCCATGATTTATTGCATGTGTCTTTTTGCCATTTCTGATATTGTATTAGAAAAGCTTCTCTGCAGCATAACAAGAATGTCTTTGTTTTCATCTCCAACACTGGTTCTCAGCATATGATCAATAGTGAAAGAATTTGGCGTTCTGGCGTAAAAAGATTAAATTACAGAAATGTTGCAGCTTTCTCTAAAAAAAACACAAATCTAGAGGCCCTGTGGACTCATTTAATGACAGTGGCAGACCCAAAATTCAGCAGCAGCTGCTGTTCAACAAACTATAGAGATCTTTCTTAATTTTGAATTAAAGACAACCACACTGCAGCTAGCAGCACTCATGTTAATGGACCTGTCGCCAGATGCAAAAGAGATCTCTTGTACTGGTGCAATGTCCCTCATTAACACTGCTACACTGAGAGAAATCGGACGTGAAATGACACAAAATATTTGAAGTTGTGTCAACAGTTGGACCACAGAAGAATTAAACTTTAGGATCCAGTCTTGTACAGCTCGTTATACACTTTCTCTCTAAGCAATGCAGTGAGGACAAGTTTATGAATGAAAAATAAAACTATTGCACACCAAAGTTCCTTAAAATATTTATTCCATGCTTCAAATTGTGCTTCCAGCTTTCTCTACAGCTCTTTATCTTTGAGTTCACCAATCACCCGATAAAGGATAAACCAGTAAACCTTATGAATAACATACACAGCGTTGCAGCTTGTTTCATATAGCTCAGAGCAGTCCTCCAGCATGACAAGCGCATTTACTTCCAAGGGATATTGTTTTTTCAACGATTTTAGTAAACAAACTCGTCATAATCAAACACAAGAATTGAACCATTGAACACTACAGTCCTTTGTTCTTCTTTGGACACCAATGGATATTTGTTAGCTTCATGGGACAAATTAGTCATGTTGCAACTTTGAATGTCACAGTTAAATGGCTTGGAAAGTTTAGTACAAAAAAGGCAGTTGGTACTGTTTTCTCAGGTGCATGTTCCTTTGTATAAAATAAGTACATGGAACAGTGAAAATACCTCTGCATGTTAATAAACATATGTTGAACATCCACACCAAGATGCTTACACAGAAAGTGAATTGCAAATGCACAAAGTGACAGATTAATTTACATATTTGTCCAATGCAACAGTGGCACACTAATTTATTGTATCAGTGGTAATTTACTTAACAGCAATATATAAAAGACTTACAGCCAAAGCTACGTGAAAATGTGGCAGACTGCATTTGTGATTTTTTTGTTAAAAACATGGTAGACATAAAAACTGAGTTCCTTTGAGTGTCCCATTTAATAAGCATCCTGATATTGCAATTGACTGTGCTGAGGGTTAGTAAATGGACCGACAAACAGTAATTTAGAAAAAAAAACCCAGAAAGTACTTCTGCAGTCTGAAGAGTATTTATAAAAACATAGATGGAGGTTGGACAAAGAAATATGAAAATGAAACCCATGTAGATTGAGAAATGCCTGCAATAATTCAATGATTTCCACATGTTAACTCATTAAAGTGAATTCAGCTACAAAGACACCACTATGAACATGTTCTATAGCTGCTATCAGTTTGACAACCTAGAAAATGCTGCCTTAAAAAAACAATTTATCCGGGCTTTATAAATGTATTTATTTCAAGCGGAAGAGAATGGAGCCTTCCTGGCATGCATGTAAAAGTGGTTGATTTTTCTTCTGGACTGGAATTGAGGCACTTCAATTAATCCCAGCACTCGAGCTAAGAAGTGGAAAATATGCCTAAATTATGCTTCTTTGCTGGAAACTGTGCGTGTTTAAATACTGGATGCCAGCACTGCTCCCACCCCATCAACTCTTACTATCTCAGCACACAGAAAAGGCACCCATCTCTGTGGAGGCGGCACCAATGGAAAGAAATCCATCTGCATGTAAGCAGCCCGATATCTTCCATAATTTTTTTAAAAAATAAAAGCATTTTAATTCAAATTGCTGAAGCCATTAAACAGCATAAAATATAACACAGCCCAAAATTGAGAAATAGTAATCAGTTTGAATTATTTGAAAGTACCAAAGCAAGCAACATTAAAATATCAGAACACTTATATTCCATGCAACATTTTTTAAAAGTTGGTAACTGGGCACCAATTTAGTGTATAATTATATTTAAGTGGTGCACATTAATTTGAGGCTTAGACTTGCACTCATATGCAAGTTCAAGGGCTGTTGTGGAACAGCTAGTAACTCGTTCCTCTGGCTTAGAAGGCCCAGGTTCATATCCCACCTCATGAAGTGATAGCCATAGAAGTGTCTGAAAAAGTTGATCAGAAGTCTTTTCTCTAATATACAAGTTCAAGCTACTGAAATGGGAGTGTATGACATATTTGTGTGTGTAAAACAGCTTACGAGTGTATAAATAGTAGGCTCCAGTTTTTCACCATTTGGCCATCTAAGGGTCCAGGAGATTTCCCCTGCTCAATTTTTTTAAAAAAATCAAACAGAATGCACTCTGAGATTTCCTACTTTGTGTTCCAATTTTCCTTGTACGATTTTCCTTTGGGGATTCACAACTGATAATTTCCAACAAGCACACTTCAGGTAAAGATTTAGCTATTCTCATTTTGCTTCTTTTTCAGAGGTTGACCTATTGCAATGTTGTCCAACTGATCTCAAGTCATTTGAATTCAATTTAACATCACTCAAAGCTTGATATTGTGCCTTGAAACGGTCTGATCCTAGAACTGAAAGCTGTATCTTCATTACTTGTGAAGTCAAAAACACACTTTATGGCAAAATCATTCAATGTATCTGCACTAAAACAGTTTGCATTTCATGGCCAAATTAATCGAACTTCAAGGAAACTAAAACAGATAGTATTTAACCGATAAGTTTGTTTTACAATCATCAACCTTCAAATAACTTTGAAATAACAAAGTAAAAGCATATCTGTTTGTTTTGGTCTACTTTATTAAGTGTTGTTCTTCAGTATTAAAGCTAGTAGAACAAAGGAATCATCTGTTCTTTTATGAAAATGGTAAGCCAATCAAGGTATACATTCCTTGGGAATCAGCAGTACAACATCATTTTGTATCATATTTTCCTGTTCACCAAGTGCTACACAACTACTGTCTGCACTGCAAGTCCCTAAAGGGATTAGATCAACAGTTTTATTTTAAAAGATGTTAGTGCTCATTTTTTTTCCCTACTAAACTAATGATTTATAATACCGCTGACTACAAAAGTAGAAAAAAAGAATATGACGCACTGGATCCATCAATGTAGTCCTTTCAATCTCAAAAATTGTCAGTCCTTCCACTAATTTGAGTGACTTTGAACAACTATGGCAAATTAGTATAGGCTAACATGTTACTATGGTAACTTTGTCCTATTTGACCCAGACCTGAAACTTCAAACCCCATACACTAATTGTCAGCGAAACCATCTACTTGTTCTCCACTTCAACAGTGTCTAACTTCCAATGCCTCACATCAGCAATGCTGAAATCCTGAGTGGACTCCAATTTTCTCCTTGCCAGCCTCCCAAATTATGTAGTACATCCATCTTATGTCCAAAAGTGCTGATCTCCCTCCATCCCTCACTACTCTCACTTGCCTTACTACTCTTCAAAAATTTCCATTGACAGCCCAGTCCACAAGGCACTACATTCCAAATCAAAAAAAAAATCCGCATTAAACTAACTCTTCCAATGTTCTCTCACCCTACTTGCCAGCATGTGCCTTCCACTCTTCTGAATCTGGCCACCTGTGCCTCATTCCCCTGGTGCAGCTTCAATATTCAAAAAGATGATGGACTGGAGAAGTGATAGCTAATTACCCAACTCACATTAAAGCTGCTGCCTGCTTTTCAACAGTTAAGCAAAAGCCAATTCACCCTAATCCCAAGAATGGTTATACTGTGTGAAAGGAAAGAAAAAAGGGAAAAAGTTCCAAATGTTCTTGACCACAAGGAACATAAGAAATAGGAGTGGGAGTAGGCCATCTGGCCCTTCGAGCCTGCCCAGCCATTCAAGAAAATCTATCTTTGCCTTAAAAACATTCAACGGAGGTAGCCTCAACAGCTTCACTGAGCAAAGAATTCCACAAATAACCCCTTCCATCTCTTTGCTAATGCAAGAGCAGACTGATGGAGTGGTAATGAATCAGGTTGTAAAACCTACAAATAATTAATCTTTTGGAGTCCACTCTCAAGAGCACAACATCCATGTGCAGACACAGATTGCTTCCAGTTTGCACCTAAAAATTTATAAAAAATACATACATGTTTTGAGTCAAAAATCCATAGGGCATATCTAATAACATTGAGATTTAAAATGTTTAAATCCCATCTTGTATTTTTTAAATACCATTCCTATCTCCTACAATAGTTACTAAACTTCATCTCAGTTATTGAAAGGTGAATGTTCTAACATCATTCATCCAACTCACATCTCCCTTGAGATGAAAATGGTGAACCTGTTCTCATTGCATGTCACAGTGGCTCATCAAGACATCAGCATGATCATTAAGTCATTACTGAAATAAATTTTCAATGCACAATCCACTATTTCTTCAGAAGATGTACCTTGAGTTAATTTACTTGTCTTTATCATTTTACGTATGCATGAAAAGCACTTAAAAGGTTAAATGATATCCATCATTATTTTCTCTGGCAGAGAGATTGGAGTGCAATTCAAGACCTAGCTACACTGACCAACTAGTTGGTATGGTTATAAAAATGAGCTTCCACCAGAAAATGAGATCAATTGCTACAGTGCCTAATTCCTTCACACCCCAGATCATACAAATACATTTCCATCAGTGACATTACAATGATCTCCAACATTCTGATGCTCCGTGTAACAAATTAGATATCTTACTATTTCATTAAATATTACTGAATTGTCAGGTGTTACTAAAAGTTGCATTGAGAAATAGCAAGATAATAAAACGTGAGGCTGGATGAACACAGCAGGTCAAGCAGCATCTCAGGAACACAAAAGCTGACGTTTCGGGCCTAGACCCTTCATCAGAATAGCACACAGGTTTAGCAGAGCCGATCCATAAGCACTCCACTACAGGGCAGTTTTCATTAACTCCGCATGCATACAGTCAATGATTTCAGCTGAACTAGTGCAGTGAATAGTTAAGTGCATGTTAGATGCTTTCTTGGGAACACTGAAAATAAAAACCTGAACAGAAATTCAACCAAGGCAAAGTTTATTGCACTCCCACTGGTCAGCTTCAGACGGAGAGAGGGAGGTCTGTGAGCAATTCACCAACTCTGCTTGCAACCAGAAATGTTCTGTGCCATTGTCGGAACTAAGTAAGAGGAAGGAGTGAAGTGACTTATGAAAAAGAAGTTCTACTATTTGAAAGATAGGCTGGAGAAAGCTAAGTTTGCAGCTACAAACCTAGCGTTTCATTCAGTGCCCAGAATGCATCAAGTCTCTTCAAGGTAATACTCTAATGTAAAATCAGTCTGGATCACTTGCTGCGGGAAAAATGTAAACTTTAATGCCCATAAGTCTCAGGCAATTGTCTCAAATATTCAAAAATGTTTCCATAATAATGTCACCAGTTTAATTCAAGTTTGTCCACAGTCTGACAGAACAAATAGGAAACAGGCTACTAACATTTGCACTCTGCAGAACCTATGTAAAAATTATCAAAAAAATGTTAACAATGATTAAACAAAATTGAACAACTTGAGCAGAAAATCAAATATATTCAAAAATTCACACAAAATGACCCTCAAGTTAGTTACAGGGAGCACATGTTTCAATGCTGAAAGCCAAATACCAGCACATCCACATCAGTAATCCATCTCCCAGTTCATTGCTTTTCATGCTTTATTTGCAAGATTGTTAGTCCCCCTTATTTGCACTCTAAACAGAGGCTGGCATCACTTCAATGCAATTGAAATGAACAGCCAGTAGCAGCTAGTAATATGTATCTGAACCTGACATAAGTGTTACAGCATAAATGCATGAATCAACAGGGTTACAAAATTGCAACAACTAAAAACTAATATTCTGACACAACAATGCATAGTTTACAAAAACATAGTTTTCAGAAAATAAAAGGCCTTGAAAGCATACCTTGGTTTAAGATTAATAGTTGCTCTATTGCCAGAGATGGGATCCTTTTAGTTTTGATCTATTATCCTTTTCCCTCAACTCAAACAGGGCAAATTGATAACATTGGACTTATAACTTTCTGAACATTGCATGGATTTTATTCTTGGAAATTTCAGATGCTTGCAGATATTATTAAACATTTAAAATTTATAATTTATTTCACAATAAAGAGCCAATGTTTGTCTATTGCATGTTAGAATAGTGCTATAAAAAGGGTAACCACATGTTAAGGGCTATGCAATTTATTTGAAAGTATAACAGAGACCAGGGGTGGGGGGCATTGAGGACGCCTGATAGGCAAATGTTCAAATGAAAAGCCACCCTCCTACCCCAACTCTTCCAACAGCATTATAAATGACCAGAGACCTTTTATTTCATGGAGAGGCATAGCATTACTTTACTGAATACGAGTGTCGTACCATAAATGAGAAACTCCAACAGTCTTGAAAGGCAAGATGTGAAACATGTGAATACATCTTACAGACAAGAAGAAAACATTTTCCCTCCTAAGAAGCAAGGTTGTCATTGAGTATTTTAGTCATAAATGGAAAACTTACTTGTATTTTGCATTTGCAGTTTATTTCCATGTCATACAAATTTTCTGAAATAAAATGAGATGGATTGGTGTCCCAACTCCACCTCAGAAATCTGCAAAACTAAGTGTTCTATATAACACAACAGTCAAAGTCACCTGCTAAAGTACCACATATTATAGATATATTGGACACCTTCTGGCCTAAATCAAAACAGGCAAATTAAAATGGTGTCTATTAAGTCAACTTCTTTGACTGTAAATACAAAGCCATTCTCCCCAGAAAAAAAACCATCAGACAAAATCTTGCAGTACTGATTTCTGGCAAACGTACTGGCCTTCTGAGATATCTCAGCTCCACCAAATTGGAGTACAACAACGCTTGCAACATTCCATCCTTAAAAAGCAAAAAGTACATGGGCTTTTCCTGTGTTCAGATTCTTCCCAGCTCTGTTACTTCTGCATGATTGGCATATTACGTGGCAAAAATGAGACAAGACGATTACAAAAGGGCTAAAGAACTACAAAAATGATGGTAGACTGAGTTCAACGATGGGAAATGAAAAGGTCATCTGCTTTGCAGCTGTGAAAGACAAACTGGAATATTAATTTAATGGTGAGAAACCAGAGGCTACAGAAGGGCAAAGTGATGTAGGTGTCTACCCATATAAATCACGTACAATCAATGCACAGCTAGTTAATGACTGAAAACACAAATGGAAGTCTCATTCTTAGCTCACAGAGAATGCAAGGTGACACTGAAGTGGTCAACTTCAGAGGCTTGATCAAACCCCAAATGCATTTACTTTCAGCCATGGACCTTCAGAATGGATAGTGTATGCTAGCCATGGAATGGACGCAGTGCAGACTGACGGTGAAGGGCAAAACCATGCTGAAAATGTGGCTTATTCTAGAGTTCAGAATGTTGAACAGAATGCTTTCACGATGGTATTAAAGTAAATAAGAGATTCAATACCATGCCTGCGGAAACTACTCCTTATTGTGGTGGACTCCAAAACTTGGAGCTAGCTTATCTAAAGAGACACCTGCTGCGTTTCTCCAGCTCTAGCTTTCAAAATCAGAGACAGGTGAAGCATCATCTAATTGAATGGTGGAATGGACCCTTTCTTCTAAAGGAGGTTGGTAACTTACTCTTCAGCAGCATTTCCTCATCACCGCCCACTCCAAAACCCATCAAAGAAGAAGCACCTTTATGAATGTTTTTGGCCACTCTGGTAGTCATCCAAAATGTCCACAGGAGAGAAAATTAAGTGAGGAAGAAAAATCAGCCATCATCTTTCCGAATCGTGGATCAGGTTGAAGAACTCATTATAGCCTGCTCTAACCTAAGTGTTGTGTCTTCTTGTTACTCACTACTTAGTACTTCCTTCAAAGAAATTCCCGTGAAACAAAATGGTTCAAACAAATTTAGGCACCAGTGTTACAAAGTACAGATATGAATGAGTTCTACTACTCTGATCCAAACTACACGTCATCTTTTCTGAAAAAATTTACATTGCTTTTTCTTTAAAGATGAACTTAATAATAAAAACTTTAACTTCACTGTCTAATGTAGAAATGGCGACATCATCTGAAGAGACAAATTGACAACCATTACCCAATGTAAAGTAGTGCCTTTTATTTACTGCCCTTTCCATTCAAATAATCAGTTTTACTACTGGCAGAAGGCTAAAACTGGAGGGCCATCTGTCAGACCACATTACAACTGAAAGAGATTTGATTGTGGAATTTGAATCTAACAATCACTGTCACCTATACTCATCTAATTCAAACTCTTAAGTTTCAAAACAGAAAGAAAAGTAGGAAAAAGCAATATTATGCTACATTTTACACCTTCTAATGATGACCTTGTTGTATTTCAGAGACACACAAGATGTAAATGTTTTGAAAAATCTCTCTTGGTGACATCATAGCAAGAGACAACATGCTAAAGTTTGTTTTCGATGCTGTAACTTCCCAAAGGAAAATACCGCTCTATGATCATTCCGAATCATTTATAAACAGGCAGTACAACTAAAAATCCAAAAAAGTTGCAATTAAAGTAGAAATATTCACTGCTGAAATGTTTCACTCGAACCAGTAATTGTCTGCTTGAAATTTCAAAATTTACTGGTTCACACCCTACTACCTATTGCCTTGGCTGACAGGGATGATTTTGTAATATAGAATTATGTGGGACATTATGGCACAAACAACTCACTGAGCATGACTGACTGAAGCTGTGTCTATACAAGCACAGTACTGCATCCATCTCAATACACGTTCCCTCTTATCCGAGAGATAATGGGAACTGCAGATGCTGGAGAATCTGAGATAACAAAGTGTGGAGCTGGATGAACACAGCAGGCCAAGCAGCATCTCAGGAGAACAAAAGCTGACGTTTCGGCGAGGCGGAGGAGGTTCTGAAATAAATAGGGAGAGGGGGGAGGCAGATCGAAGATGGAAAGAAGAGAAGATAAGTGGAGAGGAGACAGACAAGCTAAAGGGGTGGGGATGGAGCCAGTAGAGGTGAGCGTAAGTGGGGAGATAGGGAGGAGATGGGTCAGTGCGGGGAGGCCGGACAGGTCAGTAGATAGGAAATGGGGGTGCGGCTTGAGGTGGCAGCACGGGATAGGTGAGAGGAAGACCAGGTTAGAAATGCGGGGTCGAGCTAGGCTGGTTTTCGGATGCAGTAGGGGGAGGGGAGATTTTGAAGCTTGTGAAATCCACATTGATACCACTGGGGTGCAGGGACCCCAAGCGGAATATGAGTTGCATGCCTCTTATCTATCTTCCCCGCTAATGCACCCATGCCAAGATTACCAAACCTGTTCTGACCCACTATTGTCGGGGAGGGCAGTGGGTGGGCGCAGGCGTGGATTGAAAGTTTGCATCATGAGCTTTGAGAGACAGCATTGCCTGCTGCAGAGCTGAGTGCCTTTCAGTTGTACAGTCTCTTAAAAGGAGAGTTCTTTTAATAGCAGTCAATGTTTAAGCTACTGATTGTGAAGCCCTGGACTGCTGTTTCCTGAACCTCAGCACAAGAGTAGGTGCTTTTTAACCTAAAGACTCTGGATCAGACAGCTTCCCTAACACACCTTCCCCATCCCCACAGGTCCTTCACCCCTACCCTACTGCCCGCTACCTAAGTATTAATGGCTTTTTCACTATCATATTGTGATGATTCGCCATCACTTTAGACAGATTGAAAATTTAACACCTTCTAGTGAGATCTTGCTCATAACAATGACAGGACTACCAACTTTATTTTTCCCCCCGCACCTGAGCTGCTGAGTTTCTGCAGCACTGTGTTTGTTTCAGGTCATCACCATCCTCGATACTTTGTTTTTTTTTCAGAAATTTAATGGGCATCTTCCAATTGTACAAATAGTAATCTAAGCAAATTACCTGCACAAGTGACAAATACTGGCATAAAGGGTGACTAAACAGGTCTACAAATACAGATGTTGGAACGTGCACTGAAAAGAACAAGTGTTAGAAATCACAGTAGGTCAAACAGCATCTGTGGAACCAACATGGAGTCTCGATGACTCTTGATCAGAACTGCTCTATTAGAAGAGTCATCCAGACTCAAAAAAAGCTAGCTTGCTCTCTCCCTATGGATGCTGTCTGACCCGCTGTGATTTCCAGCAGTTTTGTTTTCACTATAAATATAAGATATTACCCTGCTTCCTACATAATCAAGGTCTAATACACAAAACTCTCCAGTCTGTTAACACGAGCTGTCCAAAGTCCCACCACCTCCAGCAACCACCACCACCCCAGCAGACACTTATCATTTTAGTGCAGGACTTAATGAACAGACAAATGGAAGACATTCTGTTGGGTTAACCAAATGAAATGTTATAAAACAGCAATAAAACACACATCACTGCACTGCATGTCAGATAAGCAATTATATCTGTGATAATGGGAACTGCAGATGCTGGAGAATCCAAGATAATAAAATGTGAGGCTGGATGAACACAGCAGGCCCAGCAGCATCTCAGGAGCACAAAAGCTGACATTTCGGGCCTAGACGTCTAGGCCCGAAACGTCAGCTTTTGTGCTCCTGAGATGCTGCTGGGCCTGCTGTGTTCATCCAGCCTCACATTTTATTATCTAAGCAATCATATCTGTTGTGTTTTCCAGCAGTTAGGCATTCTGAATGTCATGTTATGATCCAGTAAATTGATCCCACCAGCACCTTTAGCCGATAGTTTTATCTTTAGGGCGTGATATTAAGAAGAGTTCCGTTTGAGAGAATGCATACAACCAAAGTATTTTTATGGACACCCTTTTATAAACATTGTTTCTAGAAGTACCAATAATTATGGAGTAAATCCCTGGTTTGGGAGTTCTGCTCAAATGATTTCCCAACTCATCTGTCATATTGCAACAGAGAAGAAAGCTCCATTGCTTGATATACAACTGCCTCAATTCTACATGTAAAACAGAGTGGCAGGGAAACCAAGAGAACCTGCCCAGGTGTTTAGCATCTGAGACAGATGTTGTAATGAAGCTCTGGGGATTAAAACCTTCATAGCATTTCCCACTAATGGTTCAGTGTACCACAAGGGGGATATTCACCACGCTCCAGTCTACATTTGGGCATAAACTGCAATGCACCATTGGCACCAACAAAAAGGAAGCTAAGTGGGAATTTATTGCAAAGCCGTACATATTTATTTGCACAATCGTATTGGCAAGATGTCCTGCTGAGTTCATAAACATGAATACTAGGTGTGCGTCAACAGGTAGGGGAGCATTTACACAAAAAAAATCCAAGTGCACTCTAACTGTTGTGGTCTTCAGATCCACTGTTTGGAAAGACCTGTCGTCTGGAAATGTTTTCCAATGGAGCCTCAAATATCACCAGCATCATTTTATTACAACTGTTTGGGGGAAGTAACATGGCAGACAATCTGGGATAAGTACAATGTTTATTGTCGCAGAATCATTTTTTAATGACTGCTTTATGTTTCAGGTAAATTGTTAGATTTATTATGGTTAGGAATTCTACCATTATCCTATAATCCATAAAATTCTGAAACAACTTCATCGCAAAACATTCCAGCCTCGATAGGTTACAATGAACAGCCTCAACCAAAGGTAGTTTATTTTATTTAGAAATTAACCTTATACCAAGAGATAATGGGGGCTGCAGATGCTGGAGAATCCGAGATAACAAAGTGTGCAGCTGGATGAACACAGCAGGCCAAGCAGCATCTTAGGAGCACAAAAGCTGATGTTTCAGGCCTAGGCGCTTCACCAGAAAAGGGTCTGGGCCCGAAACGTCAGCTTTTGTGCTCCTAAGATGCTGCTTGGCCTGCTGTGTTCATCCAGCTCCACACTTTGTTAACATTATACCAAGTTGATTTTTCTATGCATTGTATCCTCACTTTTTAAAAAACTCATTTTAATACAAGTAAATCAAAGCACTACATTTACAGTCATGGAGTAACAGAATCACACAGCACAGAAACAGACCCTTCGGTCCAACGAGTCCATGCTGACCATAGTCCCACCTGCCTGTCCTTGGTCCATATCCCTCCAAATATTTCTTTTTCATGTACTTATCAAAATGCCTTTTAAACATTGCACCCACTTCCATCACTTCCTGTGCAAATTCATTCTACCTGAACATCTCTAAACAAAACCTGTTCTTCATGTCTTTTGTGAAATCCTAATCCTCTCACCTTAAAAATATGCCCCCTAGTCTTAAAGTCCCCCACCCCAGGGAACAGGCATTTGCCACTCACCTTATTTATACCCCTCATGATGTTATAAACCTCTCTGAAGGTTGATTCTCAGTCTCCTACACGCCAGTGAAAAAAGTCACAAGCTTTTGTGCACCTAAGATGCTGCTCGGCCTGCTGTGTTCATCCAGCTCCACACTTTGTTATCTTGGATTCTCCAGCATCTGCAGTTCCCATTTTCTCTGATACAACCTACCTAGCCTCTCTTTATAATATATACCATGCATTCCCATGACATCCTGGTAAATTTCTCCTGAATCCTTCCCAGCTTAATAATATCCTTCCTATAAACATGTAACTATCAAAAAAATTAGAGTCTGAATTTAATTACACTTAAGGCATCAAAGTTTATATGGCTTAAGTGTTGATATTGTGATTAAAATAGTGGTATTGAATTACATTAAACATGTTTTTGGTTTATTAAATATCTCAGCTAAAAGTGGAATATCCTTTATTTAATAATCAAGAGGAAAATACACAGATAGGAGCAGCACAGTAAGACAAAAGTAACGAAAAAAAGTGATGAAGCCAAAAACTACAAATACCAAAAATAAATGTACAAAAATGCAGGAAACGCTCTGCTTGCTAGGCAGCTTCCGAGAAAAATAAACTGAATTAATGTTTCAAGCTATAATCTTTTCAGACTGCTCCTCACTTGCTGCACTGAATGCCCATTTGTTCTTTCTGTGGCCAAACATGGCCATTGGAAACATCTAGGAAGAGTAATGCTCCGCCTTCATCTCTCAAATGCAAGATGACCAACTGGAATGCGACTTTGGAACGGCAAAGAAAAAGAAAATGATGGTGGCAGAGGATGCTGATCTTCACTTAATCATAGTGAGCCACAAACAATCAAACACAGCAATATTGTCCATGTGAAACAATTATCTGTTGATCTGCTGCGACTTCATCTTTTGTGGATACACAAGTCCCTGATACCATGAAACGCAATGAATATGCTAAACAACTATGACGTCAGCAATGTATCGTGATGACTAATTTGTTTGGACCAACAACAGAGTTGTGCATGAGAACTTAATCAACCAATGTCAAGGTTTAATGGTCACGTGTAGACTGCAGTAGAATTAAGCATCAGTTCAGGAACAATTGCTATGATGCTGGTATGGTTCTAAGCATCGCTAAGCAATCATTCTTGTAAAAAGGACACTTTATGGTTTTCATGTTTCTCTTTCTTTGCTTGCATGATAGGCAGTCAATGAAAGACTGCTTTGGCAATGCCTTTATATTAATTCTAGTGTTACCATGTTAGATCATTGTGATATGTTAGCCAGCCCTTTATTAACATGTACAATACACTAATCACTGTCTCTTGCTACCAGAGACAGCTATAAACAGTAACAAGGTTTTTCTTTTTTTAAAAAAAGGAAATACGCAACTATGCTGCAAGATTAAAACGTTTTGAAAAAAATGCCCAATGTACAGCTACATTCAGCAGCAATAACAGACAGCATTACGAGGATACAACTCCTCAAAATTTAAAATTTATAAATTAGGAATTCTCAATTATTGTCTGCAAAGGTATCCACTTGAAGAATTTCATCCTCCTTGAATAATGCAAGAGGAAAGCAGATTTTAGCACCCAAAGATTTAAGTATCCACTGAGCTAACAAAACAGCATCTCCATTAATCGCAAGGATAGAGGTCACTGTAGCATATGCACTCTGACTTAAATGACATAGCCATTTCACAAGAAGTGTATTCAGCAAGTACCTTGAGCTTCTCAGAGTTGTTGATTACCTCATCCAAAGATGAGTCACTCACTCCCAGTTAAAAACCCAACACAATGTACAGACTCCCTGTGGGTCAGGAACGCGAAACAACATGAAATGTGGTTACCGAATGGGATTGCTTTTGCACAAAACAGTGTGCTAATTCCCTCATATTCAGCTCTTCCACTTGAATGAATGAAAACCCTTTCAAAATGACAATCGCAATTCCTCCCACCCTCCATTCCCCCCCCCTGCCAAACACACACACACTTGTATTTTTCTCAGGCACACCATGAGATTCTCAGAGCCTCACAATGCAAATAAGGCTAGCTTTCTTTCATGAAGTGATTAATATGCAGAGACAGCCAGCAGGTTTACTAGGAAGCAATCACCAATATACCTCCTCAAGCATGTTGACGCTTGCCAGCATTAAGTGGAAGAAATCACCCAAGGATTGGCTATCTGAAAGTAACATTGTCCTTTGTTGAAATCCCCTTCAATATACTTTCAGTTGTGACACAAACAATTTGCTATTTTTTGCTTCTAACAAAATAAACGTAAAGGATGCCCCATAAACAGAATGAATGAAAACAGCGCTGGAAATCTGTTGGAGTTTTTACTCGTGCCTCACTGCCTGAGCAGAGTGATTCAAAAAATGACTCTGCTTTCCACAAAAGTGGCACTGAATGGAACACTGGTGCACAATCTGTTAAATGCAACTGTTTCAAACCTTTGTTAGCCACCAACTCTGGAGTACTTATTGCTTTTTGACAATTAAAGGCCGTTTTAACATAGTCAACAAAAAATTGATATAATTGCAAAATTCCTTCGCAATAATGCTTCTTTTCAACAAGAAAATTGAACAGTCTCCAGACAGACCATACCTCCCCACAATAATGATCAAAATTAAAATGATTGGGTTTACTTTAAATCAATTCTAAAAACATTCCACCAGGACCTGTGTTGCTGTATTGAATGGTTAGTTGGGGTTTCCCAGGAAATGATTCTATGGAAGAATATTACTGTATTTCGTTTTAAGCAATTTTTTAAAAACTGATAACCCCTCGAACATGGTGACAATTGGAACAGAAAGATCAGTCCTATATCTCCTGTGATGACAATGTATTTTCTCTTCAGTTTGTATGGGGTATGTTTGCTCCCATACACTGCTTACAGCACTAAATTACATTAATATACAACCCTTCTTTCAAACCCTTTTCCACAAGGGACTTGAAGTATGAAAATAAATGACAAACCCCCAACTTCAAACATGGAAACACATCCAGATCAATGTTTCATTATCTCTGAAGGAACTTCTGTGAAATTGCCTTCAAGATCACTTCATAGATCAAGAGAGTTCAATAAAAGTATGAGCCAATGATACGTTGGTGCAATCCCTGCCATGAATTTGGAACCATCTCCAACATTCTGATCGTCGCTAGTCTTGCTGAATCACTGAATATGTGTGATAGAGTTGCTCTGTAAGGGCGGGCATCATCCTGTACAGTTAGAAGCTGCCATGTACAATAAATGAAATCGAGTATTGTTTCCTTCCATAACATGCATATTATGAAATAGGACTTGATGGCAATCAGTGAAATTGACAATGTTTTTATCAGTGTAGAGTTTTCACTTGGACATTTACAGCAATTGAAGTGTCTGTTGCACAGGAGAATATCATCACACATTTTCAGTTCCAAAATTCCTCACACAAGTGAAAAATGTGACCTAATTTTAGCACTTAGAATCATACAGCACGTGATGTGAATGCAAGGTTTTGTTGGCTTCTTCCTGTAGCTGTTAAAGCAGTGCTTTATTAGCACTAGTTATACTGAACCATGGTCATGAATTGACATTGTTATGACAGGAGGCGGTTTGATGAATATTTGCATGGCTCAAAATCACATGTTGCAATTTCCAATGTTAAAACAGATCACTGTGTACACAGATGAGGGGAAGCTGGGGCAAGTAGGAGACTGAACCATGTTGATTGTTCACGTGCATCCAGCAAATAACACCGCAGCAAAAAACATTTTCAGTCTCTAAAAAGGAGACACAAAGAGCAACACTAATATTCAAAGAGGAACGTTGGATATGACAGGAAGATGAATGCATAAGACAACAAGTAAAAGATTATCAAAGCGTAAAACACACAGGGAACTCTGATTTGTAGCTTAGGATGCTATCCAAATCCCTCATATTACAGTCTTGTGATACATTCACAGCCATCTGTAACTCTCTATTTCTTTAATATTTGCAACTAAAATGCACAAGTAAGAACCTAAGTCAGCTGAAATACCCATAATCTTCTCTCCTTTCATCCATCATTACCTATAAGGAATATCATGATCTTAAAATGATAAATTAACTACGACTGATCTCAAATCCCTGTTAGGGTGGTTACTATTTGATATTTTCTCAACATGGATTTTATTCATTATGATGTAAAATGTATAGATAAAAACATGAAGGGCTGACAGCTAGCAAGCATGTCTGTTGATGCTGTTTCATTGTTAAATACCAAATCCAAGCACTTGACCCATCTACCACTTTCCCTCATCGTCCAGCCTATTGCCATTGTGCTCCTCACTGTGTGCTTTATTCACATTGTGTTTCGGCTCCAATGCAAACCACCCAGTCATCCGTCCTATGTTTACCTAATGTCACCTCAGTTTTATTTTCACACGAACTGCTCTCATGTTCCCATGGAACCCCCTCCATGAATTCCAGTACCTCCTTTCTACAGTTCGCCTCTCTGCTTCTTGTTACGGTCAGTTCAGCTGTACGCAGCCAACATAGGTTCCCCTATGTCGTGAACTTTCCACCTCGAAGGCTATCAAAACCATTTTCTTTCCTACAGTGTCTTTAGACAGAAGAAATCTGCATATAGTTTGTACAATCAGTTTCACGGCAGCCTTAACTGCACTTCGTTTAATTTTGCCGTGCAACAAAATCTCTTGGCTACCTCTATGCAAAGGCATGGTA
Organism: Stegostoma tigrinum; assembly: GCF_030684315.1. NCBI lineage: Eukaryota > Metazoa > Chordata > Chondrichthyes > Orectolobiformes > Stegostomatidae > Stegostoma > Stegostoma tigrinum. Next base: position 18,240,846 of record NC_081385.1, read on the forward strand.
TTCCAAAAATGTACCCCTACGCCACATGCGCATCTCACAGGTAATAAAATCTACAATATGATTACTTTACATTAGCATTTTTCACCAGAGTTGTTTTACGTAATCTGTTTCCTAAATGGTAGCCTTCCATGCACGCACTAGGTTAGGGACCCTAAAGTGAATCAAATTACAGTTTCTGAGATTTTTGCAGCTGTTTTGTATTTTCTGTTGAAAAATGGCTGTAACAACATTTTCCGTTGACATATCATGTGCCATTTACAAATTTCTATGTATTCTGTTAACTACATCAGCAATACCCTCTTCAGTGTTAGTTTGTGAAAGGCACTTGAAAACAAAATGCTTAAATCGCTAAGTAAAAGCATGGAAGAGAATTATTACTAAAATATACAGACACTATTTCTATTTCTCATACACAAACTATACTCTTAATACATGTCATATTATTCCTGCTTTAACTTATAATATTGGAGAAAACAGTTCCAGGATGTAAAATGAAAGAACTAACTTTTCTTGTTACGATTCAACTGGATAGTAAATCAGTTTATGTTCATTAATTGCAGCAGACTGAACATACACAGCAAAAATACCAGCACACAATGGAAAGAAAAATTTGAAGTTTATTGCAACATGCCTCACATAAAACCACAGTTTAATTATGCAAACCAGTCAAAATGTCTTCAAGTGCTAAATGTTATTATCATAAAATTCCAGAGAAACTATTCACTCAGACCATCTAAATTAATTTAATCAACCCTAACTGTTCTTCATTAACGTAAGTCATAGCTGAACAGTCTCTAGAAACAAACAAGTTGCAAAATAAACAGTATTACTGCTCAAATATTTTCTGAATGCACTCCCATAAACAAATTAAGAGTAAGAAAACGAGAGTCAAGTTGTGAGAGTTAACAGCATGTGATAACAGTCAACAGACAAGAGAAGAAAGCACAGCATCATCTGGTCTACTGAGCACTAATATAACTGCCATTAAAAACATTTACTAGGACATCAGGCATGACAAAGCATTCTTGTCATATCTGCACAAAGTAACTATTCA